>NW_026042309.1:2275036-3475036 GCF_023856365.1 Brienomyrus brachyistius
GGAGTGGAAGCCGGACTCAGGCTTGCTTAGCTGGGAGAATGATTCCTGGTCTTAGAGGAATGTCTAATGAGGAGAGGTTAGCTGAGCTGAATCTGTTTAGCCTCGAGCAAAGGAGACTAAGGGGGGACATAATCCAGGTGTTAAATCTGGTCATTGCATTACATTTTTTTTGTGTCCACTCCTTTATTTCGTGTTTATTGTTTGTTAGGTGTAATGTCTGTCTTATGTTAGTTATATCCATCCATCCATTTTCCAAACTGCTTATCCTACTGGGTCGCGGGTGGTCCGGAGCCTATCCCGGAATGTGGAATGGGCACGAGGCAGGGAACAACCCAGGATGGGGGGCCAGCCCATCACAGGGCACACTCACACACCATTCGTGATTATATTATTGCACTATACTGTATAAATAAAAAGTAAACTTAATACCAGTTGTGGTAATAAAGTGCACAGAGAGGAAGAGAGAGTAGGGTTTCACATAAACTTATGTTCATTAGCATTTAGTATTCTGATGGCTTTGGGGGTAGAAGGTCTTATTAAATCTGGTTGTTCTGCAATGCATACTGCGGTAACGTTTACCAGAGGGCAGAAGTTCAAACATCTCATGTGCTGGGTGCGTGGGATCTTTTTAAAATATAATTATGCATATGTAGAACTAGGGATATGATCCTATTAAGTATGATAGTTCTGTCTCATTATTGCAGGATCGACATCCATAGTAACTGTGTTGATCTATCCATTTGTGTGCATGTGTGTGTGTGTGTGTGTGTGTGTGCGAGCGGGTATACCTATCCTACCCCATAACGTGATAAATACCTGTTTTTTTTCCCTTATGGGGACCACGAAACCGAAAACCAGGAAAACTCTATTTTATAAAAATCTGTGACTGCTATGGAAAAACTAAAAATGCAAAACCTCTTGTATTTTGCTGGGTTACTTATGGTTATGGTTAGGGCAGGGTGGGGGTTAAGCTTGTCATAGTTAGCGTTAGCATTTATCCCATAGAAGTGAATGAGCGGGCCCCATAAAGATAGGTATACCCTATGTGTGTGTGTGTGTCCCATATTGCCTGGGCTTCAGGATACCTCATAACCCGGAACTTCATCAGAAGTAGTTAGAAAATGGATGGATGGATGGATGGATGGATGGATGGATGGATGGACGGACAGATCAATAAAAGTACAGAACATCCATTTTACAAAGAACCGTCAACACTAAATGTTTGCACTGGTCATGTTCCTAGAAATTAAACTTCTTTTCTGAAAAGCAGCATGTTCATAAATTAGCTGTTGTTATTCCTTGTGGGAACAAATGCAGATGAAACTGTAAAACAGACTGCAGTGGCAAAACAGTTCTGGCTACCCGCCAGCCCTTCTGCCTGTGCTGCCCTGCCTGCCCGCCCTCCTGCCCATTACGTCCTGCCTGTGCCACCCTCCTGCCTGCCCTCCTGCCTGTGACGTCTTTCCTGTGTGCCCTGCTGCCAGTTATTCTGTATTTACATCCGGACTTAACTAATTGAACCATATAGATCAGGACTTTGTTAACCTGACTTCTGCCCTGTGGAGGATGGGCTCCCCCTTTCACTCTGGTTCCTCCAAAGGTTTCTTACTATGACTGAGTTTATCCTTGCCAATGTGGCTTTATAATTTTTCAGGCTTGATATTGCTCACTGGGACAATTGGGCAGGGACAAAGTAAAGTGCTTTGAGACTATGTAAGGCTGTGAAAATGCACTATACAAAATATAGTGAATTGACTTGAGTAACGTGGCACAAAGCAACCCTTCTTTGCCACAGGAAATGTCTGGTGCAATTTCTTTTTTAATTGTACATGTCAATTGCATAATACCCTAAACTAATTCATTATTATTTCTATTATTATCATCATCATCGTCATCATCATCCTGATAAGTATTTCATTAGTATTCCATGGTATTTTGATTTTTCAGGAATCAGTGTGTGTACTGTATACTTTTTAATTTATTTGCACTATGTGTAGTGTCTCTGCAGCTGTACATACTTGCTGCATTAAGCACAAGAACTTCCCTCAGGCATCAGTATAGTTAATCAAATGTAATATTTCTTGCTTGTTTATTAAGTGGTTTTAGGTATTTTGTGTGTTCCACTTAATTTAGTGTAATTAGTCCTAGTTGACTCAGGTTTAGTTAGATTTTTCCTTCTGTTGTTCCTCTGCATCATGCTACTGTCATAAAATTTCAATGTCTTACCTAACTTAAGAGTTTTTTGCATTGTGTTTTGGAGAGAAAGAAATCATAACTTTTTTTCTTTAGATTCATCCACTGATTCTATCACCTATGACACATTCCCCCTGAATATTTGTTTGTTTGTTTATTTATGTATTTGCTTGGGAGGTGGAATTAACAAACATAAATAACTGAATGAATCAGGGTAGTGAAAAACATTTATAAACTTATCATTTTGGTATTGGTACGATCCTGTTCTGGTTAGTTAGCCGAGGGAGTAAATCATCCGGAGTTTCATCTCTCAATCTCCTCCTACACCCACTCAGCATCACAGTATGGACTCCCCAATGCAACTGATCTGCACGTATTTGTACTCTGGGAGGAAATTGAAGCCCCCATAGGAAAAACTCAAAGCCTACAGACATATGCACAAAACCAGGGGACATGCTCAGTTCTGCAGGTCTGGAAGTGTGAGAGAAGGCTATTTATTGAGTTTCCCCTCTGCCCCTGGTAAAGATGAAACATGCACAAGTCTACTTTTTAACCAACTGCTAAGTCATTAAACACACATATACTTACATGAAAGTCTGACTGATACTGGAGCTTCCAGTGCCCGTAAACCAGGTGCTGGGGTACTCCATTTCCTTCTTGATAATTAGCGCCATTGAAAAAAAACTGTGCCTTTCCTAATATTAATTGACTCTCAGACAAATGTACTACTTGAAGACCCTGCCACTATTCGCATTTTCCAGCAGGAGTCACAAATCTTCATTGCATTCAGTTTATTCTCAGATGAGCTCATGCATGTTTCTATGTGCATCTTTACACTTAAACAAATACAGCTGCCTAAACTCTGTTGTTATATTCCATATATATTTGTCGTGACTGGCCTTTTTTCTCAAATGATGGATTTCTGAAACTAAAACTGACAGTAATATAAAATATTTATATTGCCACATAATCGACACATGTTCTGATATGACATAGCATTCCCCTGGACCATAGTGCGACTTAGAGACGAGATATAACATGCCCTTCACAGTAAAACACTAGATAGGTGCAACACTTAATGTCAACGTTGTCAATGTCAATGTTGACTTAATGTCAACGTTAAATTCATGGATGCGCAAATTAAGTAACACAGTAACAGTACAAAAACGAGCAGAGCTGTGTATGGCATGACTATCTCGCGGCGGCGACAAAATATGCTTATCCTTCTAATTATTCAGAAGAAAATATATTTGCAAGCACAGCCGTTCACGGCTTCCGTACAAAAAGCTGTCACTACGCTACAGGAAGAATACACGGCCAATATAGGATTTACACAAGTCTGCTTCTTTTGTTTTTTTTAGTAACAACTTTCACAAAAATGAACAGCAATACTTCTAAAAGTGCAAATCTGTTGCCAAATTAAATAAACAAAGAAATTAATCATAAAAATATTCAATGTATATACAACTAACCATTTCCAATCAAAAAGTACATACAAATCTCCAGTACAAGTTATACAATGGAGCGCAGATAAAACTTTTAAATAGTAATTAACCAAACTATATAAAGAATACAAGTTTGAATACAGGTAATTTGTATAAATTTTACTGTGTTCAGACTGAAAAATCAGCACCAGCCTTACACACATTGCAGTTCTGCTTTTTTCTTCTTTTAGCATAATTATCCGTTTCACGTTCACGAGGCAGAAGATCCCTGCAAATGTGAAAATTCACAAGTAACAGGCACCATTAACCTCAAGCCATAACAGTCTGCTAGCCTGAACAATAGCAAACTCTATGTATTACCAATTATTACGCAGGTTGTCACTTTATCAAATCATGACTGTTACTAAGAAGTGGGAGTGAAACGCGTGTCACGAGATCTCGCGATATTACAACATGAGTTTCTCGTTGGAGCGAAAAGCGGTTTCACGAATGCGCTGCAAATTAGCTGCTGTGAATATGTTGGCATCTGACTAAATTACTATAGTAGATACCCCAGACACTTTTAAATCTTTTGTGTGGCAGCATTTCGGGTGCCCGGCGGAAAATATAAATGGCGAATGAAGGGGGGCTAGGTTGCGTGCTAAACTTTGTCACACTGAGAAAGGGGAACAAACTGGAACACAGGCAGGAAGAGAAGGGGGGCTCCAGCCCTCCTCGTTGTGTAAGTAAATTCCGGAAAGCAGAAGGTACATTGACAGGCTCGTGGTGACATTAAGCTTACGCTTGACCTGCGGGGACATAACAAGGGAGGGGGTCGCTGACGCTGCTAAATTGCAACATAACAAGATAAGATCAAAGGGAACGGGTGTGGGGACTAACGCCAGCAATGTCCAAACAATAGTTATATGTTACGTCAACTGGAAAGATACCAACAAGAACAGTAGACGCCCTAAACGGGGTATAAAAGTTAGACACAGACAACAGGGAGCTGAGCTTCCCTTGGTGTGTACTTTTGTGCATCTGAGAGTGGCTCCCGGATCGATCTGTACAACAAATAAAGAGAGCTGACTTACAACCATCCTTTGCCTCACGAATGCATCTTTTCCTCATCAACGGACTCGGTGGAGTCTAACTCCAACAATTTGGGGGCTCGTCCGGGATGAGGAGAAGGTTGTTTGGATTGGAACCAGAGACGAGGTCTTGGGGACGCAGAGAGCCACGGGCGCCCAGCAATTAGGTGAGCAGAGCCTGTTTTATCGAATTCTGCATATTGGCGATTGCTAAATAAAGTGGCTGGAAGTGTCTCAGGATCTGTCGACCAATATTGTGGCGAGGGCCTGTTGTGCGTAGCTCTGACGGCCTGTGAACAGAGGGTACGGGACCCCGTAGTAGAACCTATTGGCGGAGGATTTAAGTCCACTGTCGTGTCCTTGGTTTGGCAACCCACCTACTGCTGATGAGCAGTAGGACAGCTGGGATTGAGCGTCCCGGGAAATTCAGGACCCCCGAACAGCTAAATTGGTCGGAGGAGTAAGGTTCATCCTCCTTAAAACGGGTTGAAGTCCCGAGGTGAAAGTCCTCAAAGTATTGGGTTAAAGTCCCGAGATTAGAGTACTCAAAGCATCGGGCTAAAAAGTCCCGAGACGTGGGGTCCCAAGGTACCAAAAAGTGTACACAGCGCTATTTACTATTTCGCGTGTGTAAGTGCGTGTTTACTATTCACTATTCCAGTGTGAGTGGGTTTACCATTTACTATTTACTGTTTTGCGTGGTTCGGTGATTGTGTGTGAGTGTGGGTTTAGGTTTTGGTGGTGTTTGTTAGTGGGGCACTCAGAGACAACTAAGAGGTGTACTAAGTGTGGGTGGATAAATCCATCCCCTGAGGCACAGGGGTTGTTGGATCAGGAGAAGTGTAGGTCAGATAAGCTAAAACATGGATCACGAATTTGATAGAGAATTGGATGACGGGGGCTGGGGTCCACCAGTGCGCGGGCGGTGGAAGCCTCTGTGTGAACAGATACAGCTGTTAAAAATAGCAGTGGGAAAAACAGCTCAGGAAAAGGGCCGAGAGAGAGAGAGACGGCAGATGCGTGGAAGCGTATGGGGATTGCAGTGAAATGTGCAGGATACAAACCGGAGGATAGGCAATCATTAGGAGCACTTTTATGGCGTAAGGTAAAGGAGCATAGCGGCCTGAAAGACGAGGCAGGACGCGAGCTAGTGAAAGCGAGGGTGTTACAACGGGGAAAGTGGAGAAAAGAGGGAGAGAAACAGGAGCAGGAGAGGCGAGCGTGGGCATTACGACACAACTTTGCCCTTATTGGCTTAAGATTTTAGTTACATACATGACGTTTGTATATCTGCTATTTCTCCCGAGAAGCAGGTAAAGCGGTGGTAACTGCTTTTCAATTAATTTACTTGGTAAAATTAAATTTAAATAAATGATATGAATACTGTAATAGTACTCGTGAACTTTGTTTGTTTGTTGTTAGTTACTGTAATGTTGCGCTGCTTTATTTGTTTAATCGTCTTGTCTGTGAAGACATTCAAGTTAATCAAATATGAACTGCACTGTACACTGTACATGACCATAAAAACTTTGAATCCTTGAAATAAATGTTTTTGATCTTTTCCTTGGCAGTTATCTTTTTACACAGGGCCTCTATGTACACAATAGTTATTTTTTTCACGACTAACAGTATGGATCAGGAGTTGGTTATTGTAAAAGAAGTAATGTGCATGCAGGTGATATTTGTATAGATTTATGTTCACCTCTAGGTGATAAGTTTGATAGTCATTTCTTTTACCGTTTGGTCTCTCGGTTGAACATAATAGTGGCGCGAGCAGCTCCACTTGGTTTTTTAAAAATACTCAGCCATGAACTTCTGGTGAACTCAGGTGAATCCCTTCCTTCAGTAGTAAACCTTGGTATTTTCAGCCGTTTACACATTGTCTCACTAAAAGGTTGATAATATATTTGTCCTTTTACATAATGATGAAATATACGCTAATAAAAGTGAATATTCATAGATTCATGACTAACATAAAGTAGCTAACAGAAACTTAGACTAACAAAAGGTGCAAATACATACTCAGTTGGTTCCATTGTGTTGATTACATTACAATGTTTACATTGTAATGATTATATCATGGATATTTGGCATACTTTTTATAAAATCATAATTCTTATATTCTACGTTAGATAGTGCTAAATAATATTCCATAGATGGATGGACTTTATTAATCCCTGTGGGGAAATTGTTTTTTATGTCTCCCTCAACTTACTCTTTGTGGAGTAAATTGTCCGCGAAGTGCAGCTGCCTGTTGGGGCGCCCAGGGAGCTGGGGGTTAAGGTCCTTGCTCAAGGACCCACAGACGTGCTGTGGCTGGGTTAGTTTCAACTGGTGACCTTCTCATTACAGGCACAAGGACTGACCCCTGCCCCCCAACTGTGTATGAGTAGCATTTATGCTGTTTCTTGAGTGTGAGCTAGTACATAAACCAGCTAGTGTTCACCACTGCAAAAATACTCTAGCTTTCATACACATTTTTTTATTTTCTTACATTGTCCGTTTTTGTTCATAGTCTGTAATATTCTGAATAACGACAATGTAGAGGAAAAACAGATTAAATTCTCCTTGTTTGTAATTTCCCCATGTAATCCACTGCCTTGTGGTAAGAGGTGGAAAAGTCGGACGCGTTGAATGATGAGGATACGATATTGAGTTTAGTTCTTGAGTGGATTTATTCATATGATATATTAACGCACAGTACTTTGAACTGGTTTGTTTGGCTCGAAAGGGTCGATATGCAGACACCATCACACACGGCAAATACGGTCAATGACTGTTTCACTTTGCACCTTCAGCCCTGAGCCGCGTAATCTCAGCACCTCTAATAACAACCATTGCTGCCCCCTACAGGTGGGAATACACTTACACAATAGTAAAGATCACTAAGGCAGGCAGTACCTCTCGTTTCAAGTATTACAATACTATCCATCCATCCATCCATCCATCCATTTTCCAAACCGCTTATCCTACTGGGTCGCGGGGGGTCCGGAGCCTATCCCGGAAGCAATGGGCACGAGGCAGGGAACAACCCAGGATGGGGGGCCAGCCCATCGCAGGGCACACTCACACACCATTCACTCACACATGCACACCTATGGGCAATTCAGTGATTCCAATTAGCCTCAGCATGTTTTTGGACTGTGGGGGGAAACCGGAGTACCCGGAGGAAACCCCACGACGACACGGGGAGAACATGCAAACTCCACACACATGTGACCCAGGCGGAGACTCGAACCCAGGTCCCAGAGGTGTGAGGCAACAGTGCTAACCACTGCACCACCATGCCACCCCTATTACAATACTATATATATATATATATAACATTATATTATAAACAATAAATACGAATAAATAAAAACATTGAACAAATAAACATCATCAATAATATTCATGAATAATTACGCTTAATATACAAATAAAAGAATAGCTCCTGCAGATGATTTCAGATAACTACTGGAACAATGAGTTCTGGAGGGGAGCAAGCTCTGTTACATGCTATAGAAATGTTGATCTGATTCCTTTCATTATCAGATTGTTACCACTGTTAAAAACCACAGATATTGTATTCTGATTGTATGCATTTCCTTATTAGGGCATGTCAGTTACTTCTGTTAAAAATCAGTTTATTCTGACGTCGTAAATTTCCTGACCAGAGTTTACCCTCTTTAAAGTGATGGAGGTCCACTTGTGCCAAAGATATGTCAATATGCATATGAGATTTCGTTTGTGCCAAAAATATGTAAACAGCACACAGTCTATGTCGACTGAGAATGTGACAAAGAATTTTTCTGTGACAATTCTATTATGTCAATGAGTTTGTCTGTGGAGCCCCTGAAGGGACCTAATGGTGTCCGCTAATTAGATACCCAGAAATAAACTGTGTGGCTCCTGCCCAAGCATTGCTGCCCAAACAGCAGCTTCCTCCTTATGCCGCCGAGGGAGGAGTAGCAAGTGGTTCCCCTGCCCCTTCCCCTCTCCCCCCTGCAGACGAGGATCATAACCATTCAGCACCCGACTCTACCTCCTTCTCGGTGATGAAGTGCCGTGGCGAAACACTCAGGCAGCAGGACGAGGTAGCAGAAATTCTTGCCCCTATGTTGGTTTGTCCAAATCCTCAAGGGGGAGATGAGGTTTGCTCATCTGACACTGTAGATGAAGGAGTTGAAGGACATTGCCAGTGACCTGCTGGATCCCAGGCAGAACAGACCTCACCATGCGACAGCCCTTCAGAGACTGGTCCTCCTGCGCATGGACTGGGGCATGATGCATCAGTTTAAACAGGAGCCTGGTAAATCCTGCGAGTGCTACACCGAGCGACTGATGGCAGCATTCTCCAACTACAGCGGGATGGACTCCCCCAGCGGACCGAGAGTGTATGTGATGTAAAATACACTAAGATAACTCAGTTCCTTTAAAGAGAGGCACTTTTAATACTCTGTATTTTTTTCGTGTGCTGTACCCTTAAAAAGTACAACACTAGTACTCCATATTCAAATAGTCCCATTAAAAACTACAGCCCCCAAACATCAAACTGCATGCTTCTATGTCACCTACACTTCATTAAGCAATATTAACACAAGTAACATGTTTCATCACTTAAAGCCAATCTAACTTTTTAAAAATAAAGTCTGTTTCAACTGGACTTTTACCTAAGTAAAACAAACATTTTATGTTCTAGTTTTCTTAAAACTACTGAAACAAATAATTGGCTACACTGCAGTTCCGCTGTTTTGTTTGGCACCCCTGCGTGTCCTGCATTGTGTGGAAAAAACCTGAAGGCTGAGGAATGTTATGTAACACAGCTAGAATGTAAAAACTCTCTCTGGTGTAATTCACTGCGTAAAACCAATGGTGCTAAGTGTGGTGTCTTCTTCATAACACTCCCTGATGTTTGTGTCCGTGACCATGAGATAGGGTGGGCTGCTTTTCTTCCTTCCTTTGACTAGTATTCCTCCTAAATTGTTCATCTGTATTTGCTGCATTGGTACTTGTTGATGTGCGTGTGCCTTGTGTCACGATCGCCGTTTAACGGGAGCGGCGGACGGGCAGGAAACAGGCAAGGCAGGCAGGATACGGGGAAATACGGGGATTTATTAGGAACACGGGGTGCAGGAAACATCTCACGCAGACGGACTTCAATGACGGACACTGAACTCTAGTAAGACATGGACTCAAATAGACAGGACTGATTGAAAATAATCGGACACAGCTGGGTACGATCAGGGAAGCACACGTGGATAATCAGGGGGCGTGGCACACACGGTGGTCGGACTGTCCGGGACCTCCTCGGGGACTAGGGCAGGAAAGTCTGGAGCTGGGTCAGGGACAGGAGTGGGGCCAGGAACAAGAGCCCCAGGGGGCACAGTCATTTGAGGCAGAGGGAGCGCCTCGGGCTCTAGGGCCGCAGGGGGCAGCGGAGGCGGCTGCTCGGGCTGCGCAGGAGCTACGGGCGACGAAGGCGGCTGCTCAGACGCTGTAGCAGGAACCCAGGACTTTATGCTCAGCCCACTGCTGTTAACTCCGATGACTCACAACTGAGCAGCAATGCACATTTCGAATCACATCATCAACATCAGGCTGATGACAAGACTGTGGGTCTCGTCAATAAAAACGGTGACTCAGCATACAAAGAGGAAGTGTGATGACTATCGGACTGCTGCAGAGCCAACAACCTGTCTCTGAATGTTGACCAAAGAAATGGTTGTTGACTTTAGAAGAACACAAAGCACAGAGTGACCACTCTCTGCTGCACATCGATGGCTCATCTGTGGAGATCGTAGAGAGTACCAGATTCCTTGTTGTCCATCTGGCAGAGAATCTCACCAGGTCCTTCAACATCAGCTCCATAGTAAGGAAAGCACAGCAGCACCTCTACTCTCCACGGAAGCTCAGAAAAGCCCATCTCCCATCCTCACACTCTATTGGGGAACTGTTGAAAGCACCCTGAGCAGCTGCATCACAGTCTGCTTTGGGAACTATGTCGCCTCAGATCGCAAGTCCCTACAACAGATAGTGATGACAGGTGAGAAAATCATTGGAGTATCTTGTTAGAGAAATATGTACTTTTTTTATGATCATTTTGCTAGACGCTTGGAAACAACACCCTGCCGCAGCTTGATCTTAATTGAGCAATAACACGTCTCAAGAACTGTCGCTTGAATATTTCCACCCCATATATGGTGACAAACAATGTTCAATGTCAGTTGCATATCCTGTTTGTGTACCTCAATAAAAGACACTGCGAGGGGAGTTCCTTTTTCGAAGTTGGCCGAGTTCGACTGAGAGGCTGACACCTCGAGGTCAGGACCGGGCTTCCCTTTGTAAGGAAAAGTGGTAAAAATGCCCCAAGGTTCTTGGTTGATCATTTGAATGCAGACAATGTTAGGAATTTATGATCATGGGGGAAGCCAGGGAGAGAATGGGGGTTCCAGTTGGCACCACTAGGGTGATAAGGATAAGATAAGGTGATAAGAATTTAATTACAATGATCATAAAAGTCTCTACCCTGTTCTGTCCTGTCCCCGTCTCAGGATCCTCACACTCCAGGGGGTCACTCTTTATATGTAAATTCACTCACAACACCTACACACAACACCTTGGTGGGGAGGGCCTTTTTGGGTATAAAGGGGGGTGAAGAACTGTCTTCAATTTGTGTCTGAGCTGCCTTTCAGTACCCGGTGTGTCTCTACACTGTATTACATTGTATTATTTTTGCTGTTCAATAAACCATCATTTTGCTGAAACTGCGGAGACTCTGCAAGTGGATTCCCTACACCTTGCAGCAAGTAAAACGTCATCACAGCTGTCTGTGTTGTTCTGTGTTCAGAGACTGGTTTGTTTCCAGCGCATCTTCAGAAGAAGATAACCCTAACATATCTCTCCCCTCCATCACGGATATTCACACCACACACTGCATCCGCAAAGCCACCACCATTGTGGATGACCCCACCCACCCCTCACATTATCGTTTCACCCTCCTGCCTTCTGGAAATAGGTCCCGGAGCATTCGGGCCTTTACAGCCAGACTCAAACAGCTTTATCCCCCATGCCGTCAGACTACTGAACTCTCAGGGACTAATCTGATACCACACACACATACACTCATTAACACACTTTATTATTTAACTACTATTTTTTTATCTTATTGTAGCCATGTTTACAGTTACTTTTATTTATTTTTATTGCTACCTCATTGCACAACCAAACTGCACCTTATCAGTATTGGGTTTACTGTGCTGTTTGTGCTCGTTGGTGTCAGTTGTCCTCTCTTTTTGCACTGTCCTGCAATGTTTGCACAGTTTTTGCTCATTAAGCACCATACAGTATGTTGCTAGGTTGGTATGTGTTAGTCTTGTGTTAATTTAAGTAGCACCTTGGTCCGAGGGAAACAGTTTCTTTTGTAACTGTACTATACTCAACTGTGTAAAGTTAAAAATAACATTAAAGACCTACTTGACTTGACTTTTACTGATAACAGGTGCTAAAGTGAAGTGACTTGCTTCTGGGAAAGATCTCCAGCTGAAATTCTCTACAACAATTATGGGAGAAATATGGGAAGGACGCGGCGTCAGACCTGCCCCAGTGGGACGAATGTGGTTTTCCTAGAAACAGCAGCTTCAGTCCCAATCAGATAAGCCAGATGCGTTTGAAATTAGAGGAACAGGATCAGACTGGTTGCTCAGGTATTAATGTGGTAGAACTAAAACGGAGACAAATTGGAAGGTGTTTCATATGATTGTTATTGGTTATGATTCTCACTGTCCTGCATTGTGTCTTGTTAGCTGTGTATTTAAGTGCCTGTTCTGCTTCTGTTGTTTGATGGTTCATTATAGCTGTATGCTGTATGTATGTATATAGTTCTCCAGTTGTGTTTATTCCATCATTTAGTTCATTCCTGGTCATTTGCTGTTTATTTTAGATCCATCCTGATCCTTTTGGTTTTGATGTGTGTGTTGTAATAAACCCTATTTTCCACCCGTGTCATGCACTTCCGCAACCAGAAGAGGGCAGAAGATATGGCACAAAAACAAAGGAAGAAGCCTAACTTTAAAAAGGACAAAAAACATCAAGACTCATCCAGCATGGGGTGGTGGGTTAACGAATAACACAAACAATCAAAGAATAAGCAAACAAAAGAGTGAAAAGATGCAGAGATGACTGAGAAGCAGGGGATGACTGGAGAAGAGACGACAGGACCAGAAGACAGGAGGGATACAGGGAGAGCGGAGAAGACAGTATAACTGAAGAATGGGAGAAGAGGAGAGACCGCAGAGGAAGGAGAACATAGATGACTGGAGGGGAGGGAATATAGGAGCAACAGAGAGAAGGAGGAAGGGCTGCGGAGGAGAAGACAGGATAAGAGGGGAAAATGTGAGCAGAGAAGGACAAACACCCCCACTGCCCAGCAAAGTGCACTTGTAAGTAAACCACAATTTTAGCCTTGGGCTCAATATCTGGACTTGTCTCTGTGTAGCAATGCATAGAATCCCTGACACTGGTTATGACTGTACTGTATTAGTCCTAAACCTGCCATTATAGTGTAAGAAGAAAAGATTTTTTTTTTTTTTTAATAAATAATTTTAAAAAAAGGTAGAGCGATGTAGCCCCCGGAGAAGTCCCCCCCCCCAAGCCCTGTTTGTTCCCTTCTAGCTACCAGATGAAACTCACAATGCACCCCAACGCCACCTAACTTCTCTTCCACATGATGCACCTAATTTACACTTTGAATCCTGTCCATTATTGAGCGTTTTTCTATCCATTTGATTATCAGCTTATTACACTGTATGTACATTAGTCAGCCACATATGCTGTACGGCTTTGTTTTCCGGACAGTCTGGGCTACTCAGATATGTCATAATTCGATTTGTAAATGCTGACAGTCTTGATATTATCCTTCTTATCAGGAAAAACTACTTCTGCATATAGATATTTCTCAATTTTTAGTCTCACCTAATATAAAAATTGGCAGGTAGTACAAATATAATCTTATAAATGCTGAGATTAGAGTATCTGCGATGCAGGAATGCAGGGGTTTCATTGGGGCCCTTTCTATGGCTTAGTACTGTGAAGGAATACATGGTTAGTGCCAGGCGCAAATGAATATCTTTGATTTTGCATCCATTTGGTAACTTGTTGAAGTTGTCTGATAGTCAGTAATACATGGTTTAATTAATATGATTCTTTATTTACTACTTTATAACATCTGAAAGAAACTGAAATAGGAAAGCTTATTTTAATTTATGGTCCACTGGATAAACACAGACATTACAGACGGTTTTAGACTCTAATGTTGAATGTTTTTTGCTATAATTTTTCTGCCTGCGTATGCTATGATTGGTGCAGTGAAATTTGAGAATGTGTTTGTGGTCAGTATCATAGCCTCAGACAACAAACCAACGCTGTAGCGTGTCACTGTGTTTACATGTGAGAGGGGTTCCAGTTACATAATGGACTCGTTCTAATTGTTTTGACGGAGCTCGACAAACCTAAAAAATAAATGCTGGTGTTATCAAAAACTATGTCATATAGCTATATTCCAGATTTATTACAGCCAAACACATCTCGGAGCTCCGAGGAACCTCCTTCTCCCTACATTTCCCTCCTTCACACTCTTCCCTCAAATACTGTTACATTTGTCTTTTTTCCACACTCACACCCTGTCTTGATCATACTCTGACTGCATGGCATCCATATGCAGGGCAAACTATTTTACAGTCTTATCTAGTATAATAGGACATAAACATTGAATTTGATAGTTATCTTTTATTTACACATTAGAACACAACACATGAACATGAAGGGATCGTTTGCATTTGCAACCAACACCTCCGCAAACCCCCTGTGGAATACTGGCCGCGGACAGGGGTGGGAATCCCCAAGCTGGAAGACTGTACTGCGTCATGTTAACATTAGCTAGCTAGTTAGCATGGATACAGAGTGCACCGGACTACAACTATAAAGGACGTAAGGTGTGTGATATAGTAAAACACTTACTAACTGGTAATGCACGTTAGCATTACGTTAAATGACAACTTTACCTGTTACCAGAATAGCCTCCTACACGTTCGCCGAATGACAGCAGGCAGAAGGCGGTGCGTTTTTCAGAAACACACCGGAGTTAAACTTACGCCGCGTTATTTACCGGCACTTGTAACACCAACATTTGCAGCCATTAACTCATATGTGGTAGTAACACTGAAATTACTTTCTCTGCGTCAAAATAAGGTAGCACTGTGATTTTGATACTTTATCATTTATACTTAACCGTACCTTCCTCCCATTCCTCCGTCTCTACTTATTGACATTTAGGAGAGTCTCAGATATAAATTAACGATTCAAAATTATCAAACAAAGACAGACACAACACTGAAAAGATGACAAAGACACAGTTTGAAAAGTAAATATGTTTTATTGCAAATCTCTTATCTTAAAATAGCCTATCTTATCATATGTTAACTTAGCCTATCATATTTTATCTTAGCCTATCTTGTCATATCTTAACTTAACCTATCTTATTATATTTTAACTTAGCCTATCTTATCATATAACTTAACCTATCTTATCTTATTATATTTCAACTTAGCTTATATTAATATATTTCGTCTTAGCCTATCTTATATTTTAACTTAGCATATCTTATCCTGTCGTATCTTATATCTACATTAACACTTAAACAGTATCTCTTTCCGTTGGGTCCCGCGGGATCCCAGTCCCAATGCAGGGCTCTAACACGGGTATTCTAAGAAAAAGAAAATAAACACTTTACTTAAAGCAGTCATATAACTAATAAATAAATAAATAAATACCCAATTAATGCCTTATAAATCATTTATAAAAGTATTAAAAACACGGCTGTAAATACTTATACAAAGGCATAACACATTATAGCTATCTTGATAATGCATTATGAATGCTCTGATCTATATATACACAATAGATATCTTCATAATACATTATATCGGCCATTAATCCATAATAAACATGGCTATAATGTGTTATGCTTTTTTTTCTTCAATATTTATACCCATGTCTATAATATATTTATGGATGCATTACAGTGCATTGTGAAGGTGTCAATAATGCAGTTATATTACTGCTTTAAGTCATTTCTAAACCTGAATTCACAGCCTTATAATTACTGCCTCTTGCTACTTCTTCTGAAAGGCAGGGGACAGCAGAAGAAGCACCACTTCATCTTCTTCTTCTTCTTGTGGCTCTTCTCAGTATCATCTTCAGAAAGATCTTCGGCATTCACATGGAATGATACTTCTTCTTCACTGTAGATCTTCTCGGCAGCATCAGCATCTTCTTTTGTTTTATCTGTCTTCATCACTTCAGTCTCGTCCTCTTCCTCAGGTCCTTCTTCTGGTATAGTCAGTAGCTGTGATCTGTCTTCAGATGCCACCATACACTGAAACCTGACCAGTGTGGTAGTGTAAGGGAGAGGATTCCCTTACTATTTTATTGTAATTGATAGTATGTTAGTGATACACTCTTTCTTTATTTTAATAAATAGTATTTTATTTAGCATGGTACTTTACCCAGGGATTTGCATAGGAGAACAGGGGCATACAGGGGTTTGCTGGTTTATTGGATCTTGAAGTCAGTTGGTGGCCTTGGTTCAGATCCTGCGCAGTGCCTCCTCATCAAGGAAGGTGGTGGGGTCTGTGAAAAGGAATGGTGATTGAGGGAGAATGAGTTTACCAGTAAGAACAATTGATGCAAAGAACTGATTGTAAGATGTGGTTACTCACCTTTCTTCTTGTGTTTCTCCAAGGTGTTTGGGCAAATATGTCCCCTGGGTCCAGACACCATTTAAAGGTTCCGGGAGAGACCAGGGCTTAAGGGAGAGTGGGGAATCTGTTGTGCTGGGGATTTTGGGTTTTATAATATGGGGTTTGTGTAAGATTAAAGAGGGAGATATGTATTAATATGAATGTTAAATGTAGTTAAGTATATATGTAGGTTGATGTGTTGTGTATTATGGTGGAAGGGGGGAATTTAAGAAACTACCTGTGAGTGGAAGAATGGTTTAGTCGGTGACAGCTGGAAGTATTTAAGGCTGCCAGTTGTCAGAGGGTTTTTCTCTGTTCTTCTGTTGTGTTGTAAAGATGCTAGATGTGAAGTTCTTGTAGGAAGAGCTGCATGGAAAATAAAGATGTGTTGTTCCACTGCATTTGGGGAAGTCTTCTCACTGTAAATCCAGCCGCTGCAGGTCTCCATATGACAAGTGGTGTCAGAAGTGTGTCGTCCATGCCACAGTGAGAGGATGATGACAAGAGGTGGAAGAAAGCCAGGTCAAGAGGAGCAGCCTGATGAAGGAGTTGGAGCTTCATCTGAGCTAGAGGCCATAGCAGCAGCAAGCTCTGAAGACAAATGGGAGGAGCTGACGGGGATGGTGAAATCCCTGGTTAGGTCTCAAGCAGCCAGAGACCAGAGGTGGGAGAAAGATTGGTCACGTCAGGAGCAAAGGTGGAAAAGTATACAGCACCAATTTCAGCAAATACAGCTACAAGTTAATGCGGTAATTGATAAGCCGGAGCCATCAGAGGTGCCAGTACCCTGTACAACGTCTGAAGAGCAGGAACAGGCAGTTAATAGTGAAGAAGTGCAAGTGGCCCATGGGTCTAGGTCTTCAATTAAACCTAAACTGTTCCCTCTGTCACCAGAAGAGGATATTGAACATTTTCTGACCACGTTTGAAAGGATGGCAAACGTGTGTTGATGGCCCAGAGATGAGTGGGCTATTCGTTTGGTCCCTTTGTTGACAGGTAAAGCTCGTACAGCTTACATTCTTATGGACTTAATTGATTCTGAGGACTATGATAAAGTGAAGGAAGCAATCTTGGCAAAATATGAGATCACTGCGGACACCTATAGACGCCGCTTCAGATCCCTGAAAGTTGAAGCAGGTGAGACGCCACGTGAACTGTATGTAAGGTTGAAAGACTTGTTTGTAAGATGGATTAAACCTGAAAAATTAACTGTAGAAGAAATATCTGAGCAGATAATTCTGGAGCAGTTTTTGAGAATGGTTAATCCAGAGCTGGAGATCTGGATACGTGAGCGTGACCCGAGGACGGCAAAGGAAGCAGCCAGCCTCGCGGAGGTTTTCACTGCAGCTAGAAAGGGAAGCAGGAGCATCCATTTCAGCCAGGAGACCCACTATGCCCAATCAAGTAAGTCCATTGGGGGTGAACAGGGGTCTGGTCAAATGCAGGCTAGGGATTTTTCTAGCTCTAGGCAGTTTCCTTCCAATAGACCTTATAATGTGAAGAAATCCTTTAAATCTTCAGTTCAGGATATTGAATGTTATCATTGTCATAATTTTGGTCATACACAACAATTTTGTCCGGCCCTTAAGTCAAAACCATCTCTTTTGTGTGCAGTTCCAAGGCCAGCTGTAGAGCCGGTAGGAAAGGAAGCTTGTACTGTCCCTGTGTTAATTAATGGGCGAAAAGAAGAAGCATTGCTTGACTCTGGCTGTTTTCAAACGTTAGTACATTCTAGCATAATTTCAGGAGAAAAGTTAAGTGGGGGGGGGACTACGATAAGGTGTGTGCATGGAGATGAATATAGGTATCCCACTGCGGAGGTTTACCTGACGGTGGGAGGGCAGACCTACTTGTTAGTGGTAGCTGTGGTTCCCAGTTTGCCATATTCAGTAATACTTGGTAATGACATTCCCACTCTTTTTGATCTGATATATCAGTCAGATTATGGCCCTCAGGGGAGTAGTGAGAAAGATATTCAAGGCTCAGGTGATGAAGCTGGAGGTTTACTTCCTCTAGATGGGACAGTTGATTCACGGAAATCCTGTCATGTAGTTACAAGAGCACAAAGGGCAAAGGAAATGATGCGAGAGCTACCTTTTTTTGAGGACTCTCTGGAGATGGAGCCAGGAAAGATTAGGAAGTCGAGGGCTCAGAAGAGAAGGGAAAAGTTCAAAAGCTCAGGGGAGAAGGGTATAACATTGTTCCCTAAGCCAAATAATCAACTTGAGTTTGACGTTCCCTCAGATTTAGGTGCACTCCAAAGAAGCGACCCGACTCTAAAACCCTGGTATGAGAAGGTAACGGAGGTAGAGGGAGTTAGTCAAGGTCAGGTAAGTTGTCTTGCAGATACTATGTATTTGATTAAGGGAGGCATCTTGTATCAGAGGAAGGGGAAGTGTGAAGCAATGGCACTCCCTCAACAGTTTAGAAACAAAGTTATGGATTTGGGTCATTCAATTCCATGGGCAGGTCATATGGCTTTTTATAAAACACTGAATAGGATCAGTAGCCGGTTTGTTTGGCCAGGGATGTATGTACAGGTTTCTGAGTTCTGTCGTTCTTGTGAAAAATGTCAGTTGATCTCGGGCAAAGGAGTAGCGCCAGCCCAGTTGCAACCATTACCAATTATTGAAACACCTTTTGAGAGGCTAGGCATGGATATTGTGGGTCCTTTAGAGAGGAGTTCCACAGGCCATCGCTATATATTGGTTATATGTGACTATGTGACACGGTTTCCGGAGGCCTTTCCACTCAGATCAATTAAAGCTCGTCATGTTGCTAATTGTCTGCTGCAGCTTTTCTCGAGGGTAGGGATACCAAGAGAAATTTTGACGGATTGTGGCACGAACTTTCTATCCAAGTTGTTGCAGCAAGTTTATAAGCTGTTAGGGATAAAGGGACTTAAGACCACCCCTTATCACCCCCAAACGGACGGGCTAGTGGAGAGATACAACCAGACTCTCAAAAATATGCTGCGCAAGTTTGTTTCTGATACAGGTGCTGACTGGGATCAATGGCTGCCTTACCTTCTGTTTGCCTACCGAGAGGTCCCACAGGTTTCTACTGGCTTCTCACCTTTTGAACTGTTGTATGGTTATCAAGTGAGAGGCCCACTGGATCTGCTTAAGGACTGTTGGGAGGATTCTAAAGCAGAGGGTGAAAACATCGCTGCTTATGTCATCAACATGAGAGAGAGATTGAAGAGAATGGCATCGTTGGTGCAGGACAACATGAAAGCAGCACAAAAACATCAGAAGACATGGTATGATCAGAAGGCGAGGGATAGAGGCTTTGTTCCGGGCCAGAAAGTACTGTTGTTGCTTCCTACCAGCGATAACAAGTTGTTGACAAAATGGCATGGGCCATATGAAATTGTCAGGCAAGTAAGTAAAGTCACTTATGAATTGAATATGCCAGAAAGAGCTAAAAAATATCAGACATTTCATGTGAACTTGTTGAAAGAATTCCACAGCCGACAAGGGCCGGTCCATCAGTTACTGGTGCGTTCAGTTAGGGATGAGGAGGTGACGGAGAGGTTTTTTCCAACTAACACTGCAGATTGTACTTCGGTTGACCTTTCTCATTTGTCCCCTACGGAGCAGGTTGATATAAAACCACTCGTGGATCCACAGCTCTTTCGAGAGACGCCAGGGTTTACATCGCTGGTTCAACATAACATACGGGTGAAGGAGGACGCACCCGGTCGTCAAAATAGTTACAGGATTCCAGAACGGTTGGTGCCAGTGCTGAAGAAGGAGATAAAACTGATGTTGGATCTAGGAATTATTGAGGGGTCGAGTAGTGAGTGGTGCAGTCCGATTGTCTTGGTACCGAAAAAAGATGATACCTTGAGATTCTGTATTGATTTCAGATATTTGAATGCAGTATCCAGGTTTGATCCCTACCCAATGCCCAGGGTAGATGACCTGTTGGAGAGGGTTGGATCAGCAAGGTATATCACGACACTGGATCTGTGTAAGGGTTACTGGCAAGTGGCGTTGGCACCAGAAGCGAAAGAACTGACGGCCTTCAAAACTCCGTTTGGTATGTACCAATTTAAAGTCATGCCATTTGGGCTTCAAGGGGCACCAGCGACGTTCCAACGATTAATGGATCATGTACTGAGGGATGTGTCAGCATTTTCTGCAGCTTATCTGGACGACGTGGTGGTGTACAGTGAGTCCTGGGAAGAGCATGGTATGCATTTACAGAAGGTGCTACATTGCATCAGAATGGCTGGATTGACTATTAACCCCAAGAAGTGTTCCATAGCCCAGAGAGAAGTGGAGTACTTGGGCTTTGTGGTTGGCTCTGGGAAGATAAAGCCACAGGTTGGGAAGATCGAAGCAATCCAGGCTTTCCCTGTTCCGATGACGAAGAGGAAGGTGAGAGGTTTTCTGGGCCTGGTAGGCTGGTACAGGAAATTCATACCTTCTTTTGCAGAGCGATCTGCTGCACTGAATGACCTCACGAAGGGCTCAGCCCCCAACAAAGTACGGTGGACAGAAGAATGTGAGCAAGCATTTAGAGATCTCAAGGAAGCAGTTTGCACATATCCGGTCCTACACAGTCCAGACGTCAATAGGCCATTCATCTTGCAAACGGATGCTTCAGGAGTGGGCCTTGGAGCAGTTCTTCAGCAAGAGGTGGATGGTGAAAGAAGGCCTGTGGTGTTTCTGAGTCGGAAACTACTGGACAGGGAGACGAGGTATTCGACGGTGGAGAAAGAGTGTTTGGCCATGAAATGGGCTGTTGAGGCCTTGAGGTATTATCTTCTGGGACGTCATTTCACCCTAGAGACGGATCATCGCGCTCTCCAGTGGTTGAACCGCATGAGGGATGCAAATGTTCGCATTGCAGGATGGTACCTGGCTTTGCAGCCTTATGACTTTACGGTCCAGTATAGGCCAGGGAAGTCAAATGTGGTTGCTGATTGTTTATCTAGGATGACAGAGGACTGAGGTGCTCGCGCTTAAGAGAGGGGGGAGGAAATGTAAGGGAGAGGATTCCCTTACTATTTTATTGTAATTGATAGTATGTTAGTGATACACTCTTTCTTTATTTTAATAAATAGTATTTTATTTAGCATGGTACTTTACCCAGGGATTTGCATAGGAGAACAGGGGCATACAGGGGTTTGCTGGTTTATTGGATCTTGAAGTCAGTTGGTGGCCTTGGTTCAGATCCTGCGCAGTGCCTCCTCATCAAGGAAGGTGGTGGGGTCTGTGAAAAGGAATGGTGATTGAGGGAGAATGAGTTTACCAGTAAGAACAATTGATGCAAAGAACTGATTGTAAGATGTGGTTACTCACCTTTCTTCTTGTGTTTCTCCATAGGTGTTTGGGCAAATATGTCCCCTGGGTCCAGACACCATTTAAAGGTTCCGGGAGAGACCAGGGCTTAAGGGAGAGGGGGGAATCTGTTGTGCTGGGGATTTTGGGTTTTATAATATGGGGTTTGTGTAAGATTAAAGAGGGAGATATGTATTAATATGAATGTTAAATGTAGTTAAGTATATATGTAGGTTGATGTGTTGTGTATTATGGTGGAAGGGGGGAATTTAAGAAACTACCTGTGAGTGGAAGAATGGTTTAGTCGGTGACAGCTGGAAGTATTTAAGGCTGCCAGTTGTCAGAGGGTTTTTCTCTGTTCTTCTGTTGTGTTGTAAAGATGCTAGATGTGAAGTTCTTGTAGGAAGAGCTGCATGGAAAATAAAGATGTGTTGTTCCACTGCATTTGGGGAAGTCTTCTCACTGTAAATCCAGCCGCTGCAGGTCTCCATATGACAGGAATGTTAAAACTAGAAAACAGGGAACCACATTTCACAGGTAAAAAAATCTGCGGTACGGTCAAATAAGATACATAACATGTTTACTAGCCTGTGACACTGACCGGATACTAGCATTAGTTTTTGTTGAGAATACTATGAGCAGTACTACATAAATTTGGCGGGGGGGCAGTAGTGGTGGGCTTGTTTATTTATTCTACATAATTGTAAGAAATAAATGCGTTAATTAGTAAAGAAGTTATGGCTAAAAGATCTTTCCATCTACACCCTGACATGTTGCTTGTTTATGTCTAATTACCGCTCCAAGATGGTGGCGCTGCTGACACGTTGTGGAAAAGCGAGGTGAGGCATCTAGGCTTTCAAATTCATGAGCACCACGATGTACTTCGTTTAAATGGGAGGTTCACCCCAAAACTATAAAAAGATATTTTAGAGGGGTCTTAATGCTATCCATTCATCAAAGTTCTGCTGGGAGTTGTTCAGGTTTAGAAATATCAGCCGTAGAAATGTCGGGCTTCTATCGAAGTACACTCGTATCACTGCGCATTAGACACAAGCGCAAGCTCCCTGGCGATATCTGCTGCGCAGTGATATTATTGGTGTGTGGAGTCGGGTAGAAGGAAATAGTTCGTATATTAAACTGCTCGCGACGAAGTCTGTGGATTTTCTTAACCTGTTCCTGATTTCTGGTAGAAGAGATATTGCTGTTGAATTTTTCAAATACGTTGTTCTGGCGCTTTAAGTAGTGAAAGCAAAATTGAATCTTATTATATTGCTTATTCATTAATAAGTAGCTATAACATGTATACTGCCCAATGTTTTGATTTAATAAATATTTAAAATTAATAAATATTTCAAAAACACTTCAACATTTAAAACAGTTCATGATTTTCAGGAGCGGTACAGTGGTTAGCACTGTTGCCTCACACCTCTGGGTTCCAGGTTCGAGTCTCGGCATGGGTCACATGTGTGCGGAGTTTGCATGTTCTCCCCATGTCGTCGTGGGGTTTCCTCTGGGTACTTTGGTTTCCCCCCACATTCCAAAAACATGCTGAGGCTAATTGGACTTGCTAAATTGCCTGTAGGAGAGCATGTGTGAGTGAATGGTGTGTGAGTGTGCTCTGCGATAGGCTGGCCCCCCATCCTGGGTTGATTGATGGATGATTTTCAGGTCACACCGCCCCCTCAGAGCCCACCAATCAGTGACTGTCTCATAGTGTGATGTAATACACAATGTCCGCACCACCCACTTTTCAATGAGCAGTAAAAACACACCAGCTTGTCTCAGCGGACAGCGGCTCTTATCAGATAAGGGGAAAAGGACGAGATATCAAAAGTAAAAATAAATATATCACATTTGGTTAACATCAAATGAAAACAGCCCTGCAATAATATATTGGATTCTAGGATATCACCTATTAAAAGGGTGAATCTATTCTAGCAGACCATAAAAATCCAATTATGAACAGTGAAAATGGGCATAATAGGTCCCTATAAACGAAAGGTTTCTGTCCATGGTGCTGAAAACCAGGATTGGCAGATTTCACATTACAGCGATTCCCCCACTATATCGCGGATTTTCCTCCGACGCCTCACAATTCTCTGCGTATCCCGTACATTGTTTGTGGTCCGATTGTTTTCGTTTTGTTCTAAGCCCTACGATGGAAGACGTTGACCATTCAGGAGAAGGTAAAACTTCTGGATGTGCTTCGGGAAGGAAAGCGTTATGCGGACGGCGTTCGCCATTATGGCTTGAATTAATCAACAGTACGCTACATGAAGAAGGATGAGAAGAATATGTAAGAGCCATATATGTTTTAATTTTTATATATTCCATTACATATATAGAGAGAAAGTTGTGTGTGTGTATATATATATTAAAAATTATTTTATTATTATTATTATTATTATTATTATTATTATTATGTCACTCATATCCTTAGCCCGACATACAGATATATGTGCTGTTTTAATGAGTTTACATATGTTTAAAGCATGTGGGAGGGGTATTTTAAGGCTTAAACTTCAAAAAAGATTTATATGATCTTTCTGTATCGTGGATTTTCACCTATCGCTGATGGGTTTGGAACGCATCTTCCGCGATAGGGGGAGGATCAAATTTACCTTTTTAACCTGATTTAACTTCAACCCTCTTATTTTGTTAACAGAGTGTGCGGGTGGAATACAAAGGGTTACAGTGGGTAATAGGTGATTTATATTGACCTTAACTATCACCCAAGTGACTCTGGACAATCAGCTCAATAATGCTTCCCAAACGTTTCTCTCTTTTTCACTAGTTACACTTCATTACACCGAAATCAAGGAAGAATCAAATGTACAAGCACATTATACAAAATATAAGATGCAAACACATAAAAAATATTTTGTAAAAACATTAAAAACAGATTAATATATATTGTGCAATTTGAAACTTTACATTTTGACCTCACTTAGAAAAAGCAGGTGATGACCAGCCCAACCAGCAGTTCCATCTGGTTGTACAGAATACCTACTCAATTAAATTTTGAGGTCATGACTAAACTAAATTTCAGCTCTGCCTTTAACATCAGCAGTTAGATGAAACTGATCATTCCAGAGGGAAATACAGTGAAGCCATGAAACATACTAGATGTAAATATATTAATTTTCACATACACTTGAGCTCAGTGAATTCAAGCGCGTCATACACTGTAAAAAAAAAGAATCCACCAAAAAACGGTTTTAAGTTAATGGACTCTTCCTTCAATTTACAAATATTGTAAATTCAGTTTTCCACAGTTTCTTAAATGATAGTTTATTTTCATTTTTAATTCTTCATTCTGCCATTGCAGATTTGTTTGTTTAATAAATGGTGTTGTTCATAAAAGTACAACAAGTAATTTGAGAATATAGTGATTCACTACACTGATTATTTTTCATAACTCAATGGCCCATAAACATACAGTTATCCATCTGAAGCTGGATTTAAACCAGCAAACTTTGGATTACAAGCCCAAATACTTGAGCTACTGAGCCACACACTTACACTGACTCAGCTTAAGTTGCAGAGACACAGTGGACTTTCTGTTGGATGTCAGACAGAACGGCAAAGGACCCCTCACTAACAGGAACCTAAAACACACAAACACTTGGGAACACTTCAAATGCGTGATCTGACTCTGCAAGGGGAGAACATGTTCACGTGGAGTCTTGGCTTTTCACAACGTTTCATTCCTGCTCATAGCTAAGGTTTTTTTTAGCCGTCGTCACTCTAAGGTTTCCCATTAATGGTTTGGAATTGGGAATATGTAAAGCTGTTTTGTTAGCATGTCTGCCTTACAATTCCTTTACTGTAAGTCGAGGCCTGCTGGAGCTCAATTCTGCTTCATGGCACTTGTATTTACTCTTTATTTTGTATTACATTATGTGTGAGACTAACCCCTTTGTCTACCTCTCCATTCCTCCTGTCGAGCTCCATACAGAACTAGCAGAGAAAAGGGGTGCTTGGAGGGGGGACGATATCTCTGGATGCCCACTTAAGAAATATCTGCGTTACCTTCCAATACACCTTCCAAACTTAAGTGGATTGAACATGGGTGCTGTTGAATTAATAAAAAAATGCACTGTATTAAAATTATTTTGTTTATATAACATAAAATTGAACTATAAACATGAAATTTAAATCTGTTTATATATTGACAAAATAATAATTCAGAATTTTGAACCCTCATTGAACAAAATTAAACCTAATATGGACAAATTGAAAGCATTGAAATTATCCTCATGGGGGGAAAGTTAATGTTACTAAAATGGTTGTGGTGCCTCAAGTTAATTATCTCTCTCTGATGCTTCCATTTAATATTCCGGAAAGGATATTTGAACAGTACGAGAGTATAGTAAAAGATTTTTGTTGGGAAAGAAAAAACCTATAGGATTAAAATTACTTCGCCCAGAGACAAGGGAGGTCTAGGATTGCCAGATGTTAGATTATATAGCATGTCATTTGAAATAGCCAAACTCTACTATCACTGGAAGAATGTGAATTCTGATGTGGACTGGATAGCTATCGAGAGCAATTTGGCTTCACTATTTCAACCTCTGCACATTCTGTCACAATGGGGGGACAGTATAAGAAACACAAACCCGATAATATCTTTTTTGAGGAATATATGGATCAAAATACATAAGAAGCTTAAAGTATCACATGACATGCAGCCATATTCCTCAATTTGGCACAATCCTGAAATACAAATAGGAAAAAGTATGGAAACAATGGCAAGAAGCTGAATGGTCAAGAATACTTTCTAGAGTGGGGAAATATTATAGGGAAGTAAAAGGTACATTTATTCAGTATAAAATTATACACAGATAATATTGGACACTAGTTAGACTAAATAGAACTGGACTAATTAATACTGATCAGTGTTGGAATTTTAGAAGGTAGGTGGGGGTTTATTTACACATGCTGTGGCAGTGCTCTCAGGTATATCCATTTTGGGGTAGAGTTCTTGGTCTCCTGGACAAATGGCTAGGCTTTACTTTACCTCGCAAACCCGACTCTGTCTGCTAGGAGATAGAGTGGAATTGCCAAAGGTGAATAATAAACAGTTTAAGGCTGTGATGGTGGGACTCATAACTGCCATGAGGGTAATATTAAGGCATTTGAAATCCTCAATAATCCGCAATATATAGGAATGGACCGATGAGATGATTAAGGCAGCTTCATATGAAAAAATGTTGGACAGACTAAATGGGAAACAAGATATGATGAAAATGTGGGAACATTTCTATGGCCATGTTTTTGAAGGATAAATGGCTGGGAGGTTGAACTAGTGATTGGTCATATTGTTTTATAAATGTGAATGGCTGAAGTGCTGTAACTTTTTGGTTTGAAAAATAAGAAAAATTTGAATTACAAAATAAAATGCTCTTAGAAAGTAATTTCATGTAACTACTAGTCTTAAAATTAATTACATCCAACAGTACATTTTTTAGTGTAGGTAAGTAGATGGATCGATAAAATTAAATGATTATTACAAATCACAAATAACTATTACAGTCAAGGCCAAAAATATTGGCACCCCTGCACTTGTGTCAAAAACACACCCCTTCTCCCAGAAAATTGTTGCAATTACAGATGCTTTGGCATTGTCATTAATTTCTCTTGTTGGTACTTGAAGAAAACAAAAAGAGGAAGAAGGAAAAATTCCACGCAAAAGGGCATCTGCCCTTCTCATATTGTCTCAAAAACCCAAAGCCAGTCAGAGTGGTCTGGGGGTGGTTGTACACCCAAATAGGCCATTTGATCCATGTTGATCTTAGTCTTTCTCATGATGGTGGGTAAATCTGGGGTGGCTCTTGTGGTCCTCATATGAGGTCTTTGGTGCACATTAAGTGAAGCAGATACAGGCCACCCATTGTGTACCTCTGTGCCATTTAAATGGGCTTGCAATCTGAAGAGGTGTGAGGTCACAGTGATTTAACACTGGTCCACTTTTTCTTATGGCCTTGAGCCAGGTCATGACAATATCTTGTGTAGCACTAATGACGTAATGGCATCTGCTCATGTTATCTCATAACTTGAAGCTGTTAGTGCAGCACAACCCACACGGCACCAACAAGACATTGAGAACAATCCCAGCAGCCCTCGGCTCTCTTACCCAATGCTGTTATAAGGGGACCAAACTTCTTTAAATTTCGCTTCCACAGTGGCTTTTGAAAAAAATAAGCAAATCACGCAATGCTATTGAAATTATTAAAACATAGAGATTAACAGTCAGATATGTTTTATGATTTTAAATGAGGAAGTGATATATTGGATATAACATGAATGTATTTCTTATTTCTTTTTTTTTTGGGTTTTCTGTGGTGAGAAATGAAAGCTACAGGCATGTAAATATTGCTTCCTGTAGTAACTTGTAAAATTTTCCTCATTGTTAACAGTCACATTACATGTGAAGGTGTCAGTCAGTGGAAACACATACTGAGATACGTTGGACAGCTGTCCTGTCTTAATGCCCTTTATCTTAATTTGACAGAAGATAACAATCATTCCAGAGAATAAAAGTCAGTATCTCTTATGGAAATTTCAAAGATTAGGCCTATTTGCCCTTTTTCATAAGCACCGATTCTAATGCTGTTACTACACCTGCATTGCAAACATACATGTAAGATTCTATATATATGAGTATCGTGAAGAGGTCAGTGAAACAAGAGTTAAACCCGTATTGGGTCTCTCTCACACAGCCGCTCTGACTTGAGAAGGTGTCAGTCAGTGGAATCAGACAGTGAGATACTTTGGTCAGTCGTCCTATTCGTTCAGCACCAGCCCATCAAGCAGAGGTTTCAGCACCACGGACAGTGACCTGTGTTAAACTGGCCTCAGGTTCCTACATTGGCTCTGTGGAATTTTCTGTAAATAATTAAATGCCTCCAACCCCCTACATGCGGAAATGTTTCCCCTCCCCCAGACCGTTTCATGTTGTATCCTCAGTATCTGTGTATTTGATACAATATGGCTGTATGAGATGTCAGTCAGTTTACTGCTGTATATATTAATCCTCAGTGGAACATTTGCTGCTCTATTGATGTGTCGCTGATGCTCCCTGTTTCCTAAGTCTAGTTTTCTCAGATGAAGCAGTTCACCCCTTAAGTTAGAAGACGTTTCCTGTTAATTGCTCTTGTTTGAACAGGGGTTCCCCGCATACAGAGGAGAAAAGCCCCCACTTACAAATCAGCATCCATTTTCTGCGAGTGACGTCCCTGCACAGGATCACCAGATGTTTTTCGTTAGCTCATCTCTTATCTTGCTGCCTCCCAAGGTCCCTGGTACAGAGCCCTCCAGTCCTGGTGGCAGCTTGGCTGCACAGGCTCCGGAACAAAAGCCCCGACCTGAGAAAAGGCTGAGATGCCATTACTGTACAAAGGTCTGCGAGACGACCAGGCTTTGTGCTACTTGTATATGTTATGTCAGCAAACCACACACATGTACATGTACAACACTAGTGCAGAGCATTTGCAATGTTTTTGATTGGTTATTGTTCAGTGTTCATTCATAGTTGGATTTTTGTGTTATTTGATTATTGTTTGATTTACTGATGTTTGTATTTTGCAGTTTTACCAGATTACAATCTGATTTTGCTGTTCTAATATGTAATTTGAATTGTTGTATCATCTTGTTTTCTTACTTTAACATTTGTATTGTTAAAACAAAGAAATGGATTGTTTACTTGTGTCTTTTATTCTACATCATAGATAATGCGAACCTTCATGTAAGTAAGAGGTAATATTTTGCTCAGTATCAGTTCAAGTTCAAATACTTCAGGTTTTTTATTTGACAAAACACATAAAATAGTCGTGCAAAGTCAGTGATTTATTTTTAAAACTATTGCACTGTGATATATTTAACATCATATTTTCAGTTCTGCCAAATCTCATATTGACATCTTAGTGGTTTTCCAATGGCTTGTGGTGTCACATGGTGGTCGAAAATGATATTACAGGCTTTTGTTGAAATTACCTTAAAAATTCATCTGGAATGTATCAATTTATGTTGTAATTAATGATGCAAATTAACACAGATGGGGCCATTTTGACCCAAAACAGCTAGTTGGAGGGTAGCAATCCTCCAGATTGCAAAGGTCAAGGTACTAAAACCTGGAAAAGTGCAAAGGACTGGAGCAAAAGAATAACAGTGAAAGCTGTCAGAAACAGGCAGGAAACTCTGCATGGATGTTTTTGAAGAGGTAGATGGTCCAGTTGGCTGTATTAGTCAGTCTGCTGAGAAACATAGCGCCAACAAGCCCATGGCCTCTTTTCATGTAAAACTTCGTACAGGAGGCTGTTTGAGCAGTTTAGTGCCTTTGTTAGCCTCGGCTCCTGTAAATCATATAAGCACACCCACCACACCCCCAGGAGCATTCCGCGTGCCCCCACCTGCCAACCTGCCTGTCACCCCCAACCCACAGACCGTCTGTAGTTCTGAAATTTATCCACATGGCTGCTGACCAAGTCTAAGGTAAAATTCTATGAATGAAATTTTCAGTAAGATACAATTTTTTCCTCTAATCTGGTGCAGAATTATTGGCGTCGGTCCTAACTCTGTCTTGAATATGTACCCAGCAGGCACCTAGGACTCGTATCAGTCACGGGAGATCGCGGGCAGAGCGGCGATCGTGAGGGCAAGCGGGGAATCAGGAAGCAGGCAGGCCGGATTCGGGACGAACGGGGTTTATTTTCAGGAAATCAGGGGCAGGGAACACAGGACGGCAACAGACATCAATGACGGACGAAGGACTCAGGTAAGACACGGACTGAAATACACAGGACTGATTGAAAATAATCAGACACAGCTGGGTACAATCGGGAAAGAACACGTGGGTAATCCGGGGGCGTGGCACACACGAGGAGCCGACGAGCAGGGCATGACAGTATCTCCCTCTGAGAATCTTTTCTAACGCGCTCAGCAGCAGAAATTCTCCATCCTAGATGAGCCTACAAAGTTCTGTAGAAGTTAAATATACTTTAGTCAAATGAGAGACTAACCTGCTGTCAGGCAGGGGAAGCTTGAACAAGGCCTTCATTCATGACAGCTCCACTTGGCTTTTTGACGAGTCCCCATTTAGATGCAGCACCTCAGAGACTGAAGAGCAGGATGAAGGCTGTAAGTGCAGTTTGCTGTGGATTGTGTCTGTGTTTAAATCTAATAAAGGATGAGACAATTTACTTAAAGCATGATACAGTTCATATTGCTCTTCAGGCTTCGTGATAAAATATAAAAATTATGGAGTACAAAGTTGTACATGCAAAGAAAACAATGCAGAGCGGCAGGGCGCCTGGCCCAGAGGGTCTTCACATAGAATTCTACAAAGGCTATTTTCAAATATCATATATATGATTTATTAAATTTAGATTTCAGTTTGCAGTCAATTCAATTTCCACGTTTCTCAATTTTCACGTTGCCTTTTTAAACGCAATTATGTGAATTTTAAGTAAAAATATGGAATAAAATTATATCGTAATAATTATTAATATCATTTCATATGAAAAAAAACTTTACTATTGTACAATATTGCCCAGCCCTAGGCTAATTTCAAAATTGATTTACATACAATTCTTTTACATATTGTCTGTCTGTCATTATACCTTGCAAATTAATCAGGATAAAACATATAAAACGATAAACAATAAAAACTATACGATTAGGAAGCAATCAGTCCCGTGTACATGATCAGCCAGAAAATACTTGCATTCATCTAAACTTTTATAAACTTTAAACTGCCTTTACTTGCTGGCCTGTGGGCCACCAGACAAACTTGAAGGCCTTACAGGATAGGATAGGATGCACATTCTTTATTGTCCATTAAATCCCTCTACCAAGTGTCAATAGGCTCCAAACAACCAAATGTAATTAAAGAAAATTTTAAAAAAGGGAAAAACATACAGAAATAACCCAAAATAAAAAAATAATAAATAAATAAAGACTAACCAAAGTAACTTAACTGTCCCCTCAGTTGCTGGGATTTAGTCCATCACCCTGACTAAACTGTATAATGAGCAGATGGGACTGTCAGTATATGGTTAGATCGTGTTTAATACAACAACGGAATACTGCATACAAGGCACAAAAGCAATGTGGGGAATAGAGCATTAAGGGAACAGTAGTCCTATTATTACACCTCCTTCTTTTAGCTTAAGTCAAATGTGCTGTGTACCTTTTGACATTAATTTCTATTACTGCTATCAACAACCTCCTCTCTTTCTCTCTCTCTTCTACTGAACTTCCCTCTTTGTTCACAAGTCCATTCTGTCAGGTGGTTTTCCAGTCAACTTGACCTAGTAACAGTCCCTGTAGGCCAAAGATGAACTTTACAGTCTCTACAACATATGGTCTAGGAGTATCTGCAGGTTTGACGACTCCCAGCAGTCCCTTCTGTGCTAATCCAAACTGTCTGACCAGATGTCAGTTCTGCGAGAGGTCTGGAGCGGAGTCTGCGGTTGTAGTGTTTTGCCTGCTGATGCCTTCTCTCCTCATCCTGCTTGCGAAAAACTTGCAGATCTGGCCATTTAGGACCCAGCTGTCCACCATCTGGCTAATCTGTGCTGTGATACCGGGCCACCATACTGACAGTGTAGCTCTGGCTCGGCATTTAGTAATTCCCTGATAGCCTTCATGCAGACGCTGAAGAACATCCGCTCTCAAGGGGGGAGGTATCACAAGTCCTTCTCCCTTCATGAGAAGGTCGTGAACAAGGTGAAAATCCATTCTGCGCTGCCAGTATGGTTTAATGTCTGGATCTAACTTACATCTCTCTGGCCATTCTGTGAAACAGTGGTTTGTCACTTGTCTGCATACATCATCTTCTTTCTGCGCTGTCTTTATCTCCTCCAGCCTTTTGTCTCCACGTCTTTCTCTAGCTGAAGATGCCGTTCAATCAAAATGAATATTTTACTCACTTATCTTTTGGTCTTTTATGATTCCATGTGTACCACCTCCAAATTATTTTGAAGATTTGAATTTCATTGTATCCAAATTAATTTGGAACGGCAGACAACCCAGGAAACGCTTCTCAGTTTTACAGCGCACCAAATCAGACGGTGGCCTCGCCCTCCCTGATTTTAAGCTCTAGCATTGGGCATTTCAAATTAGGGCTATGCGCACTTGGACAGACGCAGGCAGTGTAGTGTCGTGGAGAGGTATTGAATCGGCTATAGTGCATCCCCACGGACTCCAGGACTTACCTTTCCCAGGGGTAGGTCTTCGTAAATCACGACACAAACTTGGTTGTATCTTTTCATCCACCTTAGCTGCATGGTACAACGCCGAAAAAGTAATAGGTCAACAATCTCCTTTATGGAACAATTTCCACTTTCTGTCAGACTATAAAGCTTTTGTTTGTCCCCCCTGGTCATCCAAGGGGGTTTTCACATTTTATAATACGTTTGATGCGAATGTTGTGCGCACATTCCAGGACAAGAATACAGTCTGCCTGGCTTCTCATTTTTCTTCGACCTCAGGCTACGATCCACAATGAAGACCTATGCTGTGCCATGGAATTCTGTCTTAGATGATCACCCAATGTTTAGCTGGATCGATCCTGTCGAGGCATCTAAAGGCACAGTCACAATCATTTACAACAATTTACTCCTTAATGTTCATAAGCCTTTGAAGATTCTGTCAAAATGGGATTTAGAACTTTCTAGGTTAGGATTCCACCCGGTTTGGGAAACAGTGCGGTCGAATCTTTGCCTTACTTCCAAAAACTTTAGTTATGTACGTATTCACTTTAAAACTATCCATCGTTTCTATTGTAACCCTACAAACGGTATCTCATCAAACCTGCTCCCCATCCATACTGCAGCATTTGCAACACTGACACTACCGGTACGTTTCTACATGTTCTGGGACTGTCCAGTGACCCAACATTTATGGAAGCTTGTCACTCGTGTGTAATGTGATCTTACTGGACTATACTTTGACATGGAGCCTTGCTTACTATTGCTTAACGATGACTTGATGTACCAGTTCTCATTACGTGATAAAAAACTGTTAAAGGCAGGCTTTACAGCTGCTAAGAAAACCACACTACAGCGATGGATACACCTTGATACAAACCTGAAGCAATTCTGGATTGTCTCATTCCATTACATTGTCTATTTAGAGTATACCACTGCAAAGATTAACAAGGCAAAGCAATCACTGTAAATACCTGGAGGAATATGGCTGCTGCTCTTAAAGAGCTTCTTTGAAGTTTATATGAGTCTAATTTATATGAGTTTGCTGCCAACATGTCAAGTGTGAAAAGTTGTTCTGTGTTTCCTTTTCTTTTTTTCTTTTCTTTTTTCTCCTTTCTCTTGCTGCTTTTTTGTCATTTATTCTTGTGGTATCTCTGTCCTGTATGTGCCTTCTGATAAATTGACGGAATGACAATAAAATTATAATCACAAAAAAAACAGCCTCAACTACAACATTATACATTTTTGCTGTACACAGTATCTTGTCACGGTTGATCAAAACATGATTCACCCCTGTACTCCCATAAAGTGTCCTGTAGGGCCTGGATTAGGTCCACAGCTCTAGCTAGATCAAGGGAAGGTGCTTGAAGCATGTCTGACAGATATTTGGCTTCCCCAAGAATCTTCCTAAGAACTGCTAGAATTCCAATAAAGGTAAGATCTACTTGTGAAAGCAGGCCCCGTGCATCCACTGATCTCTCCGCACTGCTCTCTCCATCTATCTCATGTAGTACACGCAATACAGCTGGCAGTCTGTCCATCAGATTTTTACATGCATAGTACCTGCATGCCCCTCTGGTATCACTGACTTTCTGTAGCTCTCTTGGTGCATCCTGATACATGTCTTGTTGAACTGACAACCATTTCTGGTGAACATAAGACCCTGACATGTACCAATGAAAAAAAACATGAGTTCCATGTGCGATCTTTTCAGGTATCGTGATTTTGTTGAATTGATAGATTAATTGTTGTGGCCAGCGTGCGTATATAAGATCCGGTTGTAGTTGCGTATGGGACCACCCTGTAACCGGAGACGTGACTCTCCATGTGCCAGTATCTCCTTTTTGGGTCACCCCGTTCAACAGCAGGGCCATATTTAATCTCCTCCTTAGCTTCCGCTTCTAAATGGTCAAAAAGAAAAAATGCTTTATCAGCAGACGACAGAAACCGGGCCCGCATACAAACTCGCACCTCTTCCTCCCACTCCTCAAAGCTCACACCAGACCTGCCCCCAAACATTGGACACTTCCGGTCTCTAGAAATAAAAGTAAAACGTTCAGTATAGACACGAGGCTCGACCGAAACAGGTGGAGGTGCGGGGGAGGATTGGGTGGCAGTAGAGGGACCTGGAACTTCTGCTCGTTCCTGGTGCAAACGATCATTATCAGGCTGGAGCTGCCCCAACAAATTCCTGAGCTGCTGCACTTCGTCGTCCATAATGACAATAGGACAATAAAACTAGACGGCACAAACGAAGCCCGGCAAACTAAATTTACTCAAGATAGTAGCGGCTCCTGGGAAACTAATGCTGCTGTTTTGCTTTGCCTTTCCACTATGACAAATTAAACACCAAAAAATAAAAAACCAAAAAAAAATCTCACCTAACCTCCTCAGGGAGCGATCAGGGAGTCACATCTGCACCATGTACTGGTGAAATCCTGCCGACTACGCCCACTCCGATATAAAAGCACACAAATTCATAATCACCGCCTGGGGGACGTGAAGACCATGAACACTGCCTTTATTATTCTGCGTTCAGTTAACACTCCAAAGGAAAAACCAAACAGCAAAGCAATTACTTTAAAAATTACCCACAAATGGTACAAATCAGATCATGTTAGAATAACACTCCAATCACACAAAGAAACCCAAACCCGGCAGCTATTACCTTGGGGTGGGGGGGGGGACACTGTCAGAAGGTATTCCATGGGGGCACCACATCACATGGCGTAGATACACACACCAGGGGGGTGGGCTAAGAAGGCAGAGCGACCACACAGCGCTATATCGCCAGGACCTACCCCCCCCCCCCCCAAACCAGATCCTCACCACCCAACACCAAGCCTCCCCAACGGCGCCCCACGGTTTACGTACAACAAACTAAACAAAACACATAAATACTTAATACTAATTAAACAGGAAACCCGAAAACAAAATAAACGAAACAAAAGCAGAAAACAGCAGCAATTGTAGTGGCTCAGTATCCCACCGGCTGCCTGGCTCACGCCGGTCCGGGACACTCCACCAAATCGCCATCCACTGACTGATTACAAGCGCTATTAAAAGGGAACCTTAAAACGGGAAACAACTGCAAGTGGCTAGGTTACCAAGCCCTCGCAAACTGCAGTGATGGAGATGCCCACAACTAGGCTAATTTAGTGAGGAACCTCCCTCAAAGGTACAACGGCGAACACCCGCCTGCTTCAGATCACAAGCCCATGTTCTGAATCACTATTCTACCAACACACAGGTAGAAGATGAAGAACTCTCCTCAAAGTAGTGCTGTCAGTTGGACCTTGTAACATGAATAATCGTAGTGGAGAGTTACAATTATTATTTTAATTTGAAGACGTGAGATTTTTATTGGGGGAGGGTCCCACCTTCAGAAACAGCCAGTGAGACTCGTTTACCTCAAACCTTCTGACCATGTGAGTCTCATTAATGAAACCGTATCTTAAGCCCAGCCGGAGCCCACCTCCCCAAGGGTACACTCTACTTTCCCAGAAAATGCCAAGATGGATTCAAATTCAACTCCCAAACCTACTGTCAGTTTTTAGAAGACACTTTCTTCAAGCAGCGGTACAGGATAAAGTCAGCATCTTTCAGGAGGACCATGATTTTTATGCAGGACAATGCTCCATCGCATGCATTGAAGTACTCCACTGCATGGCTAGCCAGTAAAGGCCTTAAGGATGACAGAATAATGACATAATCACCTGACATAATCCCTATTGAGAACTTGTGGGCCCTGCTTATATGGGAGATTTACAGTGAAGGAAAGCAGTACAGCTCTCTGAACAGTGTCTGGGAGGCTGTGGTTGCTGCTGCACAAAAAGTTAATCGTCAACAGAACAAGAAAATACCAGATTCCATGAATGGAGGACTTATTGCTGTTCAGCAGCCGGACTGCTTGGGGGAAGAAGCTATTGCAGTCGTGCAGACCTGCTCCTGATGCTGCAGAATCTTCTTCCGGATGGAAGAGGGGTAGTAGACAGTTCGTGGGTTGGATGGTACCGGTCAGTCACAATGCTGGTGGCCTTACGGATGCAGTGGGAAGTGTAAGTGTCCTGCAGGCTGGGGAGAGAGCTGCCGATGATGCACTCAGCGGTCTGCACAGTCTTCTGAAGGGTCCGGACCGCTGAGCGCGTCATCAGAAGCTCTCCAGCCTGCAGGACACTCGCACTTCCCACTACATCCGTAAGGAGGTGGCTATATTGCTCACTAATTGATATTTCATGTCAGAATTGTTTATTTGGAAATTATGTGATGTTTGTTTATTAATCGCACTTTGAAAGATGATAATGAACAAGGGAGATGGGAAAATGTAGGTGTTCCATTTAGTTGCATAATAATTGTGCACACTAATAGTTGTGTAATAATTGTGCACACTAATAGTTGTGTAATAATTGTGCACACTAATAGTTGTGTAATAATTCTGCACACTAATAGTTGTGTAATAATTCTGCACACTAATAGTTGTGTAATAATTGTGCACAGACATGTATTCCCCTGATAATGTTCACACTCACATTTCTGGGAACATTGGGAGCAGCGTGTGGCTGTGTGGGCTAAGCCTGTGTGCTTGTAATCAGAAGGTTGCAGGTTCAAACCCAGCCTCAGCCTGTGGGTCCTTGAACAAGGCCCTTAACCCCTGGGTGCCGCTACAGGTAGCAGCCCTTCGCAGACAACTTCCTCTATGGAAAAAAAAGAGCAAGTTGTGGGAGGCGTAAAGACAATTTCCCTACAGGGACAATAAAAGTGTTGATTATTATTATTATTTCCCTTGCATAACATTCAGGCTTCAGGTTCATTAACATTTTGGACTGACTGATGACACTATATTTGTTTATTATTAAAATTAATCCCAAAAACACAACTCGCCTAATAATTGTGAACACAGTGTATTACATTGTGGGAACCAAATGTCCCCCACGATGAGATAAAAACCTTTTGCCATGTAAGGATATTTTTCACTCCCCACACCCCACAAACATAACCTCAATTTCATAAAAAAATCTGTGAATAGAATCACAAAACTGGAAATACCTAAAATCTTGTATTTTGTTTGCTTACTTATGGTTAAGGTTGGGGCTGGGTAGACTGTCATTGTTGAGATTAGAGTTTTCACCATAGAAACAAATGGAGAGTCCCCACAAAGATATAATTACAAACCTATGTGTGTGTGCGCGTGTGCGTGCGTGTTTGTGTGCGCATGTGCGTCTGTGTGTGTGTGCGCATTAGCGTGCATGTGTGCGCCTCTGTGTGTGTGCGTCTGTGTGTGTGCGTCTGTGTATACCTGGCTACAGAAGATGGATGGATGGACAGATGGAATTTGCAACCTTACTAAAGAGTAGCAGAAGCACTTCTGACACTTGAACCCTGATGATAAGTACAATTATTTATGTAAAAGTGCATCAGTTTTGTACTTAGTGGCATTTGCCAAACATGCTTGTAAAGGTGAATTCTGCCAGAGGTCAGTGCTGTGGGTTGGCGTTTGGCTCAGTGGCTTATATCACTATGCTCCTGTGACTAAGGCCCTTAACCCCAAACGCACCGGTGACTGCCTGCGTCTGCCTTCTCAAAGAAACAATTTTAAATTGTTTGACTGTGGAATTTGAGCTTCATGGGTCCAAACCTGCTTAGTCACACCGCCTTAAGTTTGCTGCTCAACTCGCCGCTTTCTCAATTGTAAGTCGCTTTGCAAAAAAATATCTCCAAAATAAAAGTAAATGCTCTTTTTTTGCAGGAGAAAAAATGATCAACATGTGTTTCAAACGGTACAAAAGTGGGTCTGACCTTCATGCAGTTTCAACAAAACGTGGGTGGGGACAAGGGACGTCGCGATATAATGTGATCATACGATTACGTTTGCAGCAAAATAAAAGGACAGCGATAATGGTTCCCAGCAGCACAAACCAAAGACAATTGGATGAAAGCAGAGTGGAATATGGGAGTATGGTAGACGATCCTTTCATAGCATCCAGATTTCTTAATGTTTGCTAGGCTGAGTTTGTTTATATGGCGAGGAGCCCAGCACCAAGTTACACAAGAAAATAAGCTGGAGGAAAGCGGCAGGCAAAAGCCTGACCCAGACGCAGCCCCGGTGCACGCCGGTTAGCGGCTGGGGAAACTTGCCGCGTATCGCCCCTACGGCGGCTGTTTCAGCTCACGGTAGGAAGCCGCCATCTAGTGGTGCGCTTTGGGAATTGCATGCAGCGATAAAGTTCCTCGAAATTATTACAGTATCATGGACCTAAAGACTCATTGAGGTTTCACTCAAAACACAATATTGTGCAGTTTGGGGATTTGCGTTGGTGTTTTTGTGCTCATCATCACAGGTCCTGAGGGCCCATACATGCTGGTGCTGAGCTCTGTTACTGATATTCTTAAGTATTATTTTTAATAATTGTTGCACTTGGACTCGATCTTTTATACAATGTTTTGTCGCTTTTAATCTTTCCAAGCACTTTGCATACCGGGGCGACGCCCAGCACCGTACAGTGTCAATCTGCTTCCTCATTTGTATGTCGTTTTGATAAAAGCTTCTGATAAATAAGTAAAATGTAAGTCAGTATAAATGTATATACAACAGTAACTATGGTAGATTTCTCGCTGGTAGGTCTCTCTGACCTTACTGCACTGGGAGAAAAGCCCAGTGTAACATGGGCTAAAATGTAAATGTGTAGTTTTTTAGATCTTAATCTGAAAATCCGTTCTTCGTTTTCCCAGAAGGTGGCAGCACATGAACACTGCAAAACTGCAAGCTTGGCTTGTCGCTTTGTATACAATAGTGCGCTATCCGTATATTAAAAATACTACATAATTACATACATCAATCAATATCAAGAACAGAAAGATGCCCACACAATATACCAAAATCTTAAAATCCCCCTTGGCAGCATGTTACGCTGTAGTTTGGTTTGTCTAAGCTCCACACTTTCCCAGAATTACCCTGGACTGCTTCCAGTACGGAAGCCCAAAGAATCAGACACGAAGCTCACATAACTTGGCAAGAGGCCCCTGAATTACCTAAAGTGGATGGAGTTTTCACCTCGGCGCATGGGGATTCAGAGCAGACACAAATGAGCGTGAACCCATGTGTGATTTACAGTAAAAGGTGACTGAACACAATACACAGCCTCTGTAGTGTCTCCACTGTCCAGCAGGGGGTGCCACATGAAAGCTGCCCAGCAGGAGTAAACAGGTTTCCGGAGATGCTGCATTGCAGTCCCACAGTCCTCTAGTCTTAAGTGCTCAAATTTTGTGGTCCCTCTATACCTTAGTCTCATAGTCCATAGTGCCCAATTCCCCTTTGCCCCACTTCCATGATCCACAAGTCCCTAGTCTCCTTGTTTCTTAGTCCCATGGTCCCTAACACTGTAGCCCCTTTTCCCCTGGTTCCCTATTCCCTTAGTCCCATAGTCTCCTAGTCCTGTGGCCCCTAATCCCATAGTCCTTAGTCCCCTAGTTCCTACTCCCTATTCACCTTGTATTAAGCAGGGAGCAGGATTCTGAGGCCATCTGATATGCCTTACAATGAAGCTGTGCTAAAACCAGTATATGCATGAGGGTGTTTGCGCTGCCCTGCACTAGACTGGCTGTTCCTGTAAATCACTTATATGAAAGTGCCTGTGGAACACAGATAAAATCCACATGTCTGAGGTGGCTGGCATCTGGTCTTTCTCATGTGTCAGGCCTGCGATGCAGCATTCAAACACATGGTCTCCTTTTACAGCCAGCAGGTTACGCAAACGTACCGCTCAATCGGGGCCATGTGGACAGCTGTCTGCCATCTCTGATTGGCCGTCGAGTCCACGGACCCCAAAGGTTAAACTGGACACTGGCAAGCGTGTCTGATTCATCAGATTCCCGTCTGCTGGGTTGGGCAGCATCACATTGAGGAAGAACCTCATTGTGTTTTCAGCTACCTGGCATTAGGAGCTGATTACTTCAAGTCATTAGGACTTTTTTCATAGAGATTCTCTAGCTGAACAAGTAGAGTGTTGCATTTATGATGCATTGGTCATGGGTTCAAATCCCCCAAGAATATGCATAAAACATAACCCTTCCCACTGCTGTAAGTCACTTTGGATAAACAAGTCTGGTAAATGCAAAAGTGTTTCTACAAGTGGTACAACAGCATGCCCTACTGGTCAGATTAAAATGCTGTTTGGATATATTCCATTTCATAATGTGGCTTCTGATTATAACGTCAATGTGTAATAGGAATTGATTGGAAACGTATTCACTACTTCTTTTACAAATGTATTTATCTGGACGAATTGGTCCAATTGGTCTCACTTACCTTAGACCCCTGGGAGAAAAGCTTAGTGTCCATGGGGTTAAATGTAAATGGATATTCTATGTGATGAGTAATATAATCTGGGTTAAGGACGACTCAGATGCAGTAGCTCTGGGAAAGACACAGGCTTTATTAAGGGAATACAGCAAACAACACTTGGAAGAATGATGACGGAGCTGAGGAACCATGAGAGCAGGAACATTTATACACAGTAATCAGCGACGGGAGAGAGGTGTAGGAGGATAACAGATCAGGGTGGAGAACGTCAACGATGGGATACAGCTGGGGAGGGTTAGGAGAGTTACGGAGGGCCATTAGTGACCTCTGCTGGCTCAATTGGGAGGAGACGGGATAGATCACGTAAGTACTAAGATTAGACGCATCCATCTTCCAAACACTTATCACAAGGGTATCCCAGAGCCAATTACAGGAAACGCAGGGCATAAAGCTGGGGTCCACCATGGATACAATGCCATTTAATCACAAGGAACACTCACAGTTATGGAGTCCGGACAATTTACAGATGCCTGTCTGAGTCGCTGCAGGAAGAAACCCATGTGGGATAAAGAGAGCAAACAAACGCCACACAGACAGCATAGGAGAAGGATGGAAACATTCAACACTGCAGCTGCAAGGCAGCCCTGTTACCCACTGAGCCGCCCCTCACTGGATTCTCATGGTTAAAACAGGACATGATGCCCAATACATTCAAAATGCACATGTGGAGGATTTCAGCCATATGGTTTTGAGTAACTTCTACACCCACGTACCATGTGTGAGATGGAGCCGGCCAGTTCCTCTTATGGTCCAATTCTGCTCATGCGTTACTAAGATTATGGTACTTAGGTCCTCCATCCATCAGATCCTCTTCTCACTGTGGTCATGCTCATCCACTCTGGACACTGTATGCTTGGTAAAAGACTCTCATCTCTGTATCCTTGGTAGCAAAACAAAAAGGGGGTTTGCTGAACTAGATGGGCTGAGACTGGAAACAAAGAGGATCGTGAGGGATCACAAATGGGAGGACTGGCAACCGGGAAGGTCACAGGCAGCAGGAAGGTCTAACATCAATGGCCGAGACAAATAGATACTTAAATGCAAAGACTAACGAGGGGCAACAAGCAACACTCATGAGTTTTTTTTTTAATTAATTCTGTTGAAGCATGGTTAAAAATCAATGTTTGACTTTTATTAGTTAAATTTCATAGAATTTTTATTTATTATTACTTTTGTCAGATTAAAGTTATTTCTGTGACCATTGTGAGTTTTTCTTTCATTGACTGAAGGGTACCAACAATTTTGTCCACGTGTGTAGCTAATCAATACCTCAGTGACTTTTCAAAACTAGTTTCATGAATTAATTGAGCTGGTGGTGAAATTTAACAAATACATGAAATGGCCGAGGTGAACCTGAGGAGAGGTTTAGGAACCATATTGGTGTTCATCTAGCCATCCAACAAGATATCAGTAACTTTTTGGAGAACATAAGAAATTCCTTTTAGTTTTTTTTGTTTTACTCATAATTTGCACATGTTCTAATATTAAATTTTGTTTTTAATACTGAGAAAATATAAATTTACTACCCAGATAAATAGCTTTAAACATTTCCTATGACTCCCTAAGACTTTAGCACAGTACTGTATATATCTCAGGATTCCTAATGAAACAGGATTTATGTGTTTTTTTTCTGGTAATTGGTAATCACCTACACTACTTCATTGATGATCAGGTGCCTTTCTGTTGTTGTTGTACTAACGTGACTTATTAAGATTTTATGTTATTTATGTTTACTTAGTTAATATATGATTAATTTGATTATGTTATTATCTTTACTAAGTTACCTCAGGACCGCTGTAGGTTTTGAGTTAATAAACTGTCTGCCGTCTGCCGCCCCCTGCTGGCCAAAGCGTCGCCGCTGCGATATCAGGCTGCTGCGCTCAGTGAGCAGAGAGCGCGGATTAAGTCTGTTACTCAGTTACGTTCTGGGCAGCGCGGAACCGGGACATTAATGGGATAGAATAGGAAGCCTTTATTGTCAGTGTACAGGTAGCAAATACAATATATAGACAGAAATATAAAATATACATATAGAGGGGAGGCTAATTGGAGTTGCAAAATTGCCCATAGGTGTGTATGTGTGAGTGACTGGTGTGTGAGTGTGCCCTGCGATGGGCTGGCCCCCCATCCTGGGTTGTTCCCAGCCTCGTGCCCATTGCTTCCGGGATAGGCTCCGGACCCCCCGCGACCCAATAGGATAAGCGGTTTGGAAAATGGATGGATGGATGGATAGAGGGGAGGGGAAAAGCTCCCCCCACTCATCAGGCTTAGATTTCATTACATTTTATTTTATTCAGAATCAGAATTCACTCCATTGGTACAACTGCATGTACTATGAATTTGTTTAGGCAGTTTTGGTGCATTTACAGACAACATAGAACATAAGTCAGAGAAAAACAGTCATTCTACATGTTTGTTCAGCTTACAGAACCCAATTATTAACATACGTCACACTTCAGACAGAGTAAAAAGGGTTATACTGGTTATAAAGCAGAGATTTTACCTTTTTGCCGTGGAGAAGCAGCGACATGTGAGACTCTGATACGGTAAAAATGATTCCTCCAGCACACAGTGAGCTATCCCAGCATGCACAGCGACACGGGGGGGTTTGGATAAACCCCAAACCCTGGATAGAGGGACTCAGTGAATGAGGAGGTGAATCTGTGCAGGGGGGTCAGTCCATCAGAGGAGACTCTGTAGAAGGACAGAGCACCAGCCCCCCAGTCCAGATACACTCCTACTCTGTGGGAGCCTGAGGGCTCTATGGGTATGAGAGTCTCTTTATTATTGCGCCGGACAGAGTGTCTGTGAGGAGAGCAGCACAGCATCCATGACTTGTTATTGGCTCCAAGCCCACAGTCCCTCCCTCCTTTCCTCCTGATCCCTTTATAAGTCACTCCTATCCAGGCTGCACGTCCATCCCACTCAGCCTCCCAGTAACAGCGACCAGTCAGACTCTCTCTGCACAGAACTTGGCTCCAGCTGTCAAATCTCTCTGGATGATCAGGATATGGCTGCTCTGCCCCCCCTGTCACCTTCCTGTCCCCCCCTGACAGAGACAGGAGTCTGTTTGCTGTGTTGGGGTCCAGCGTCAGCTGGCAGGAGTCTGTAGGCAGGAGGAAGAGCGATTGATCCCATGACGAAGCCCAGCATCTCCATCATTATCACTGTCACACCTCACACACTCACTCACACAGAACTCGCTCCAATACACACATTTTATTCCCAATATACTCATGTAGCCGCCCCAGTCTGCGGCGCTCCGGCTGCCCCCTGCGCTGTGAGACACGCCGCGCTGAGAGACTCGCTGGGGCCGAACTGCACTTTAGCCTGCGCTCTATTATTCTGTACGATACATAAAATATAAAAAGTCAAATATGTGAATTACCTCAGGAAATGTTGGTCGCCCGCGCGACGCCGGTGGGAAGACGCGCCAAAATGACGCGCATGTTAAACTAATAGGCTTAATTACAGGTAAATAAAATTACAAACAGCATTCATCAAACATATTAACCATAAAATTACACAACAAAGATTACCACTAAAAGTGAGTTTGTCTTTAGGTCACAATATGAACGTCTTTTAATCCACTTTGGACACACACCTCTCTCCAGCAGCGCGCCGACTCGACGCTCCCAACGCGGACGCATCTAGGCTGGTTCTCCGCAAAGCGCAGCACTCGCGTATTACACCGCGTATGCGTACATGGAAACGTTCATATTTCTCTGGTCAAGCTGTGTACTTTACACATGCGCACGTGCCCTATTTAAGTATTATTAGTAGTAATTCTGATATTCCCTGCACACGTACCACAGCCGCGAGGTCTGTGTATGTTTCCCTACGTTTTACAAATTCAGAGCGGCAGTTCACGGGGCTGCCAACTTTGATCAACTGGCTGGCGTGAGATTTTCAATTTGGGACAAGTCTGCACAAATATGCATACGCATTTAAATGTATGCAACAGTTCTTTTACCTTGAAAATTGGCTGTAGGGTTTGCAAACTACCCCAATCCTCATCAAAATCATCTATGTTGGCGTTTAAAGACAAATTTGTAGTGCGGCAGGCGGTCGTCCGCGGAGGAGTAAAATGCATCATAAAAGTCTATACAAACACGTCCGCTTATACGTGCGCGGAGAGGTACCAGTCTGGCCGCCACGTTTTCTGTGTTGATTCCGGCTTCGTCTGCGCACTTACATGAGGATAACAAGACGCATGCGCGACGTGCAGTGCCACCTAGTGATGGGATTTATGGCTCTTTGAGGGGATCCGGATCTTGGCGATCCGTTCCTTTCAAAGAGCCGTTCAATAGAACGGCTCTTTTGGCTCTTTTAAAATATTTAGTCAGTTTTAAGAAGCCAGCTTGAGGGCATCTCAGTTTATCCTGGAAATAATCACTGGGAGGAATGATGAGGTGAGATTTGTAGTCAAATAATTAAAACTCAGATATCACACACCAATATCTGAGTTTGAATTATTCTGAAGTATTGATTATTACCTCATTTGTCATGTGTGGACTATATTCCATAGGGTTGCACAACATCCCTCTGTTTAGACAGTGACATCACTATTTTGGATTTACCTTTAGTACAAAGTGTGTGTATGTGTAAAGCTACGTTGACTTATGTTATTCATACAATACCTACTCACAAATAAACATCAAAACAAATTTGCTGCAATGAATTTCTGTGCAAAATAGCTTTTACTACAAACACTTCCACACAAGAACATTGTTATCACGGCAGCGTGCATAAGTCATGGCTCTGCTCCTACCCAATGACAGAGGCACGCAGGGTTTTTTTCCACTGGAGCACTCACGTGAAGGATGCGTGCACAACTATCATCATGCTGTTAGGCAGGAGCACCCCTGCGCTGGGTGTGCCCCTCCCCCTATAACTGTTCTGTCTTGCGGAGGTAATTTGTGTGCATCTGTGTGAAACACGCATAGGAAAAAAAGAACGACAGAAAGAACGGCTCCCCCCCAGCCGCGACTCGGTTCCCATCGTTCATGTTTATGAGCCGTTCAAAAGAATCGGTTCGTTCGCGAACGTCACAACTCTAGTGCCACCAGAAATTGGCGTGGCAGTATGGTCACGTTTTGTCACGGAACATTGTCTTTACTAACGGTACAGATCGTATTAAAGTAGCATCTAATTTTTTTAAGAATGAGTGTCCAGAAGAGCTGTATATTTTCACAGACAAGAAAAAAATATTCCGAACACTATTGTGTCCTTCTTTGTACAGCGTCTTCAAAATTTAATGGCAGTATAAGTTTCTAAGAAAGCAGTGTCATGCGTACAAGGTACAATGAAATTCTAACCTGAAATTCTTACTTACCTACTTTCATAAGCAGCATTATTTTTCATACAGTTCCATCCATCCATCGATTTTTCTGCCACTTATCTAATATCCATCCATCCATTTTCCAAACCACTTATCCTACTGGGTCACGGTGGGTCCGGAGCCTATCCCAGAAGCAATGGGCACGAGGCAGGGAACAACCCAGGATGGGGGGCCAGCCCATCGCAGGGCACACTCACACACCAGTCACTCACTCATGCACACCTACTGAATGGGCAATTTAGTAACTCCAATTAGCCTCAGCATGTCTTTGGACTGGGGGGGAAACCGGAGCACCCAGAGGAAACCCCACGACGACATGGGGAGAACATGCAAACTCCACACACATGTAACCCAGGCGGAGACTCGAACCCGGGTCCCAGCGGTGTGAGGCAACAGTGCTAAACACTGCACCACCATGCCATCCTTAATTTTTAATTAAGAATTAAAAATGAGTATATTGGGTCCTAATTTGGTACTAAACACCTGTTTTGTTTTATAGAGAGTCCACCCCACAGCCTGCCAGACACATTCAGTAAACTGATTATGCTATTAATGATCGTATTGTGCTAATTTTGCTCAGTAAGCAATGTGCAAAATTAACTAATGTGCAAAGCTAATTAATGTCTATCATTATTTGAGATTGTTATGTTTATTACTTATTGCTGCTCACAATGATCTGCCTGATATTTTGACCAAGCAATGGACACAAATAAAATAGTGAGTTTAATATTGATTCTACAACAGCTATTAATAAAAGTGAGTTTGTCTTTAGATCACTATATGAACGTCTTTTAATCCACTTTGGACACACACGTCTCTCCAGCAGCGCGCCAATGCGACGCTCCCAACGTAGATGCATCTAGGCTGGTATATAATGTAGTATATATTATATATAATCTCTCAGGTTATATATAATATATAATCTCTGGGTCTGCCCCCAGGCCTCCTCCTGGTTGGACATGCCTTGAAACACCTCCCCAGGGCGCCGTCCAAGAGGTATCCTAGAACCATCAACTGACTCCTTTCAATGCGGAGAAGCAGCGACTCTACTTTGAGCCCGGATGTCTGAGCTCCTCACCCTCTCTAAGGCTGAGCCCAGACACCCTGCTGAGGAAACTCATTTCTGCTGCTTGTACAGTATTCACAATCTCATTTATTCGGTCATCACCCAGAGCTCATAACCATAAGTGAGGGTAGGAACGTAGATCAACTGGTAAATTAAAAGCTTCACCTTCCAGCTCAGTTCCCTCTTTTTCCAAATTGCTGCACCGTGAACAAACCCCCAAGATCAAAGCCAAATTGAACTTTATTGTCATCTGCACCATATATAAGTATAGAGAGAGATGAAATGGCGAAGCTCAGGGCCCACAGTGTAAGCATAAACTTAGTCCAATATAGAGAACAAGACAAGACAATGTGCAAAGGACTTACAGGACAGTGCAACTGAGGAAGAGGAGTAGATTGTGCAATATACAGTAATGTGCAATACTGGACAATGTGCAATATTGTTAGAACTATATTAAATATATGATGTATTTCTGCAGTCAGTTAGACCTGAATTCACCATCATGTACGCTGTAACAGCCTGAGTTCACAGTGTAAACAGTGTATGATAATAGTAGTAACAGCAGTAACACGTCTAACATTTCTAACAGCTGAAAATAGGAATAGAAGCAGAATAATGGGGCAGACAGAGAATAATGGGGATTCTTATTATTGCCCCCATGTCAGAGTGACAAAGTGTTAAGTTCAGTGCAGTGCTTAAGGGTCAGTCTGTGGCCTTTAGTTGTGGGTTACGGGGGGGTTGAGGCAGTGAGGAGGCAGAGTGAGGGATCCTGGGAGGCAGCATGGTGTTGAGGAGCCTGACAGCCTGGGGGTAAAAACTGCCACGCAGCCTGGCAGACCCGGCTCTGATGCTGCAGTATCTTCTCTCAGGTGGCTGGAGTGTGGAATGACCATGTGAGGGATGTGATGGGTCCTGCACAATGCTGCAGGCCTTGCGGACACTGCGTTTACAAAAAGCGGCTTGTAGGGAAGGGAGAGGCATCCCATAATGTTCTCTGCTGTTTTCACTGCTCTCTGCAGGAATTTGCGGTCAGATTTGTTGCAGCTGCCACACCAGATGGTGATGCAGTTAGTCAGAACACTGCCGATGGTGCCTCTATAGAACATGGTGAGGATGGGAGGGGAAGGTTTGCTTATTTCAGCGCCTCAGGAAGTTTAGTCTTTGCTGGGCTTTCTTGAATAAGGAGCTGGTGTTATTTGTCCATGTAAATTCCTCAGTTATGTCCACACCGAGGAACTTGGTTCTCCTTACAATCTCCACAGCAGTACCGTTGATGCTGAGTGGGGTGTGGGCAGGACGTGTCCTTCTGAAGTCCACAATCATCTCTTTTGCCTTGTCAGCGTTGACAGATAGATTATAGTCTCTGCACCTTGTGGACAGACTTTCCACCTCTTCTCTGTATGCTGATTCATCTTCTCTATTTATCAGTCCCACCACAGTTGTATCATCCACAAACTTGATGATGATGGTGTTGGACGTGTTGCAGCCCATACATACTGACTGGGGCGTCTCTGTCAGGAAATCCAAGATCCAGCTGCAGAGAGTGGTGTTCAAGCTTAACCCCCTCAGTTTTTGAGGGACATGTTGAAGGTAGAGCTGAAGTCTATGAATAACATCCTGACATCTGTGACTCTCTTACCCAGATGTGTCAGGGAAAGGTGACGGGCAGAGGCTACGGTGTCCTCAGTAGACCTGTTGGACCGGTATGCAGATCAGAGAGGGTCTAGAGAGGTGGGAAGATTAGTCTTTATGTATTACTGCCATGACCAGCCTTTCCAAGCACTTCATGATGATTGACATGAGTGCTACTGGGCAGTAGTCATTCAGGCCTGTCACTGATGGCTTCTACAGCACTGGGATGTCTTGTCTTTAGATCTGAAAGCTGCATTTCTGATTCTTAGCTATGTGAGCACTTCCCTCATCATCCAGGGCCTTTGGTCGGCTCTCGTGGTCATCGATCACAGAGTTTATATACTCCTCCAGGTTGATGGCGTCACCATTTATAGCAGCCTCCTTAAAAATGTCCCAGTCAGTAGATCCAAAGCAGCCTTGGAGAGCTGAGACGGCACCAGCTGGCCACACTCTGACTGACTGGTTTGTTGTGCTTCAGCAGGGATTTATACACAGGAACCATGATCACAGTGACATGGTCTGAGTAGCCGAGGTGGGGGGGGGGGGGGCTTGTAGGCCTCACAAACGTTTGTGTGAACATTGTCCAGACAGATTCTCCCTCTAGCTGGGATGTTCATATATTGGAAGAATTTGGGGAAAACTGGCTTCAGATTTGCCTGATTGAAGTCTCCAGCAATGATGAAAAAAGCAATTTTTTTAATTTTAACTTTTTTTTTTTTTTTTTTTTAAGCAATTTATTGCTGCACACATCTCAGTTAAACCAACTGGGACGTCACAAAGTTCACGATCCACATCAGTTATTCCCGTGATGTTTGAGAAGAAATCAAAAATTTTGGATCAAGACTCCTGACATACAAATTATTAAAGAACTCAGTGCAGAATTTGGCTATTTTCTTGATGTCATCTGCAGCATTTCCATAAATCCTCACCCGCATAATGCAGTTGTTCCTGACTTGCTGACTTTCCAGCCTAAAGAAATAGGCTGAGTTCTGCTCACCTTGTTCAAGCCATTTTTGCCACAATCTAACAAAGGCTCCTTCTGCCTTATGTTTATATATAATCATACAATTTATTCTGTAAGGCACCTCCTACATTATTTTCTGTATCAGTAAGACTGACTGGTTTGCAGGTTAAAGCAGTAAATCTCATTTATAATTTTGTTTTCTTCATCTCTTCCGATTCGAGCCAAGTCACTACTAAACCTTCTGACAAATTTTGCTACATCATATTATTATTGCAATACTTTTTTCTGTATTGGGTCTGTTCCAGTGTAAGTCAGTTAATTATTCTATATTTAAAATAGCTACTTTTTTTCTCAAGATTGAACTGTTTAATATCCAGTTTGAAGATATTTTATATGCAGTAGACGATGACAAAGATTGCATGTTCTCCCCAAGATGGTTTTCTCGCACTGCCCCCCGGTGGACATGACCTTCAATCCTCCAGATAGATGTAAACTACGCACGCAAGTGTAGTCGTGTCGTGTGAAGTCATGGCCCTAAAGCACAGACTTAGGAGATGTTCAGTGTCACAGCCAGTTTGGGTAAGACTGCAGGTGCCGTCTTAGGACAATATTAATGAATCTGAAAAAAAGTACAGTCAGCGAATGCACAAAAAGGGCAAACGTGAAGGAAGGACTTCAGGGGGAACAAAGTGCATCAAAGCCCACAGCTACTCTCTCTCTCATCTGACTCCAGTTGTGTGTCACCTACACACTGGGTCAGACAATGTGTTTTATACATTAAACTGATCTTTACTGAATATCAAGCCTTTGGTTGGAAAATCTTTATTAATGACTGATTGTATTATCAGGATAAACCTTGATTTTTATGCGTTAAACTGAAATGGGGTCACATGAAAACTATGCAGCAGCCCTGATCAAACCAGCTACTCCTACCTGCCCTTTATCAGTGAGACTAGAGCACTTAGGGAAGGAGGTGGAGCAGCCGCCTTATTTAATGGGTTTGAATTATTTTTACAAGTCAGGCACTACTTTCTGTCAGAAGGGTAATTATGAATCTGAATGAACAGAAATTACATGTGGAGTTCCTCAAGGGTCCGTTATTGGCAGTGGGCAGTGGTGGCTTAATGGTTGTTGGATTGAATCCCCGACCAGCAAGGCACCGCTGAGGGACCCTAAGCAAAACACTGCTCTCAGGGTGCTGAATTAGCTGGCCCTTGCTATGTCACGATGTCACATATGGGTTAAAAGCAGAGGACACATTTCGGCGTTGTACACTGTGTGCTGTGGTGTGTCAACACTGATCACCAATTAGAATTATAATCCTCACTGAGCCTCTTTGTTCAACATCTACATGCTTCCATTTGCTCAGATTACGGAACACTATAAAATCTCTGGAACACTTAAGGCCATGTTGTTAGTAATTAAAAAAAAAATCACAACAAATAATAATCCATTGTTATGCATTATAATCATGGCTTTAAATATTTATCAAAAGGCATAACACATTATAGGCATGCTTATTATGCATAATGAATGATGTATGAAGCTCTCTTTAGTGCACTATAAATACCTTCATAATGCATTATAATGATCGGTATAAGCATTAAGGATGCTTTGTATTGCATTATGAAGGTATCTATAGTGCCTTATAGTTGAGTGTGTCATAAAGCATTCATAAAGCGTTATAATGGTGGATATAATGTGTTATGCTTTTTTTAAAATATTTATAACTGTGTTTATAATGCTTTATGAGTGCAGTATAATTAAGCAATAACATAATGTATAAGAAGATACTCCGGTATATCATGGCTGTGATTCGGTCAAAGGCACAAGGCTATAGGCCACCACAAAAAAAAAATAGTTCTCATAACATCAGTGCAAGTGGGAGGGGCCATCGTGTCCAAACCATCCGCATATCTGGATAATTCAGTCAATCACCAATATAGTTTTGTCTAATATTTCCGGTGCCAGCAGTAAAACAACTAGCCAGCTTATTATCGGAGTAACTTTGCATTGTAAATGAAAACCATGCCACAGGTCTGATAAATAAAATATTATGGCACTAGAGTGGCGAAGAGATCATGAGGCAGATTGCAAAGTTCAGTTATTGGCATCTTTAATAGTGCGACTGTTAAATGGACAGTTGGCAGCTTATAAAACTTATTCTGGAACAGAAAAGAATAAATCCAACAAAACGGAATACATATGTGTGATGCCCGGCCCGTCCGCTCCTCGTGTGTGCTACGCCCCCTGATTACCCACGTGTTCTTTCATGATTGTACCCAGCTGTGTCCGATTATTTTCAATCAGTCCTGTGTATTTCAGTCCGTGTCTTACCTGAGTCCTTTGTCTGTCATTGATGTTAGTTGGCGTTTCATGTCTCCTGCTCCCTGTTTATTTATTAAATCCCTGGTTTACCCCGACTTCCGCCTGTCCGCCTGCTTCCTGCCCGTTCGCCTCGCACGATCGCCGTTCCGTCCGGCTTTGAACGTGACAATATGAACCTTTACTGTCACTGTCACCTATGTTCATTTTCTAAACTGGTGGAAACACAGGCAGGTTCTGAAAAGGTATCAAGTGACAACCAGCCAGTATTGTGCATGAACGAGTTCAAAAGAACGCGTTCATTGAACACGTTCATATTTCAGTGAACTTTGAACTGAACGCAACTTATTAGTAAATCAAGAACTTGAACGTGAATTTTATGTGTGATGAACGGCGTAGACGTCGTTCACTGTTGGAATGCAATTAAACATCGGGATTTATTTTCACCTGATGAGTCGAGTGACAAGGTCGGCTCACACATTTAAACAGCATGTTGTGTTGTCACTCAAGCACTAGCGAAGGGCTCCTCCGCTCGAAAAATAAAATGCTCAGCCTGACTCTCGCTCAGTGCTTGTGTGCAGTGCATCTTGGGTAACGTAGTGTAAAGCCAAGGACAGTCGAATCTAATGTCTTTAGCTTCACACTACGTTTCCCATAATGCGCACACACACACTTCTCAAAGGGCACAGCCTTGGCAACGCATGAGCGCGAAGCGAACTGCTGCAGCAGTAACCATGGCAAGCGCAGAGGAGGAAAGCTCAACCACCAGTGGAGCTGGCACAGAAAACACGGATGATGCTGGCTGTAACTTTGACAATTTACGGGCATTTTACACACTGTTTCACAGAGACTCTGACGGTAAAAACCTAACCTTTCTGTGCAAGCTTTGTCCACCTGCGCTGAAAAAACAAGTTAGAACATCAATGACCTCATTTTCCAATTTGAAAAGACACGTTGAGTTGAAGCATTTGTCCAGCGTGAAAGCATATATGCAAGCCCTTCAAGGTCATAGAGGGAAGGGCAAAACCCCCAGCCAAAGTCCCCAAACGACTCAAGTCACACTGCCTGCTGCCTTCAGGGGTATAATCTCCCAGCAACAGGTAGACAGATTAATAATAGACTACATTGTTGGAGATTTACAGCCACTGAGTAAGGTTGAAAAACCCTCCTTCATAAAACTAGTAACTGGTTTGCAACCAGGCAGACATGTGCCCTCAAGAAGACAGGTGCAGGGACTAATGAATAAGGAATTCATTGAGGTTATCAGTAATTTAAAAGCTGAACTTGCTGAGCTTGACTTTGTATGCACAACAGCTGACTGCTGGTCAGCTGTCAACAAAGGATTCATGGGCATCACAATTCATTGGCTTGATAAAAATGATGTGTCACTCAGGAGATCAGCAGCCCTTGCATGTCGTCGTGTCAGAGGGTCACACACATATGATGTCCTGGCTAAAGTGCTGACGGATGTGTACAAGGAATTTAAAATTCAAAACAAAATTGTGTGCACAGTGACTGACAATGCTTCCAATTTCGTCAAAGCATTCAGCTGTTTTGGAGACAGTGTTGTTATTAGAGCAGCTGATGAGGTGACTGAAGGCAGTGACACAGGATCTACTGCTGAGAGCTCCGATGATGAGGACGATGGTCTTGAGCCTGCACTTCTGTCAGAGTTAGAGGATCCCTGCCTCCCACCTCATAGAAGGTGCATGGCCCATACTTTAAATCTTGTTGCCACAGATGCAAAGAATGTAACGGATAGGCTGTACAACAAATTAGCGAGGCCTGTATTTTCCAAGGCATCTGCTCTGTGGAATAGGGTGAAAAGGAGTGCGAAAGCCTCAGATTTTGTTGAGTAAAAGCTAAAGATTGGCTTTGTCACTCCGAACGACACACGTTGGAATTCTATGTTCCTCTCAATGCAGCGCCTGGCTCACATAGCCACCTTGACTCCCCAGACCAGCAATCTAACAGTGCCATTGGATGCCACTCCTGAGTATGACAGACTCCTTCTGCACACCATCTGTGATGAGTTTGGGCTTCGTTGATTCACTCCAGAGGAAATAGACTTCATCAACAAGTTTGTGAGTGTGATGGGTCCCTTGGCATGTGCTCTGAACATCCTTCAGGGGGAAAAAAACACATTCCTCGGCTACCTGGCTCCTACCATTGTGCAATTGAAAAATGATTTGGATGGTCTGTTGGATGAGAGTTCAAAGCCTACAGCTACACCAGGTCTGACGGCATGCCGCCCCCTCATCCAAACCTTTATTTTAACCCCCTGATGACCTAGAGGGGAAAAAGAGTGCTTCATCCTTTTTTAAGTTCAAGCAAAGCCCATCAGCTGTCAATAAGTCTGAGGTGGACATCTATCTGGACGCCCCAACCACTGACGAGTTTACTGAATACATGCTGCTGCCCAAACTGAAGAAGCTCTTCATCAAATATAACACAGCAATCCCATCAAGTGCTCCAGTGGAGAGACTCTTCAATACTGGTGGCCAGATATTTAGGCCCAGGAGAAACCGATTGGGAGATGCCAACTTTGAAAAGCAACTGCTGTTAAACGTGAACAAAAAACAGTTTGGACTGAAGCCGTAGGCATGGTCTGTGGAGTGTTCATTACTTACTACAACAATGGCTTCTGTATGTGAAAGTTTTTATTTTTAATAGTTCAGTGAGATGGTGCCACACACCTTCAAGAAGCGTGAGAGTTTTTTTTTTTTTTTTAATAAAACTAAAGAGATATTTTGCTGAATAATAAATATTCTGTTCTGTCTAGTTTTCATTTGAGATGGATATGATGCCGATATGTGTTTACAGTACTTTTCTTTTCCTTCCCTTGTCTAGTATTGGGGCAAGAGATAAATAAACCATGAATAAGAATCATATTTTGTGTCCTTTGTCTATACATGTCCATATATGCAAGAATGTAGGTAGGTTATAGATGTATGTTAAAACAAAATAAATTTTGATTTAGACTATATATTGCACCTAAAAATAAAATGAACTGAACTTTGAACTAGTTCAAAAATTTAAATTGTGAGCTATGAATGTGAACAGTTCACTTTGAGCATGTATGAACTGAACTTTGAACTAGATCATGAAAAGTGTGAACTTGCACAACACTGCTCCATTCTGAGAGCACAGTGATATCCACAAGCATCACAAACCAGCCAATCACAGGTTGGAGAATTTAGCCAACTGGTCCTGTGTGTATATTAAATGTTTAATGTACATGACAATAAAACGTCATGCTTTTTAAAGCCATTTAAGGCGTTGTTTGTCAATTAAACCATTTTTAATGCTATGTAAGACCAAATTGGTTTAATTACTTCTAATCCTAATAATGTCCCACGGAAACCCAGTCTTAGAGCTGTCCAGAAAAAAAATATTTTGATGATATTTCAAGGAAATTACTTTGTAACGGTGCTTAATAGGAGGTGTGATGTCCTGGAGGCAAACCTCAAGTGCTTCTGTTCTTTCTACAAGAAACAACAAACATTTCAGGTATGTAGCCATTTGAAACATTGTTCAAAATTAAGTTCAGTTCACTCCACACAAGCAATAGCTTCCATTATTTCCAGTCCACATTTAATATTTCAGAATTAGGTTAAATGACTGATATTTTAAACTGTATTTGTCAAACACTGCGCCCACTAACAGGTGAATAATATTGATTACCTGGTAATAGTGGCACCTGCTAGTAGGTGGGACCTATTAGGCAGCAAATAAGCAATGTGTAGGATATACTGGGATGCAGAAAAGTGGACAAGCCTAAAGATTTGAGTGACAAGGGCCAAGTTGTGATGGCTTGATGATTCGGTCACAGCATCTCCAAAACTGTAGGGAAATATGTGAACGGGTGACGGAGGCTCATTACATGTCAGATAGTACAGCAAACCTCCAGAGGTCTAGAGGAATCCACGCCCTGATGAGTCATGGCTATTTTGGCGGCAAAGGTGAGCCTGGGCCCCACCATGAACCTGCTGACCACTGCAGGACCATCTCACAAGAGCTGGGGGTTATGATCCAGCTCTCTAGCCATCACCAAATGGCCCATATCAAAGTCACTCCCATCCTTACACTTGCACATTGTTTCTGCTTCCAACACATCAGCTTCAAGGACAAAGCATCCACCTGCTGCCTAATATAACCCCCCCACAGTCAGAAGCCACTGTAACCAAATAATCAATGTTATTCGCTTCACATGTTATGGCTGATCAGTGTATAACCTCTGTATCTCAGTTACGTTTCAGACTGTTTTGCTACATTGTGCAGATTAATATACTGTGTTTATAATACATTTCAAAATTTCCCAAAATTCAGCACATTGTCAGTTTCACTGGCCAACACACTGATCATCGTAACATCATCAAGTTCTTTAGCCAAATTAGGTGTGCTGAGCAATGGGAAACCTGACACTGCAGTACAGTGAATCATGCAGCAGGACTGGGAAAATGTAAAAACACATTTTACCTCCAAGGGCCACTGTTCTCCCACCTTTTTTCATTAGTCTTACACGTCTGTAAACACATAAAACATGTTTGCACATATACTGTACTGATCCTGAGAGGATTAAGATGGCAAAAAAATCAGTTGGGCTGGTGATTGCACAATATTTTAGAAGCTAAATTATGAAACGTATGACTATATATATTACACAATGATAAGGTATAAATACAGAAAAGCTACATACCGTTGGAGTGAAGCTGAAGTCCTTCTCTCTTCTAGACAATGGAATCAGTAGAAATGAAGTTTTGCCACGACATGAGAAGCCAGGAAAGTGAAGCAGAACATGAACAGGAACATTATTCAGCCTTGGCTGACTAGGTCTGTATTCCGGACATTACATTCATGATTTAATTTGACTGCAGGGGGCTTGAATAATTTTAACTTGCTTGCAGGTTCCCTATGTACAGTATGTATTACCTTTCCTGACCTTCGGAGGTCCTCCCTCCTGTTTCGGAGCATTTTTAAGGCTTTTTTCAGAATTTCCTGCTCTTTGCCGACGAGGCTACAGGGCAACTCTGCTGTGACCTTGAAATTACATGAAATATTCTGTTAAAACACTTTATTTGGTGTTTTACCTTGTGAATTGAAATTTTAAGCCCTAATTGTTCTTTATGTGGTAAAAAGGTAAAATAGAAAAATTAAACTATTTGATTAGAAATATTGATTTTAAACAATTTTATGAGGTACAGCTTTTGCTTATGACAGGGTTCCAGTCAATTTCCGCTCCCTTGCAGGCAGTGGTCCACATTTTTGATGCACCCAGGGATGATCTTACAGCAGCCTGGTGGAGACGTGTAGAGAAAAGAAAGATATCAGTTTTGCACCAAAAACGTTAGAATAGAGAGGAGTGCAGGTGGACATAGAATGAGCAGAATGAATGGTAGCAGTATTTCTGATGTCATAACCACTTATTCTGCTGATTCTACTTCCACCTGTACTGTCTGTGTTCTAACAGCTCTGTCCACTTTAGTTTCTATTTCCAGGACTGTGTGATACTTACACTGAATCTCTTTTGTTCAGGTGTTGCCGCTGATTTCCCTGCTTATTTTTAAGGAAGTCTTCTGCTTCCACTCCAGACTGCTTGAAGGAAAGACCATGAAACTAAATATGATATATTCTGTAACCATGACCTGACAGCAGTATGTCTGTGAAACCACAAAAAACACAGAGCTTGCTAACAAACAGACAGTTTACTTGCCTTTAGTTTTAAAATGGAAATTAGGGATTTCCCCAGTCTGAAGTTTTTGGGGAACAAAAGGTAAACATCTTGCTCCCCAATGTCCACAAAATCATCCCCTGTCACACCTTGTTCTTCATGGTAAAACACAGAGAAAATAGATTAATCCACATGACTGTAACTATAAAACCCAAAATATTATGGCCACACAGAGGTTGAAAAAATAACAATGATTATGAATAAATTAATAATAAAACCCCATAATATAATTAAGGCACGCAGAGTGATCACATAGCAGGCATAGCAACAGTAAGTAAGGTGGATAAAGGGGCAACTGAGAAGACTGCATCAGCAAATTTAGCATATTTCCCATAAACACAACACTGATAGGAGTTATCAATTTAGCATTACCATATACAGTACAGTACTGTGCAAAAGTCTTAGGCAGTCCAAAGAAATGTTTAAAGCTGTTTATCTGGGTAGCAAGTGTACTTTGGCTTAGAACAAAAAAATACAATTTAACATTAGAATGTGTGCAAATTAAGAGTAACACAATAAAAACTAGTAATAATTTCTTCTGTTTTCTAAAAAGTTACTGATATCTAGTTGGATGGCTAGATGAACACAACTTCAGTTCCCAAACTTCTCCTCAGGGGCACCTCAGCCATTCCACGATTTTGTTAAATTTCACCAACAGCTCAATTAAATAATTAAATATATTGGTTTAAAAAGTCAGTGAGAGACTGACTAGCTGTATGAGGTGCCTGCCTTCTTTGCCTGCCTAAGACTTTTGCACAGTACTGTATATATATATATTTAGGTCCTCAATCATGGCCTTACAATGGCTGAGGCTGGTCGGCCGAATGACGGGAGAACAACCATGTCCTCAACCATCAAACATTTCATAGAGCCAACAGGTATGTAATCCAACAATGTGCCCTGTACTGTAATATTGTCCTCTTACTGCAATGCTTCATATTACAGTATTCCATTTGCATTTTATATTACACAGTGAGTTTTACTTTATACAGTTACATACTGGATGTATACTGTAGCACACATGTCGCGTCACTCACGGTCACACACACAGATTAACCTCCCCCCAAACCACAGGCAATACGCCAGGACAAGCGGTGTAGTACAATCTTTTATTAAACATGCAAAAGCAAACCCACTACTTAACACACAGGGGGGGAAACAGAATATCTAACACGACGAAGGGGGGGGCATGCCCTACATACACACCTTTCCCACTGAATACACCCCCATGGAATTAGCACTTCAACCTCCCAAATTCCTGTGAAAATGTTACTGCGATTGAGCATGTACATGAGCGATTGACTACACACCAATACAATCCAAATCCAAAACACACATGGTAAATGTGCTTTTCTACTTTTATGAGAACTGAAAGCGCTTTACAATTCATGCCTCACATTCACCCATCCACACACCGGTGGCGGAGGCTGCCATGCAAGGCGCCAACCTGCACGCCGGGAGCAATTTGGGGTTCAGTGTCTTGCTCAAGGACACTTTGATGGGGTCACGAGAAACCAGGGCTCGAACCTGCAACTCTCTGGTTGCTAAACGACAGCACTACCTCCTGCGCCACCATCTTCCCCAAATGTAAGGAGAAGGAGGTTCCTCGGAGCTCCGAGATGTGTTTGGCTGTAATAAATCTGGAATATAGTTATATGACATAGTTTTTGATAACACCAGCATTTACTTTTTAGCCTTTTCAGCTTTTATTGAAAGACAAAACAAAATTAAAAAATGCAGAAGTTTGAATCACTGTGTGTTTATTTCAGTTATTTTATATTGGACTCAAGGATTGGTTTCATCATACAAATACAGCACAGATAATGTTTACTTGAAAATACTGAAAAGTAACTGATACCAGAATCAGGGGGTCAATAAGCTTTTAAGTAATAATGTGAATTGTGCTTGGGATAGAAGCTGCACTATTGTCTTGAAGAAAAGTATAGATTTTCAAAATATGCAAATTAATTGTAATAAAAGTATTAGTGACGTTCATTTTTAGATTACATTAATTACATAACTAATAATACATTGAGAAGAAATGGTTTGTCATTATGTGGTTGGAAAGACATGAAAGTGATGTGGAAAATCGCCTCTTACCACTGAAACACATGGGAATGCGTGGTGCTAATAATGGTACTGCAGCTAGCCAGTAGGGGGCGCTTGACATGCAGTGTTTTCACCTTTTACAGACGTAATGGTCTACGTGTTTTTTGAAGTCAGTGCTTTGATCACAGATTTGAAAGCAGTATGCATAATGCATCAGGGCTCACACTGAAATTCCCTATATTTGGATATATTATGTAACATGGTTCTGTAGGAATGTTGGTACCTTGGAAACACAAATATACAAATATACCTTATATGTGAATTTGGATATGGGTGTGGCTGCAACTGGAGAGGCTTGTAGTACATATTCTGCAAAAATTTCATAATGGTTGTTGCAAATATTATGCACAAACCATGACAGAGGCTTGAACGCAAACATGGGTTTTGTTGGGGAAGTATCAGTTCATGAAATACAATACTGAGGAAACTGCCGTTGTTTTAACTCTTATTTAATACTATTAAGCACAGACACGTCACAAAGAAAATAAACTATTATTTATAATAATTTATATAGCATGCAATGATTAAACATAAAAAACTATAGCATAGAAAAATTCAATGTTACTATCGGACAACATGGCTATGGAAATATAACAGAGAGCGGTGAGCTGGAGACCAGAGTCTTGACCCTGAGGAGTGAAATAAAATATTTAATTTCTCTGTTGCATCGCAAACCTGACAGATACACTACTTGTCAAAAAGAAAAGAACTTACTTCCTCACACATTTCTAAAAGGATGTTTTTGTCAAATCCCTCCAACTCACTGAAAAACAACAGATCAAATTCACATATTATGACATAAATAAAAATATAATACAGACATATAATATAGACAGTTCATGGTGCATTTTGTAATACTCAAGACACACCAAGGCCATGCAGAGTGCATACTGATAAAAGGGAGGGGAGGGGGGAAAACTTCAATACATTCTCTGTATTACAAGTCCAACAATTCAAGGTGGTCTGTCTTACAATTGTCATGCGCCGCTTGTCCGCCCCTCCCGTGTGCCACGCCCCCTCGTTAACCTCGTGTGGAACCCCGATGTCATTCGCTGTTTCCAGTTGTTTTCATTAGTCCTATGTATTTAACTCCGCTTCAAAATATGTTTCCCCAATCATGTCATTTAAGTCGCTACTTCTATTGCCCCGTGTTCCTAGCTGGTTTCCCCAATAAATCCTTTGTTTCCCCGATTCGTGACGTGACAACAATCAACATGAACACACCACAGTCCACAGAACCAATCTGATGAGGAACATCCTGCGAAATACAATATAGTATTAACGAAGACATTTGTTACAATTCTAATACAAATGTAACGACAGAAAATGCTGAAATCCACTTTACCATGTTTTTCAAGTATTTTCCAGTGTCCTGGGCTTATTCGGTTTGTCAGTTTGCTGCAAATAGAAATTTGGAATTGTCAGGGGCAACATAACTACAGCTTTTCATGTAAACGGGATAAAAGCTCTATGTAGGAATTAATTGACACACAGAAGACCTTTTGTCACATTTGTAAATCTTTCACTGTTGCGCCGCGTTTGGCTGTGAGTATGACCCAGAGCATATGACAGTCTCTGCCCCAACTGTCGGCAGGAATGAACTAAGAAATTTATGATTAAAAAAGACCTAACAATACGACTTAAATGTTATAGCATTTATTGTACAATATACTATACATATGATCAGGATCACATAACTGCATGGTACGCAAGTACGCATTCCCCGTACACGCGTGGCAATTCCTTGTTGTAGCAGCGCAAATGCGTATTTATTTTATGTGCATTCACGCTATGACAAGAAATTACCGTGCAATTCGAGACAAGTCTACACACGTATTCACATTTATAAAACGGTTTTATTACCTTGTAAATAGTCTTCAGGATTTGCAAACTGCCCAAACACTTTTGATGTAGCCAGTTTTAGGTTTTAAATGGATTAATAGAGATTCTCCATAAGATTTATTGCTGTGTGCGTTTGAGTCTGAAAGCCCGAGTCTCGCGCCAGATGCGTCAGAGTTGGCAACCTGCTTACAGCCGAATCGGACCTACGACCGGTCAGTCGGAGCCGAACGCGGCCGAAAGTCACCGACGAGCTGCAGAGGATCGCATCGTCTGTTATGGTACGAATAGGCGTCCGTGACAACAGCTTGGTTACTTTTGAATCACATGTACTTATGTTCTCAAACTTCTTACGATCATCTGAGAGACAGTTTGCATTTGGAAAACTCACAGCATTTAAAAAAATGGACAAGCAAGAAATTAAAGTTGTTAAGATTAAAATTAAAATTAAAATCAAAGTTAAAATAACACCTAAGGAAGGGGGAACTTTTTCCCCAAAAAATGAGGCACTGGAGAAGAACATCGGCGAGAGGGTGGACATGGTGAAGATCATTAAGAAGGATGACACGGACAAGCCCGGATCGACATGGAGGGTGTCTTACATACCGAAGGTAAAGCACTGGCTTAAGAGACCTTATTAGAACACTTTAATTCGAGCTTAAAATGTGTTATATCAATCATCTTTCCTTGTTTTAACAATCGGCTGTCCCAGACTGGAACCGAAGAAAGTTTCCGTGGCCAGAGGAGTCGTCCATGGAGCGCGAGGGACAGGCCACCCCCCCTGGAGGAAGCAGGAGCGACCAGGAAGAGGCCCCAGCTGAAGTTCCTCCATCGGACAGACAGCAACGGCTCCTGCGCCCTGCGAGCAGAGAGAGGCCAGGGGCAGCGTCAGCCATCGGTGGAGCAGCAACTCCAGACAAGAATACATGGACTTATGGGTTATGGCCAGGGACGGAGGAAGGACAGAGACATTGTTCCTGACGGACTTGTGGGTTATGGCCGGGGTAGGAAGGATAATAGAGATACTGTTTAAGTATTATTATAGATGTCAGATAGGATAGGAAAAGATAGGCTAAGTTAACATATGATAAGTTAAAATACAATAAGATAGACAATAAGTTAAAATATCATATGATAGGCTAAGTTAAAATAAGATAAGAGCTTTACAATAAAACATATACTTACTTTTCAAACTGTGTCTTTGTCATCTCTTCAGTGTCGTGTCTGTGGTTTGATAATTTTGCATCGTTAATTTATATCTGATACTCTCCTAAATATCAATAAGCAGAGACGGAGGAAAAGATACGGTTAAGTTAAAGGAAATGATAAAGTATCAAAATCACAGTATTACCTTATTTTGACGCAGAAAGAGTAATTTCAGTGTTACTGCCACCTATGAGTTAGTGGCCGCAAATGGTGTTAGAAGTGCCGGTAAATAACGCGGCGTAAGTTTAACTCCGGTGTGCTTCTGAAAAACGGTAAGTGACAAAACTGGTAAGTAGCAGGTAAAGTGGTCATTTAACGTAATGCTAACGTGCATTACCAGTTAGTAAGTGTTTTACTATATCTTACACTACGTACTTACACGTACTTACACTACGAAATCAAACCCCTTAATTTTTAAAATTAAAATTACGTTAATTTTGTCCTTAATTATTGCTATATGTGAAATTAAGGGAAAAGGTGCAATGATTAAGGCCAATTAAGGGGTAAAACTACTGAATTTCCTCTTTACTTTTTCAAATTTGCCTCTTAAATTTACTCTCAAAAAATCCTTATTTCACCCCTTTTTTATAAATTAAGGGGCAATTGTTTCAAGGTCTGTAATTACATAACATTGCCCTTTAATTCTGATTAATTAAGGGGCAGTTTAAGAGTATTGCAAGGTTCCATTACTACTTAAAATTACTTACATCTGTCCTCAATTCTAATAAAGGGAGTTTAATATTATTATAGGGGTCCACAAACCATTAAAATTCTTTATTTCACCTATGAATTTTTATTATTTAAGTGATTATTTAAGACTGTTTTAAGTTCTTAAGCACTTAAAATATCCTTATATCGCCACTTAATTTTAATTGTGTGCTCAAATGTTTATGTAAAAATAAAGCATAATAAATCACAAACCAGTATGACAAACGTATTGTTTTATTATCATGCATGAATGAATTACAATGAGAAAAGCTTCCTTCCTTTTACCGGCCGCTTGCCCCCTTGGGCTTGGAAAGCCTTCGCTGGGCTATAAGTTCCGTCTTCATAGCCTCTTCCTCCTTTACGTTTGTTGCTTCCTTCCTTTTACCGGCCGCTTGCCCCCTTGGGCTTGGAAAGCCTTCGCTGGGCTATAAGTTCCGTCTTCATAGCCTCTTCCTCCTTTACATTTGTTGCTTCCTTCTTCCACTGCTTTTCCCTCCTCATCTGTCTTCTCTCCTCTCTCTCTCTTTTCCTCTCCCTTCTTTCCTATTTCCTCTTCTGCTCTTTGCTCCTGCTGCTTACTTGACCCATCTATGTATTTTTTCCTCCATTTCACTCTTTCTCCTGCCTATGATGGTAAAGAAGAAAAAAATATTAGGAGGATGGAGCTTCTTCAAACATGCAATTACTACAACTTGTACATCAAAATGTATTGACATTCGGATCAGTCAGTAAGATGTATGAGATAAAAAACAAACCAGCCAGTGAAAGAGTTTATATAGCCTTATTCTTGTTATTACAGGGTTTTTGAGGGTGTGTGCAAATCCATATTATGTTATATATATAAGGTATTTGCTAAAGATGGAATCGTGGCCATGTTAAAATGTGCTGATGTTTCTTTACATTAACCTGTGTCAGTAAATGCTGGGTGAGGACTTGGACTCACAGTGGTATAGAGGTATAAGCAAGGTGTGTCTTAATAACCCTCAGTTTTAATCCCACAGGTCCTTTTGAAATACAGTGTATATTATTAATAATCATGATGCTCTCATACAACAGGCACTGTGGACAGGTTAATGTGCCCTGCAGTAATTTAACATGTCTGGCTTTTAAATAGAACAGACTTTACTTCCCCTTCTGTGGTAATTATGAATCTGCGAATCTGTATATGAAGCTGAAGAATCAACACAAAACATTTGCAATTGTCACTAATTAACCCAGAAGCAAATTCCCCCTTAACACCGTATATTTTACACTGGGATATTTGTGACTCCATTCTGAGAGCACAGTGATATCCACAAGCATCACAAACCAGCCAATCACAGGTTGGAGAATTTAGCCAACTGGTCCTGTGTGTATATTAAATGTTTAATGTACATGACAATAAAGCGTCATGCTTTTTAAAGCCATTTAAGGCGTTGTTTGTCAATTAAACCATTTTTAATGCTATGTAAGACCAAATTGGTTTAATTACTTCTAATCCTAATAATGTCCCACGGAAACCCAGTCTTAGAGCTGTCCAGAAAAAAAATATTTTGATGATATTTCAAGGAAATTACTTACTTTGTAAAGGTGCTTAATAGGAGGTGTGATGTCCTGGAGGCAAACCTCAAGTGCTTCTGTTCTTTCTACAAGAAACCACAAACATTTCAGGTATGTAGCAATTTGAAACATTGTTCAAAATTAAGTTCAGTTCACTCCACACAAGCAATAGCTTCCATTATTTCCATTCCACATTTAATATTTCGGAATTAGGTTAAATGACTGATATTTTAAACTGTATTTGTCAAACACTGCGCCCACTAACAGGTGAATAATATTGATTACCTGGTAATAGTGGCACCTGCTAGTAGGTGGGACCTATTAGGCAGCAAATAAGCAATGTGTAGGATATACTGGGATGCAGAAAAGTGGACAAGCCTAAAGATTTGAGTGACAAGGGCCAAGTTGTGATGGCTTGATGATTCGGTCACAGCATCTCCAAAACTGTAGGGAAATATGTGAACGGGTGACGGAGGCTCATTACATGTCAGATAGTACAGCAAACCTTCAGAGGTCTAGAGGAATCCACGCCCTGATGAGTCATGGCTATTTTGGCGGCAAAGGTGAGCCTGGGCCCCACCATGAACCTGCTGACCACTGCAGGACCATCTCACAAGAGCTGGGGGTTATGATCCAGCTCTCTAGCCATCACCAAATGGCCCATATCAAAGTCACTCCCATCCTTACACTTGCACATTGTTTCTGCTTCCAACACATCAGCTTCAAGGACAAAGCATCCACCTGCTGCCTAATATAACCCCCCCACAGTCAGAAGCCACTGTAACCAAATAATCAATGTTATTCGCTTCACATGTTATGGCTGATCAGTGTATAACCTCTGTATCTCAGTTACGTTTCAGACTGTTTTGCTACATTGTGCAGATTAATATACTGTGTTTATAATACATTTCAAAATTTCCCAAAATTCAGCACATTGTCAGTTTCACTGGCCAACACACTGATAATCGTAACATCATCAAGTTCTTTAGCCAAATTATGTGTGCTGAGCAATGGGAAACCTGACACTGCAGTACAGTGAATCATGCAGCAGCACTGGGAAAATGTAAAAACACATTTTACCTCCAAGGGCCACTGTTCTCCAACCTTTTTTCAGCAGTCTTACATGTCTGTAAAGACATAAAATATGTTTGCACATATACTGTACTGATCCTGGGAGGATTAAGATGGCAAAAATATCAATTGGGCTGGTGATTGCACAATATTTTACAAGCTAAATTATGAAACGTATTACTATATATATTACACAATGATAAGGTATAAATACAGATAAGCTACATACCGTTGGAGTGAAGCTGAAGTCCTTCTCTCTTCTAGACAATCCGAATCCGAATTTCCCAGAGGAATCTACCCGAGGGATTAATAAAGTTTTCTATCTATCTATCTAGACAATGGAATCAGTAGAAATGAAGTTTTGCCACGACATGAGAAGTCAGGAAAGTGAAGCAGAACAAGAACAGGAACATTATTCAGCCTTGGCTGACTAGGTCTGTATTCCGGACATTACATTCATGATTTAATTTGATTGCAAGGCCCTTGAATAATTTTAACTTTCTTGCAGGTTCCCTATGTACAGTATGTATTACCTTTCCTGACCTTCGGAGGTCCTCCCTCCTGTTTCGGAGCATTTTTAAGGCTTTTTTCAGAATTTCCTGCTCTTTGCCGACGAGGCTGCAGGGCAACTCTGCTGTGACCTTGAAATTACATGAAATATTCTGTTAAAACACTTTATTTGGTGATTGAAAATTTAAGCCCTCATTGGGCTTTATGTGGTAAAAAAGTAAAATAGAGAAATTAAACTATTTGATTAGAAATATTGATTTTAAACAGTTTTATGAGGTACAGACTTTGCTTATGACAGGGTTCCAGTCAATTTCCGCTCCCTTGCAGGCAGTGGTCCACATTTTTGATGCACCCAGGGATGATCTTACAACAGCCTGGTGGAGACGTGTAGAAAAAAGAAAGATATCAGTTTTGCACCAAAAACGTTAGAATAGACAGGAGTGCAGGTGGACATAGAATGAGCAGAATGAATGGTAGCAGTATTTCTGATGTGATAACCACTTATTCTGCTGATTCTACTTCCACCTGCACTGTCTGTGTTCTAACAGCTCTGTCCACTTTAGTTTCTATTTCCAGGACTGTGTGATACTTACACTGAATCTCTTTTGTTCAGGTGTTGCCGCTGATTTCCCTGCTTATTTTTTAGGAAGTCTTCTGCTTCCACTCCAGACTGCTTGAAGGAAAGACCATGAAACTAAATATGATATATTCTGTAACCATGACCTGACAGCAGTATGTCTGTGAAACCACAAAAAACACAGAGCTTGCTATCAAACAGACAGTTTACTTGCCTTTAGTTTTAAAATGGAAATTAGGGATTTCCTCAGTCTGAAGTTTTTGGGGAACAAAAGGTAAACATCTTGCTCCCCAATGTCCACAAAATCATCCCCTGTCACACCTTGTTCTTCATAAGAACATAAGAACATAAGAACTATACAAACGAGAGGAGGCCATTCGGCCCATCAAGCTCGCTTGGGGAGAACTAAACTAATAGCTCAGAGTCGTTAAAATCTTATCTAGCTCTGATTTAAAGGAACCCAAGGATTCAGCTTGCACTACATTATCAGGAAGGCTATTCCATACTCTGACTACACGCTGCGTAAAGAAGTGCTTCCTTAAATCCAGCTTGAAATGTTCTCCCGCTAATTTCCACCTATGGCCACGAGTTCGTGTATTTAAACTAATGCTGAAGTAACTATTTGGTTGAACAGCATCCAAACCTGTTAGAATCTTATATACCTGGATCATGTCCCCCCTCAATCTCCTTTGCTTGAGACTGAACAGATTTAGCTCAAGTAACCGTTCCTCGTATGACATTCCTCTAAGACCAGGAATCATTTTTGTGGCCCTACGCTGCACCTTTTCTAAGGCCACAATGTCCTTTTTAAGATATAGTGACCAAACCTGCACACAATATTCTAGGTGAGGTCTCACCAAGGAATTGTATAATCTTAGCATTACCTCCCTTGACTTAAACTCCACACACCTGGAGATATACCCCAACATCCTATTGGCCTTTTTTATTGCTTCCCCACACTGGCGAGAATGGGACATGGAAGCATCAACAAACACACCAAGGTCTTTCTCATGATCAGCTACCTTTATTTCAGTGACACCCATGAAATACCTGTACTTTATATTTCTGCTCCCTAGATGGAGTACCTTACATTTATCGACGTTAAATTTCATCTGCCAGGTATCGGCCCAGTCACTAATTAAATCAAGATCCCGCTGTAGCTGCTGAGCCACTAATTCAGTATCTGCTACACCACCCACCTTGGTGTCATCTGCAAATTTCACCAGTTTACTGTATATATTGGTATCCATATCATTTATGTAAATTAGGAACAATAGTGGTCCTAAAATCGAACCCTGCGGTACCCCACTATGAACGCAAGCCCACTGTGACATTGTGCCTCTTATAACTACTCGCTGTTTCCTATCTGTTAACCAGTTATCAATCCAGGTCGCTACGGTACCTAAAATACCAGTCGCTTTGAGTTTAAGTAGGAGCCTCTTGTGGGGGACAACATCAAAAGCCTTTTGGAAATCTAAGTAGATGACATCATAGGCCTTCTTATCATCAACTTCCTGAGTAGCTTCCTCAAAAAACTCCAACAGATTTGTTAAACAGGATCTACCTCTTCTAAATCCATGCTGGCTATCCCGCAAAATGTTATTGGAGTCCAGGTAATCTATCATTTTCTCTTTGATTATAGCCTCCATAACTTTACCAGTTATACAAGTTAGACTGATTGGCCTATAGTTAGACAAATTACTTCTATCCCCTTTTTTGAAAATAGGCGTTATGAAGGCGTGCTTCCAATCCGAAGGTACCACACCTTCAGATAAGGATTTTTGAAACAGTAAAGTTAAGGGTCGGCAAATAATATCCCTCATCTCTTTTAACACTATAGGTAAGATGCCATCAGGGCCCTGTGATTTATTTATTTTGAGCTTAGCTAGGCTTTGCAAAACATCTGCTTCAGTTATATATATATTAGCTATAGACAATGCTGGATAGGTAATAACTGGTAAATTACTAAGGTCCTCAACAGTGAATACCCGTGCAAAACTATCATTGAACTCATTTGCTATATCAATGTCGTTTACTATTATAAGACCCTTACTATCCTGCAGATTAGTAATTTCAGGTTTTAGAGCTCTTTTAGAGTTAAAATACTGGAAGAAACTTTTAACGTCATCCTTAGCTTCCAATGCAACCATCCTTTCGACATTTCTTTTAGCTCGTCTAATATCATTTTTTAACTCAGCCTGTAGACTTAGATATTCCTGCTTAATTCTGTCATCATCAGTTATTTTCCATTGCTGGAACAAAGCCCTTTTCCTCCTTACTTTATGCTTTATTTCCCTAGTAAACCACCTAGGTTGCAATTTCCTAGATTTATTCTTGCTGGAAACAGGTATGAAGTCCTCTTGCACTTGCAATAATGTGCTTTTAAAAAATTCCCAGGCCTCTTCAACAGTTTTGTTATTTAACTGCATCCAGTTCACAGTTTCTAGTTTTAGTCTCATACACTTAAAGTCAGCCTTCCTAACATTATATATTTTTGATTTGGACTTAGCTCTTCGAACACTAAACTTAACCTCAAATTTGACCATGTTATGATCGCTACTGTCAAGTGGTTCTAAAACGTCTAATTTACCAATCCTGTCCTGGTTATTAGAGAGAACAAGATCAAGAATGGCATCTCCCCTGGTAGGGGTGTTAACAAACTGAGTAAAAAAACAATCCTGTACTAATTCCACCATCTCCAGTTCATTTTCTGAAGAGCCAGTGACAATGTCCCACTGCATTCCTGGTAGATTAAAATCACCCATAACTACCACATCATTTTTATTGCTCATAGTCCTAATCTCACTGTATAACAATCTGCTTTCCTCAGCAGCTATATTAGGTTTTCTGTAACAAACACCGACAATTAGGCTATTTGAGTTTTTAGCATCTAATTTTACCCATATTGCTTCCGTAGTTTTATTTATATCAGTAAGTTCCCTTGCCTGCAAGTTTTCCTTTACATATACTGCAACACCACCTCCCTTTTTTCCTATACGATCCTTACGGAACAACGTGTAACCATCCATATTATATTCTTGTCCATCCTTTTCACTCAACCACGTTTCAGTTATTCCTATAATATCATAAGAGTCCGATGAGATAAAAGCCTCTAAATCATGAATTTTATTCCTAATACTTCTGGCGTTTAAATACAGACAACAAAGGGTAGGCCTATTACGGTGCCCACTTACAAAATGATTATTTGGGGCTTTCCGTTTCCCCCCACTGACATAGTTAACTAACCTCCCTGCCCCCCCAGTCCCTAGTTTAAACATTCCTCAACGACTCTACACATACGCCTCCCCAATACACTGGTTCCCCTCTGGTTCAGGTGCAACCCATCCGGCTTGAACAGGTCCCACCTGTTCCAGAAGGTCCTCCAATGCCCCATAAACCTAAACCTCTCTTTCCTACACCATCCTTTTAGCCACGCATTTAATTTCCTTATCTCAGCTAACTTAGCCTGACTTGCACGTGGCACGGGGAGTATTTCAGAGAATACCACCGTGGACGTTCTGCTTCTAAGCTTATTGGCGACTTCTATAAATTTATCCTGCAGAACAGCCCTTCTACCCTTGCCTATGTCGTTGGTGCCAACATGCACCACGACAACTGGATCCACCCCAGCTGGGGCCAAAAGCTTATCCACACGATCTGGAAGGTCTCCTACCTGGGCACCAGGCAGGCAAGACACCGTACGGGACCCTCTATCACGCGTGCACACATAACTGTCTACTCCCCTAATAATGGAATCCCCCACTACCACAACCTCCCTCTTCCTGGGGGGAGGGGGCTCCTCAGTGCCCAAGGGCCCACCTGCCTCCCCAGTCCGTTCCGGCTCTAAAGCTGGAAGAACCTGAAACCTGTTCGACACAGTCACCTCAGGTGATGCCGCCTCTGCAACGTGTGTACGCCCTTTCCTGCGTCTACGACCTACGGTCACCCAGCTCTCTCGACCTCTCTGCTCTTCATTCTCCCCCCTCCCGGCTAGTGGCGTACACACCTTCTCCCTAAAAGGCGTATTAACTTGCTCCTCTAACTCACTGTTGCATTGGATGAGAGCCGGTTGCTCCTCAAGGTCGCGAACCTTGACCATGAGCGAGTCCACTAGCTTACATCGCTCGCAGATGAAGTCCGACTGGACACTAACGTCCAGAAGGGCAAACATGTTGCAAACGCAACACTGAGCCGGCCCCATAATTAACTAACTCACTATGACCCCGTACTCCCAGCCCAGTAAATTTATATAGCGTATTTAACTTTAAAGATTAATTAGCGTACCGTTAAATGCAATAAAGTGCCGAGTACACTAAAATAAGTTACTTGGGTTGAAACGGAACTTAATTATTATTTTTATTTAAAATTTTAAATCCGATAAATTTACTACTACTTACCAAAAGAACTTCTGCCTGAACCAAGTATGAACTAAAAACAAAACGAAATCGAAGTTGCTCTTGGGAGGTCGAAAAACCACAAAAACCTTGCAGAATTAATCAGGATAAAACATATAAAACGATAAACAATAAAAACTATACGATTAGGAAGCAATCAGTCCCGTGTACATGATCAGCCAGAAAATACTTGCATTCATCTAAACTTTTATAAACTTTAAACTGCCTTTGCTTGCTGGCCTGTGGGCTGATGGACAAACTTGAATGCCTTACAGGATAAGATAGGATGCACATTCTTTATTGTCCATTAAATCCCTCTATCAAGTGTCAATAGGCTCCAAACAACCAAATGTAATTAAAGAAAATTTAAAAAAAGGGGAAAAAATTCAGAAATAACCCAAAATAAAAAAATAATAAATAAATAAAGACTAACCAAAGTAACTTAACTGTCCCCCTCAGTTATCAGTCATCAGTCAGTCATCACCCTGACTAAACTGTATAATGAGCAGATGGGACTGTCAGTACATGGTTAGATCGTGTTTAATACAACAACTGGAATACTGCATAAAAGGCACAAAAGCACTGTGGGGAATAGAGCATTATGGGAACAGTAGTCCTATTATTACACCTCCTTCTTTTAGCTTAAGTCAAATGTGCTGTGTACCTTTTGACATTAATTTCTATTTCTGCTATCAACAACCTCCTTCTCACTCTCTCTCTCTCTCTTCTACTGAACTTCCCTCTTTGTTCACAAGTCCATTCTGTCAGGTGGTTTTCCAGTCAACTTGACCTAGTAACAGTCCCTGTAGGCCAAAGATGACCTTTATCAGTCTCTACTACATATGGTCTAGGAGTATCTGCAGGTCTGACGACTCCCAGCAGTCCCTTCTGTGCTAATCCAAACTGTCTGACCAGATGTCAGTTCTGCGAGAGGTCTGGAGCGGAGTCTGCGGTTGTAGTGTTTTACCTGCTGACGCCTTCTCTCCTCATCCTGCTTGCGAAAAACTTGCAGATCTGGCCATTTAGGACCCAGCTGTCCACCATCTGGCTAATCTGTGCTGTGATACCGGGCCACCATACTGACAGTGTAGCTCTGGCTCGGCATTTTGTAATTCCCTGATAGCCTTCATGCAGACGCTGAAGAACATCCGCTCTCAAGGGGGGAGGTATCACAAGTCCTTCTCCCTTCATGAGAAGGTCGTGAGCAAGGTGAAAATCCATTCTGTGCTGCCAGTATGGTTTAATGTCTGGATCTAACTTACATCTCTCTGGCCATTCTGTGAAACAGTGGTTTGTCACTTGTCTGCATACGTCGTCTTCTTTCTGCGCTGTCTTTATCTCCTCCAGCCTTTTGTCTCCACGTCATTCTCTAGCTGAAGATGCCGTTCAATCAAAATGAATATTTTACTCACTTATCTTTTGGTCTTTTATGATTCCATGTGTACCACCTCCAAATTATTTTGAAGATTTGAATTTCATTGTATCCAAATTAATTTGGAACGGCAGACAACCCAGGAAACGCTTCTCAGTTTTACAGAGCACCAAATCAGACGGTGGCCTCGCCCTCCCTGATTTTAAGCTCTAGCATTGGGCATTTCAAATTAGGGCTATGCGCACTTGGACAGACGCAGGCAGTGTAGTGTCGTGGAGAGGTATTGAATCGGCTATAGTGCATCCCTACGGACTCCAGGACTTACCTTTCCCAGGGGTAGGTCTTCGTAAATCACGACACAAACTTGGTTGTATCTTTTCATCCACCTTAGCTGCATGGTACAACGCCGAAAATAGGTCAACAATCTCCTTTATGGAACAATTTCCACTTTCTGTCAGACTATAAAGCTTTTGTTTGTCCCCCCTGGTCATCCAAGGGGGTTTTCACATTTTCTAATACGTTTGATGCGAATGTTGTGTGCACATTCCAGGACATTCAAAAAGAATACAGTCTGCCTGGCTTCTCATTTTTCTTCGACCTCAGGCTACGATCCACAATGAAGGCCTATGCTGTGCCATGGAATTCTGTCTTAGATGATCACCCAATGTTTAGCTGGATCGATCCTGTCGAGGCATCTAAAGGCACAGTCACAAACATTTACAACAATTTACTCCTTAACGTTCATAAGCCTTTGAAGATTCTGTCAAAATGGGATTTAGAACTTTCTAGGTTTGGATTCCACCCGGTTTGGGAAACAGTGCGGTCGAATCTTTGCCTTACTTCCAAAAACCTTAGTCATGTACGTATTCACTTTAAAACTATCCATCGTTTCTATTGTAACCCTACAAACGGTATCTCATCAAACCTGCTCCCCATCCATACTGCAGCATTTGCAACACTGACACTACCAGTACGTTTCTACATGTTCTGGGACTGTCCAGTGACCCAGCATTTATGGAAGCTTGTCACTCGTGTGTAATGTGATCTTACTGGACTATACTTTGACATGGAGCCTTGCTTACTATTGCTTAATGATGACATGATGTACCAGTTCTCATTACGTGATAAAAAACTGTTAAAGGCAGGCTTTACAGCTGCTAAGAAAACCACACAACAGCGATGGATACACCCTGATACAAACCTGAAGCAATTCTGGATTGTCTCATTCCATTACATTGTCTATTTAGAGTATACCACTGCAAAGATTAACAAGGCAAAGCAATCACTGTAAATACCTGGAGGAATATGGCTGCTGCTCTTAAAGAGCTTCTTTGAATGGTCTAGTTTATATGAGTTTGCTGCCAACATGTCAAGTGTGAAAAGTTGTTCTGTGTTTCCTTTTCTTTTTTTCTTTTCTTTTTTCTCCTTTCTCTTGCTGCTTTTTTTGTCATTTATTCTTGTGGTATCTCTGTCCTGTATGTGTCTTCTGATAAATTGACGGAATGACAATAAAATTATAATCACAAAAAAAACAGCCTCAACTACAACATTATACATTTTTGCTGTACACAGTATCTTGTCACGGTTGATCAAAACATGATTCACCCCTGTACTCCCATAAAGTGTCCTGTAGGGCCTGGATTAGGTCCACAGCTCTAGCTAGATCAAGGGAAGGTGCTTGAAGCATGTCTGACAGATATTTGGCTTCCCCAAGAATCTTCCTAAGAACTGCTAGAATTCCAATAAAGGTAAGGTCTACTTGTGAAAGCAGGCCCCGTGCATCCACTGTTCTCTCCGCACTGCTCTCTCCATCTATCTCATGTAGTACACGCAATGCAGCTGGCAGTCTGTCCATGAGATTTTTACATGCATAGTACCTGCATGCCCATCTGGTATCACTGACTTTCTGTAGCTCTCTTGGTGCATCCTGATACATGTCTTGTTGAACTGACAACCATTTCTGGTGAACATAAGACCCTGACATGTACCAATGAAAAAAAACATGAGTTCCATGTGCGATCTTTTCAGGTATCGTGATTTTGTTGAATTGATAGATTAATTGTTGTGGCCAGCGTGCGTATATAAGATCCGGTTGTAGTTGCGTGTGGGACCACCCTGTAACCGGTGACGTGACTCTCCATGTGCCAGTATCTCCTTTTTGGGTCACCCCGTTCAACAGCAGGGACATATTTAATCTCCTCCTTAGCTTCCGCTTCTAAATGGTCAAAAAAAAAAAATGCTTGATCAGCAGACGACAGAAGCCGGGCCCGCATACAAACTCGCACCTCTTCCTCCCACTCCTCAAAGCTCACACCAGACCTGCCCCAAACATTGGACACTTCCGGTCTCTAGAAATAAAAGTAAAACGTTCAGTATAGACACGAGGCTCGACCGAAACAGGTGGAGGTGCAGGGGAGGATTGGGTGGCAGTAGAGGGACCTGGAACTTCTGCTCGTTCCTGGTGCAAACGATCATTATCAGGCTGGAGCTGCCCCAACAAATTCCTGAGCTGCTGCACTTCGTCGTCCATAATGACAATAGGACAATAAAACTAGACGGCACAAACGAAGCCCGGCAAACTAAATTTACTCAAGATAGTAGCGGCTCCTGGGAAACTAATGCTGCTGTTTTGCTTTGCCTTTCCACTATGACAAATTAAACACCAAAAAATAAAAAACCAAAAAAAAATCTCACCTAACCTCCTCAGGGAGCGATCAGGGAGTCACATCTGCACCATGTACTGGTGAAATCCTGCCGACTACGCCCACTCCGATATAAAAGCACACAAATTCATAATCACCGCCTGGGGGACGTGAAGACCATGAACACTGCCTTTATTATTCTGCGTTCAGTTAACACTCCAAAGGAAAAACCAAACAGCAAAGCAATTACTTTAAAAATTACCCACAAATGGTACAAATCAGATCATGTTAGAATAACACTCCAATCACACAAAGAAACCCAAACCCGGCAGCTATTACCTTGGGGTGGGGGGGGGGACACTGTCAGAAGGTACTCCACAGGGGCACCACATCACATGGCGTAGATACACACACCAGGGGGGTGGGCTAAGAAGGCAGAGCGACCACGACCACGACCTAACCCCCCCCCCAAACCAGATCCTCACCACCCAACACCAAGCCTCCCCAACGGCGCCCCACGGTTTACGTACAACAAACTAAACAAAACACATAAATACTTAATACTAATTAAACAGGAAACCCGAAAACAAAATAAACGAAACAAAAGCAGAAAACAGCAGCAATTGTAGTGGCTCAGTATCCCACCGGCTGCCTGGCTCACGCCGGTCCGGGAACACTCCACCAAATCGCCATCCACTGACTGATTACAAGCAGTATTAAAAGGGAACCTTAAAACGGGAACAACTGCAAGTGGCTAGATTACCAAGCCCTCACAAACTGCAGTGATGGAGATGCCCACAACTAGGCTAATTTAGTGAGGAACCTCCCTCAAAGGTACAATGGCGAACACCCGCCTGCTTCAGATCACAAGCCCATGTTCTGAATCACTATTCTACCAACACACAGGTAGAAGATGAAGAACTCTCCTCAAAGTAGTGCTGTCAGTTGGACCTTGTAACATGAATAATCGTAGTGGAGAGTTACAATTATTATTTTAATTTGAAGACGTGAGATTTTTATTGGGGGAGGGTCCCACCTTCAGAAACAGCCAGTGAGACTCGTTTACCTCAAACCTTCTGACCATGTGAGTCTCATTAATGAAACCGTATCTTAAGCCCAGCCGGAGCCCACCTCCCCAAGGGTACACTCTACTTTCCCAGAAAATGCCAAGATGGATTCAAATTCAACTCCCAAACCTACTGTCAGTTTTTAGAAGACACTTTCTTCAAGCAGCGGTACAGGATAAAGTCAGCATCTTTCAGGAGGACCATGATTTTTATGCAGGACAATGCTCCATCGCATGCATTGAAGTACTCCACTGCATGGCTAGCCAGTAAAGGCCTTAAGGATGACAGAATAATGACATAATCACCTGACATAATCCCTATTGAGAACTTGTGGGCCCTGCTTATATGGGAGATTTACAGTGAAGGAAAGCAGTACAGCTCTCTGAACAGTGTCTGGGAGGCTGCACAAAAAGTTAATCGTCAACAGAACAAGAAAATACCAGATTCCATGAATGGAGGACTTATTGCTGTTCAGCAGCCGGACTGCTTGGGGGAAGAAGCTATTGCAGTCGTGCAGACCTGCTCCTGATGCTGCAGAATCTTCTTCCGGATGGAAGAGGGGTAGTAGACAGTTCGTGGGTTGGATGGTACCGGTCAGTCACAATGCTGGTGGCCTTACGGATGCAGTGGGAAGTGTAAGTGTCCTGCAGGCTGGGGAGAGAGCTGCCAATGATGCACTCAGCGGTCTGCACAGTCTTCTGAAGGGTCCGGACCGCTGAGCGCGTCATCAGAAGCTCTCCAGCCTGCAGGACACTCGCACTTCCCACTACATCCGTAAGGAGGTGGCTATATTGCTCACTAATTGATATTTCATGTCAGAATTGTTTATTTGGAAATTATGTGATGTTTGTTTATTAATCGCACTTTGAAAGATGATAATGAACAAGGGAGATGGGAAAATGTAGGTGTTCCATTTAGTTGCATAATAATTGTGCACACTAATAGTTGTGTAATAATTGTGCACACTAATAGTTGTGTAATAATTCTGCACACTAATAGTTGTGTAATAATTCTGCACACTAATAGTTGTGTAATAATTCTGCACACTAATAGTTGTGTAATAATTGTGCACAGACATGTATTCCCCTGATAATGTTCACACTCACATTTCTGGGAACATTGGGAGCAGCGTGTGGCTCTGTGGGCTGAGCCTGTGTGCTTGTAATCAGAAGGTCGCAGGTTCAAACCCAGCCTCAGCCTGTGGGTCCTTGAACAAGGCCCTTAACCCCTGGGTGCCGCTACAGGTGGCAGCCCTTCGCAGACAACTTCCTCTATGGAAAAAAAAGAGCAAGTTGTGGGAGGCGTAAAGACAATTTCCCTACAGGGACAATAAAAGTGTTGATTATTATTATTATTTCCCTTGCATAACATTCAGGCTTCAGGTTCATTAACATTTTGGACTGACTGATGACACTATATTTGTTTATTATTAAAATTAATCCCAAAAACACAACTCGCCTAATAATTGTGAACACAGTGTATTACATTGTGGGAACCAAATGTCCCCCACGATGAGATAAAAACCTTTTGCCATGTAAGGATATTTTTCACTCCCCACACCCCACAAACATAACCTCAATTTCATAAAAAAATCTGTGAATAGAATCACAAAACTGGAAATACCTAAAATCTTGTATTTTGTTTGCTTACTTATGGTTAAGGTTGGGGCTGGGTAGACTGTCATTGTTGAGATTAGAGTTTTCACCATAGAAACAAATGGAGAGTCCCCACAAAGATATAATTACAAACCTATGTGTGTGTGCGCGTGTGCGTGCGTGTTTGTGTGCGCATGTGCGTCTGTGTGTGTGTGCGCATTAGCGTGCATGTGTGCGCCTCTGTGTGTGTGCGTCTGTGTGTGTGTGTGTCTGTGTGTGTGCGTCTGTGTATACCTGGCTACAGAAGATGGATGGATGGACAGATGGAATTTGCAACCTTACTAAAGAGTAGCAGAAGCACTTCTGACACTTGAACCCTGATGATAAGTACAATTATTTATGTAAAAGTGCATCAGTTTTGTACTTAGTGGCATTTGCCAAACATGCTTGTAAAGGTGAATTCTGCCAGAGGTCAGTGCTGTGGGTTGGCGTTTGGCTCAGTGGCTTATATCACTATGCTCCTGTGACTAAGGCCCTTAACCCCAAACGCACCGGTGACTGCCTGCGTCTGCCTTCTCAAAGAAACAATTTTAAATTGTTTGACTGTGGAATTTGAGCTTCGTGGGTCCAAACCTGCTTAGTCACACCGCCTTAAGTTTGCTGCTCAACTCGCCGCTTTCTCAATTGTAAGTCGCTTTGCAAAAAAATATCTCCAAAATAAAAGTAAATGCTCTTTTTTGCAGGAGAAAAAATGATCAACATGTGTTTCAAACGGTACAAAAGTGGGTCTGACCTTCATGCAGTTTCAACAAAACGTGGGTGGGGACAAGGGACGTCGCGATATAATGTGATCATACGATTACGTTTGCAGCAAAATAAAAGGACAGCGATAATGGTTCCCAGCAGCACAAACCAAAGACAATTGGATGAAAGCAGAGTGGAATATGGGAGTATGGTAGACGATCCTTTCATAGCATCCAGATTTCTTAATGTTTGCTAGGCTGAGTTTGTTTATATGGCGAGGAGCCCAGCACCAAGTTACACAAGAAAATAAGCTGGAGGAAAGCAGCAGGCAAAAGCCTGACCCAGACGCAGCCCCGGTGCACGCCGGTTGGCGGCTGGGGAAACTTGCCGCGTATCGCCCCTACGGCGGCTGTTTCAGCTCACGGTAGGAAGCCGCCATCTAGTGGTGCGCTTTGGGAATTGCATGCAGCGATAAAGTTCCTCGAAATTATTACAGTATCATGGACCTAAAGACTCATTGAGGTTTCACTCAAAACACAATATTGTGCAGTTTGGGGATTTGCGTTGGTGTTTTTGTGCTCATCATCACAGGTCCTGAGGGCCCATACATGCTGGTGCTGAGCTCTGTTACTGATATTCTTAAGTATTATTTTTAATAATTGTTGCACTTGGACTCGATCTTTTATACAATGTTTTGTCGCTTTTAATCTTTCCAAGCACTTTGCATACCGGGGCGACGCCCAGCACCGTACAGTGTCAATCTGCTTCCTCATTTGTATGTCGTTTTGATAAAAGCTTCTGATAAATAAGTAAAATGTAAGTCAGTATAAATGTATATACAACAGTAACTATGGTAGATTTCTCGCTGGTAGGTCTCTCTGACCTTACTGCACTGGGAGAAAAGCCCAGTGTAACATGGGCTAAAATGTAAATGTGTAGTTTTTTAGATCTTAATCTGAAAATCCGTTCTTCGTTTTCCCAGAAGGTGGCAGCACATGAACACTGCAAAACTGCAAGCTTGGCTTGTCGCTTTGTATACAATAGTGCGCTATCCGTATATTAAAAATACTACATAATTACATACATCAATCAATATCAAGAACAGAAAGATGCCCACACAATATACCAAAATCTTAAAATCCCCCTTGGCAGCATGTTACGCTGTAGTTTGGTTTGTCTAAGCTCCACACTTTCCCAGAATTACCCTGGACTGCTTCCAGTACGGAAGCCCAAAGAATCAGACACGAAGCTCACATAACTTGGCAAGAGGCCCCTGAATTACCTAAAGTGGATGGAGTTTTCACCTCGGCGCATGGGGATTCAGAGCAGACACAAATGAGCGTGAACCCATGTGTGATTTACAGTAAAAGGTGACTGAACACAATACACAGCCTCTGTAGTGTCTCCACTGTCCAGCAGGGGGTGCCACATGAAAGCTGCCCAGCAGGAGTAAACAGGTTTCCGGAGATGCTGCATTGCAGTCCCACAGTCCTCTAGTCTTAAGTGCTCAAATTTTGTGGTCCCTCTATACCTTAGTCCCATAGTCCATAGTGCCCAATTCCCCTTTGCCCCACTTCCATGATCCACAAGTCCCTAGTCTCCTTGTTTCTTAGTCCCATGGTCCCTAACACTGTAGCCCCTTTTCCCCTGGTTCCCTATTCCCTTAGTCCCATAGTCTCCTAGTCCTGTGGCCCCTAATCCCATAGTCCTTAGTCCCATAGTTCCTACTCCCTATTCACCTTGTATTAAGCAGGGAGCAGGATTCTGAGGCCATCTGATATGCTTTACAATGAAGCTGTGCTAAAACCAGTATATGCATGAGGGTGTTTGCGCTGCCCTGCACTAGACTGGCTGTTCCTGTAAATCACTTATATGAAAGTGCCTGTGGAACACAGATAAAATCCACATGTCTGAGGTGGCTGGCATCTGGTCTTTCTCATGTGTCAGGCCTGCGATGCAGCATTCAAACACATGGTCTCCTTTTACAGCCAGCAGGTTACGCAAACGTACCGCTCAATCGGGGCCATGTGGACAGCTGTCTGCCATCTCTGATTGGCCGTCGAGTCCACGGACCCCAAAGGTTAAACTGGACACTGGCAAGCGTGTCTGATTCATCAGATTCCCGTCTGCTGGGTTGGGCAGCATCACATTGAGGAAGAACCTCATTGTGTTTTCAGCTACCTGGCATTAGGAGCTGATTACTTCAAGTCATTAGGACTTTTTTCATAGAGATTCTCTAGCTGAACAAGTAGAGTGTTGCATTTATGATGCATTGGTCATGGGTTCAAATCCCCCAAGAATATGCATAAAACATAACCCTTCCCACTGCTGTAAGTCACTTTGGATAAACAAGTCTGGTAAATGCAAAAGTGTTTCTACAAGTGGTACAACAGCATGCCCTACTGGTCAGATTAAAATGCTGTTTGGATATATTCCATTTCATAATGTGGCTTCTGATTATAACGTCAATGTGTAATAGGAATTGATTGGAAACGTATTCACTACTTCTTTTACAAATGTATTTATCTGGACGAATTGGTCCAATTGGTCTCACTTACCTTAGACCCCTGGGAGAAAAGCTTAGTGTCCATGGGGTTAAATGTAAATGGATATTCTATGTGATGAGTAATATAATCTGGGTTAAGGACGACTCAGATGCAGTAGCTCTGGGAAAGACACAGGCTTTATTAAGGGAATACAGCAAACAACACTTGGAAGAATGATGACGGAGCTGAGGAACCATGAGAGCAGGAACATTTATACACAGTAATCAGCGACGGGAGAGAGGTGTAGGAGGCTAACAGACCAGGGTGGAGAACGTCAACGATGGGATACAGCTGGGGAGGGTTAGGAGAGTTACGGAGGGCCATTAGTGACCTCTGCTGGCTCAATTGGGAGGAGACGGGACAGATCGTCACAAGTACCAAGATGTGATGCATCCATCTTCCAAACACTTATCACAAGGGTATCCCAGAGCCAATTACAGGAAACGCAGGGCAAAAAGCTGGGGTCCACCATGGATACAATGCCATTTAATCACAAGGAACACTCACAGTTATGGAGTCCGGACAATTTACAGATGCCTGTCAGAGTCGCTGCAGGAAGAAACCCATGTGGGATAAAGAGAGCAAACAAACGCCACACAGACAGCGTAGGAGAAGGATGGAAACATTCAACACTGCAGCTGCAAGGCAGCCCTGTTACCCACTGAGCCGCCCCTCACAGGATTCTCATGGTTAAAACAGGACATGATGCCCAATACATTCAAAATGCACATGTGGAGGATTTCAGCCATATGGTTTTGAGTAACTTCTACACCCACGTACCATGTGTGAGATGGAGCCGGCCAGTTCCTCTTATGGTCCAATTCTGCTCATGCGTTACTAAGATTATGGTACTTAGGTCCTCCATCCATCAGATCCTCTTCTCACTGTGGTCATGCTCATCCACTCTGGACACTGTATGCTTGGTAAAAGACTCTCATCTCTGTATCCTTGGTAGCGAAACAAAAAGGGGGTTTGCTGAACTAGATGGGCTGAGACTGGAAACAAAGAGGATCGTGAGGGATCACAAATGGGAGGACTAGCAACCGGGAAGGTCACAGGCAGCAGGAAGGTCTAACATCAATGGCCGAGACAAATAGATACTTAAATGCAAAGACTAACGAGGGGCAACAAGCAACACTCATGAGTTTTTTTTTTTTATTAATTCTGTTGAAGCATGGTTAAAAATCAATGTCTGACTTTTATTAGTTAAATTTCATAGAATTTTTATTTATTATTACTTTTGTCAGATTAAAGTTATTTCTGTGACCATTGTGAGTTTTTCTTTCATTGACTGAAGGGTACCAACAATTTTGTCCACGTGTGTAGCTAATCAATACCTCAGTGACTTTTCAAAACTAGTTTCATGAATTAATTGAGCTGGTGGTGAAATTTAACAAATACATGAAATGGCCGAGGTGAACCTGAGGAGAGGTTTAGGAACCATATTGGTGTTCATCTAGCCATCCAACAAGATATCAGTAACTTTTTGGAGAACAGAAGAAATTCCTTTTAGTTTTTTTTGTTTTACTCATAATTTGCACATGTTCTAATATTAAATTTTGTTTTTAATACTGAGAAAATATAAATTTACTACCCAGATAAATAGCTTTAAACATTTCCTATGACTCCCTAAGACTTTTGCACAGTACTGTATATATCTCAGGATTCCTAATGAAACAGGATTTATGTGTTTTTTTTCTGGTAATTGGTAATCACCTACACTACTTCATTGATGATCAGGTGCCTTTCTGTTGTTGTTGTACTAACGTGACTTATTAAGATTTTATGTTATTTATGTTTACTTAGTTAATATATGATTAATTTGATTATGTTATTATCTTTACTGTTACCTCAGGACCGCTGTAGGTTTTGAGTTAATAAACTGTCTGCCGTCTGCCGCCCCCTGCTGGCCAAAGCGTCGCCGCTGCGATATCAGGCTGCTGCGCTCAGTGAGCAGAGAGCGCGGATTAAGTCTGTTACTCAGTTACGTTCTGGGCAGCGCGGAACCGGGACATTAATGGGATAGAATAGGAAGCCTTTATTGTCAGTGTACAGGTAGCAAATACAATATATAGACAGAAATATAAAATATACATATAGAGGGGAGGCTAATTGGAGTTGCAAAATTGCCCATAGGTGTGTATGTGTGAGTGACTGGTGTGTGAGTGTGCCCTGCGATGGGCTGGCCCCCCATCCTGGGTTGTTCCCAGCCTCGTGCCCATTGCTTCCGGGATAGGCTCCGGACCCCCCGCGACCCAATAGGATAAGCGGTTTGGAAAATGGATGGATGGATGGATAGAGGGGAGGGGAAAAGCTCCCCCCACTCATCAGGCTTAGATTTCATTACATTTTATTTTATTCAGAATCAGAATTCACTCCATTGGTACAACTGCATGTACTATGAATTTGTTTAGGCAGTTTTGGTGCATTTACAGACAACATAGAACATAAGTCAGAGAAAAACAGTCATTCTACATGTTTGTTCAGCTTACAGAACCCAATTATTAACATACGTCACACTTCAGACAGAGTAAAAAGGGTTATACTGGTTATAAAGCAGAGATTTTACCTTTTTGCCGTGGAGAAGCAGCGACATGTGAGACTGATACGGTAAAAATGATTCCTCCAGCACACAGTGAGCTATCCCAGCATGCACAGCGACACGGGGGGGTTTGGATAAACCCCAAACCCTGGATAGAGGGACTCAGTGAATGAGGAGGTGAATCTGTGCAGGGGGGTCAGTCCATCAGAGGAGACTCTGTAGAAGGACAGAGCACCAGCCCCCCAGTCCAGATACACTCCTACTCTGCGGGAGCCTGAGGGCCGTATGGGTATGAGAGTCTGTTTATTATTGTGACAGACAGAGTGTCTGTGAGGAGAGCAGCACAGACACCATGACTTGTTATTGGCTCCAAGCCCACAGTCACTCTCTCCTTTCCTCCCGATCCCTTTATAAGTCACTCCTATCCAGGCAGCATCTCCATCCCACTCAGCCTCCCAGTAACAGCGACCAGTCAGACTCTCTCTGCACAGAACTTGGCTCCAGCTGTCAAATCTCTCTGGATGATCAGGATATGGCTGCTCTGCCCCCCCTGTCACCTTCCTGTCCCCCCCTGACAGAGACACTTCTCTGTTTGCTGTGTTGGGGTCCAGCGTCAGCTGGCAGGAGTCTGTAGGCAGGAGGAAGAGCGATTGATCCCATGACGAAGCCCAGCATCTCCATCATTATCACTGTCACACCTCACACACTCACTCACACAGAACTCGCTCCAATACACACATTTTATTCCCAATATACTCATATAGCCGCCCGAGTCTGCGGCGCTCCGGCTGCCCCCTGCGCTGTGAGACACGCCGCGCTGAGAGACTCGCTGGGGCCGAACTGCACTTTAGCCTGCGCTCTATTATTCTGTACGATACATAAAATATAAAAAGTCAAATATGTGAATTACCTCAGGAAATGTTGGTCGCCCGCGCGACGCCGGCGGGAAGACGCGCCGAAATGACGCGCGTGTTAAACTAATAGGCTTAATTACAGGTAAATAAAATTACAAACAGCATTCATCAAACATATTAACCATAAAATTACACAACAAAGATTACCACTAAAAGTGAGTTTGTCTTTAGGTCACAATATGAACGTCTTTTAATCCACTTTGGACACACACCTCTCTCCAGCAGCGCGCCGACGCGACGCTCCCAACGCGGACGCATCTAGGCTGGTTCTCCGCAAAGCGCAGCACTCGCGTATTACACCGCGTATGCGTACATGGAAACGTTCATATTTCTCTGGTCAAGCTGTGTACTTTGCACATGCGCACGTGTCCTATTTAAGTATTAGTAGTAATTCTGATATTCCCTGCACACGTACCACAGCCGCGAGGTCTGTGTATGTTTCCCTACGTTTTACAAATTCAGAGCGGCAGTTCACGGGGCTGCCAACTTTGATCAACTGGCTGGCGTGAGATTTTCAATTTGGGACAAATCCGCACACATATGCATACGCATTTATATGTATGTAACAGTTCTATTACCTTGAAAATTGGCTGTAGGGTTTGCAAACTACCCCAATCCTCATCAAAATCATCTATGTTGGCGTTTAAAGACAAATTTGTAGTGCGGCAGGCGGTCGTCCGCGGAGGAGTAAAATGCATCATAAAAGTCTATACAAACACGTCCGCTTATACGGGCGCGGAGAGGTACCAGTTTGGCCGCCACGTTTTCTGTGTTGATTCCAGCTTCGTCTGTGCACTTACATGAGGATAACAAGACGCATGCGCGACGTGCAGTGCCACCAGAAATTGGCGTGGCAGTATGGTCACGTTTTGTCACGGAACATTGTCTTTACTAACGGTACAGATCGTATTAAAGTAGCATCTAATTTTTTTAAGAATGAGTGTCCAGAAGAGCTGTATATTTTCACAGACAAGAAAAAAATATTCCGAACACTATTGTGTCCTTCTTTGTACAGCGTCTTCAAAATTTAATGGCAGTATAAGTTTCTAAGAAAGCAGTGTCATGCGTACAAGGTACAATGAAATTCTAACCTGAAATTCTTACTTACCTACTTTCATAAGCAGCATTATTTTTCATACAGTTCCATCCATCCATCGATTTTTCTGCCACTTATCTAATATCCATCCATCCATTTTCCAAACCACTTATCCTACTGGGTCACGGTGGGTCCGGAGCCTATCCCAGAAGCAATGGGCACGAGGCAGGGAACGACCCAGGATGGGGGGCCAGCCCATCGCAGGGCACACTCACACACCAGTCACTCACACACCAGTCACTCACTCATGCACACCTACTGAATGGGCAATTTAGTAACTCCAATTAGCCTCAGCATGTCTTTGGACTGGGGGGGGAAACCGGAGCACCCAGAGGAAACCCCACGACGACATGGGGAGAACATGCAAACTCCACACACATGTAACCCAGGCGGAGACTCGAACCCGGGTCCCAGCGGTGTGAGGCAACAGTGCTAAACACTGCACCACCATGCCATCCTTAATTTTTAATTAAGAATTAAAAATGAGTATATTGGGTCCTAATTTGGTACTAAACACCTGTTTTGTTTTATAGAGAGTCCACCCCACAGCCTGCCAGACACATTCAGTAAACTGATTATGCTATTAATGATCGTATTGTGCTAATTTTGCTCAGTAAGCAATGTGCAAAATTAACTAATGTGCAAAGCTAATTAATGTCTATCATTATTTGAGATTGTTATGTTTATTACTTATTGCTGCTCACAATGATCTGCCTGATATTTTGACCAAGCAATGGACACAAATAAAATAGTGAGTTTAATATTGATTCTACAACAGCTATTAATAAAAGTGAGTTTGTCTTTAGATCACTATATGAACGTCTTTTAATCCACTTTGGACACACACCTCTCTCCAGCAGCGCGCCAATGCGACGCTCCCAACGTAGATGCATCTAGGCTGGTATATAATGTAGTATATATTATATATAATCTCTCAGGTTATATATAATATATAATCTCTGGGTCTGCCCCCAGGCCTCCTCCTGGTTGGACATGCCTTGAAACACCTCCCCAGGGCGCCGTCCAAGAGGTATCCTAGAACCATCAACTGACTCCTTTCAATGCGGAGAAGCAGCGACTCTACTTTGAGCCCGGATGTCTGAGCTCCTCACCCTCTCTAAGGCTGAGCCCAGACACCCTGCTGAGGAAACTCATTTCTGCTGCTTATACAGTATTCACAATCTCATTTATTCGGTCATCACCCAGAGCTCATAACCATAAGTGAGGGTAGGAACGTAGATCAACTGGTAAATTAAAAGCTTCACCTTCCAGCTCAGTTCCCTCTTTTTCCAAATTGCTGCACCGTGAACAAACCCCCAAGATCAAAGCCAAATTGAACTTTATTGTCATCTGCACCATATATAAGTATAGAGAGAGATGAAATGGCGAAGCTCAGGGCCCACAGTGTAAGCATAAACTTAGTCCAATATAGAGAACAAGACAAGACAATGTGCAAAGGACTTACAGGACAGTGCAACTGAGGAAGAGGAGTAGATTATGCAATATACAGTAATGTGCAATACTGGACAATGTGCAATATTGTTAGAACTATATTAAATATATGATGTATTTCTGCAGTCAGTTAGACCTGAATTCACCATCATGTACGCTGTAACAGCCTGAGTTCACAGTGTAAACAGTGTATGATAATAGTAGTAACAGCAGTAACACGTCTAACATTTCTAACAGCTGAAAATAGGAATAGAAGCAGAATAATGGGGCAGACAGAGAATAATGGGGATTCTTATTATTGCCCCCATGTCAGAGTGACAAAGTGTTAAGTTCAGTGCAGTGCTTAAGGGTCAGTCTGTGGCCTTTAGTTGTGGGTTACGGGGGGGTTGAGGCAGTGAGGAGGCAGAGTGAGGGATCCTGGGAGGCAGCATGGTGTTGAGGAGCCTGACAGCCTGGGGGTAAAAACTGCCACGCAGCCTGGCAGCCTGGGGGTAAAAACTGCCATGCAGCCTGGCAGACCCGGCTCTGATGCTGCAGTATCTTCTCTCAGGTGGCTGGAGTGTGGAATGACCATGTGAGGGATGTGATGGGTCCTGCACAATGCTGCAGGCCTTGCGGACACTGCGTTTGCAAAAAGTGGCTTGTAGGGAAGGGAGAGGCATCCCATAATGTTCTCTGCTGTTTTCACTGCTCTCTGCAGGAATTTGCGGTCAGATTTGTTGCAGCTGCCACACCAGATGGTAATGCAGTTAGTCAGAACACTGCCGATGGTGCCTCTATAGAACATGGTGAGGATGGGAGGGGAAGGTTTGCTTATTTCAGCGCCTCAGGAAGTTTAGTCTTTGCTGGGCTTTCTTGAATAAGGAGCTGGTGTTATTTGTCCATGTAAATTCCTCAGTTATGTCCACACCGAGGAACTTGGTTCTCCTTACAATCTCCACAGCAGTACCGTTGATGCTGAGTGGGGTGTGGGCAGGACGTGTCCTTCTGAAGTCCACAATCATCTCTTTTGCCTTGTCAGCGTTGACAGATAGATTATAGTCTCTGCACCTTGTAGACAGACTTTCCACCTCTTCTCTGTATGCTGATTCATCTTCTCTATTTATCAGTCCCACCACAGTTGTATCATCCACAAACTTGATGATGATGGTGTTGGACGTGTTGCAGCCCATACATACTGACTGGGGCGTCTCTGTCAGGAAATCCAAGATCCAGCTGCAGAGAGTGGTGTTCAAGCTTAACCCCCTCAGTTTTTGAGGGACATGTTGAAGGTAGAGCTGAAGTCTATGAATAACATCCTGACATCTGTGACTCTCTTACCCAGATGTGTCAGGGAAAGGTGACGGGCAGAGGCTACGGTGTCCTCAGTAGACCTGTTGGACCGGTATGCAGATCAGAGAGGGTCTAGAGAGGTGGGAAGATTAGTCTTTATGTATTACTGCCATGACCAGCCTTTCCAAGCACTTCATGATGATTGACATGAGTGCTACTGGGCAGTAGTCATTCAGGCCTGTCACTGATGGCTTCTACAGCACTGGGATGATGGCGGTTAATTTGAAGCATGCTGGGACAGACCACTGGCTTAAAGAGGTGCATTCTGTGAGGACCCCAGCCATGTGGTCAGTGCATTCTCTCAGCACTCAGCCAAGTATGTTGTCAGCTCCTGCTGCCTTGCGTGGGTTGACTCTGGATAGAGTACTTCTCACATCAGCTGTGGTCAGACAAAGTAGCTTCTCACTTGGGGGGTGGGGGGGGGTGTCGGCTTATTCTGTACAAAACAGTTGTTTAGCTCATCTGGAAGGGAGACATCACCGCCATTGATGTGTAGGATGGGCTCGTAGATCGTGATTGGCTGAATTCCCTGCCATATACGGCGTGTGTCTTTGGTGCATTTAAAGTGTACATTGATCGTCTGTGCATGTGCCTGATTGGCTATCCTCATAGCTCGGGACAGGTTGTCTGTGGGCGTCCTGAGGGCAGCCTTGTCTTAAGATCTGAAAGCTGCATTTCTGATTCTTAGCTATGTGAGCACTTCCCTCATCATCCAGGGCCTTTGGTCGGCTCTCGTGGTCATCGATCACAGAGTTTATATACTCCTCCAGGTTGATGGTGTCACCATTTATAGCAGCCTCCTTAAAAATGTCCCAGTCAGTAGATCCAAAGCAGCCTTGGAGAGCTGAGACGGCACCAGCTGGCCACACTCTGACTGACTGGTTTGTTGTGCTTCAGCAGGGATTTATACACAGGAACCATGAACACAGTGACATGGTCTGAGTAGCCGAGGTGGGGGGGGGGGGCCTTGTAGGCCTCACAGACGTTTGTGTGAACATTGTCCAGACAGATTCTCCCTCTAGCTGGGATGTTCATATATTGGAAGAAAACTGGCTTCAGATTTGCCTGATTGAAGTCTCCAGCAATGATGAAAAAAGCAATTTTTTTAATTTAAATTTTTAATTTTTTTTTTTTTAAGCAATTTATTGCTGCACACATCTCAGTTAAACCAACTGGGACGTCACAAAGTTCACGATCCACATCAGTTATTCCCGTGATGTTTGAGAAGAAATCAAAAATTTTGGATCAAGACTCCTGACATACAAATTATTAAAGAACTCAGTGCAGAATTTGGCTATTTTCTTGATGTCATCTGCAGCATTTCCATAAATCCTCACCCGCATAATGCAGTTGTTCCTGACTTGCTGACTTTCCAGCCTAAAGAAATAGGCTGAGTTCTGCTCACCTTGTTCAAGCCATTTTTGCCACAATCTAACAAAGGCTCCTTCTGCCTTATGTTTATATATAATCATACAATTTATTCTGTAAGTCACCTACATTATTTTCTGTATCAGTAAGATGACTGACTGGTTTGCAGGTTAAAGCAGTAAATCTCATTTATAATTTTGTTTTCTTCATCTCTTCCGATTCGAGCCAAGTCACTACTAAACCTTCTGACAAATTTTGCTACATCATATTATTATTGCAATACTTTTTTCTGTATTGAGTCTGTTCCAGTGTAAGTCAGTTAATTATTCTATATTTAAAATAGCTACTTTTTTTCTCAAGATTGAACTGTTTAATATCCCGTTTGAAGATATTTTATATGCAGTAGACGATGACAAAGATTGCATGTTCTCCCCATGTCGTCGTGGGGTTTCCTCCGGGTACTCCAGTTTGCCCCCACAGTCCAAAGACATGCTGAGCCTAATTGGACTTGCTAAATTGCCCATAGGTTTGCATGTGTGAGTGACTGGTGTGTGAGTGTGCCCTGTGATGGGCTGGCCCCCCATCCTGGGTTGTTCCCTGCCTCGTGCCCATCACTTCTGGGATAGGCTCCGGACCCCCCGCGACCCAAGCGGTTTGGAAAATGGATGGATAGATGGATAGACGATGACAATATGGATATATGGATGTCAATGGCTCGGTGGTCAGAAAATGGTGAAGCTATAATGTTTGTTTAAATATTTCCTAATTCATTAGAAATAAGCCAAAAATCAGTTTGTGACTGATTTGAAAAGGTCCAACACATTTGGTTGGAAAATCTCTTGTTTAATCTCTTCCATCATTTTTTCTTTTTTCAGAGCCTATCATGACTATGTATAGTTATTGCCGTCACTGGATGATAAATCCAGACAGTAGTAAATCTGCATATAGTTCACACTACATGGTAAACAAAACAAGTCGGCTTGCAGCTCTAATCAAACAGTGTATGATAGAGTGCCATCTTGACTCCCTCCTCCTTCTACATTTAATGCCACAACCACATGCTCACAAGTGAGACTGGAAACGAAGGAACCGACCAAGATGGTTTTCTCGCACTGCCCCCCGGTGGACATGACCTTCAATCCTCCAGATAGATGTAAACTACGCACGCAAGTGTAGTCATGTCGTGTGAAGTCATGGCCCTAAAGCACAGACTTAGGAGATGTTCAGTGTCACAGCCAGTTTGGGTAAGACTGCAGGTGCCGTCTTAGGACAATATTAAAGAATCTGAAAAAAGTACACTCAGCGAATACACAAAAAGAGCAAACGTGAAGGAAGGACTTCAGGGGGAACAAAGTGCATCAAAGCCCACAGCTACTCTCTCTCTCATCTGACTCCAGTTGTGTGTCACCTACACACTGGGTCAGACAATGTGTTTTATACATTAAACTGATCTTTACTGAATATCAAGCCTTTGGTTGGAAAATCTTTATTAATGACTGATTGTATTATCAGGATAAACCTTGATTTTTATGCGTTAAACTGAAATGGGGTCAAATGAAAACTATGCAGCAGCCCTGATCAAACCAGCTACTCCTACTTGCCCTTTATCAGTGAGACTAGAGCACTTAGGGAAGGAGGTGGAGCAGCCACCTTATTTAATGGGTTTGAATTATTTTTACAAGTCAGGCACTACTTTCTGTCAGAAGGGTAATTATGAATCTGAATGAACAGAAATTACATGTGGAGTTCCTCAAGGGTCCGTTATTGGCAGTGGGCAGTGGTGGCTTAATGGTTGTTGGATTGAATCCCCGACCAGCAAGGCACCGCTGAGGGACCCTAAGCAAAACACTGCTCTCTGGGTGCTGAATTAGCTGCCCCTTGCTATGTCACAATGTCACATATGGGTTAAATGCAGAGGACACATTTCGGTGTTGTGCACTGTGTGCTGTGGTGTGTCAACACTGACCATCAATTAGAATTATAATCCTCACTGAGCCTCTTTGTTCAACATCTACATGCTTCCATTTGCTCAGATTACGGAACATTATAAAATCTCTGGAACACTTAAGGCCATGTTGTTAGTAATTAAATAAAAATTCACAACAAATAATAATCCATTGTTATGCATTATAATCATGGCTTTAAATATTTATCAAAAGGCATAACACATTATAGGCATGCTTATTATGCATAATGAATGATGTATGAAGCTTTCATCTTTAGTGCCCTATAAATACCTTCATAATGCATTATAATGATCGGTATAAGCATTAAGGATGCTTTGTATTGCATTATGAAGGTATCTATAGTGCCTTATAGCTGAGTGTGTCATAAAGCATTCATAAAGCGTTATAATGGTGGATATAATGTGTTATGCTTTTTTATAAATATTTATAGCTGTGTTTATAATGCTTTATGAGTGCAGTATAATTAAGCAATAACATATAAGAAGATACTCCGGTATATCATGGCTGTGATTCGGTCAAAGGTAGAAGGCTATAGGCCACCACAAAAAAAAAAAAGTTCTCATAACATCAGTGCAAGTGGGAGGGGCCATCGTGTCCAAACCATCCGCATACCTGGATAATTCAGTCAATCACCAATATAGTTTTGTCTAATATTTCCGGTGCCAGCAGTAAAACAAGTAGCCAGCTTATTATCGGAGTAACTTTGCATTGTAAATGAAAACCATGCCACAGGTCTGATAAATAAAATATTATGGCACTTGAGTGGCGAAGAGATCATGAGGCAGATTGCAAAGTTCAGTTATTGGCATCTTTAATAGTGCGACTGTTAAAAGGACAGTTGGCAGCTTATAAAACTTATTCTGGAACAGAAAAGAACAAATCCCACAAAATGGAATACATATGAACCTTTACTCTCACTGTCACCTATGTTCATTTTCTAAACTGGTGGAAACACAGGCAGGTTCTGAAAAGGCATCAAGTGACAACCAGCCCAGCACCGGCTCCATGTTGGTGGAAATGAGGCATCAGTACAGTGTTCCCAGGTCCAGCCCAAGGTCTGCTTAAGATCCATCCAACGGAAGCTGAAACCAGCCCAATAAGAGAGAGAGAGAAGGATTTCTCTCTAAACCAGATACGGAAAAGCTTGTTCATGTGTTTATTTCCAGCAGGCTAGACTATTGAAATGGTGTCTTTGCAGGTCTTGGTAATAAATCAGTCAGACAGCTGCAGCTCATCCAGGATGCTGCCACCAGAGTCCTCACTAACACCAAGGAAGTGGAGCATATCACACAGCTCCTTAATCACTGCACTGGCTTCCTGAGCATCACAGGATTGGTTTAAATATTATTACTTGTCTACAAGGTACTAAATGGCACTAACTTCCTTGAACCTTGTGAAGCATCCAGACCCCTGAAAGTTTACTCAGTGTCCCAGAATGAAGACCAAACAGGCTAAAGCAGCTTTTAGTCTCTATGCTCCCTGTCTGTGGAACAAGCTTCCTGAAGACCTGAGGTCTGCTAACACTGTCAGCTCATTATAATCAGGGCTTAAAATGTTTTTGTTGCTGCTTTGTTTCAATAAATTAAATTAGCAGGAGTTTAGTCATACGCTGCCTCTACAATCTCACTTCTTTTTAGTTAACTGTTTATTTGTGTTTTGGGCTTTTAGACTTTTTAAAATTGTTTTTTAAATTGACAATGAACGTGTTTGTAAGTCCCACACCAAAGTTCCGAAGTATCGAAAAAGTACCCCAGCTGCAATGATGCTTTTGGTACTGGAACTTCTGGTATTGGTACTCGACTGGAAGTTAATGGAAAAGGGAAAGAACCAAAAGTACCGAACCTGGTGCAGTGGAAAAGCACCCTGAATAAACTTGCCTTACTTAGCAATTGGATTTAAAGTCCACTGAGATAAAAAGCTCATGTAAATGTGAAAGACCCGGAGGCAGCGGGAGAGAGAAAGAGAAGCTCCACTAGCAGTAGAAAATGAAACACAGTAAAACACAGTAAAACACACTCCACCTCATACAGGGAGAGAGAAGCGTATGTGTGAACAGACTCACAGTGTAAGAATTCTGCTCTGGTCCTGGGCACTAATACTGGTAGGACGGTGTCTTTGGTAACTAGAAGGAGACAGAGAGAAACAGCGATGTGAGTAAAAGGAATTTACTTGTGGGAGATGGACTTCACTCACTGTGGAGATAACAGCAGTGGGGTATTATCATTATGAGGGACAATAAAAAATAAAATTGCATTTTAACAAACTGCAAATCATGGTAAGTTACACATAATACAGATTTTTGGTTTCTATAATGTAGAAGAAACATGTTTCATGTGATCTGGGTTTTGCAGCCAGTAGAATGTGAAGCTCTTTCACCAGTTATCACAAAGATTTAAACTTATTGTAAACAAATGTGAGGCTGACTGTACTGCATACTCTCTCTGCACGGTTTACATCAGGGGGGAGGGGGGGGGGGGAATTATACCCGCAAAGTCCAGTGTGTACGCAGGTCTTTGGGGTAACCTTTAGGTCAGCTGTTCAACCACAGGTGTGAGACCCTTCAGCCAATCAGTCCTCTAATTAGTAATCCAGCAAAAGCAGCCCTTTCTGGGTAAGACTGGCCAGCCCTGGTCTATATTAACATGAACAGACTAGAAAATGTATTAACCTGGTGATGGATCTCTGCCATTTTCATTCTGCAAAAATTCTCCAGTTGATCTTTCAGTTCAGAAACCGCCTTCCTCAAATTCCCAAAATCAGATCTGGGACTGACAGAGATTCTGGGTCCAAATCCAGCTTCAGGAGTGACAGGAAGAGCCTGGCGCCTCTACAGACAAACAGTCTGATTAAACAGCTTCATCAATACAAATGTGTATTGCAATCTAATTAACAGAACCATTAACATCTGACAAATGACAGACTAGTTGAAATACAAATGACAATATGCATTCATTTGAATACTCTGGTTTTCTTATTGCCAAAGTAGCTGTTCTGTTACCTGGAGGAAATGGATGTGATCTTCTGTGTGTGAAAGCTGCTCCAGCTCAGAGTGTCTCCTCTTCAGTTCATCGATCTCCTGCTTCAGTCTGTCCATGTCTCCTTCAGCCTGACTCACTGCAGCCTTCTCCTGATCTCTGATCAGCTTTGTCACCTCAGAGCGTCTTCTCTCAATGGAGCGGATCATCTCAGTGAAGATCCTCTCGCTGTCCTCCACTGCTGACTGTGCTGAGCTCTGTTGGTGACACAGGGAGCAGAGGACAGTAAATTACAATTGGCCCCTTTTGAGACTCCAGAGAGCCTCATTGTACAAAAGAGATGTGAGCTGACAGGAGGTATAAAAACAGCACAGGGCTGAGGTTTGGAGCGTCACCATGCTGGACGCCTCAGGTGCTGAAACCCAGCCAGCACTGATTGGAAATGATCCCTCATTAAGCTCATACACTGTCAGCTGCAGGGATTTGGCAGAGACTGGTGGCTGTATGGGGTAGGTTGGTTGTCACCATTAGGTCTCAGTTTAATAGGTGACTTTTTTAGTGTTTATTTGCATTATGCTGGGTTATGAAAAGTTTCATTTTTCTCAAATAGGCCTTTTATGGTATTTTTTTAAATAAATAAACTACTACTGCTGCAACACTTGGTTAAACTCTGTAATCCAGCAACTTTATCCCACTGACCCAGAATAAACCACAGCAGCATTAATTTGATTAATCCGCACAAGTCTGTAAATCTACAATCTGTTGAATCTGAGAGAAGATTCATTATGATCACAAGCCAGCTGTTATCTTCTCCTCAGGTTCATACTCACTGTGAATGAGGCCACAGCCTCTCTCAGCTCCTGCAGCTCCTTCTCTCTCATCTGAATTCTCTGCTGAAATTCCCTCTGTATTTCACCCATTTGTTTCTACAGATAGGAAACAAGATGACAAAACAAGTTTGTTTCATTAGCTGAGATTACATTCATTTATCATCCTGTCCAGGGTGGACCCCAGCCTTGGGCCCTATGCTGCCTGGGAAAAGCTCCAGGCACTCCCCCTGACCCTGACCTGGATTACCGGATAGGAGATGGATGGATGGATGGATATTCATTAATGATTTATTGACTGTAGGTAGGATACAATGGACATAGACCCTTTGGTCCTGTTTCCACCTGGTATTAACATGCGTCCTGGGTGATCCAATCACAAGTGGACAGCGCTAATTACCCAGGACGCATTGGAGATACATTGAGATCCGATCACTCAACCCACATTGGGAGTTGGTCTGGGCTGCACATTCTTATAGCAATGTGAAGGCGAATGTGTCCTGGGCTGCACTGCAGGACCGACTACTCAACTGACGTCCTATTAGATTGATGTCAGATCACATGTCAGTTGATAATGGGCCACTGTGTATAAACTGCACTGTGAACAACAATAATGCATCTTTTCTCCTGCGACACTGAAACCTCTGAATCTGCTGGGAAGTTGGTTTAATATTGGACTGTTGTGACCCATTCATATGGAAACTGTGTCAAAGTCTGCATCGTTGATGTTCCACGCAAATTCAGAAAGGAAAATGTGTAAAATGGGATTCATTAAAGATTCTTCAGAATTTGAACATATCATATATTTAATGTGCATGTTGGGGCGCAGCCTGGTGCAGGCAGGGAAACAAGGTGAGGATCCACTTAAAAGCTCCAAGACAAAGGGAATTAAGGAGACTGAACCAAACTGGAAAGACAGACAATAAAGGAACAATAAGGGGTCAAAACTCACCAGGGAAAAAGTAGCTAAGAAAATGACACGTAGACTAACAGAGGGAATGGGGCAGCTAGTGATGTTAAGCTTGACAATAAAAAAGCGATTCACTACATTCTGAAGCACAGCTTCAGTTTCCTTCGTTCCACCCTGAACACGTGACCATGGTCATCTGAAGCTTCATTCTGCACTCAACCATGTGACTGCTTTGGAAACTGAAAATGTGGCACAATCCTCATTACCGGTTTCAAACCTGTTGTACAGCACATATTTCGGCGTACACACACACTGCAGCGTAAGTTTTAATCATCATAATAATTTAATAATAATTCATTTTCAATAATTAATTTAATAATAATAATAATTATTATTATTAGTCATTATTGTGTCCAAGGTTCAGTTTAATTGTATGAATACATAATATCAGATTTGGGTGAGGGTATTACCCAATAATCTGTATAATTTTCCCAGTATAGAGACCAAGAAACAAATGATTGATGAGGCTTTGGTCAATATGCACAACCCTTCACCATAGTGGATAACGCAGGATTTAGGGAGGTTGTGGGGATCCTGGATCCAACCTACATTCTCCCATCCAGGCAAACATGAAAGGGTTTGGTGACAGAAACATTTAAGATAGAAAAAGAGAAAGCAAAGGAAGAGGTGAGAAAGGCCAAAGCAGTAAGACTAACATCTGACATGTGGACATTCATACATATGGAAGCTTATTTAGCAGTCAAATGCCATTTTATAAATGATAAGACTGAGCTGTCGACCTTATTATTGGGAGCAGGAAAATTTCCAAAGTCTCATTCTGCAGAAAACATGGCTGCAGTCGAGGCAGCCTGATGGAGGAGTGGGGAATACAGAATAAAGTCCGATGGCTCACACTGACGCTGCACAAAATGTGATTGCCTGTGTCAGACACACAACCTGCATTGTACATGCACTGAATTTGGCTGTGAAGAAGAACATAGAACAGACACAAGGACCTGAGGATATCAGATCCAAGGTAAGACAGATTCTGTGTGACCTACTTCAGAACCAGTACAACTGCTAGAGAAAGGCTTTGTCAAATCCAGCAGCAGATGGGCAGACCCACTCTGAGAATGATTACAGAAGTGGAAACCAGCTGGAATATCACCTATTCAATGCTGCGATGATCACATGATCAAGGAGAGCCAGTTGTAGCTGCATTGGTCACTCTGAAGACAGAGCTCACATAGCATAATGACACTGGCCACACTGCTGGGTCCAAGATATAAAACTGCAGGTTTCTGTTCTCATGCTCAGGCTGCTGTACCGAACTAACAAAGAAGCAGATGTGACATATAAGACAATTAACCAATAACAACAGTGCAGGGAAAACAGGCAACAAGTGCAGTAACTTATATTAATGAACACAAGACTAGGAAAACTCCCACAAACACTGAAAGTAAGAAACACACACAAGGAATTCAATACTTAGAAAGTACAGAAACATGTGGAACATAATAAAACAAGGCACAAGCTTCACAAGCAGAACAGAGAACTAACAAACACTGGAAAGAATAGAAAAGCAATAATTAAATGAAAGAGGTGTGGTTGGTTCCTGACCTGCCTCAAACCCTTAACCAGCTGGTCCCAGCCTCTGTGTCACACACTCATCCCATTGAGTCAAATGCAGCCATGTGGGGAAAAGGAAGAACACACTAGGGCCAAAGACGATGAGAGGACAAAGGGGATGGACAGCGATGGCTGCTGGCCACACGGGGAAGAGACAGAAGGATAGGCACTGAGGCGAAGCTTCATTATTTATGTCAAAGCTGCTCCACGCGTTATTAATATTAGTGAAATGTGCCGGTAAAAATGACATGAAGGTAAAATTAAAGCATGTAGGTAAGAATGTGTGTTCAGTAGCCAAGCAAATGAATGTGTGAATAGAAACATATAATAACAGTGTAATTGTTTATATAGTTTTATATTGGGCTGTCCGGGGGCTTGAATTCCTGGTTAGATATTCAGTCCCACTCCAGCCCTGACTACTTTTACTGTATTTGTTCCAAGTCAGACATAATTCAACATATCAGACAAAACAATGAACCTCTTTGTTAATATTTTCATAAATTTTGAGCTTCACTGGTTATCATTGAAAGCCAAAATATTATCCTATGGCAACCAACACAATGCTTTAAAGGCTGAACCCTTTAACCTTGAATAGAAAAGTATTAATCTACGTACATCTTAGTACCGAAAGACCTTTTTTAACATGTACATTTGTACTGTGTTGATGTAGGTAAGGTAAGGTAAGGTAAGGTGAGGTAAGGTACGGAGGTAAGGAGCACACACTGAGTACAGTGCCTTACCGCACCCACCACACGACGAACCACCTCAGGGATGAGAACCTGAGTGCAGCCGTGCAGTGGGTGACACCTCAGCACCACACCAGTCCCAATGGAACAGTGTGAGTTTTATCCGGTGGCTGCAGTGCCAATCCTGCAAAACACCTCCTGATGCAGTATAAATATGCATGTGGATAATGTGAAAAGTTAAACTTTATTGTGAAAATATTATTTTATAATAATAATTGTCTAATGAAAATCGCGACATTATTACGAAACAATAAATTGTAAAATTTAAAAATTATACATAGAAGACAAGTGTTATTATGAAATATAATTTTATGAAATTCATGAAATTTTATGAAATTATTTAAAAATAAAAGGATACATTATTGAAATATTTATCATTTTATTTATATTTTTTGATATACTTATTTTATTTTGAGTGTCATGGCGTCCCGTACAAACATCTTCGGCAGCACGGCCTTACTGTACTGTGGCTCTAGTGAGTTATTCTGTACTATGAAGGGTTACTGGCTTGTCGGATGTAAGGTACCACAGTTTAAATGGACTTCATATTCGTTTACTTACATTTTGCCCAGACTACCTTAAATCCGACAAGCTAGTAACCCCGCTAGTAAGACCGGACAAGTAGGTCATGACAACTTTACCGAACCAGACTTGATCTGAGTGTTTCGTAGCAATTACACGAACAAGTGTTAAGACAAAATCCATTTATTTAAAATTAACTTTTAGATAATAACAATAATTGATACTTTCACTGATCCCTTTGGGGAAATTCTTTTAGATAGAAAGGGGAAATTCTTTTAAATTAGCCTGACCTGTATCTCCGCCCTTCCTGTAGCAGCTGAGACTGTATCATGGCCTCTGTGTTCATCCATCGTACAGAGATAACAGATACACTGCTGGTCGGTACGGCAGTAGACCTCCAGGGGTTTGTCATGGTGGGAACAGACCTTGTCCTTCAGATGGCCGGTGGCATCAATGAGCTTGTGCTGTTTTGCATGGTGGAGTTTGTTGTGAAGCTGCAGGTCAGTTTCACAGTAGGAGGCCAGACACACCAGGCAGGACTTGACAGCTTTGTGTTTTCTCCCAGTACAGACGTCACACTCCACATCTCCAGGTCCAGCATACTGGTCAGCAGGAGCAGCTGCTTGTAGTCCAGTCTTCTTCAGTTTCTCCACCACTTCAGCCAGCATGGTGTTTCTGCCCAGAACAGGTCTGGGTATGAAGGTCTGTCTGCACTGGGGGCAGCTGTAAACTCCAACATGATCTTCCTGATCCCAGCAGCTCTTAATGCAGCTCATACAGTAACTGTGTCCACAGGGAATAGCCACTGGATCCTTTAGTAGATCCAGACATATTGCACAGCTGAACTCGTTTACATCCACTGCAACTCTGGCTTCTGCCATTTTACCACGAACACTGATAGGATTCAGTCTCATTTTCTCTCACAGTCGTCTGTGTGTGACAGTGGGAGGAACTTCCTGCTTCTCAGACTGCAGCAGGTGTGGTTTTGGACTGAGACCAGACTGAGAAGAGCAGACTGGGCAAACAGTGGAGCTGCAGTTTATGAACAAAATAGTACATTATACAAACTGTACCCAAAGCGAACATTTATTTATCTTTTATGAGAATAACAGTTACTGACATTGTTTTTCTGTAAACGAACTATAATCCTACTCTTTGATTTTGTACAGTAGATAGAAATTATGTATAAAGGTATAAGAGAGCAGATCTACTGAGAATGAATTTCTGTGTCGGTTTAGAATCACGTTTGGGATCATGTGGTTTCAGGTGAAACATGCAGGGATGTGCAGTTATAGACAGACTGTGTCAGGATTAGACAGAACAAGCTTTGACAAGTACTGTCAATGCACAGATTTGTTTTTTTACATTATTCTATATACAATATTCAAGAAAATATATGTCATCTCTTCCTTTTCTTTCTGTGTGTTTGTGCAGGGAGTGTATTTATGTTAGGAAGGACAGTCAAGTTCAGAGTGATCATTTTAATCATCCAAAATAATTCCATACTCTAATAATGAAAATTTATTCTAGATATTCATTGAACACTACTCTTATATTTAAGCCAAAAGTTAATGGACCAGCTTCAGCCATCCCCAGGAACAGAAAGATCATATATCAAAAAAGTATCCAACAAATTCCAATAACCACAGTACAGGGTTATGGGACACACACATCACAGGAAGCACAGGGCACAAGGCAGAGACACCCTGGATGGGATGCCAGTCCATCACAGGGCAAACACTCACTCACATGCTGAGGACAATCAAGAGACACTAATTCACCAAACTGCATGATCTTCGACAGCATGAGGAAACCTGAGGAAACCCACAGGAACACGGGGAGAACATGCAAGCTGTACATGCAGAACCAGGAGTGGGAACCACACCCACAAGCCTGGAGGTGTGAAGTGAGAGCAGCTGGTCTGAAGTCCTGAAGGGAGCTGGAGCGCCATTTCTTTGGAACAGTGTGGAGCCGTCCTGCATTACTGCTTATCCTGTATGGGGGGGTGGGGAGCCTGGAGCCTGTCCCAGGTGGCACAGGGCAGGGGACACAATGGAGAGGATACTAGTTTATAGCAGAGCACAAACTCACACATACAGACTCACACTAAGGGCAGCTTAGAGATCCCAATCGGCTGATCGCAGTTTCATGTTCTCCAAAGTAGGAGGAGAAAGCCCACATTGGAAGAACATGCAGACTTCACACATACAGCAGGAGGGACAGGAAACAAGCCAAGAGACAGAGGTTACACCCCGAGACCCCACACCCCCCCACAATCACACATACTGTTAGGATTTGTTTAAAAGTTACATTTTAATGCTAAAAAATTATGACTGACTATGAACTTCAACAAAATTATGACTGACTATGACTATGACTATGAACTTCATATTCCAGAACAGAAAGCCTGCCGCTTTCTTGGACTCCTGTTGATACTGGTGACCAGAAACTGGGACCAGAGTAACCGGAGTCTGGGATGAAGGAGGGACCCACGTAGCAGGACCCAGGGCAGTCTAGCAGGACATCCTCTGGATCCATGTTGGAATCTATGCTGACTTTAATAATGTTACCTTACAGGATTTACCCGTTTCTGTGCCCTGTACCTACAGTAAGGAGCTGGGATCTCTGCTCCTTCAAAGCAGACAGACTCACTCACATATGATTACAGTTCTAGTACATAGCAGATACTGTTGCTGAAAGTGGTGAACAAGTGAGGCAAATGTAACAATGCAAACATGCCGCTGTCAAGGTGCTGCCTGGGCACTAGTGCAGCTAGGCTGGTATTTCTGGGCTCCACAGACATCACTGGTGGTTGGTGTCGTGGTCACCGGGATGAAAGACTCGTGCAGCAGGTGTTTCTCAGACAACAAACAGGGACTTACTGGGATCAGGATGGGAGGCTATGGAACCGGCAACACGTAAGGCACAACATCAGTGATCGAACTGGGGAACACAGGACCAGGAAGCACTTAAATGGAGGACTAATGATGGAAGAGACTGGAGACAGCTGGGAGTGTTTAACACGAGGGCTGGAACGAGACGTGAGACCAACAAGCAGCAAACATGGCCTGTTAGAGCCACGTCAGGGAGGAGGCGGGACATTTAATTTCATTTTTATATAGTGCCTCACAGAGTCGTCCCAAGGCACTTTACATAGATGTGTAGTCATACATTACAACATCATTAAAGAGAGTGATACACAAGGGGAAAAAGGAAAGAAAGATATTAAATAAAGAAAGCCAGATGACAACGGAGGAGAGGAACCAAAACCCCCAAGTAAGTAGATAAAACAGGCCTCTGGAGGTCCATGGACAACTGGCTGCCCAACCCCCCCGGCAGACTAATATTACTGAGAACAGAAAAGAGTGGAGCTGCTTGCTAAAGGCCAGGTGTGAGGTGTGATTAAAGTCTGTCAATAAGCCTGTTCTCCACGCTGGCCTGTGTAGGGTGACACTCAAGGCTGCACCCAGGATGACACAGTTAGCAGGTCCAATTCGCAGTGTCACCCCTCCATGGGACAGAACCAGGACTCCAGCTGAGATGGTGCCCCCCCCGGGCAGCACCTGGAAATGTGGGGAGGCAGAGAGCATGGATGGTCAGAACATGCGTTGACCCATAAATGGACAAGCATAGTGGATAAAAATGGCATTGCTTAATGTGACAGTACCCCCCCCCCCCACCCCAACCCACCAGAAGCATGTGCTCCGGCCATGAAGTCCAAAGGGGTTAGACAACAGGGATGGAACCAGACTGGACTCTGGACTAGACAGGGGACGACAGAACAGATGGTAGACAGGACAAGACCAGACAAGACTAGACAGAACACTAGACAGACAGCAACACCAGACATAAGAGCAGTTGCAGGACATCACTAAGGACATGGAGCGGATAAAGGAAAAGCTAGGAACCACAGGTACAGCAGTCCTGTCAGACCCCAAAACAGGACGGACAGGTGGAGGGTCAACAAGAACAGGGGCACAGGATGCACAAGACAAGGAGAGATACAGGCGGGACAGAGCAACAAGACAAACACTGAGGCACAAAAAGGAATAACATGGGGCATCCAGGGAAGCCAGGCGAAGATTCGGGGCTGGGGACCCTCCTAGGCCCCTTTCCAGGTGAGGCTGAACTCTGCCGAATCACAGGACCAGAGGGTCTGGGAGGGCCAGCAGGGCCGGAGGACGTGAGGAGTTGGCGGGCGATGAGAGAACCGCAGAGCAGTAGGGCAGCAAGGAGACAACAGGAGAGGAACAGGAAGATGACAAGGGACATACAGGGCAAGAGCAGAGACTGGCAAACCCTCTCTGGGAGACAGACATTCTGCCTGCCGCTTTCTTGGGCTCCTGTTGATTCTGGTGACCAGAAACTGGGACCAGAGTAACCGGAGTCTGGGATGAAGGAGGGACCCACGTAGCAGAACCCAGGGCAGTCCAGCAGGACATCCTCTGGATCCATCTTCTCTGGGCTGGTGGCAGCCTGCAGGCATGTGCCGGTGGGACGTCAGGATAGAAAGTGGGCACCAGCAGGCCGTCAGGAGATGAGGTGGGCGCTGGCTGGACGTCTTGGGACATTGAGGTGGGTGCTGGCCAGGCATCAGGGGACAGAGAGGTGGACGCTGGCCTGACATTATGGAGCAGTGTGGCAGGTGTCGGCTGGTACCGGGAACAGGGAACCGTGTCAGATTCTATGAGAAGCCTAGAGGCAACCAAGGCCTCACCTGTGTTGGACACTGTGGGTGCGGCCTGAGCGGCCCTCTGGGCTGGGAGCCTTAAGTGCGGATGTAACGACTGCAACGGCTGGCTCTCCTGGGCCAGATGCTGTAGATGCAGTGTCTTTCAATCACGAGTGCGCTTCCCTAACCATTACGTCACCACTGCTCACTACTATGTGTACTATTAAAAGAGGCAGTAGGGTCTTGTCCAGCCAGCTGACACAACGTTTCCACATTTAATTGGAACGAAGGACAGTAGGAAACATCTGTATTGTGTGCAGACTTCCAATAAAACCACGTTGAAGCAAAGTCCGACCTCTACTGTGGTCCAGCACTCTGTCAACTATACAACTAGGAGTAAAGCCTGTTCTTCTGTGCTGAAGAGCTTTGGGGAGCATGTTTTGGCGAACAGGGGGACCACAGTAAATCCCGGAGATGCATCATGTTGTCAGACTTCAACTGACAATGAGGAGGCAGGTCGCCCTACGGCGAGTGACGTGGAGTCGGCGGGCTCCTTTTCTCCAGAGCACCCCACCTCTGCGGGGTTCAGCACACTCACTCCATTCCAGAGGGCCCTGAGGATCTCCGCTTTAGCTGTCACACCCTCCACCTGGGAGTCCGGGGAGAGGGCGGCTATGCCCTCCGTCAGAGATGGGCCATTCTCTCTGGGGAAAGATGTACTGCGGCCTGAACCAGCGACATTAGGTATGCTGGACACAAGCAGCAGTGATCGGCTGTAGGGACCTGGGGAATCTACTGGGGCTTGTCGAGTTCCGTCAGTCTGTCGGGTGCCAGGATGAACGACTCTGGGAGCAGGTGTTGTCAGACAATAAACTGGGATTTACTGGGATGAAGATGGGAGGCTAGGGAACGAGCAACACGGAGGGCACCACATCAATGGGGAACACAGGGCCAGGAAGCACTTATACAGGAATAACAAGGGAACAGACTGGAAGTAGCTGGGAGTGTTTAACATGAGGGATGGAACGAGACGCGAGACCAACGAGCAGCAGGCATGGCTTATTAGAGCCACGTCAGGGAGGTGGCAGGACATGACGTTTGGGGCTATGGTTAGGGTTAGGATTAGGCTTAGGTTTAGAGTAAAGTGTTTGTGGCAGAGAGCGGTCAGTAGTACAAGGACACGACTATGCCACCTGGGGAATTTCACCACAGGAAAAATTACTCTAAATTAAGAGCACACAAGTTCATTTACTGATTGGAGCTGGACGTGTTTGTACTATTGACAGTTTGACAGTTTGTTGAAAATATAAAACCAAGAAACAAGACAAGCGCTTTAGCATCAACGACCTTAAAAAATTAACCAGCAATCCAGCAATTAACCAGCAATGGCCACTGGCTGACAAAACCCAAGCAAGAAACAGGTGTCCGGTGAAGTTGATCAAAAAGGGGAATGGAGTCCCCTAAACACACACACACACACACACACACCTGTGCTCCACCACACTGATCCCCACACAACTATACTGCACACGGTGAAAGTGTGAACACCACCACCCCAGACCAATCAAATCTTAGTCAACCAGATCAATAGAGGCAGCCACTGGTATACAAATAAACGGAAAACAAAAAGAAAATACCCCAATCTAACCAAGAATCTGAGTGTTGAAATCTATGAAGAGTTCAAACAATGAGTAACAGAATACAGGCCGTCACTCTGCAGCAGTCCCATACAGAAAGAAAGGGCGGCCTAAAGTCTGTTAAGTCGCAAAATTAGGGAATGAAACAGCTCCAAATGCAGGAAAAGGTGCGGCGATCCTTGTCCAAGGTTGCAGTGTTGATGTGCTGCCACCTTCTGGGAAAACGATGAACTGATTTTGAGATTAAGAACATGTATGGTTTTCTGGTGGGTGGCATGGTGGTGCAGTGGTCAGCACTGTTGCCTCACACCTCTGGGACCCGGGTTCGAGTCTCCGCCTGGGTTACATGTGTGTGGAGTTTGCATGTTCTCCCCGTGTCATCGTGGGGTTTCCTCCGGGTACTCCGGTTTTCCCCCCCACAGTCCAAAAACATGCTGAGGCTAATTGGACTTGCTAAATTGCCCGTAGGTGTGCATGTGTGAGTGAATGGTGTGTGAGTGTGCCCTGCGATGGGCTGGCCCCCCATCCTGGGTTGTTCCCTGCTTCGTGCCCATTGCTTCTGGGATAGGCTCCAGACGCCCGTGACCCAGTAGGATAAGCGGTTTGGAAAATGGATGGATGGATGGATGATGATGATGACGATGATGATGATGATACGTAACTTTCCTATGAGGCCACCGCGGCGCCCCCTCCACTTGTAACTGCCCTCAATCACGAACACAAGTTGATCTCTGATCACGGGCATTTATTCGCATATCCATCCGGTCAGGCATGCCGTGAGAACTAGATAAAAAAGCACATAAATCATAAAATTAATCAGCAAAAACACAGGCATCCTCCTAAAAATAACCAAAGACAAACAAGAATACAGCTCGCTCACGCCATTAACTTGCAAATTGGACATAAAATCTCATACCTCATTGGCCGTGATAATTCAAGAGGAGTTAAAGAAATAAAACTTATGACTGCAGCTTATACAATAACTCCAATCCCCATGAATATTGACACTTATAAATTAAAACACTTTCTCAGCCTCATAACAAGTCCCGCACTTACCTGATCGGAACAAAAATATCACCAGCAAAACTGACCAGACCGCAACTCAAACGCCAGATTAGTTCCTCTATAGAAATACTAGAAAGCTCCTTACAAACGTATGCCTTTAATTATAATTATGTTAATTACTAAATTCTTCATTTAAATCAAATAATGCTGCGGATTCAGTTATGTTTAAATCATTCTTATATTTAAATTAATTAAATAAATGTAAAGCAGCATAACTGATCCTAACAGCAGTTACACTCCTCCATCTGTTAGTTTTTAATTTAGGGCACTGTCTTATTATTTAATTTAGGTTCACATTCATTCGGTTTACATGTGCAGCATTTAACAGACGCTTTTATCCAAAATGACTTCAATTTCTTAACTACTATATAACATGTGGTAACATCAACAAAATCACACTTTAGATAGTTGATTTTTTAAAGACTGAACTGCACTTTAAAGTGTGACAAAGTGCTGCTCTGTACTTCTGTACTACTGGTAGAATCTGGAGGCCATTAGCTGGGAAAGATGAAAAGAATTGAGGTATGAACATTATGTAGTGAAGGCTTCGCAAATAAATCTGCCGATCAGCTGGCTGTCATGACTTTCACAGTCACAAATAATCCATGTTGTTGCACATTTAAAAACGATGTCTATGAATAGATATGAAGGTGATCAAAAGGCTACAAAAAACACTGACAAATCCTGACAATCCCCAGTCATAACAACCACTTTTGAAAGGCCAATACATCAAAATGTATTAGAAAAAATATTGTAGGTCAGTGAAACGTGTCCCACCCCAGTGGTTAAATGACACAGAATTTGATGCACTCCCCAAAGGTGTGGCCCCAAGTAAAAATACCAAGTTTGGCGTCAAACGACCAAAGAATTGCTAAGATATGTTAACACACAGTGATTGGCGGCATCACCATCAAAATCATTTGAATGTGATGGACAAATCGCTTTGCAAGTCAAAAGTCCCTCAGGTTTCACTTATGAGGCTGGGTACTAAGACTATCCATCCATTCATTTTCTATACCGCTTATCCCACTGGGTCGCGGGGGGTCCGGGGCCTATCCTGGAAGCAATGGGCACGAGGCAGGGAACAACCCAGGATGGGGGGCCAGCCCATAGCAGGGCACACTCACACACCATTCACGCTCACACGCACACCTACGGGCAATTTAGCAAGTCCAATTAGGCTCAGCATGTATTTGGACTGTGGGAGGAAACCGGAGTACCTGGAGGAAACCCCACGACGATATGGGGAGAACATGCAAACTCCACACACACGTAACCCAGGTGGAGACTCGAACCCGGGTCCCAGAGGTGTGAGGCAACAGTACTGACCACTGCACCACCATGCCGCACCCCTAGGTCAATCCATTCAACAGTTATTAGCCACAAGGCATGTTTACTTATTGCAACACCACCTAGTGGTGGAATGACACTATTTTTGTTCTTATTCCTCAGAATTGGGCCCCAAGTCCAGTCACCAAATCAATTTTATCCAATCAAAGTTTTGTTGAGATATGGTCACACATCCTGTTCAGTGGCTTTGTCATCAAATTCATTGGATGATAGTGGCCATAGCATCTGACTTTTAGTAATTTTTGGTCACAATCCCTTCTAGATGATGCAACCCAAATTTGATGATAATTTGATCAACAGCCTAGGTTTCCAAAAAACTTTTTTTTCAGAAAAATTCAAAATGACAATATGACAGACTTAATTAATGAGTGCAATCGAAGTTAGACAAGCCATGGCTTTAAACACACCAAAGATCATAATCCCAGGCTTAAGAATTCAGAATTTACATGCAGAAACATATCTTGAAATTTGACCTGATGGTGTTGCTACAGGAATGAATGGATTAAACCCAAATTTGGTGAGCCAGTATTTTGGATGGGCCTGTGTCAGGGTGCCAAATTAAAAAATTGAAGATTGTACCAAATTTTTGGCCTGTGCAAAATGTTCACTAAAATCCAATAACAAATCATTGCTGAGTTATTGCCTGACATCCTATTTAGTGGCTTTGTCATGAAATTCTTTGGACGACAGTGGCCATAGCATTTGATATAGCATGATTCTTTGAATACCTTTCGGTCCCCTATATTGTAGATCATGCACACCAAGTTTGGTGGTGATTGGATCAACTGCCTAGGACAAGTTCACAAAAGTAGGTTTACTGAAAAATTCAGAATGACAGAAAATCCAATAAGGAAATTAACGGCAATGGATGAATTTGAATCGGGATGAGCAAAGGATTCAGAGGAATGAAAGATCACAAATCTAGGCCAAGGGGTGTTAACATACTTCATATATCAAGCATAATACTCGTAAGAAATGAGTTTATTATAAGAATGTCCGCTAAAGTCAGCTAAAACTGCTTAATTTCATACTTTTTAGCTCTGACTTTAGCTGAGTATTTTGTTCACCCTGGTGCTTGTTGGTAATACCCCAGTGAGTACAGTGCACCCCCCCTCGCCCAAATGGATTCTTCCCACAAAAATGCGCCAACTTCCTTCACGAGGGAAAGATTTGGGATCCATTTAGCCTTTATTTATTTCTAATAGAGTATAAACGACCCACATATTTTAATTAATTACTTACATTCAGTGCTGTGTGTGGTTGTGCATTGACTTTAATAGGAAGGAGTGTCTGCAGGTTTTCTGCCACACACAGGTACCAGCCCGTGTCCTTCCTCTCCAGTCGCCTCATTGTGACACTGAGCACTTTATTAACTCTTTCATCACTGAGCTCCACAGGCCTCCCATCCAAACTCCCAGAATTCTCTACACAGGAGCCCCTGCCCATCCTACACCACATCATGTCAATGTAAATGTCAGTATAGTGACACTGAATACTGACAGTGTCTCCTTTCATAGGCGTCACCTCCTGTTTGTCCACAAGCTGCCCCGGAGATCCTGAAGACACAAATCAGAAACAAAGGAAGCACTAACGTTTGCATAACAATAAGATATTCTCACTATGATTATGAACCAGTAACAAGATGTTTATATCGTCTTTCCGTACATTTTATGCATATCTATAGCTAAGCTATGACATTTGTCATATTACTTATCATACTTAACACGGGGGCAGCATGGTGGCGCAGTGGTTTGCCCTGCTGCCTTACAGCAAGAAGGTCCTGTGTTCAATCCCAAGTCCTTTCTGCGTGGAGTTTGCACGCTCTCCCTCTGTTTGAGTTTTCACCAGGCGCTGTAGTTTCCTCCCACGGTCCAAAAGCATTCAAGAGGGGTTGAATGGTGAGTCTAAATTGGTCCTGTAGTTGTGTGTGCACCCTGTGGTGTATTGGTGATTCCCCAGGGTTGGTTCCCACTTGTGCCCAGTGTTCTTGGGATAGGTTCCAGTCCCCAGGCAACCCCAGTTGGAATTAAGTGGCTTCAGAAAATGGATGGATGGATACTTAACCCCCTGTAGAAGCCCATGTAAACTGATATGGTTACTTTTTCCACGCTACATTTATCATATTGGGAAAAATTTAAATGCATAGCAGCGGCCCTTCTACCTCCGACGAGCTAAAAGGTGTGGCACAAGTCCCCTTATCCTCAGGACACTTTATAACTGTGTCATCAAGAGCATCCTAACTGGATGCGTCGCCGGCTGGTATGATAGCCACACCACATACCCCAGCAAAGCTCTGCAAGAAGTAGCACGGTGTGGGGAATATCATTATGAGATGAGCTTCCTGTCAGGGTCAGCTCCTGTTGTCCCAGTCTTGCATCCATGGCTTCTGGCTTTGACCTTGAATAGGATAAGTGCTACAGCCAATGGATGGATATTCCATACTTACATGCACTTCACACATTAAGGTCAAATGACAGTATAATTTTCACTATATATAATATGCAATATTAAGTATTAACATGGTCTATATGAGGAATTATGTAACTAAAATTAAATAAATTTAAAGAATATATACCATGCAGTGCTGGCCTCCCATCTGCAGGGTAGGCCACACGAATCCCAGCCATAGTCTATGCCTATGTGTATAGACTTTGCATGTCCTGAATATGTCACATTAGACATGGATTGATATCAAGCTTGGTACTTCATGATTAAAGCTAAATCAATAATGTAAAACATTCCCATTTAAATATTCAATTGCTTGGAAAAAGGCCTATTTACCAATTAAACCAGTAGCAATAGCACATAAATCCATTAAATACACAGATTAAGTTTAATTTGGTCTCAGATATTACAAAACCTCATGAATAATACACTGGCATTAGGTCTATATATTTGTGTGTTTTTTTCCCCATTAGCCTAGCCTACTTTTTGTCTCTGGGGAAAAGGATATGAATGAACTCGCATGTACGCTAAACATGACTTTATACACAAACACGGAATGTAGTGTCCAGTGTTCAAACTCATTGATTTCAGGTCATTTTCACCTGTTGAAATGATTGAAGACAACAAAAAGATCATTTAAAGCATAAATGCATTTATTTTCTAATTAGATGTCAGCAAAACATTAAACATTTCTATGTAGTAATTGCAAGAAAACAAAAAGAAAACAAAATGTACCATTTTAAGTTTCTGCTACTGTGACATAACACTGATATCAGCGCATTTAACAACGTTACACATGACAGGCTAAACTATTCCTTCTAAGCTAGGTATCCTAAACTCAGTACGTCCAAACAAAAGCAAAAACAGAAATACTGTCACAGGTCCAGGGCGGATTGAGAGCGACAGCGTGTCATGGAGCAAGCAGAAACAGAGAGTGGACGACTCACTCAGGGATTCAAAGGAGGAAAGGGGAAAAACACTAGAGACACTAATAAAAACAAAAGCAGACCACGAGGGGTCAAAAACAAGACAAGGAACAACAGTAATCAAATAAGAAATCAGTCGATGGGTCACAAGCTTTTTTTTTTTTTTTTTTTCCCCTCCACCACCCCCCCTCTGCGGAGGACCACTTTATTGTGCCCGAGATGTTATTTCAGGTGGAGTCTAGGACCCAACCTGACACGTGTGTATAGACAAACAGGCACACACATATACAAGCATACGTTCCCACCCTCATGCAGACATAAACAAATATTTACACATTCACCCAACATTTAGACACACAGAAATGAACGCTGTACACATACTCTCACTCCCCATATATACTCTATGTGGACCCCTATTTTTCCTCTGGCGAGGAGACCAGAAGATCACCCCGGACCCCGCAGTAGCCGAGAAGCCCACCAGCCCAGACCCCGACCAGACGGCCAGCTCTTCCTCTCAGCCCCAAATGGCGAACAGGGAACGGGGGTGTGAAAAGACCCCATGCCCCCCTTCGCCCGCTCAGATGTGGTGTTGGTGTGTGTTGTTCTAAAGTGCTTTTAAAACAGGTGAAGGGCATGGCACTAACCACCCCCTGCCGACCAACAGCTGGTGTTAGCTCGGCCTCTCCCCAGAGCCCTCAATGTCTATGTGTGATTAAAATTGAGATATGGGCCCTGGCACCAGAGGTAAGGCTGAATGAACAGACCGCCCTCTGGATGCCATTCTGTGTGCCCATCCCCAACGCCCTAAATGTATGTGTCATGAGAGAGTAAGTAATGAGAGTGTCTACGTTGTAGTGTATGAATGAGGTACAGGTGGTCGCGAGGGGACAGAGGAGGAATACCTACCCTGCATCCCAGCAACGCACCTACACCTCAAAGCCCTACATGTGTGGTGTTGTGATGGAGCGGGAGGAGGGAAGCATTTAGGGATGGGGAGGAAAGGAATGGGGGGGGGGGCAAAATACCTCCCCCCCCCGGAGCCAGCTCCCCCGCTGACCCCCATAGGCACTCCCCGTTCCCCGAAATCCATCCAGGGAGGGGGGCCCAGGCCCATCCAGACCGGGGCCCAAGGCAGCAGCACCACCGGGCCCCACAGAGCCCAAGGCGCCCCACCGGACCCCACTACAAAGGAAAAGCTACCCCCGCCCCAGCATTCAGTCAACTCCCAGACTGCACAAGACAAAAGACATCCAAAGACATTGTACCTCTCTGAAAGGTAGAAACGTTTCACCGCTCGTCCAAGCAGCTTTGCATGTGCAAATGCACAACCCCTCACTCAACAGAGGTAGAGGCATTAGGCACAACCTGTCTCCAATTTAACCTGCGGCCCTCTCATCATTTGCCAAAACAAAAATAATTCCCAGGAAAAAAACAGACCCAATTCACACCTCCACCAGGTGGACCACCCTTAACGACCCACTCTATTGGAGTAGAAGGGACTGGTTACATCTACCCGCAACTCCCCCCCCCCCCCACTTTGTTTCACTCAACGAGCCCCCTTAGACTACTTACCCAGGAGGATAAATATGTGGACACTTACTACCTCCCTCAGGCTGAAGAAGCTGCTTGGATGAGCAGCGAAACGTTTCTAACTTTCAGAGACAAGTCCAGTTGCCACGAGTCAACCACCAGAGAGTATGGTCTAAGGTTGCCTGGTCCTTCTGTTCCTCTGTGGTGAAGGGTACCTTAAGGGTACCTTCACCACATTGCCATTTGATACTGACACCTTCACATTGCCTGCTTCTGAATCGCCAACGATCAGTTCTTCCAATAATAATTTGTCCACCTTAGTTTCAACAATATCCAAATTTATAGCATTCGGCTGGAATTCACTGTTTATAACTTCTACTGCCACATCCACAATTTCCAATTCAAATGCTTTTTCAAAAGCCTTTTCTCTAGTTTCCTCCACTTCAACTTCTCCAATTTGTACTTGCACAATTTCAAAATTAAATTTACTTTGATCTAAATATTCGAGATCAAACTGGCAGAGGTCTACCAGCACAGCTCCTATCTTCAGACTGTCTTGATGGTTGTCTACAGGCTTTATGGAGATTGTCCTGTTATTTATCACAAAAGCCTCCAACCCATGTACATCTATCCCCTTATCCCTCCCAAGCTGGCTAGTGGGTGGAGTTACTTGGGAGCACTCCTCTTCATCACCCCAGCAGATGATCTCTTCCCACTTGTCCCAGGCTGCCCAATAAGCATCATCCGTCCAGCTAACTGCCTTGGCAATTCGCCTTCGGGAATGTGACTCAGTGGAACTGTCAGCCTGGTCAGAAGGTGATTCTGCTGGGGAGCACAGCTCTTTCTCATCTCCCCAGTCAATCACCTCTCCCCACTTGTCCCAAGTTGCCCAGTATCTGTCGTCGCTCCAGCAAACAGCTTTCTCAAATCGTCTGATTCTGAATGAGGAAAAACAACATACAGGCAATGCAATGGAGCTGTCAGTCACTCCTGACATGTGGACTACACTTCTGCACTGACCCACACCTTCCCAATCAACAACCGCATTACTGCACAGGCAGAGCTGCTATCTTTGGTCAGCTGGCTGGCGTGAGATTCTCAATTCCAGACAAGTCTGCACATTCATCTCCATATGTGTAACAGTCTTACTACCTTGTAAATAGTCTGGATGGTTTGCAGACTACCCCAACACTTTTGATGGAACTAATTTTAGGTTTATAATGGAACAAAACAGATTGACTACAAGACATCTTGAGTGAGGGTTGGCAACCCTGCATATGACACTAACTAACCTGCACATAAAATTTAAATATAATCCAAACAATATACTGAATTTTACACAAACATATTTCAATATACAGTCATACCTCGGCTCACGAACTTAGTTCCTGACCTGAAAAGTGCGTGACCTCAATCAATTTCTCCCATTTCAAATAATGTAAATATGTATTATGTTCAATATGTTTAAACCTCAGAAACGCTGCATTTTCTTCAATTTTTTATATTTTTCTGTGATCAAGAATCCATCCATCCATTTTCCAAACCGCTTATCCTACTCGGTTGCCTATTCCGGAATCAATGGGCACGAGGCAGGGAAAAATCGAGGATGGGGGGGCCAGCCCATTGCAGGGCACACTCACACACCATTCACTCACACATGCACTCCTACGGGCAATTTAGCAAGTACCCGGAGGAAAGCCCACGACAACATGGGGAGAACGCGACCAAGAATATAGACTTAAATTAAAATAGCCTTACTTGTAACAAATAATGCTGTTGGCACGTCGAACTGTCGGTGCAGCGGTAAGAAAATCGGGAGAAGACTAACAATAATAGAGGATTTATAAATGGAAAAATAAGTTCACACAACACGTTATTCACCATGAACTAGGACATATCGCCGTCTTTCTCTTTAGGTCACTCTATACATACATATATACACTTCGAGCACGCGCAGTACAACTCAACGCCCCCTACCGTACAATCAAATTATGACAGACTGTGCACATATAACTGAGAGCATACATTTACATTTACATGCTAACAAATGCTAAATTAAATAAAACATTAAAACTGAGCATACGCTGGTCGCTCGAAAGACGCCAAAACACGGAAAAGAACCACAAAACATCCCACCAAAAAACTAAACAATCAACATTAAAAGACTGAGTAACAGTCAAATGCAGTAATTTCGAAAATATGATTTTTTTATTATTATTATACTGGACATTTCTTCGCGTTTCGGGTGGTTCTTTGGGGAGCTTTCATTGGACCCTTTTCGGGACGTTTGTGGGTTCGCGGCCCGAAACACGGTTCGACAACCGGTACAAAACATTTTGGAACATTTGGTTCGTAACCCGATTTATTCGTGATCAGGACAGTTCGTGGGTCGAGGTACCACTGTACATACAAAGACAGATACTAAATAATAAGATAAGTTATACGATAAAATGGGAGCAGAAATGCAAAGTACCTTGCCATCTTGGTGCAGAAAAGCAAGTGAAGCCGCATCTTTCAAACCGGTAGCTTCCTACGTGCGGAGGCATCAAATGTAACCAAGCAACAACATAACTAAATAATAACATCATAATACGTATAGTTGTTATATAATAATGACAGTTTTATAAGTTTTTTATTTACTTTTAGAAGTAAATAAGAAAAAAAATTGTGTAAGAACTGCAAAGCAAGAATATAGTAGTAAGCATGAATCACACATTCAGCTCTGGATAATATCAGACAATGACTTAAAGACACGTGAAATGAACTGCACTCTTGGAGTCTGTCTCTCCCCAAAGCACTATGCACGGTAACTTGTTTAATATGGGAATTATAAAATGACACTTTGGTAACATTGCAAACTGTTGTATCGCGATACATAGCGATCAGTATGTCGAACTGTCACGCCCAGCTCGTACGATCCTCATGTGTGCCATGCCCCCCTGATTATCCACGTGTGCTTCCCCATTATACCCAGCTGTGTCCGATTATTTTCGCCCAGTCCTGTCTATTTCAGTCCATGTCTTGCTTTCGTTCCTGGTCCGTCATTGATGTTAGTTAGTCGATGTTCGTGCTTCGTCCCGTTTTAGTGCTAATAAATTCCAGTTTCCCCGTGTTCTGCCTGCTTGTTTCCTGTCCGTGCGATCGCGCTCGCAACCAGCCCAAAACCTGACACGAACAAGGTTATACATCACACAAGCTTCCCACAAGAACCTGTAATTAGACTAAGCGCGTACCACACTGGGCCCGGCTGCCTTATACGGCAACCGAGGACGATCGCATCCTGCCCCCCCCCCCCCGGTCCCCCCCCCGTTGCACTTATTGGTCCGGACGCGAGCACGTTTTGTCATCAACCTGCAACTTTTTGTGTGAAAGAAACATAAGAAGCAAAGCTGTGTACCACAGTAGGGTAGAATTCATGGTTAATTTCGTGGCTTATTTGGGGCGGTTTTGAGTATGATGACACACACAGATTTGTCAAGTATACAAAGCAGAGGTTTTTATTTATTCGTGCTGCACGTACAGGAAGATCCACACTTTATCAAATATCTCAGGCAGACTGATGCTGCGCGGGATACCGGTGCCAAAAAGGTATTGCGGTACCGCATTTTTGAAAGCTGTTCGGTATTACATTACATTACATTTCTTCAGTACTTGTACTAATTACACTATTTTCGCTTCCGCTAACTATGGGATCATGACGATGGACTCTATATAGCAAAACCACTGCCGAAACTAAGTTATACACTAAGTTAGATCTGCACCCATCATGCTATATAAAATACTAAAACGTCAGCTAGTTAAGTATGATGTCCATAGCTTCACGTCAGTGATTTATGTCAGGGATATACATTGACGTCATCAAAGTTTGATGTTTGAATAATAAATAGATAATAAAGCATAATGTGCTGCGTGGGAAGTGTTTTATATGTGATCAGGTCATCAGAGCTGTATTATGGGATGTCACTAAGACAGGTAATGCTAATACTTAAAAGTAAATAGCATAATCATACAATGATAAGAAAGAGAATAAGGCAAAAACATTTCTTGAAATTTGGCCTGAGGGTGGCGCTAGAGTGATGGATGGATTGAACCCAAATTTGGTATGAATACCAACAAATGTATGGTATGATCTCTATCGATGTGCCAAATTCCAAAAAAGTTGCCAATCAGCTCTATGGGCTGCCATAGACTCCCATGGCAAAAAGCATAATAATAGTGAAAACTACTAAAAACTATAGATATCCTAATAATAATAGACTGTCATCTCTAAATTGCCCACAGTGTGTGAGTGAGTGCATTCCCTGCAATGGACTGGCATCCCATCCAAAAGTATACCATTGTGTCCTATGCTACCTGGGATAAGCTCCAGGCCCTCGTCTCCAGGATATGCGGTACGAGGATGAATGAATAATAATCATGTTTATTTCAATTTCAATTATTGGTAAATATAAACATGTACCAAGGATAATAGCAATAAATACAGTATGCCAAAATAAATGCTAGAGGAGAATCCTGCAATTTCTGCCCCAGTCCTGGGTCTGGGGAGTTTATTCTCACTGAGATTGCATCGGATTCCTCTGGCTGCTGTTTTTCTCCCGTACACGTGAAGTGCTACTTCTTCATTGCCCACATGTGAGCCAGTATGTGAGCCCTGATCCGGGCTACCATCCCGCCCAAGGCATTTCCTCTGTATGCTGCTTCCTGCAGCCCTGCAGTGGATAAAAGGAAAGGACAATGGTTTGTTGATTTATAGCACATCCATCCATCCATCCATCCATTTTCCAAACCGCTTATCCTATTGGGTCGCGGGGGGTCCGGAGCCTATCCCGGAAGCAATGGGCACGAGGCAGGGAACAACCCAGGATGGGGGGCCAGCCCATCGCAGGGCACACACACACCATTCACTCTCACTCACACACCTATGGGCAATTTAGCGACTCCAATTAGCCTGAAGGCCAGGGAATACAACAAAGGTAATTTATGCTTACAGATCTGAAATCAGCAGATCACATTTATGTACCATCATGTATGTTAAGTTCTTGTTGCTGTTAAGCAGAGAACTATTACACGGGAGAGAAGTATCCAGGCTGAAAAATATCTTCTGGAATTTTACTGAGGTCAGCATGTCATTGGCCCCAAAGTGGCATTCCCATATTAGTTGAAATATGCAATTGTCTGCATGCATAAACTTGCCTCTTACGCCATACTCCATGCTAGGAAATAGCTATGAAAAGATTGTCCTCGTACTCACCTCCATCTGGGAATACTATTGTTGTTAAATAGCTATGCATAAGATTACATTTGCCATGGCTGAGACTGAATCACTTTCAATCACTACATGATGGTTATTAGGCATTTAATTACTAGCGGCTGTCAGTGATTGTTAATTGCTGTATAGTAACTTGGGAGAATGACACTGTGGATGCTGGAGCAACCGATGCTGTGTGCAGACTCACCCCTTTAATACGATGACAGTGTAGTTCTGCTTTAGCGGGATGATTACTGTGCATCTGGTGACAAAGATTTACGATGGATAATTTAAAACCCAAATACTGGAATACTTTGCCAAACAGAATATCCTGATGAGCAAATTAATTTCATTATGAAACTTTAAAATAAAAGTTATTTTTGGTGATGGTAACTTTCAATTCCCCACGATTCCCCAGTTCCAGTCCTGCAGGCCTAGTCTGCACCCAGATTTTAATACTCAAACACCTTATTCAGCTCACCAGCCAATTGCCAGGTTTAGTAGGTGTATTTGACAGGTCCTTGCAAACTGGTTCTCCAGGACTGGAATTGGAGAACCCTGATATATAGCATTATATACTGCACAGGTCCTTCTCAACAAATTAGCATATTGTGAAAAAGTTCATTATTTTCTGTAATGTACTGATAAACTTTCATATATTTTAGATTCATTACACACAACTGAAGTAGTTCAAGCCTTTTATTGTTTTAATAATGATGATTTCGGCAAACAGCTCATGAAAAAGTGCTCCAAAATCTCCTGATAGCTAGCTGCATTGACCCTGCCCTTGATAAAACACAGTGGACCAACACCAGCAGCTGACATGGCACCCCAGACCATCACTGACTGTGGGTACTTGATTTCCGAATGACATGCAAAATTTGCTTTCATCCGAAAAAAGTACTTTGGACCACTGAGCAACAGTCCAGTGCTGCTTCTCTGTAGCCCAGGTCAGGCGCTTCTGTCATTCGGAAATCAAAATTTTGGAGCACTTCACTTTCATCTGCTGAAAAGCTTTATGGAGATGAAGATTTCATTTTTCAGCACGACCTGGCACCTGCTCACAGTGCCAAAACCACTGGTAAATGGTTTACTGACCATGGTATTACTGTGCTCAATTGGCCTGCCAACTCTCCTGACCTGAACCCCATAGAGAATCTGTGGGATATCCTCTGTATCTCAGTTACGTTTCAGACTGTTTTGCTACATTGTGCAGATTAATATATTGTGTTTCTAATAAATTTAAAAATTTCCCAAAATTCAGCACATTGTCAGTTTCACTGGCCAACACACTGATCATCGTAACATCATCAAGTTCTTTAGCCAAATTAGGTGTGCTGGGCAATGGGAAACCTGACACTGCAGTACAGTGAATCATGCAGCAGGACTGGGAAAATGTAAAAACACATTTTACCTCCAAGAGCCACTGTTCTCCCACCTTTTTTCAGCAGTCTTACACGTCTGTAAACACATAAAATATGTTTGCACATATACTGTACTGATCCTGAGAGGATTAAGATGGCAAAAATATCAATTGGGCTGGTGATTGCACAATATTTTAGAAGCTAAATTATGAAATGTATGACTATATATATTACTCAATGATAAGGTATAAATACAGATAAGCTACATACCGTTGGAGTGAAGCTGAAGTCCTTCTCTCTTCTAGACAATGGAATCAGTAGAAATGAAGTTTTGCCACGACATGAGAAGCCAGGAAAGTGAAGCAGAACATGAACAGGAACATTATTCAGCCTTGGCTGACTAGGTCTGTATTCCGGACATTACATTCATGATTTAATTTGATTGTAAGGGATTGAATAATTTTAACTTGCTTGCAGGTTCCCTATGTACTGTATGTATTACCTTTCCTGACCTTCGGAGGTCCTCCCTCCTGTTTCGGAGCATTTTTAAGGCTTTTTTCAGAATTTCCTGCTCTTTGCCGACGAGGCTACAGGGCAACTCTGCTGTGACCTTGAAATTACATGAAATATTCTGTTAAAACACTTTATTTGGTGTTTTACCTTGTGAATTGAAATTTTAAGCCCTTATTGTGCTTTAAGTGGTAAAAAAGTAAAATAGAGAAATTAAACAATTTGATTAGAAATATTGATTTTAAACAATTTTATGAGGTACAGATTTTGCTTATGACAGGGTTCCAGTCAATTTCCGCTCCCTTGCAGGCAGTGGTCCACATTTTTGATGCACCCAGGGATGATCTTACAACAGCCTGGTGGAGACGTGTAGAAAAAAGAAAGATATCAGTTTTGCACCAAAAACGTTAGAATAGAGAGGAGTGCAGGTGGACATAGAATGAGCAGAATGAATGGTAGCAGTATTTCTGATGTGAGAGCCTCTTATTCTGCTGATTCTACTTCCACCTGCACTGTCTGTGTTCTAACAGCTCTGTCCACTTTAGTTTCTATTTCCAGGACTGTGTAATACTTACACTCTTTTGTTCAGGTGTTGCCGCTGACTTCCCTGCTTATTTTTTAGGAAGTCTTCTGCTTCCACTCCAGACTGATTGAGGGAAAGATCATGAAACTAAATATGATATATTCTGTAAGCATGACTTGACAGCAGTATGTCTGTGAAACCACAAAAAACACAGAGCTTGCTATCAAACAGACAGTTTACTTGCCTTTAGTTTTAAAATGGAAATCAGGGATTTCCTCAGTCTGAGGTTTTTGGGGAACAAAAGGTAAACATCTTGTTCCCCAATGTCCACAAAATCATCCCCTGTCACACCTTGTTCTTCATGGTAAAACACAGAGAAAATAGATTAATCCACATGACTGTAACTATAAAACCCAAAATATTATGGCCACACAGAGGTTGAAAAAATAACAATGATTATGAATAAATTAATAATAAAACACCATAATATAATTAAGGCACGCAGAGTGAGCACATAGCAGGCATAGCAACAGTAAGTAAGGCGGACAAAGGGGCAACTCAGAAGACTGCATCAGCAAATTTAGCATATTTCCCATAAACACAACACTGATAGGAGTTATCAATTTAATATTACCATATACAGTACAGTACTGTGCAAAAGTCTTAGGCAGTCCAATGAAATGTTTAAAGCTGTTTATCTGGGTAGCAAGTGCACTTTGGCTTAGAACAAAAAACACAATTTAACATTAGAACGTGTGCAAATTAAGAGTAACACAATAAAAACTAGTAATAATTTCTTCTGTTTTCTAAAAAGTTACTGATATCTAGTTGGACGGCTAGATGAACACCGCTTCAATTCCCAAACTTCTCCTCAGGGGCACCTCAGTCGTTCCATGATTTTGTTAAATTTCCCCAACAGCTCAATTAAATATATAAATATATTGGTTTAAACAGTCAGTGAGAGATTGACTAGCTGTATGAGGTGTGTTAGTGGCCAAGTCAAAAAATACATGGCTGCACTGGACGGTCGCTGCAAATACTAGGATGATTTTAGCAGAGGTTCTGAAATGGCGAAGCTGACACACTTTGACAGGCATCATATCATAGTTTTACACCAACAGGAGGATAATCTAAACATCATTTTCTTTGCCTGCCTAAGACTTTTGCACAGTACTGTATATATATAATTAGGCCCTCAATCATGGCCTTACAATGGCTGAGGCTGGTCGGCCGAATGATGGGAGAACAACCATGTCCTCAACCATTCAAACATTTCATAGAGCCAACAAGTATGTAATCCAACAATGTGCCCTGTACTGTAATATTGTCCTCTTACTGCAATGCTTCATATTACAGTATCCATTTGCATTTTATATTACACAGTGAGTGTTACTTTATACAGTTACACACTGGATGTATACTGTAGCACACATGTCGCGTCACTCATGGTCACACACACAGATTAACCTCCCCCCAAACCACAGGCAATATGCCAGGACAAGCAGGGTAGTACAATCTTTTATTAAACACGCAAGAGCAAACCCAGTACTTAACACACAGGGGGGGAAACAGAATATCTAACACCACGAAGGGGGGGGGGGGGACATGCCCTACATACATACCTTTCCCACTGAATACACCCCCATAGAATTAGCATTTCAATCTCCCAAATTCCTGTGAAAATGTTACTGCGATTGAGCATGTACATGAGCGATTGACTACACACCAATACAATCCAAATCCAAAACACACATGGTAAATGTGCTTTTCTACTTTTATGAGAACTGAAAGCGCTTTACAATTCATGCCTCACATTCACCCATCCACATACCGGTGGGGGAGGCTGCCATGCAAGGCGCCAACCTGCACGCCGGGAGCAATTTGGGGTTCAGCATCTTGCTGAAGGACACTTTTGATGAGGTCAGGAGAAACCAGGGCTCGAACCTGCAACTCTCTGGTTGCTAAACGATAGCACTACCTCCTGCGCCACCATCTTCCCCAAATGTAAGGAGAAGGAGGTTCCTCGGAGCTCCGAGATGTGTTTGGCTGTAATAAATCTGGAATATAGCTATAATATAGCTATATGACAGGTTTTGATAACACCAGCATTTATTTTTTAGGTTTGTCGAGCTCCGTCAAAACAGTTGAATTAGAATGAGCCCATTATGTAACTGGAACCCCTCCCACATGTAAACACAGTGACGTGCTACAGCGTTGGTTTGTTGTCTGAGGCTATGATACTGACCACAAACACATTCTCAAATTTCACTGCACCAATCACAGCATATGCAGGCAGAAAAATGATAGCAAACAACATTCAGCAATAGACTCTAAAACCGTCTGTAATATCTGTGTTTATCCAGTGGACCATAAACTAAAATCCATCCATCCATCCATCCATCCATCCATCCATCATCTCCCGCTTAATCCGGAGTCGGGTCGCGGGGGCAGCAGCCTCAGCAGGGAGACCCAGACTTCCCTCTTCCCGGCCACTTCGTCTAGCTCCTCTGGGGGGACCCCGAGGCGTTCCCAGGCCAGCCGAGAGACATAGTCTCTCCAGCGTGTCCTGGGTCTTCCCCGGGGCCTCCTCCCAGTGGGACATGCCCGGAATACCTCCCCAGGGAGGCGTCCCGGAGGCATCCTGATCAGATGCCCGAGCCACCTCATCTGGCTCCTCTCGATGCGGAGGAGCAGCGGCTCTACTCTGAGTCCCTCCCGAATGACTGAGCTCCTCACCCTATCTCTAAGGGAGAGCCCAGCCACCCTGCGGAGGAAACTCATTTCGGCCGCTTGTACCCGCGATCTCGTTCTTTCGGTCACTACCCAAAGCTCATGACCATAGGTGAGGGTAGGAACGTAGATCGACTGGTAAATCGAGAGCTTCGCCTTTTGGCTCAGCTCTCTCTTCACCATGACAGACCGATGCAGCGCCCGCATGACTGCTGACGCCGCACCGATCCGCCTGTCGATCTCCCGCTCCATCGTTCCCCCACTCGTGAACAAGATCCCGAGATACTTAAACTCCTCCACTTGGGGGAGGACCCCATCCCCAACCCGGAGAGAGCACTCTACCCTTTTCCGGCTGAGAACCATGGTCTCGGATTTGGAGGTGCTGATTCTCATCCCAGCCGCTTCGCACTCGGCTGCGAACTGCTCCAGTGAGAGCTGAAGGTCACGGCTCGATGAGGCCAACAGAACCACATCATCCGCAAAAAGCAGAGACCTAATCCTGAGGTCACCGAACCGGACACCCTCAACGCCCTGGCTGCGCCTAGAAATTCTGTCCATAAAAACTATGAACAGAATCGGTGACAAAGGGCAGCCCTGACGGAGTCCAACCCTCACTGGAAACGAGTCCGACTTATTGCCGCCCATGCGGACCAAACTCTGGCACCGGTCATACAGGGACCGAACCGCCCTTAAAAGGGAGCCCGGTACCCCATACTCCCGGAGCACTCCCCACAGGACCCCCCGAGGGACACGGTCGAATGCCTTTTCCAAGTCCACAAAACACATGTAGACTGGTCGGGCAAACTCCCATGAACCCTCCAGAACCCTGCTGAGAGTATAGAGCTGGTCCACTGTTCCACGGCCAGGGCGAAAACCACACTGCTCCTCCTGAATCCGAGGTTCGACAATCCGGCGGACCCTCCTTTCCAGGACCCCCGAATAGACCTTACCAGTGAGGCTGAGGAGTGTGATCCCCCTGTAGTTGAAGCACACCCTCCGGTCCCCCTTCTTAAAGAAGGGGACCACCACCCTGGTCTGCCAGTCCAGAGGTACTGCCCCCGATGTCCACGCGATGCTGCAGATGCATGTCAACCAGGACAGCCCCGCAGCATCCAGAGCCTTGAGGAACTCTGGGCGAATCTCGTCCACCCCCGGGGCCCGGCCACCGAGGAGCTTTTTGACCACCTCAGCGACCTCCACCCCCGAGATAGGCGAGTCCACCCCCAAGTCCCCACACTCTGCTTCCATATCGGAAGGCGTGTCGGTGGGATTGAGGAGGTCTTCGAAGTACTCCCTCCACCGACCCAAAACGTCCCGAGCTGAGGTCAGCAGCGCACCATCCCCACCATAAATAGTGTTGATGCTGCACCGCTTTCCCGCCCGGAGCCGCCGGATGGTGGACCAGAATCTCCTCGAAGCCGTCCGGAAGTCGTTCTCCATGGCCTCACCAAACTCCTCCCACACCCGAGTTTTTGCCTCAGCGACCGCCAAAGCCGCATTCCGCTTGGCCTGCCGGTAGCCGTCAGCTGCGTCTGGAGTCCCACAGGCCAGAAAGGCCCGATAAGACTCCTTCTTCAGCTTGACGGCATCCCTTACCACCGGTGTCCACCAGCGGGTTCGGGGACTACCGCCACGACAGGCACCGACCACCTTGCGGCCGCAGCTCCGGTCAGCCGCCTCCACAATGGAGGCACGGAACATAGCCCATTCGGACTCAATGTCCCCCGCCTCCCCCGGGATATGGGAGAAGTTCTGCCGGAGGTAGGAGTTGAAACTCTCCCTGACAGGAGATTCCGCCAGACGTTCCCAGCAGACCCTCACTATACGCTTGGGCCTGCCAGGCCTGGCCGGCTTCTTCCCCCACCAGCGGAGCCAACCCACCACCAGATAGTGATCGGTTGACAGCTCCGCCCCTCTCTTCACCCGAGTGTCCAAAACATGCGGCCGCAAGTCCGACGACACGACTACAAAGTCGATCATCGAACTGCGGCCTAGGGTGTCCTGGTGCCAAGTGCACATATGGACACCCTTATGCTTGAACATGGTGTTCATTATGGACAGTCCGTGACGAGCACAGAAGTCCAATAACAAAACACCGCTCGGGTTCAGATCGGGGGGGCCGTTCCTCCCAATCACGCCCCTCCAGGTCTCACTGTCGCTGCCCACGTGAGCATTGAAGTCCCCCAGCAGAACAAGGGAGTCCCCAGGAGGAGCGCTCTCCAACACCCCTTCCAAGGACTCCAAAAAGGGTGGGTATTCCGAACTGCTGTTTGGCGCATAAGCGCAAACAACAGTCAGGACCCGTCCCCCCACCCGAAGGCGGAGGGAGGCTACCCTCTCGTCCACTGCGGTAAACCCCAATGTACAGGCGCCCAGCCTGGGGGCAATAAGTATGCCCACGCCCGCTCGGCGCCTCTCCCCGCGGGCAACTCCAGAGTGGAAAAGGGTCCAACCCCCCTCAAGGAGACTGGTTCCAGAGCCCAAGCCGTGCGTCGAGGTGAGTCCGACTATATCTAGCCGGAACTTCACAACCTCGCGCACCAGCTCAGGCTCTTTCCCCATCAGAGAGGTGACATTCCATGTCCCTAGAGCTAGCTTCTGCAGCCGAGGATCGGATCGCCAGGGTCCCCGCCTTTGGCCGCCGCCCAGATCACCTCGTACCCGACCCCTATGGCCCCTCCCATGGGTGGTGAGCCCATTGGAGGGGGGACCCACGTGCCTTGTTCGGGCTGTGCCCGACCAGGCCCCATGGGTGTAGGCCTGGCCACCAGGCGCTCGCCATCGAGCCCCACCCCCAGGCCTGGCTCCAGGGGGGGGCCCCGGTGACCCGCGTCCGGGCAAGGGAAACCGTGAATCCAAGATTTTTATCATCATAAAGGGGTTTTTGAGCCGTACTTCGTCTGGTTCCTCACCCAGGACCTGTTTGCCTTGGGTGACTCTACCAGGGGCATAAAGCCCCAGACAACATAGCTCCTGGGATCATTGTAACACGCAAACCCCTCCACCACGATAAGGTGTCGGCTCCAGGAGGGGCATAAACTAAAATAAGCTTTTCTATTTAAGATTCTTTCAGATGTTTTAAAATAATAAATAAAAAAATCAGAATAATTAAACCATGTATTACTGACTATCAGACAACTTCAACAAGTTACCAAATGGATGCAAAATCAAAGATATTCATTTGCGCCTGGCACTAACCATACTAAGCCATAGAAAGGTCCCCAATGAAACCCCTGCATTCCTGCATCGCAGATACTCTAATCTCAGCATTTATAAGATTATATTTGTACTGCCTGCCAATTTTTATATTACATGAAACTAAAAAATGAGAAATATCTATATGCACAAGTAGTTTTTCCTGATAAGAAGGATGACATCAAGACTGTCAGCATTTACAAATCGAATTATTACATATCTGAGTAGCCCAGACTGTCCGGAAAACAAAGCCATACAGCATATGTGGCTGACTAATGTACATACAGTGTAATAAGGTTATAATCAAATGGATAGAAAAACGTTCAATAATGGACAGGATTCAAAGGGTAAATAAGGTGCATCATGTGGAAGAGAATTTAGGTGGCGTTGGGGTGCATTGTGAGTTTCATCTGGTAGCTAGAAGGGAATAAACAGGGCTTGGGGGGGGGGGGGACTTCTCCGGGGGCTACATTGCTCTACCTTTCTTACACTATAATGGCAGGTTTAGGACTAATACAGTTCAGTCATAACCAGTGTCAAGGATTCTATGCATTGCTACACAGAGACAAGTCCAGATATTGAGCCCAAGGCTAAAATTGTGGTTTACTTACAAGTGCACTTTGCTGGGCAGTGGGGGTGTTTGCCCTTCTCTGCTCACATTTTCCCCTCTTATCCTGTCTTCTCCTCCGCAGCCCTTCCTCCTTCTCTCTGTTGCTCCTATATTCCCTCCCCTCCAGTCATCTATGTTCTCTGTAGCCTCTCCTCTTCTCCCATTCTTCAGTTATACTGTCTTCTCCGCTCTCCCTGTATCCCTCCTGTCTTCTGGTCCTGTCGTCTTTTCTCCAGTCATCCCCTGCTTCTCAGTCATCTCTGCATCTTTTCACTCTTTTGTTTGCTTATTCTTTGATTGTTTGTGTTATTCGTTAACCCACCACCCCATGCTGGATGAGTCTTGATGTTTTTTGTCCTTTTTAAAGTTAGGCTTCTTCCTTTGTTTTTGTGCCATATATTCTGCCCTCTTCTGGTTGCGGCAGTGCATGACACGGGTGGAAAATAGGGTTTATTACAACACACACATCAAAACCAAAAGGATCAGGATGGATCCAAAATAAACAGCAAATGACCAGGAATGAACTAAATGATGGAATAAACACAACTAGAGAACTATATACATACATATAACATACAGCTATAATGAACCATCAAACAACAGAAGCAGAACAGGCACTTAAATACACAGCTAACAAGACACAATGCAGGACAGTGAGAATCATAACCAATAACAAGGACTGAGGGCAACCCAGGAACAGGTGTTACAGTTAAACAGCACTGGTGAAATCAAAGTGACCTTTCAGCCACATGGTCAGCTCTGCATCGCCCTCTGCTGTTTGCATTAGAAGCTGCTTGAAATTCCCACTCTCCTTACCAACACCTCGAAAAGCCAGGCCTTGCCGTGCCAAGTACTTAACTCCAGAAGATTTTTCCTCACTTGCTGCTGCTCTTTCCAGCTCATCTGAAGGTTGAATATTAACAGGATTGATCTTCTGAATCCATGTCATCAGTGCTAATCTGTGGCACTGCCTGTCTTTATGTGCACTGAATTTCCCCAGTGCCTTTTCCAGTTTCGCATGCCAGTCTTCACAAGAGCTGAATGTGTCTTTCATGCCAGTTTACACATTTGTGTTACAAATTATTTTGCACAGTAGAAACAAAGAACCCCCCTTAAGACGAGGGGGGGCTGTAATGGAGCCCAGTGTGATCTTTAAACCATTTCTCCTGAAAGCAGGGTCTCCTGTTTGATAGACGTGGCATTTACATTTGGCTGATTTGGTGAAGGTCCAAGCTCCTCCCCCCTCCTCCCTAATGCACCTTCATCTTCACCTGCCTGTCTGCTCTCTCTCTCTCTCTCTCTCTCTCTCTCTCTCTCTCTCTCTCTCTGTCATTGACTCACACTCAATCTCTCTGCTTAAATGCTGTATCTGAAATACACACCACAGGCCAAACTAAGAAGTATATTAAACTAACATGAGGATCAGGCTGCTGTGACGTCATTATTCACTCTTAACCATCAATATTTGCTCCTTTTCTCACTCCCCTCCATGTCGCCTGCATTCTCTGCCGTCAGCAGCCTCTTGCTGTCTCTCCCTCTTCATCTTTACTCTTAACATGAGTTTACATGAAAGCAGTTATCAGTAAACAAGTGGTGTTTCTTGGCATGATGCTCAGGAATGGATCTCTCAGGATTTGTTATCTGAATAGGAATGATTAATATATGAAGAACCTTTGACTCACATATTGTATACGTCTATCATCTGACTGGCACTAATTATCTCACTGTCTCTACTTTCCTGCTTTTCTGTGGTTGCCCAAAAACTCACGATTGTCACACTTCCTCTTCATGATGACAAGCTACTCACTGTGAATAAAAGCTGACTGTAATAAAACTAGCCCTGCGATGGGCTGGCCCCACATCCTGGGTTGTTCCCTGCCTCGTGCCCATTGCTTCCGGGACAGGCTCCGGACCCCCCTGCGACCCAGTAGGATAAGTGGTTTGGAAAATGGATGGATAATAATAATAATAACAAATAATGATGATAATAATAATTGCACTATGTCCAATGACTGCCAGTTACTGTAAACAGTAAAGTACACGTAACTGGACATGTCTGTATTATTTTGGTTTATACTTATTAATCCATTAATTCTAACTTTTGTACTTTAAATGGACAGAGTACAGTTATTATTATTAGGAAAAGTATTGTGAGGGAACGAAAAACTATTGAGAGGAAACACAAAACAATTAAAAATATATTTTCTCACCCTGACATCTAAGGGACTCCATATACTGCAGATTATCTATAGAAAAAAATCACAAATACATCACTATCAACAAATATGTGGTTTTATTTATGATGTATGAAATCAAAATTGTTGGGATGCAAAGGAAAATGGCTCTTCGCAATTTTCTTTTAAACCGTAATCATAGGCTAATTGATTAAACATAAGTATTGATTTATTTCCATGACAACATTGTATATAATACTTATTTTGTCACCCTGGTCTATTTCATTGCACATAAGAGAAGGCACACAGAATAATAACCAAAGGGTGAAGAATTTGATTGTGATTTTATTTTGAAAGACCACTTTGTTATGGAAGGCCATTTGGGACTTAACATCTACTTTGACGCCCATGTCAACACGTCAAACAAATTATGTCTTAACACGTATATTATTTACGTGTTAAGCCATTCGGACATCTTAACACGTCTTAAAACTGCATGTTAATGCGGCCAATTTGAACCTCTTAAGACGTTTGTACCTTTAATGCATCTATGCTATTGGTTGGCATAAACGTACACACCCCTTTTGACGTAAGGGTTATACGCATGCAGTACATGCCCTGTACGTTGTAGTCACGTGGTCTCTACGTTCAGCCATGTGAGTCCTACGTTGTTAATACGTATAGGCAACATATGTATTACGTGTCAAACGTGACTGTGATGTTGTATTCGGCACAGTCCATTTGTTGGAGGGGTGAATCACGGGTTTATTTAAACTGGCAGGACATGGACATTTCTGTGGTTTTTGTTCTCTTGCCCCATTCATCACAATCGCGGTGGATTAAAAGAAAAAGTCAAAAACAGTACTGTGTCATGCTATGTGTAATAGGATTGCAGATTAGCTTAATGGACAGTCACCCCCGTTTAATTTTTTTACAGTTTTTCTGAATGTTTAAACACTAAAAATGATTCTTATAAAACTATTAATAGTTATAGCAAAATTACTCACTGTTTTGCACTCAGTTGGCACTTTTGTAACACACAATTTGCAAATGTGTAAATACAATCCACTGCACAGCACTCTTTTTGCGGAACTGTAAACACAACTCACTGTTTTACACACAATTTCCAAATGACCAACACACTCCTAGTAAAACTATACACATTTGACGGCTGTTGTTTACACTATTTTGCCAACTGTCTGGCCACACTGTCGCATGTGAAAACGGTTTTAGATAATTACAGTAGTTCACTTTGCAATCAGCATGAGCGCTATAAATAAGCCACAGGTACAGTAAGCTTTCAGTGTGGAGAACAATGGAGGGAGAAGGAAGACTGAGAAGAGTGAGAATTAGAGAAGGGCGAGGAAGAGGATGAAGACTAGGAGGTGAATTTAGAGGATGAGGAGGTGAAGAGGAAGGAGGAAGGGTAAGAAGAAATAGAATAACTGATGTCATCAGAGCTACAACAGTGGATCATGTGATCAACCATGGAATGACCCTGAGGGAAGCTGGCCAATGGGTTCAGTCTGACCTGAGCCGCTACGCTGTAGCAGGCATCATAAGGACGGTTCCAAATGAGAATCGGTTAGTACAGTTACTTCACAGTACGTTTTGTAATAGTACTATACTCTAATGAGAAACACAACAATGCTGTACAGGTAAAAACTGAAAAGGGTACTCTACAGACCTGCTAGACATCCAGAATCTGGGGGCAGAGGAAGAATGTTCACTGAAGAACGAGAGACCCATATAGTTAATATGGTGATCACAAATAATTCCATTAGGCTACGAGAAATACAGCAGCGTATAACAGAGGATGACACCATCTCCCAGAACATGAACAATGTGAGCATCTCTGCATTATCTCATGTACTGGCATGCAACAGAATCAGGATGAAGCACATTTACAGAGTACCTTTTGAAAGAAACAGTGAATGCGTTGGCATGGCAGGAACATTATTGTACACGGTGCCATAATCAATGTCCCAGGACAGCGTGGTGGTAACATAACTATGTGCGCAGCTATAAGTCAGAACGGTGCTGTTCACCATCATGCAACCCTGGGCCCATGTAACACTGCACACATTATTACATTCCTGGACAGCCTACATCATATGCTCACTAATGTTCACAGACCAGTTATGTCATCATCCATCCATCCATTTTCCAAACCGCTTATCCTACTGGGTCGCGGGGGGTCCGGAGCCTATCCCGGAAGCAATGGGCATGAGGCAGGGAACAACCCAGGATGGGGGGCCAGCCCATTGCAGGGCACACTCACACACCAGTCACTCTCACACACACACCTACGGGCAATTTAGCAACTCCAATTAGCCTCACCGTGTTTTTGGACTGTGGGGGGAAACCAGAGTACCCGGAGGAAACCCCACGACGACATGGGGAGAACATGCAAACTCCACACACGTGACCCAGGCAGAGTCTCAAACCCGGGTCCCAGAGGTGTGAGGCAACAGTGCTAACCACTGCACCATCATGCCGCCCCCCATAAATTCATTTTTCCATTTTTATTTTCAATAATATTGATGTTAACTCAGCATCTTATTTTCAATGTTGAAAAAGTCACTTTATATCAAGGTTTCGCCACCATTAATTTTTCAATATTGAAAAAATGACCAAAAATCAATTCAGTTTCAATGCTGATAATTTAACACTGACCATAATTCAATGCATTTAACTATACTTCAACGCTGAAACAATAACATGATGCTATCTGGGCTATGAATAATTATTTCAATTGATATACAGATTCCAAGCCCATATAGGTGATACACAGGTACGTAATGGGCGTCTTATGTCTGAGGTAGCCAGCTACTGTGTTTGATAACCCACCATCATAATAATAGTTTCCTTGCACCAGTATAAAAGTAAACCAATTGATCCCTCTTGCAATAACCTGTGGTATGAAACTGAATAAAATGTATCGTACCAGTCTTGGGGAAAACCAGTGAGAATCCACTGTGAAACAGCACTGCGCAAATTCTCATGTGTTCCTAATGACAAGGGCAAGACTGGTAATCAAACTAGCCTCTCAGCAGGAGTGTTAGTGTAAAAGCAGGGCTTATTGACACAGATAATAAAGCTTGTTAGAATGCGTAACATAATTATTTAGCTGGGCCCAGAAGAGGTGAGAGCTCCCCTAGTGGCTACAGGAGTGCATTTTCCCCAAAGCAGGTATAATGGATGGTGGTCTTATTGCTTTTAGACCAAAACTTGGGATAGAAGAACAAATCAAATTATTTTCCTCATTTAATATTCAGATTTTAATTGGGCTTAAATTTTAGAGCACAGTGTGTTCTAGCATGGTACATTATGGATATTAGTCTCTACCACATTCTAACGCTATAAATCCGGACCTTTTCCTATGTTTGATTTGGTGGCTGCCAGGCGTTCTGAGTAGTATAGTGACTATGGTAGGCGTGTGATTCCCTAAGGAATTTTTTGTTCTGTTCTGTGTGGCAAATACATATAATGCTGACATTTTTCCTGGAAGATTTGGGATTTTTCATCCCGTGCCTTAAGGTATTTCTCTCCAGCTCTAGGGAGTCTCCCCCGAAAACACCAGTCACTCACTAGCCTTACACTTATGCTTGCTGACTTATTCAACACCATGAAGGATTAACAGAAAAACAGAAACCTATTAAAAGGCTGCACCATATCATGATATGCAAATAAACATCCAGCATCATTGTTTCACAGGGAAGTACATTATTTATTGATAATTATAACCCTAACCCTTACTTCTCAGCTTGACAAACATAAGGTGCGGTGTGTGAACATGTGAACTGGTTGAAATGCAAGTGTCTCACAGTCAATGCATAAGACTTGAGAGCCCTGACTTTACTTATATAGCCCACAACATGTTTATGATTCATAAATAAATCTGGCCAGCAAATCAGTCTTTCATTTTCCACAGAATAAAAAAAACGATAATGTTATCCCGCTGATAATTGCAAGCGCGTTTCACCCCCGGCACTGGCTGGAGACACAGGCAAAAGGCATACAATCTTATTGAGGTACAAAAATTATTCCATCTACTCTGCACTTCTGCATAACTTCCATCATAGTGCCAGTTTCTGCGGTCAGCAAGTTTATTACTGTAAGCACCTCCATAGTAGTGCCTCTGAGGAACTGAACCGGACTTCCGATGGTGTCTCTCACATGCACATCATACATATATATATACACTCACTCTCTCCGGGTCTTTCACATGATATGTGGTCAGCCACTATATGGGAGGGATATTCAGGCATAAATTAAGGGCATATTTACAAGCCGCACTAGTGTACCTATGTAACCGGTCATTCCCTGCCTATACTCTGCATTGTGTTTTGGGGTGTTATCAGGTGTGTGTCGGGTGCAGGAGGAAGGGATATTACAGACGCCGTTGTCGTTCCTGGATTTTATTGAAACTGTTGGGAACAATAAGGAAAGGGGTAAACTTCATATGCTCTGGCCCTCTCGCTCTCTCTGCACAAAGTAAAACAATGTATATACTTATGTATAGACGTGTTTTCTATCCCCTGCTTATGATGAATAATAAATCAAATATAATATATATGGGTCATAATTATACAATTGATTTACTAACTCGGGGGACCCTGCCACTAGATCCTCACCTCTTCCCACGTGTGCAATACACCAAAGGGAAGAGGAAATGAGGTCGGGACCCTTATGAAGGGGAAAAGACAGAGGGAGGGGCGATGCAGGACAAAAGCATCATGGGAAAGTTTAAAGGATATTGTACCCATCAGGTTAGACAGAAGAAGGAAAACAGAATCTTGTATAATTATAAATTAAAAGTAAAATAACAACCTGTTACACGTCACCTACACTTCAGACTTCATCCTCAAAATCAAAGCAGTATTAACACAAGCAACATGTTCCATCTCTTAAATCCAATCTAACATTTAAAAATAAAGTCTGTTTCAACTGGACTTTTATCTAAGAAAAACAAACATTTTATGTTCGAGTTGTTATAAAACTACTGAAACAAATAATTGGCTATACTGCAGTTCCGCTGTCTTGTTTGGCACCCTAAATTATGTCCTGCATTCTGTGGAAACAAATGAAGGCTGAGGAATGTTACGTAACACAGCTAGAATGCAAAAACTCTACCTGGTGTAATTCAGTGCATAAAACCAATGGTCTTAAGTGTGGTGTCTTCTTCGTAACACTCCCTGACTTTTCTATCCATGACCATGAGATAGGGTGGGCTGCTTTTCTTCCTTCCTTTGACTAGTATTCCTCCCTTTCCTCCCAGCCTTGGTTGGTGGGTCAGGCAGCATCACCTTCTTTTAATAGACCCAGGTGTCATTTATCTTGAAATTAGGTTCAAGTGCAGAAAATGATCTAGTCTTAGACAATCTCTGAATTACAGAGAAATCTGATTTATTCTGAAACTGTGAGAAATTGTTCATCTGTATTTTGCTGCATTGCTAATTGTTGATGTGTGTGCCCTCCTTGTGCAGTAAAGGGGAGATCACATGCAGAGCTGGTTTTCTGTAGTTTCTTAGCCTGAATTAAAGTAAAATATTCTCTTCATATAGGAACCAAGTCTCTGGCTGGAAATTTCTACAAAAGGTCCATCTTCTTTTGCCGTATCAACACTTAAATGAGAAAAGCAGACAGGGACAGTATAGGTGACAGCAGTGACTGTCCTTCCATGCCATCCATATGTACAAGGGGTATGACCAGAGTACACATGTACAAAAAATTATATATCAAAAGCAAGTACCTTTGTTGAAACGTGAAGGTAATCGTTTACAGCATAACAATTCCATCCTAAAAAAAGAATTTGTCTGTGTATTGCCTAGGAACTGCTACAATGTTAAAATGGTAAATCCCAACCAAACAGAGCAAAAACTGACACGTTATTTAAGAACTGAAAGAAGGAGAAAATTGAAAACTTTCTTCGAGGGATCAATAACATATATGTTTTGTTTCCCACGGTCCTGTTACTAATTCAAATCTTAAATCCTGTACTTTGATATTTTGGGCTGAATGTAATGACAGCAAACGTAACAGCTGCCTCAATGCAGGTGAAGGCAGCCCAGAGGGTCCAAGAGGTCAGTGGTCAATTACTGCATAGGGATCAAATCTGCAATCAGAAAATTACTGCATACATGCCTTTATATTACGGTCAAGCGGAGAGTCAGAGCAGTTTCCATAGAAACAACGTAAACAAACTTTACCGTTTGAAGCACAACAAACTCTGAGTGAAAATGGCGCAGAGGTGAGTAGCTTGTTAGCTCTCCAAAATGTCTTTGAATTCTTCAACTGATGTTGTGCTACTTCGATTATTTAGCCTTTTATACTATAATGACATAGTAAATGTCTATAATACAATAAAAAACATTGCATATTTTTTTAATATTACATATTTTTAACGTCATTTAAAGTGCAGTGGTTTTTATTGCTACTGTGGTTGCTAATATTTAAATAATGACAGACTATTTGGTTAGTAAATTCATCTCAAACATGCTAGTTTAGTAGGGCTTCCCAACCTTTCGATGTCCGCGGATCGGTTTCCGTCGTAGAAAAGTGTCACGGATCGGTAAGACGGCGGTATAATTTGGGGGTTCCCACGCCGAGCGGCGGGAGATTGACGGTGTATACGGACATGCGGGGCTAATGGCGTATTTCCGTACATCAATACGGGCAGCTTTCTTTCCAAAACGGCGCGATCCCCTAATAAACGGGACGGCTGGCTCCTCTACCCCCGGTTGTCTGCCGCCCGGTGCAATACTCCGCGCGGACGGTACCGGAACACCGACCGGAAGTTGGGACCCTCTACTGTACAGGGTGGTAGGTAAATTGTTAAAAAAAAATTGGGGCATTACTTTCGGAGTAGGATAGATGCTTCTAAGTTTATCATTATATCTATTTACATTGTTACACAGGATTAACACTTTCAAATATTCTTAGCTTGGTTAGTGTTAACTCAGTTCTTGGTAGTATTCATCTGGGTATTCATTTGATGTGGAGCACAGTTGTTTCGTATTTGATTCTAGTTATAATTTGGTGACATTACTGTTTAATATGCTATTGCACTTACAGTATCGTGCATTTTACAGTAGATTTTTTTTGCAATCTTGCTCGCTGTTTCTTTTATTCTTTCTTTTTTATATATGTGAACCCTGTAATTATTTATTATAATAATTATAACAATTGTATTTTCTGTATGGTTGAAGAATTTCCAGCTCTTTATTTATTTTATTATCTCTCTTAAGTGCTGGTTAATCTCTCATTTATTCCCCAGAGAGCGAATTGAGAGAGCTGATCGATGGACCAACACCCAACACTGGGAAGCCTGGAACCTGTGGGATGAAGTGATCAACTGGGGAGAAGGTGTGGAGGAGTTCTCACCAGTGACACTCCCCACTGTCCAGGCTGGGGGGGTTAAGGGGGGATTGGGGGGGTCTACCGATTTGGGTAAGGGAGGGGAGAGTGTGGGAAAGGATGGACTGCTAGCCAGCACTAGTATTTCATCTCAAAGTCTTCAGAGTAATTACGGCCTTTCATCTGAAGACTGGGAAATTTATAAAACTTGCTACCTTAACAAAAAAAAGAAAGTCAGGAAGGACCGGACAAGCCGGGGGGAGGGTGAGGTAAGGGGGCAGAGTAGTGAGGAATATGTGGAGGTACCAGAGTGGGGAACATTTGAGGGGAAGGCCTCCAGGGTTGTGATGGAGGGGACAGAGGCTGGTATTAGTATGATGGATATGCTAAATGGAGGTGAGGAGAATGTATGTGAGGTGGGAGTGAATGTGGAGGAGGTTAAGGGAGGAGGAGGGAAAAGTACAGGGAATGCTGTGGAATATGTGGTGTCACAAGTAGGCAGAACTTGGCTAGAACCCATCCAGGAGGAAGACCTTGAGGAAGATGAAGAAAGAGATGAGGAGCTTCAGGAAGCAGAAGACACTGATGCTGCCACAGTGGACAGTTGGCAGTGCATGGCGGCATATGTAGCCAGAATATGGCTGCAGACTTTACAGGAAGATGGACCTGAGGAAAATGAAGAAGCTGATGTGGTATTCCAGCAGGCAGAAGATGCTGATGCTACCACACTGGTCAGGTTTCAGTGTATGGTGGCATCTGAAGACAGATCACAGCTACTGACTATACCAGAAGAAGGACCTGAGGAAGAGGACGAGACTGAAGTGATGAAGACAGATAAAACAAAAGAAGATGCTGATGCTGCCGAGAAGATCTACAGTGAAGAAGAAGTATCATTCCATGTGAATGCCGAAGATCTTTCTGAAGATGCTACTGAGAAGAGCCACAAGAAGAAGAAGAAGAAGATGAAGTGGTGCTTCTTCTGCTGTCCCCTGCCCTTCAGAAGAAGTAGCAAGAGGCAGTAATTATAAGGTTGTGAATTCAGGTTTACAAATGACTTAAAGCAGTAATATAACTGCATTATTGACACCTTCACAATGCACTGTAATGCATCCATAAATATATTATATTGAAGAAAAAAAAGCATAACACATTATAGCCATGTTTATTATGGATTAATGGCCGATATAATGTATTATGAAGATATTTATTGTGTATATATAGATCAGAGCATTCATAATGCATTATCAAGATAGCTATAATGTGTTATGCCTTTGTATAAGTATTTACAGCCGTGTTTTTAATACTTTTATGAATGATTTATAAGGCATTAATTGGGTATGTATAATGCAGTTCTATGACTGCTTTAAGTAAAGTTAAGTAAAGTGTTTATTTTCTTTTTCTTAGAATACCCGTGTTAGAGCCCTGCATTGGGACTGGGATCCCGCGGGACCCAACGGAAAGAGATACTGTTTAAGTGTTAATGTAGCTATAAGATACGATAGGATAAGATATGCTAAGTTAAAATATAAGATAGGCTAAGACGAAATATATTAATATAAGCTAAGTTGAAATATAATAAGATAAGATAGGTTAAGTTATATGATAAGATAGGCTAAGTTAAAATATGATGATAGGCTAAGTTAAAATATAAGATGGGTTAAGTTAACATATGATAAGGTAGGCTATGTTAAGATAAGAGATTTGCAATAAAACATATTTACTTTTCAAACTGTGTCTTTGTCATCTCTTCAGTGTTGTGTCTGTCTTTGTTTGATAATTTTGAATTGTTAATTTATATCTGACACTCTCCTAAATGTCAATAAGCAGAGATGGAGGAATGGGAGGAAGGTACAGTTAAGTATAAATGATAAAGTATCAAAATCACAGTGTTGCCTTATTTTGACGCAGAGAAAGTAATTTCAGTGTTACTACCACATATGAGTTAATGGCTGCAAATGTTGGTGTTAGAAGTGCCGGTAAATAATGCGGAGTAAATTTAACTCTGGTGTGTTTCTGAAAAACGCACCGCCTTCTGCCTGCTGTCATTCGGCGAACGTGTAGGAGGCTATTCTGGTAACAGGTAAAGTTGTCATTTAACGTAATGCTAACGTGCATTACCAGTTAGTAAGTGTTTTACTATATCACACACCTTACGTCCTTTATAGTTTTAGTCCGGTGCACTCTGTATCATGTTAACATGACGCAGTACAGTCTTCCAGCTTGGGGATTCCCACCCCTGTCCGCGGCCAGTATTCCGCAGGGGGTTTGCGGAGGTGTTGGTTGCAAATGCAAACGATCCCTTCATGTTCATGCGTTGTGTTCTAATGTGTAAATAAAAGATAACTATCAAATTCAATGTTTATGTCCTATTATACTAGATAAGACTGTAAAATAGTTTGCCCTGCATATGGATGCCATGCAGTCAGAGTATGATCAAGACAGGGTGTGAGTGTGGAAAAAAGACAAATGTAACAGTATTTGAGGGATGGAGGGATGAGAAGAGTGGGATGGAGGGAAATGTGAGGAGAAGGAGGTTCCTCGGAGCTCCGAGATGTGTTTGGCTGTAATAAATCTGGAATATAGCTATATGACATAGTTTTTGATAACACCAGCATTTATTTTTTAGGTTTGTCGATCTCCGTCAAAACAATTAGAACGAGTTCATTATGTAACTGGAACCCCTCTCACATGTAAACACAGTGACACGCTACAGCGTTGGTTTGTTGTCTGAGGCTATGATACTGACCACAAACACATTCTCAAATTTCACTGCACCAATCACAGCATACGCAGGCAGAAAAATTATCGCAAAGAACATTCAGCATTAGACTCTAAAACCGTCTGTAATGTCTGTGTTTATCCAGTGGACCATAAATTAAAATAAGCTTTCCTATTTCAGTTTCTTTTAGATGTTATAAAGTAATAAATAAAGAATCATAATAATTAAACCATGTATTACTGACTATCAGACAACTTCAACAAGTTACCACATGGATGCAAAATCAAAGATATTCATTTGCGCCTGGCACTAACCATGTACGCCTTCACAGTACTAAGCCATAGAAAGGGCCCCAATGAAACCCCTGCATTCCTGTATCGCAGATACTCTAATCTCAGCATTTATAAGATTATATTTGTACTACCTGCCAATTTTTATATTAGATGAGACTAAAAATTGAGAAATATCTATATGCAGAAGTAGTTTTTCCTGATAAGAAGGATAATATCAAGACTGTCAGCATTTACAAATCGAATTATGACACATCTGAGTAGCCCAGACTGTCCGGAAAACAAAGCCGTACAGCATATGTGGCTGACTAATGTACATACAGTGTAATAAGCTTATAATCAAATGGATAGAAAAACGCTCAATAATAGACAGGATTCAGAGGGTAAATAAGGTGCATCATGTGGAAGAGAAGTTAGGTGGCGTTGGGGTGCATTGTGAGTTTCATCTGGTAGCTAGAAGGGAATAAACAGGGCTTTGGGGGGGGGGGGGGGGGGACTTCTCCGGGGGCTACATCGCTCTACCTTTTTTTTAAAATGATTTATTTAAAAAAAAAATCTTTTCTCCTTACACTATAATGGCAGGTTTAGGACTAATACAGTACAGTCATAACCAGTGTCAGGGATTCTATGCATTGCTACACAGAGACAAGTCCAGATATTGAGCCCAAGGCTAAAATTGTGGTTTACTTACAAGTGCACTTTGGTGGGCAGTGGGGGTGTTTGTTCTTCTCTGCTCACATTTTCCCCTCTTATCCTGTCTTCTCCTCCGCAGCCCTTCCTCCTTCTCTCTGTTGCACCTATATTCCCTCCCCTCCAGTCATCTATGTTCTCCTTCCTCTGCAGTCTCTCCTCTTCTCCCATTCTTCAGTTATACTGTCTTCTCCGCTCTCCCTGTATCCCTCCTGTCTTCTGCTCCTGTCGTCTCTTCTCCAGTCATCCCCTGCTTCTCAGTCATCTCTGCATCTTTTCACTCTTTTGTTTGCTTATTCTTTGATTGTTTGTGTTATTCGTTAACCCACCACCCCATGCTGGATGAGTCTTGATGTTTTTTGTTCTTTTTAAAGTTAGGCTTCTTCCTTTGTTTTTGTGCCATATCTTCTGCCCTCTTCTGGTTGCGGCAGTGCATGACACGGGTGGAAAAATAGGGTTTATTACAACACACACATCAAAACCAAAAGGATCAGGAAGGATCAGAATTCCCACTCTCCTTACCAACACCTCGAAAAGCCAGGCCTTGCCGTGCCAAGTACTTAACTTCAGAAGATTTTTCCTCACTTGCTGCTGCTCTTTCCAGCTCATCTGAAGGTTGAATATTAACAGGATTGATCTTCTGAATCCATGTCATCAGTGCTAATCTGTGGCACTGCCTGTCTTTATGTGCACTGAATTTCCACAGTGCCTTTTCCAGTTTCACATGCCAGTCTTCACAAGAGCTGAATGTGTCTTTCATGCCAGTTTAGACATTTGTGTTACAAATTATTTTGCACAGTAGAAACAAAGAACCCCCCTTAAGACGAGGGGGGGCTGTAAGGGAGCCCAGTGTGATCTTTAAACCATTTCTCCTGAAAGCAGGGTCTCCTGTTTGATAGACGTGACATTTACATTTGGCTGATTTGGTGAAGGTCCAAGCTCCTCCCCCCTCCTCCCTAATGCACCTTCATCTTCACCTGCCTGTCTGCTCTCTCTCTCTCTCTCTCTCTCTCTCTCTCTCTCTCTCTCTCTCTCTCTCTCTGCCATTGACTCACACTCAGTCTCCCTGCTTAAATGCTGTATCTGAAATACACACCACAGGCCAAACTAAGAAGCATATTAAACTAACATCAGGATCAGGCTGCTGTGACGTCATTATTCACTCTTAACCATCAATATTTGCTCCTTTTCTCACTCCCCTCCATGTCGCCTGCATTCTCTGCCGTCAGCAGCCTCTTGCTGTCTCTCCCTCTTCATCTTTACTCTCAGCACAGCAGAGTTTACATGAAAGCAGTTATCAGTAAACAAGTGGTGCTTCTTGGCATGATGCTCAGGAATGGATTTCTAAGGATTTGTTACCTGAATGGGAATGATTAATATATGAAGAACCTTTGACTCACATACTGTATACGTCTATCATCTGACTGGCACTAATTATCTCACTGTCTGTACTTACTTTCCTGCTTTTCTGTGGTTGCCCAAAAACTCACGATTGTCACACTTCCTCTTCATGATGACAAGCTACTCACTGTGAATAAATGCTGACTGTAATAAAACTATTTGCATTTAAATCACACATTAATAACGCAAAATACCTTAAGTAAGCAAGTATAGCTTTCTACAGTAATGGAATATAAAATTAATTAAACCTATTACTGTCTACAAAATAACACATTCAGCACTATATCAGACTTTACATCAGCTTTCTGACCATTATAAATATACCTGAGTGAGCACTGTTGTTAGTTTCTAGGAGAATGTGCAGTTAATAACATTTCCAGGTAATTTAACCAGCGTAACTGCACATGAGGCAATTATTATAATTATAATCGTAGTAGGGGTAGGGGGCGCTATAGAGCGAAAGGGTGACTACGCCACTCTGTATCTGTCGCTAAGACGGTTATTTTATAATCACCTTTTGCTGGTTTGATTTAATATAGAATGGATACTGTGAGGGCGGCATGGTGGTGCAGTGGTTAGCACTGTTGCCTCACACCTCTGGGACCCGGGTTCGAGTCTCCGCCTGGGTCACATGTGTGTGGAGTTTGCATGTTCTCCCCATGTCGTCGTGGGGTTTCCTCCGGGTACTCCGGTTTCCCCCCACAGTCCAAAAACATGCTGAGGCTAATTGGAGTTGCTAAATTGCCCGTAGGTTTGCCTGTGTGAGTGCATGGTGTGTGAGTGTGCCCTGCGATGGGCTGGCCCCCCATCCTGGGTTGTTCCCTGCCTCGTGCCCGTTGTTTCCGGGATAGGCTCCGGACCCCCCGCGACCCAATAGGATAAGCGGTTTGGAAAATGGATGGATGGATGGATGTATACTGTGAAATGTATGCCAGTGCCCTCTGCTGACTATTTAATTGATCCGTGTTAACCCTTGAATACATGGTCATGTGACGGAATAGGGTAGGAGTAAATGCATGCTGGGAGATTCATGGAGTCAACTTGTGGTTTGTCGGCTTGTCACGGCAGGATCTGTAATAACTCCTAAGCATTTGGTCAGAAGGCGCACACGGTAATTTATATTTATTGTATTTACTTGTTGTCTTGTATTGAAAAGTGGAATTGCGGTGATGTATGAGCCGCTGTTTAGCGGTAAAATCATGGATCTTTTAGAATGTCTTGTAAGATTAAATGTAATGCAGGAATTTAATAATATGTTTATTTTATAGTTTTTCACGGTGTCTAGAAGAATAAAGACGGAATAAATTTCAACATCTGTCAGGCGTATGTTTTCTGTACCAGATGAAGAACTTTGGGAGCTGTTATATCTTCTATAGTAAAGGTAACCTTACAGTAAATGACGTCTGCTGTCATCTGACGCTATATAGAAAATGTAATTAAATAAGATTAAATTTACCTTCTGCGAGGGGCACCCTAATATAATGATATATATAATAATTATAATATAATATAATTATATAATTATAATAAATATAATATAATTATAATATAATAATACACTGCTGTCTGCCATAAAATAAATAAAAGGGGGAATTGGAATTGCATATGACTATGGAGAGAATGGTTGTCTATGGTGAAAGAGGTGTGGAAATGTTTACTAATTCACATAAGGGACAGCATAAAGGGTTGTTTAATTCAGTATCAGAGGAATTCATATATTTGTGTGATTATGATAATCACACTATTATAACTTGATAGTACATCTCTTGAATTGAACTAATTACAGTGTCATGTATAACACTGCACTTTTTAATACATTGTTTGGCAGAACAGACTGCAAAACTGTAGTCTCAATGGAAAGCTGGATGAAATTCCTAGGGTGGCGTAGTCAGCTGTCCACTGAGTCTACAGTTTTGTAGTTCGGTCTGTCGCAGTCTGGCGCAGTTGGCAGGATCATCGTCCTGAGAGCAGAGACGCGTGTTCAGTGTGAATGACTCTTCAGTTGTTTTTCTATTTTTAATTACCTTTTTATTCCTATCCATGTCTTTTTTTCCTTTTGTATGCTCATTATTTAGCCAGTACAACTGTTTTTATTGTAGTCGAAAACAACAGTGAGTGCCAGTCACTGGCAAATCCCTTGGTTCCCGGTTCCACTCCATCTGTCCTCTGGTGGTCCCCTTGAGCTGTGGACCCCTTTCCAGTGTTCTGCAGCCTGATCCTCCAGATGCACACGGAAAGCAGGGCTGCCGACTACCATGCATCTGGCATGACTTTCACGCTCTCAGACACTCACGCAAGGAATCTTCCACTATATTATTCCACTATAAGCCTAAATGTAGCTACATCAGAAGCGTTGGTGTAGTTTGCATACCCTACATACCATTTAGAACAGGGGTCACCAACATGGTGCCCACTGGCACCAGGATGCCCCCAAGGACCACCTGAGTCACCCACGGACCTGTTCTAAAAATACCACAACTCACCAGTGGGCAGCGACTAAAATTTAATTTAATCTTGTTGCTATTCTTCTTTAATCACATTTGTATTTATATAGATTTGAAAATGACAATATCCAAAAAAGCATTTAAAACGTGTTTATTCTACATGAAGTTTAGATAAGTTTAGGTAAAGTCTGTTCTGGTAGCCTTTGTATGGCTCAGTACCCGTGAAGTAGCTCTCAGTTTCAAAAAGGTTGCTGACCCTTGATATATAGTATACCCCAATCTTGGGTGATATATCCTAATCAGTAAAATAACAGTCGGCTAAATTCCGCATAGTGATCTCATTAACTGCGTGTTGTTGCTGAAATACATCACACAGACGTCGGGGGAATGTCAAATCATCAGAATATGTAAGATTTATACATTTGGTTAAGTTGAACGCATTTGCTGTTGAATGCAATTCCTATCACATTAACAATTACTGGTTGAAGAATTGCTGTTAGTGTCTTAAATCATACTGCTGTAAAAGTAAAATTTACAACAGAAATCAATATGCTTAGAATATGGGTTAAGATGGAAAATAATTTTTCCATCCCAATCCTAATCATGTTAATGCTAATTTACAGCAGTGTGGATTCTCAGAAAAAAAGGTACTCTGACATAAAGATCAGCAATACAGTGCAAATAACATTTAATTTCACATTTATACAAAAAAAGGACAGGGCATTTCGATGATAAAATCTGTAGTGAACAATAAGTCGCATCAAAACAAAACCTGGAATTCGGTCATGCTACCTTAAGGTTAAACATTACTTTGTGCAAAGTTCCTTGTTCTGAAATAAATACTTTCTGCAATAGCACATCCAACCATATTCACACAGTCTTTATCGTTATTTATTTATTCAGCCGTTTTTTTCTTACTGCCAGCATCTCATAAAAAGAGTCAGTGCTCACAGCAGCAGTGATGCTCTGTATCCACTTGTCCTTCTCCTCAGGGGTTGGCGCCGAGATGCGGTACACCACATGATTGCCCTCTACCAGGCGGCCGTCCGCCTCCGTTTTGCAGGCTTTCATCAGCTGTCTGCTGTTGTTAGGGATGTACAGTTCAAAGCAGTTAGGCTTCCTGAGATCCTTCACCTCACGGATGCTCAGATTCTCCAGCGGAATGATCACCCTGGGTTTCTTATCCGTAGTATGTTTAAAGTAGTAAAGGCAGTTGTCCATCAGGATGAACCACCGCCTTTTCCATGTTTTCACCCGACCTCCTCCCAGTTTGAAGAGCCAACCCTCTCTGTCAGGGTTGAAGAAGGCATTGTTCCCATTGTCTTCAGGAATCTTGAATGGCTCATTCTTTATGCTCTTATAAAGATTTCGGAGGAGATCATCTGGCAGGTTGCCTCCATCATTGATTCCTCGATTCATGGAGATGAACCTGTCCACACTGGGCTTGTCTCACACATTTGGATTATGAAGGCTAGTCTTTAGCATGATTATGGAAAATGAAAGTACATAGCAGGTGTCAATGTTTTGAAAGACTCCAGGATTACGTTGACAGTACCTCTGCGCAAAGGCCTCCATCATCCTGTCAATCTTTTGTGCTTCTCCTGGCAGACGGAAACTCCAGAGGAACTGCCTGAGAGCCTGCACCAGGTTGAACCCTGCGAATTCATGAAGCCCAAGAAATGTTTGGAGGACTTGGATATTGAAGTCGTCTCTCTCACCCAGGCAATCCCCAATGGCTGTTTTGTTCAGCCCCTCTCCCTTGTATAGGAGCTGGGCGATGTCCTCAGACGTGTGCCGGAGAAGATTGTTTTGTACCATGAACAAGATACCCTTCTTAGGGTCCATGTTGAATTTCTTTCTTCCCATGGCGACATGCCTATTCTTTTCTAAGATTTGGCTGCGTTTGGTGCTGGATTCAAGGCCCTCCACTTCCATGAGGGCCTCTCTCAGCGCATCCCGCAGCCTCTGGATCTCCAGCAGAAGGGCTCCTTTCCTCAGCCGGATGTCCTCAAGTTCAGAGTGCTTCTCTGGACTCAGGTCCATGGAGACTGCAGCAGACAGGAAAAGGAGATCGTCAGCGGGTGTGGAGCTCAGCAGGTTGGCCATCTCTGCCAGTTTGGTTGTTGGTTCAACTCCCATGGCAGAGTAATCGTAACATTGTTAAGCCCTTGAGCAAGTCCCTTAGACCCAAGTGCTCTGACCCCAAACTCTCATCACTTCGGACAAAAGCATATGCTGAATATATGTAATCCCAAAGGGCAGTTACAGAAGACCCCAGGACCGGAGTAACGTGGGAAGCAATTACTGATGCCTGGAAGCTTTGGGGCATGCAAATAAACTGCATCCAAAGGCAAATGGCTAATAAAGAATGCTCTGAATGCCAGGCATTCGTCCAGCAGTGAGATCGTAGAGATAATGAATAAAGATAGAAAGTGTGAATAAAGATAAAACATTTTGATTGTATTTGCGAAGCGATGCTGGATGTGCTGAGCTCACCGGGAAGGTCATGTGGTCCGCATTCCCTCCCCATGCACACGTGATCAGCTCAATCACACCGAAATTGTCGGTTTGCTGCCCTTCAGGGAAACAATCTAAAGGGTGTTACGGGAAAAGTAATCGATGCAAGAGCCAATGATGTTCTCCTGGTGCCTACCCTTGTTTATGTTATCGTTACTGACACAAACAATGATGAACGATAATAAGCATTTATAAGCCATGATGACCGCACCATTAACGTGGAGTTGCACTAACATCTGTTTTTATAGCTAACCAGCAAGTCAACCTCTCACCCTGGTAATGCAACAGCGCCGGTTAAACAATACGTTTACACAGAGTGCTTGTGATCAGTGGCCTATACTACGAATCAGGGTTACTGGCTTATCGAGGTAACTTGACGGATTTAAGGTACCACAGTTTAAATGAACTTCATATTTGTTCATCGGGATGTCTGAATCGGTGCTGATCAGTACTACGATGCCAGTTATGCAATGTAGTTTTGATAAAACTTTTCTGTCATTTAACATAAGAGGAAAAAAATAATTATACTGTAGTCAAATTGGCTGATATAAAATCGTTTAAAACTGTGACAAATTTTGCCTTTTTTTACAGTGTATACTTCCAGTCACAAGGTAGCAGATACGGATTTCTGAAATAGCAAAGGTAAAGGTCAATGATTAATATCCCTCATCTCTTTTAAAACTATAGGTAAGATGCTGTTTTGATATCCTGTCTAGGGTTGGAGTGTAACAGTATTCACGGGAAAGGGGAATGGGATAAAGGGACAAACGGGGTGAGGGCAAGAAGGGAACACCAGTGGACAAAGGGATATTTTTTGTATTTTCATTTTTTTTCATGTATAATACTGACACTGAACAAATAACCCGGTGCAAAAGACTTTGGGAGTGACCACAGCCAAAATAACAAACAAAATCCCCAACTATCAAGTGCGACCCACAGCTAATCTCACCTAAGTGCAAAAGAAAAGGAAACCAAAAGACAAACACTCCACCTCACTCCCTGACCAAATAAACAGAGTCCAACACACACTTGCAAAACAAAATAGCTAGGGGTGCAACGGATCGCGGTTGATCCGTGATCCGTACGGATTACAACCCACGGTTCGGAACGCACGTGATCCGCGGATTAACTCGTTTTTTAAACTTTTAGATAAATAAAAAAAAAATAACCGCAGATAAAACAGTGTTTTCTGCTGATATTGCTTAAATAATAAATAATTAATTACACAGAAGTCGTGTTTACGTCAGCGGAACATGTGACTCAGTCAACAACGATGGCTAGCGGCGGAACAGAGGAACTCGAAAAGCCTCCCGCGTCATTCAAATCTTTTGTATGGGAGCATTTTGGCTTTCCTGTAAAATATAATGATGACGGAAGAAGGGTGGTGGACAAAACAGTTACATTGTGTAGACACTGTGGCACGAGAAAGCCGTATGAAAGTGGCAATACATCGAGTATGGCCACGCATCTGAAGCGACATCACCCCGGTGTGCAGACAGGATGCAAACCGAAGCAACCACAGCAACAGCTGCTCACCGCTGCATTTAAGCAGCACTTTGCACCAGAATCAGAGCGGGCTAAAGCTATTACCAAATCTATCGGGATGTTTATCGCGGCAGACATGAGGCCATACTCTGTTGTTGAAAACAAGGGTTTTAAAAACCTCCTAAAAGTGCTTGAGCCACAGTACGAAATACCCTCGCGCACACATTTCAGCATGAAGGTCATGCCTGAACTTTACGAACAGGAAAAAAGCAAAATCGTCGCAGACTTATCAGATGCATCCTCTATTTCGTTCACCACAGACGGGTGGACATCAAGGGCTACCGAAAGCTACGTGACTGTGACTGCCCATTATATAACAGCGGGATGGGAGATGCAAAGTCCGGTGCTACAGACACGCCCCCTCTATGAGACTCACACAAGCACAAATCTAGCGCAAATCCTGATAGAAGCAGTAGCTGAGTGGAAGTTAAAGAGACACAATGCATGTAGCAATATCCCAGTCACCACAGATAATGCCAGAAACCAAGTAAATGCAGTGACAGAAGCTGGACTAGGGCCACAGATATCTTGCTTTGCACATGTGATAAATTTAGCATGCCAAAGAGGAATCTCAGTTAACCAGATGGATCGCCTTCTTGGGAGGATTAGGAAGGTGGTTTCTTTTTTCCACAGAAGTACAACAGCAGCTCATGTCCTTAAAACAAAGCAAGAAATGCTACAGCTACCAGCCCACAAGCTCATACACGACGTCACTACAAGATGGAATTCCACATATGACATGTTGGAGCGCTATCTTGAGCAGCAGGCAGCAGTATACTCTGCACTGACAGAAAAGACACTGAAAAAAAATATCAGAGACATTGTCACCTTGTCTGATGATGATGTGAAAGTAGCAGAGGAGGTCCTTCAGCTCCTCAAACCTCTCAAAACAGTCACAACCCTATTGAGTACTGAAAATGCACCATCTGTGTCCATGATCCTACCTCTGAAAACCAGAATTATACAATCCATGTGTGCAAATGAGGAAGACACCAGCATTACCAGAGATGTTAAGGCTGCCATAAGAGGGGACCTGATTTCCAGATACACCAACCCCCCTGAAATACAAGATTATCTTCACAGATCTACTGCACTTGATCCAAGGTTCAAGTCCTTGACTCACATAGAACCAGCCCTACGCGAGAAGACATACACTGATCTCACAACTGAGATTGTGGCTACTGAAGAGGTAAAAAATAATACAGTTATTCATATTATTTAATATTAATATAATTAAGTTATAAAATATTTTAACTATTATTTATGTGAATATTTGATCTTAATTTTGAAAATTACCAGCATATGTTATTGATTGCCTATGAAATATATAACAAGAAATATAGTTAAATAACTCAGTAATTTTTTCTGCAGGGTCAAGCCACAGAGCCAACACCCTCTGAAGAAGACACAGGGCCAAATGCATCTCCTCCACAAAAGAAGTCTGCCATAGAAGAGCTTTTTGGGGATACATTTGTGAAAGAGTCAGACACAGAGAAAACTTTTTACAACACAATCAAAGAGGAGGTAGCGTCATACAGGGCAGCAAGCAGTTTGCCAGTGGATGGTGGTAATCCGCTGGCGTGGTGGAAACACAATGAGTGTAAATACCCTCACATTGCAAAAATGGCAAGACACTACCTTGCTGTGCCTGGCACTTCAGTTCCTAGTGAGAGGGTATTCTCCACAGCAGGTGACATAGTGACAGCTAAGAGGTCTACTCTCTCCCCAGAGAATGTAGACATCCTCATCTTTTTGAAAAAAAATTTGTCATTATAAGGTTTGGCCTGTTTTCAGTTCTCAGGTTGTTTTTCAATTGTTGCATTGAAGTATTCAAGTATTGAGAATTTTATTTAAAAATTGTATTTATTCAGCTTTTTCAGTTATTTCTTGGTTTTATTTTTGTAATTTATTTTAGTTATTTTTGATAAAACCAAAAGTTCCTTGCCATACTGTTCTTGTAATAAATGAGAAGCAAATTACATTTGACTTCTCCCCTTTTTGCTGATCCGAAAATTGATCCGATCCGTGACTCAAAATCCGTGATATGATCCGAACCGTTAGTTTTGTGATCCGTTGCACCACTAAAAATAGCAGTCACTCCCTATGCAGCAATACAATCACACATACATAACATACACACAAGTCAAAGCAACAAGGGGGCTAGTGAAGACGTAAACCAAAGAAAACCAAGCGGGGAGACAGCAAGCCAAACTGAGGTCGCGGGGGGGACCGGAGCCTGTCCTTGGAACAACAGGCGTAGGCAGGAACCAACCCTGGGCAGGAGTCAACACTCTGCAGGGCGCAAACACTCACAACTCAGATTTGCCAATTAACCTACCCTGCGCACTTTTGGACTGTGGGAGGAAACCGGAGCCCCTGCTGGAAGTCTTTCCCCATTCACCAGATTATATTGCCAGAAGACTGAAAATTAGATATCAAATACTAGAGTGACATAAAAACAAAAAACAAGTTTGCTTGTAATGAGACGCAAAACAGAAGATTATCTCTTTTTATATTTTGAGAAAACATTTTAATATTTATCCAACCGGTCAAATGGTTTAATACTTCATACAGCAGCATTTCTAAACTCATTCCTCAGCCCACCAGACAGCTCCACGTTTTTGCTCTGTCCCAGATCCCTGCATGCATGAACCAAACAGTCACCTTTTACTGCTGTGCTGAGAGCTTGGACAGAGCAAAACTGTGGATCTTTGCAGTGGGGTCCAAGGACTGGGTTGAGAAACCCTGGCATAGAGGAGACTGCAGTGAGAGCCAAGAAAAAAAGAGATTAGAGAGGAAGGTAAAATGCTTCCATTAGCATGGCAAATAAGCTGCAAGTACAGACCCTGTGCTTCCATTACAAACAAAAAGCCTGTATGACCCTCCTAAACACACAAGTCAGATTAACTTAACCAGGGGAAATAAGCATTAAACTTGGCAAAGACTAGACTATGAAAAGGGAAGGTGAACATCATACTTACACGAACTTCTGCTAAAGCAAATGGAAAAACCCCTTTTAACTGAATCAAGTTACTTTAAAAAATTAATAATTCAAAAATAAATCAATAAAAATTAAGAAAAACACAATCATGCTTTGAACTAATACTGCAGTCAGTCCTAAATGTTCCCATGACATTCTTTTCGTCACGACGCACACTCGGTACATACTGGTTAAAAACCATTTATAATCCTTCATGTATCAGTCTATGATGGAGCACCCCAACCTGGGCCGCCCATCCAACATGGCAGATTTCTGCCCCCTGGCCCCGGAGACTAGCAGACTAACCTCAGGAAACAGGGAACCAGGGGGACATGGGCCGCTGACTGTATGGGCGACCAGAATGAGGTGAAGCAGAAGGTAGACTCCACAGCAGAGGACCGAGGAATGTAGAGCAAAACCAGGGAACCTGAAGTGGCAAGAACACAAACCAGGACAGACATATAAAACCCAAGCAAACGCATCAGTGGCACAGCCCACCAGCTTGTGAAAGATGGCTACCTGGCATCATGAATCCCTTAATCAAAAACCTTTGTGATGGCAACTTTGCCACCCAGGACTGATCCCTTCTAAAGACCTCAAGTTTCAATGCAAGGTTTCCGAAATGTTTTGAAACATTAGTCCATGTGACTGCTGTGGTATTGTTCCAGGCAGGGAAAACAACTTAGGAGAAAATTTCCGTGCATGTTGGGTGTTTGTGGTACTGTTGGGCTGAGGGGGTAATTGAGTGACAATTAACCTTTGAAATCCAATTATATTATTTAAACAGGTTAGTAGTTAGACAGTGTGATTTAGATGAGGATAAGGATGTTTTATTGTCATTACAAAACGTGTTCTACATGAAGGGAACAAAATGAGGCACTCAGATCCGGTGTATTAGCAATAATAAAATAGAAATAAAACCGAAAGAACAATACAATGAATAATATGGTAACAATTAAAATAAAATATAATAAAGACATTAAGATAGATTCCATTAGGAGAATTTAACCATGGATGTAAAGTGAGCAGGTGTGAGTGTAGCAGAGATTACTGAGGTCTGTGTGTAATAAAGTATATGTGACACTGGCTGAGGAAGCAGCAACGTGTGTGTGTGCAAAGTCACAGTAATAACCTGCAGCACTGAAGGATCTATTGCAGCGAAGCCCTGACATGTAACACTGGTGATGAATAGCAGTGTTAGATATAGGTATAGTGAGGTACTTATAATTATAGTAGGTGTAGGATCAAGGCCTGGATTAGATTTAGTTAGAAACATACAGGGCAAATCTAGATAACACATACACACACAGATTACATATAATTATAAATTTAGGGGCAGTGTGTAGCTCAGTGTGCTAAGCCTGTGATCAGAAAATAGCCCACTTTAGCCCAGCCTGGGCACATCTGTGGGTCCTTCAGCAAGGCCTGCTGATTCTCCACAGCTATATATATTCAGCACTGACCTTTTTCCATTCAGTGGTTGTTAAAATAACTTTGTGTAGCCTAGTAATGGTGTAGTGTAATATTCTTTGGTTTGTAATATAAGGGATTAAATAATATCTTCTAAGTGAGATACAGGCCCTCCACATTTTCAGTGAAAGGAGGCCAGACAGCATGAAAGCTCTTCCTACATTTGCCTCTGCTGTATCTCAGATTTTCAAAAGGTAACATAGAAAACACATCCTTAACCTATTGTCTGAAGGCAGGGGGTCTGGAGGACTTCCACTGTCTGAGAGGAGAAGGCTGTGGCTCTGGCCTGTGAGGCGGTGTATTGTTTTTCTGCGGGGAGATGTGAGCATCGGGTGAGACTCGACTCAAATGCAGCCACTTTGAGACAGACGTGGACTTTAAGGAAACACAGACTACACATGGAACAGCAATGACTGAGCTGGGGAACGCAGTGAGGGCAGACATATTTATACACAGCACACTAATCAGCGACAAAACAGGTGTACAGGGTTAGGATGGAGAACTATAATGGGATACAGGAGAATTAGGAGGGTTACAAAGGGCCAGCAGCGACCTCTGCTGGCATGAGTGGGAGGAGACATGAAAAAATAAGAGATTACAGATCATGACAGGAGCACCAAGCACAGCAACAGTGGGGTCATGCTCAATTATCACACCACATATATTAGAAAACATTATGAAAATCTGTTCCCAAAAATTGTTCAAACATCAGCATGAACGAAACATACGACTGGTTGTACCTAGGCTACACTGGCACTGACAGCAGAGTGTAACAAATTACCAGCTACGACATATATCTGATGATTCAGAAGAAAGACAAGTTGAAGAAACAAAGTGGTTAATTGACTATTGTATAATAATCAAATCACTTCATAATCATGTAATACATAATATGTCACGATGGGAAGAGGGACAATCCAAGGGCAGCCTTGTGGGTTTTATTGCTGAACCAAAAGACATGAATAGAACCCAAGAGGAGGAGGAGAGCACAAATAGGAGGGAGGGAGGAAGGAATAAGCAGGAGGAGTCGGGGAGAACCTACTAACACGGGGAGCAGAGAGGGGTCCTCCTCCTTTTTGGGTAAAACTAATTGCTTGTGACATGGTAAGAGGCAACTTCTTTCTTGAGAGAATTTCTTTAAAGGGCAAGAAAACCAAAGCTGTAAATCTAACAGGAAAAAATAGCCTTTGTAGAATTCTATGTGAAGACCCTCTGGGCCAGGCGCCCTGCCGCTCTGCATTGTTTTATTTGCATTTACAACTTTGTACTCCATAATTTTAATATTTTATCACGAAGCCTGAAGAGCAATATGAACTATATCTTGCTTTAAGTAAATTGTCTCATCCATTATTAGATTTAAACACAGTCATAATCCACAGCAAACTGCACTTACAGCCTTCATCCTGCTCTTCAGTCTTTGACGTGCTGCATCTAAATGGGGACTCGTCAAAAAGCCAAGTGGAGCTGTCATGAATGAAGGCCTTGTTCAAGCTTCCCCAGCCTGACAGCAGGTTAGTCTCTCATTTGACTAAAGTATATTTAATTTCTACAGAACTTTGCAGGCTCATCTAGGATAGAGAATTTCTGCTGCTGAGCGCATTAGAAGAGATTCTCAGAGGGAGATACGAGTCCTAGGTGCCTGCTGGGTACATATTCAAGACAGAGTTAGGACCGACTTCAATAATTCTGCACTGTCTCCCAGATTACGGGAAAAAATTGTATTTTACTGAAAATTTCATTTATGGAATTTTACCTTAGACTTGGTCAACAGCCATGTGGATAAATTTCAGAACTACAGACGGTCTGTGGGTTGGGGGGGACAGGCAGGTTGGCCAGTGGAGGCACACGGAATGCTCCTGGGGGTGTGGTGGGTGTGCTTATATGATTTACAGGAGCCGAGGCTAACAAAGGCACTAAACAGCACAAACAGCCTCATGTACGAAGTTTTACATGAAAAGGGGCCATGGGCTTGTTGGCACTATGTTTCTTAGCACTCTGACTAATACAGCCAACTGGACCATCTACCTCTTCAAAAAACATCCATGCAGAGTTTCCTGCCTGTTTCTGACAGCTTTCACTGTTTTTCTTTTTTGCTCCAGTATCTTGACCTTTACAATCTGGAGGATTGCTACCCTCCAACTAGCTGTTTTGGGTCAAAATGGCCCCATCTGTGTTAATTTGCATCATTAATTACAGCATAAATCGATACATTCCAGATGAATTTTTAAGGTAATTTCAACAAAAGCCTGTAAAAGTGTTAGTTCTGTTAGGCAGAACTGAAAATATGATGTTAAATGTATCACAGTGCAATTGTATTAAAAATAAATCAATGACTTTGCATGACTATTTTTGCACGACAGATTTAAATTTCATGTTTATAGTTCAATTTTATGTTATATAAACAAAATAATTTTTAATACAGTGCATTTTTTTATTAATTCAACAGCACCCATGTTCAATCCACTTAAGTTTGGAAGGTGTATTGGAAGGTAACGCAGATATTTCTTAAGTGGGCATCCAGAGATATCGTCCCCCCTCCAAGCACCCCTTTTCTCCACTAGTTCTGTATGGAGCTCGACAGGAGGAATGGAGAGGTAGAGAAAGGGGTTAGTCTCACACATAATGTAATGCAAAATAAAGAGTAAATACAAGTGCCATGAAGCAGAATTGAGCTCCAGCAGGCCTCGACTTACAGTAAAGGAATTGTAAGGCAGACATGCTAACAAAACAGCTTTACATTCCCAATTCCAAACCATTAATGGGCAACCTTAGAGTGACAACGGCTAAAAAAAACCTTAGCTATAAGCAGGAATGAAACGTTGTGAAAAGCCAAGACTCCACATGAACATGTTCTCCCCTTGCAGAGTCAGATCACGCATTTGAAGTGTTCCCAAGTGTTTGTGTGTTTTAGGTTCCTGTTAGTGAGGGGTCCTTTGCCGTTCTGTCTGACATCCAACAGAAAGTCCACTGTGTCTCTGCAACTTAAGCTGAGTCAGTGTAAGTGTGTGGCTCAGTAGCTCAAGTATTTGGGCTTGTAATCCAAAGTTTGCTGGTTTAAATCCAGCTTCAGATGGATAACTGTATGTTTATGGGCCATTGAGTTATGAAAAATAATCAATGTAGTGAATCACTATATTCTCAAATTACTTGTACTTTTATGAACAACACCGTTTATTAAACAAACAAATCTACATTGGCAGAATGAAGAATTAAAAATGAAAATAAACTATCATTTAAGAAACTGTGGAAAACTGAATATACAATATTTGTAAATTGAAGGAAGAGTCCATTAACTTAAAACCGTTTTTTGGTGGATTCTTTTTTTTTTACAGTGTATGACGCGCTTGAATTCACTGAGCTCAAGTGTATGTGAAAATTAATATATTTACATCTAGTATGTTTCATGGCTTCACTGTATTTCCCTCTGCAATGATCAGTTTCATCTAATTGGTGATGTTAAAGGCAGAGCTGAAATTTAGTTTAGTCATGACCTCAAAATTTAATTGAGTAGGTATTCTGTACAACCAGACGGAACTGCTGGTTGGGCTGGTCATCACCTGCTTTTTCTAAGTGAGGTCAAAATGTAAAGTTTCAAATTGCACAATATATATTAATCTGTTTTTAATGTTTTTACAAAATATTTTTATGTGTTTGCATCTTATATTTTGTATAATGGGCTTGTACATTTGATTCTTCCTTGATTTCGGTGTAATGAAGTGTAACTAGTGAAAAAGAGAGAAGCTTTTGGGAAGCATTATTGAGCTGATTGTCCAGAGTCACTTGGGTGATAATTAAGGTCAATATAAATCACCTATTACCCACTGTAACCCTTTGTATTCCCCCCGCACACTCTGTTAACAAAATAAGAGGGTTGAAGTTAAATCAGGTTAAAAAGGTAAATTTGATCCTCCGCCTATCGCGGAAGATGCGTTCCAGACCCATCAGCGATAGGTGAAAATCCACGATACAGAAGTTTTTTTGAAGTTTAAGCCTTAAAATACCCCTCCCACATGCTTTAAACATATGTAAACTCATTAAAACAACACATATATCTGTATGTCGGGCTAAGGATATGAGTGACATAATAATAATAATAAAAATGAAATAATAATATGTAATATATATATATACACACACACAACTTTCTCTCTATATATGTAATGGAATATATAAAAATAAAAACATATATGGCTCTTACATATTCTTTTCATACTTCTTCATGTAGCATACTGTTGATTCATTCAAGCCATAATGGCGAACGCCGTCCGCATAACGCTTTCCTTCCCGAAGCACATCCAGAAGTTTTACCTTCTCCTGAATGGTCAACGTCTTCCATCGTAGGGCTTAGAACAAAACGAAAACAATCGGACCACAAACAATGTACGGGAAACGCAGAGAATCGTGAGGCGTCGGAGAAAAATCTGTGATTTAGTGGGGGAATCGCTGTAATTTGAAATCTGCCAATCCTGGTTTTCAGCACCATGGACAGAAACCTGTCGTTTATAGGGACCTATTATGCCCATTTTCACTGTTCATAATTGGATTTTTATGGTCTGCTAGAATAGATTCACCCTTTTAATAGATGATATCCTAGAATCCAATATATTATTACAGGGCTGTTTTCATTTGATATTAACCAAACGTGATATTTTTATTTTTACTTTTGATATCTCATCCTTTTCCCCTTATCTGATAAGAGCCGCTGTCCGCTGAGACAAGCTGGTGTGTTTTTACTGCTCATTGAAAAGTGGGTGGTGCGGACTTTGTGTATTACATCACACTCTGAGACAGTCACTGACTGGTGGGCTCTGAGGGGGCGGTGTGACCTGAAAATCATCTATCAATCAACCCAGGATGGGGGGACAGGCAAGTGTAAGGCAACAGTGCTAACCACTGCACCGCTCCTGAAAATCATGAACCATTTTAAATGTTGAAGTTTTTTTGAAATATTTATTAAATTTAAATATTTATTAAATCAAAACATTGAGCAGTATACATGATATAGCGACTCATTAATGAATAAACAATATAATAAGATTCAATTTTGCTTTCACTACTTAAAGCGCCAGAACAACGCATTTGAAAAAATCAACAGCTATATCTCTTACCAGAAATCAGGAACAGGTTAAGAAAATCCACAGACTTCGTCGCGAGCAGTTTAATATACGAACTATTTCCTTCTACCCAACTCCACACACCAATAATATCACTGCGCAGCAGATATCGCCAGGGAGCTCGCGCTCGTGTCTAATGCGCAGTGATACGAGTAGTGTACTTCGATAGAAGCCCGACATTTCTACGACTGATATTTCCAAATCTGAACAACTCCCAGCACAACTTTGATGGATAGATAGCATTAAGGCCCCTCTAAAATATCTTTTTATAGTTTTGGGGTGAACCTCCCATTTAAACGAAGTACATCGTGGTGCTCATGAATTTGAAAGCCTAGATGCCTCACCTCGCTTTTCCACAACGTGTCAGCAGCGCCACCATCTTGGAGCGGTAATTAGGCATAAACAAGCAACATGTCAGGGTGTAGATGGAAAGATCTTTTGGCCATAACTTCTTTACTAATTAACGCATTTATATCTTACAATTATGTAGAATAAATAAAAAAGCCCACCACTACAATATGATTAGTATCGACATTTCGGTAGACTCCTATGTTGTAATAAAACTGTATGGTCCTCTGGGAGTTGGGCAGTAGAAAGGAAATGTAAAGTATCAATAAGAAATACTATTAATGAAGTAGCCGCCCTATCCTTTTACTTTGTATGGAGTGTGCATACAAGACACAACTAATGCAGTTGTACTGTTATGTATATAATTTAAAAGGTATACTTGCCAGCAAAAGATTGAGTTAATAAAATTAAATGAAAAGTATTAAGACCCCTTGTCATTCATAGTATTATATACTTCTTAATTTTACAAAGACTTTTTTCCTATCATATTTTTAAGTTTTTGAAGTTGATAATCTGGAAAACTGCTGCCTGGGATCAACTATCCATTCTTGACTCTTGGAATAGGAATTGAAGTCGAATAAAACAGCCTTACAGCACCCTCTTGTGACATACAGTAATATGGAAAACAGAACAATTACTAACTGAACGCAACATCCCCCCTTTACTTATGTATTCTTCTTCCTGCAGCAGCACTGTAATCTATAAAAGACACGCCTTACCTGAAACATTTATTCCTATAAGGTCACTACACCCCAGAAAAAACAATAATGTAAGTTCAACAAAAAACATTGTGCTTGTGCCTTCCTGTAAGTGCACAACCTTTTCACTATGAACTGCCTGTTTTGCTTCCAACAGAAATCAATTACAATTAGAAATGTTCCATTCACTGAGGACCACAGTAAGAGGATCTATGAACAACTGTTATATATTTTACACTGAATCTATCTTTTCCTTTAAGGTATCTCTTTCTAACCAGAAAATCACGGTCAGAACATGCATTTCATTTCTTTGTTTAATTCTGTGAAGTTCCATAGTCCTTGAGCCGATGATGGTTTGTGTGCCCTGGCTGCACAGCTTCCAGTTCCTTAGGCCATTCCAAGCTCAACTGTTCTTTCAGGACCAGTCTTTGGCAGGGCTGGAAATTTGGGAAGTCCACTGGGTACTGAGGCCAAATGGGCAGCATGCCATGCTTTCCCGTCAGCCAGGATGGGTCTCGATGGGTGCAGAGAATTTCTGATGCCCTTTTTGCACATGCGCTGGTTTCCACAGCCGCACTCTGTGCCCTTCTCTGAATGAGGGAGTGCGAGCTCCCTGTCTTGCATCACAGTACTGTTTCATGTGAGATTGGCAAAGAGACACCCAGCAATGCACTTTATTATCATGTCACTTAATTATCACTTATGCCCCTTCAGTATCAGGCCAAGTACAAACACTACACAAGCAGAGTATTCTGTGGGGAAAGATTAATGTCCTCAACTGCTGAGAGCAGCGTGCTGGTGATGCTCTGTGCTCATTACATCTGTGAGTTCATTACTCTCTGTAGTGCTTTTCAATGCTGCATTGAGCAGTTGCCAGGATGTTATGCTGCCTCTGAGGATAACTGTTTGTTTTGAAGTAGAATAATTCAGAATAATTCAGAAGATGGATACAGATTTTCTCTTATTAAACAAGACACTGGCTCACTCATAATTGTCCAATAAGAGATAAGGAGCATTCCTATTGAACAATCATGACTTCTAGCTTAAGTTAACTCCGCTAACTGAGAAATCCTGCTTAGTGGAACACCTCCCAGGTCAGAAGAGAACAACTACAACAACCAAGAGTCACTACCTGGCTTCTGGTTATTGTGCATTAGCTCACAGCTCAGACTGGGAGTCATTTCATAATGAATCGACTCCTCAAGTCCAAGCCTTGCAGTGGACTGCAAAGCATCCAGGGACACTGCGCAGCACGTTAAAGGACAGCTCTTATGGAGTGACCACTAAACGTAAAAGTGGAAAAATAAATCATTTAAAAAATGTTAAATGAATAGTTAAGGAAGATGTAGCATTTGATTATGTCCATGCATTTTATAATCTATTCAGTACAGGATCATAGGGGAGTCACAATAGGACATACTGTAAGGAAGGGGAATATTCTGCCAAGAAGGTCAGTGCATCATAGGACTCACTGACAGACACAGACACACACAGGCACAAGGAAACAAGCAGCAGAACATGCATATTACATGCAGAGCCAACAAGCCTGTAGGACCTAAGAACAAACTTAGATTTGGGTTCAAAGTGTTCTATCTCGGATTTTCTTGCTGTTGGTACTACAGCCAGACACACAACAGTCTGTAGTCATGATCCTCGTTCCCCAGTAAAATACTCTTATTTTCTTTCATGCGTACTTTGACAAAGACATCAGCTTAATACAATGCACAAGGCTCACAAGTTGAAACTTCAAGAATAGGCACAGACCATGACATCACCTTAAAACCAGCTTGGAAGGTGATGAAATTGTAACCTGGCTGTCTTCATCGCCTGATTTAATCCCCATCATTAACTATGGGGCCTTAATGTAGCATAAGATTAACCACGATCACAAACATTACACTTCTCAGAGCGGCGTCTAGGAGGTTGTCCTAGTTGCTTGTGTGTGTGTGTGTGTCTGTGTGAACTGATACCAGGCTCATGATGGTCATTGACAAGAAAGGGCATTAAACTTGGCAAAAGGGACCGCAAAGAATGGCAGATTGTTATTCTTTATATAAATTCAATAACTAACTAAGTCTTCTTTTATTATTGCTTCTCTTAATAGAAAAGAGAGAAAAATCCATCAGTTTCTTTTGTTTTCATTTGTAACTAATTTTCTCTAAAAAAGAATTTACTTTTAGCAAGACAAAACTTCTGAATTCATTTTCTCAGTCTGTCAGTTTGCACGCACACACACACACACACACACACACACACACAGTCAAATGCATTCATAAATGTATATATATAGTCAGGAGTGGTACTTTCACCACGATATGTCACCCATGTGCACTGTCTTCGAGTAGTGAACCAGTTTTCAATACAATGGTTAAAAAGGCTGTTACGATCCTCAGTCTAGGGTTGAGGACCGCCAGAAAGGTAAAGGGAAAGGAGAGGGGAAAACGAGACAACCAGGGTATGGGAAAAGGGAACACGGGACACAAAGGGATCTATTTTTGTATTTTTTTATGTTTATTCACAAAGACTTTCACACACAATAGGGCAACAGACTTCGGGAGTGACACCGCCAAAACAATAAACAAAACACCACTAACGAACACGTCCCAAACTAAGCTAACTCTAAACGAAAAGAAAAATGACACAGACTAATCCTAACTCCCTAACCAAAACACAGAATAAGCAACACGTACGCAAAACAAAACAGCCGTCACTCCCTACGCACTTAACAGAAACCAACATACAGAACACCAAAGCCGAAACACAGTATCCGAGGGGCGAAGCAAGAGAGGAGTCAGGAGGAAGGCAATAGATCACAAACCAGAAAGCAGTCAAAACCAAAGGCAAAGGTACAGAGGGATAAGGCAAGAGACGAAAACCAGAAAACCAAAACTGTCATACACGATCAATCAAAAGAACACAAGCAAACCAATACCGCAACAACCAACTGTGAGCAGAGCTGCCGCTACTCTCCCGCCACGGCCTTTTAAATCATAAATGCGGAAGTAGCGTATAGCTCGGGGCGTGGCCAGGTCCGGGAGGCGGAGACGAAGGCAGCCGGACAACGATCAGGACAATCCCCCCCCCAAACCTTACGGCACGTAACAAGGCTCAAACCTTCAGTGCCTCGTTGTGCCATCTCTACCAGTGTTTTTTTTCAACAGGGAAAATACAACTTGTATGCTGGCCTTAGAAGCACAACTTAAAAGAATAGCTGCCATGCTTCTGTCTAGCATGGCAGAGGGAGTAAAACGGTATGGGACTGCTTTGGTGCTGGTAAGGTGGGTGATTTACACAGAGTACAAGGTGCAATGAACCAGCAAGGTTACCGCTCTGTTTTACAACTCATGCCACCCCCTGTGGTCAGCACTTCTATCAAGCAGCAAGGCTGATTCAAAGCACACTGGTGAAAGATGAGGAATCCAGAGAACTGTCCTGCTTGACTGGCCTACAGAATCATCACATCTCCAGCCTATCAAGCTCATGTGAGACCAGCTTCACCGTGAGGTCAGAGAAAATACCAAGCCAGTCCCACCTCTGGGAATAGCAGGATTGAAATTTCCCCTAATATTGTCATAAACGGACAGCTCTAATGGCAAAGGACTGCAAAGCTGTAATTGCTGCAAATATAGTTTTCATACAGTTTGATTAATTGAAAATGAAGATGAAACTTATTGCAATATTTATTATATCACAAAGCAGAAGGCAGCAGGGAAAAGTAAAAAAAGAATCACCCCAGATGGGACTTAAAACCACAATATCCAGCTCAGAAAGTCAGGGCCGTGGGCGTTTGGCCAGTGGGGCAACCGGCAGACCTGAGCTTATGACCGGGACACTTGACTCACAATGGAAGCTCAGCAAATTATAAGCAAGCCTGCAAAAGTGACATGAATGGATCTGTGTAATCTATGGTAAAATGCATCTTGGGGCCGAGACACTAACACTCACAGTCCATGAGAAGATGACATCCATCACTGGATCTCACTCAAATGCGCTCATCGAGTTTCCGCTATGCCTTTGGCATTTAATGTTTGTACTTAGCTATAGAGTGGCAGGAACACAAATGAATGGGAAGTTTATTTGCATTACAGCAATACGTCACACATGACTATGTAAGGGAATAGATGAAACCCTGCATACATCACTATACTAGTGCAATTCAGTACAAAGTGCACTGACATGATTCATATGATTTCTGGTTTGTTTGGAAAATTTAGGTCCACCATAAGCTATGTGTTTTATTTATGATGCACATTGATGAAACTATTTGGCTGACACAATATCAAACTTATTTTATAATTGTGACGCCCGCTCCGTCCGCTCCTCGTGTGTGCCACGCCCCCTAATTACCCACGTGTGATTTCCTGATCGTGCCCAGTCGTGTCTTGTTTCCTGCTGCCTTGTTTCATGTATTTAAGTTCCTGATTTGTACTAACCCGTGTCTGTCACTGATGTTACCTTATGTCAGTCTGTGTCTGATGTCCCTAGCCCCGATTCCTAAGAATAAACCCCCGTTTTTCCGTATCCCGCTTGCCTGCCTGCTCCTTCCGCACGATCGCCGCTCTCTGTTCGCGATCGCTGCCCACGACCCGTGACAATAATTTTAAAGGTTTAAATACAATTCTGGGTGTTGGACATCCTGTCAGCCTTCCCCTCAAGAGAGAGTAAACGATTGCAGGGCATTACAAAGGTCCAGAATGGATTTTTCATTTACAGATGTCTTCTTTGCCTCTCGTGACCAGTATCTCACTCCGGACCAGTGGTGGATCTCGTACTCAGGCACAGAAAATGGGTCCTTCCGCCCCGTGGATCTCCTCATCCCCTCAGCCACAGATTCCCTCCAAGCTGATGGGGTAACTATGGTTGGCAGAAGTGGGGTTTGCTGTTCACTGTCATCCGCTTGACGTTGATGGACCACTTGCTGAGGCTGAGGATGGTGGTCTTTACGTATCCTCACTGTTAGGCCTCTGCACACCCATTTCTTTTGCTGACCTGTTGCACAGAAACATTTCATAGTAAACTGTAACATGACTACAGCAATTATTTCAATGTTGTTCAGTCAGTGAGAATCATTTACATAGTAGGGAGCAGATAAGCAAGAAGGGAGGTGGTGCTGCAGAATATGTAAAAGAGAACTTGCAGGCAAGGGAGCTCACTGATAAAAATATAGCTAGAGAAGCTACAGCGCCCTCCACAATTATTGACAGCCCTTGTAAATATTTGTGTTAGGTTGAAGAAACAGTTGTTAATCATTTCTGTATGATCAGCAATGAGTGTAAATATATATGTATACGTTATTTCTTATCTTCTAGCCACATACTCTTAGCTATTGTACTCTAAGTAGGTGGTTAACAGCTGCCTACTTAGATAAGAATCTCACTTCCCTCTCTTGCGCCCCCCATTGACTATAAATAAAGAAGCCAAGGGGAACCACCCTTTGTAACACATTCTGCTGTAGTTTGCATTGCAGAGAGTGTGGGTACCCTTGCAAGTAAAACTGTAACCTGTGTGTGTCTCATGAATGTGGAGTTGGGGTGGAAACGCCGGGCGCTTTCCCCAACACCTCTAGACCTCTGAAGGTTTGCTGCACTATCTGCCATGTAATGAGCCTCCGTCACCCGTTCATGTATTTCCCTACAGTTTTGGAGATGCTGTGACCGAATCATCAAGCCATCACAACTTGGCCCTTGTCAACTCAAATCTTTAGGCTTGTCCACTTTTCTGCATCCCAGTATATCCTACACATTGTTTATTTGCTGCCTAATAGGTCCCACCTACTAGCAGGTGCCACTATTACCAGGTAATCAATATTATTCACCTGTTAGTGGGCGCAGTGTTTGACAAATATAGTTTAAAATATCAGTCATTTAACCTAATTCCGAAATATTAAATGTGGAATGGAAATAATGGAAGCTATTGCTTATGTGGAGTGAACTGAACTTAATTTTGAACAATGTTTCAAATTGCTACATACCTGAAATGTTTGTGGTTTCTTGTAGAAAGAACAGAAGCACTTGAGGTTTGCCTCCAGGACATCACACCTCCTATTAAGCACCGTTACAAAGTAATTTCCTTGAAATATCATCAAAATTTTTTTTTTTCTGGACAGCTCTAAGACTGGGTTTCCGTGGGACATTATTAGGATTAGAAGTAATTAAACCAATTTGGTCTTACATAGCATTAAAAATGGTTTAATTGACAAACAACGCCTTAAATGGCTTTAAAAAGCATGACGTTTTAATGTCATGTACATTAAACATTTAATATACACACAGGACCAGTTGGCTAAATTCTCCAACCTGTGATTGGCTGGTTTGTGATGCTTGTGGATATCACTGTGCTCTCAGAATGGAGCAGTGTTGTGCAAGTTCACACTTTTCATGATCTAGTTCAAAGTTCAGTTCATACATGCTCAAAGTGAACTGTTCACATTCATAGCTCACAATTTAAATTTTTGAACTAGTTCAAAGTTCAGTTCATTTTATTTTTAGGTGCAATATATAGTCTAAATCAAAATTTATTTTGTTTTAACATACATCTATAACCTACCTACATTCTTGCATATATGGACATGTATAGACAAAGGACACAAAATATTATTCTTATTTATGGTTTATTTATCTCTTGCCCCAATACTAGACAAGGGAAGGAAAAGAAAAGTACTGTAAACACATATCGGCATCATATCCATCTCAAATGAAAACTAGACAGAACAGAATATTTATTATTCAGCAAAATATCTCTTTAGTTTTATTTAAAAAAAAAAAAAAAAACTCACGCTTCTTGAAGGTGTGTGGCACCATCTCACTGAACTATTAAAAATAAAAACTTTCACATACAGAAGCCATTGTTGTAGTAAGTAATGAACACTCCACAGACCATGCCTATGGCTTCAGTCCAAACTGTTTTTTGTTCACGTTTAACAGCAGTTGCTTTTCAAAGTTGGCATCTCCCAATCGGTTTCTCCTGGGCCTAAATATCTGGCCACCAGTATTGAAGAGTCTCTCCACTGGAGCACTTGATGGGATTGCTGTGTTATATTTGATGAAGAGCTTCTTCAGTTTGGGCAGCAGCATGTATTCAGTAAACTCGTCAGTGGTTGGGGCGTCCAGATAGATGTCCACCTCAGACTTATTGACAGCTGATGGGCTTTGCTTGAACTTAAAAAAGGATGAAGCACTCTTTTTCCCCTCAAGGTCATCAGGGGCTTAAAATAAAGGTTTGGATGAGGGGGCGGCATGCCGTCAGACCTGGTGTAGCTGTAGGCTTTGAACTCTCATCCAACAGACCATCCAAATCATTTTTCAATTGCACAATGGTAGGAGCCAGGTAGCCGAGGAATGTGTTTTTTCCCCCTGAAGGATGTTCAGAGCACATGCCAAGGGACCCATCACACTCACAAACTTGTTGATGAAGTCTATTTCCTCTGGAGTGAATCAACGAAGCCCAAACTCATCACAGATGGTGTGCAGAAGGAGTCTGTCATACTCAGGAGTGGCATCCAATGGCACTGTTAGATTGCTGGTCTGGGGAGTCAAGGTGGCTATGTGAGCCAGGCGCTGCATTGAGAGGAACATAGAATTCCAACGTGTGTCGTTCGGAGTGACAAAGCCAATCTTTAGCTTTTACTCAACAAAATCTGAGGCTTTCGCACTCCTTTTCACCCTATTCCACAGAGCAGATGCCTTGGAAAATACAGGCCTCGCTAATTTGTTGTACAGCCTATCCGTTACATTCTTTGCATCTGTGGCAACAAGATTTAAAGTATGGGCCATGCACCTTCTATGAGGTGGGAGGCAGGGATCCTCTAACTCTGACAGAGGTGCAGGCTCAAGACCATCGTCCTCATCATCGGAGCTCTCAGCAGGGGTAGATCCTGTGTCACTGCCTTCAGTCACCTCATCAGCTGCTCTAATAACAACACTGTCTCCAAAACAGCTGAATGCTTTGACGAAATTGGAAGCATTGTCAGTCACTGTGCACACAATTTTGTTTTGAATTTTAAATTCCTTGTACACATCCGTCAGCACTTTAGCCAGGACATCATATGTGTGTGACCCTCTGACACGACGACATGCAAGGGCTGCTGATCTCCTGAGTGACACATCATTTTTATCAAGCCAATGAATTGTGATGCCCATGAATCCTTTGTTGACAGCTGACCAGCAGTCAGCTGTTGTGCATACAAAGTCAAGCTCAGCAAGTTCAGCTTTTAAATTACTGATAACCTCAATGAATTCCTTATTCATTAGTCCCTGCACCTGTCTTCTTGAGGGCACATGTCTGCCTGGTTGCAAACCAGTTACTAGTTTTATGAAGGAGGGTTTTTCAACCTTACTCAGTGGCTGTAAATCTCCAACAATGTAGTCTATTATTAATCTGTCTACCTGTTGCTGGGAGATTATACCCCTGAAGGCAGCAGGCAGTGTGACTTGAGTCGTTTGGGGACTTTGGCTGGGGGTTTTGCCCTTCCCTCTATGACCTTGAAGGGCTTGCATATATGCTTTCACGCTGGACGAATGCTTCAACTCAACGTGTCTTTTCAAATTGGAAAATGAGGTCATTGATGTTCTAACTTGTTTTTTCAGCGCAGGTGGACAAAGCTTGCACAGAAAGGTTAGGTTTTTACCGTCAGAGTCTCTGTGAAACAGTGTGTAAAATGCCCGTAAATTGTCAAAGTTACAGCCAGCATCATCCGTGTTTTCTGTGCCAGCTCCACTGGTGGTTGAGCTTTCCTCCTCTGCGCTTGCCATGGTTACTGCTGCAGCAGTTCGCTTCGCGCTCATGCGTTGCCAAGGCTGTGCCCTTTGAGAAGTGTGTGTATGCATTATGGGAAACGTAGTGTGAAGCTAAAGACATTAGATTCGACTGTCCTTGGCTTTACACTACGTTACCCAAGATGCACTGCACACAAGCACTGAGCGAGAGTCAGGCTGAGCATTTTATTTTTCGAGCGGAGGAGCCCTTCGCTAGTGCTTGAGTGACAACACAACATGCTGTTTAAATGTGTGAGCCGACCTTGTCACTCGACTCATCAGGTGAAAATAAATCCCGATGTTTAATTGCATTCCAACAGTGAACGACGTCTACGCCGTTCATCACACATAAAATTCACGTTCAAGTTCTTGATTTACTAATAAGTTGCGTTCAGTTCAAAGTTCACTGAAATATGAACGTGTTCAATGAACGCGTTCTTTTGAACTCGTTCATGCACAATACTGGCTGGTTGTCACTTGATACCTTTTCAGAACCTGCCTGTGTTTCCACCAGTTTAGAAAATGAACATAGGTGACAGTGACAGTAAAGGTTCATATTGTCACGTTCAAAGCCGGACGGAACGGCGATAGTGCGAGGCGAACGGGCAGGAAGCAGGCGGACAGGCGGAAGTCGGGGTAAACCAGGGATTTAATAAATAAACAGGGAGCAGGAGACATGAAACGCCAACTAACATCAATGAGAGACAAAGGACTCAGGTAAGACACGGACTGAAATACACAGGACTGATTGAAAATAATCGGACACAGCTGGGTACAATCATGAAAGAACACGTGGGTAATCAGGGGGCGTAGCACACACGAGGAGCGGACGGGCCAGGCATCCATCCATCCATCCATTTTCCAAACCGCTTATCCTATTGGGTCGCGGGGGGTCCGGAGCCTATCCCGGAATCAATGGGCACGAGGCAGGGAACAACCCAGGATGGGGGGCCAGCCCATCGCAGGGCACACTCACACACCATTCACTCACACATGCACACCTACGGGCAATTCAGCAACTCCAATTAGCCTAAGCATGTTTTTGGACTGTGGGGGGAAACCGGAGTACCCGGAGGAAACCCCACGACGACACGAGGAGAACATGCAATCTTTGTCATCGTCTACTGGATATAAAATATCTTCAAACGGGATATTAAACAGTTCAATCTTGAGAAATAAAGTAGCTATTTTAAATATAGAATAATTAACTGACTTACACTGGAACAGACCCAATACAGAAAAAAGTATTGCAATAATAACATGATGTAGCAAAATTTGTCAGAAGGTTTAGTAGTGACTTGGCTCGAATTGGAAGAGATGAAGAAAAGAAAATTATAAATGAGATTTACTGCTTTAACCTGCAAACCAGTCAATCGTCTTACTGATACAGAAAATAATGTAGGAGGTGACTTACAGAATAAATTGTATGATTATATATAAACATAAGGCAGAAGGAGCCTTTGTTAGATTGTGGCAAAAATGGCTTGAACAAGGTGAGCAGAACTCAGCCTATTTCTTTAGGCTGGAAAGTCAGCAAGTCAGGAACAACAGCATTATGCGGGTGAGGATTTATGGAAATGCTGCAGATGACATCAAGAAAATAGCCGAATTCTGCACTGAGTTCTTTAATAATTTGTATGTCAGGAGTCTTGATCCAAAATTTTTGATTTCTTCTCAAACATCACGGGAATAACTGATGTGGATCGTGAACTTTGTGACGTCCCAGTTGGTTTAACTGAGATGTGTGCAGCAATAAATTGCTTAAAAAAAAAAAAAAAAAAAATTTAAATTAAAAAAATTGCTTTTTTCATCATTGCTGGAGATTTCAATCAGGCAAATCTGAAGCCAGTTTTCCCCAAATTCTTCCAATATATGAACATCCCAGCTAGAGGGAGAATCTGTCTGGACAATGTTTACACAAACGTTTGTGAGGCCTACAAGGCCCCCCCCCCCCACCTCGGCTACTCAGACCATGTCACTGTGATCATGGTTCCTGTGTATAAATCCCTGCTGAAGCACAACAAACCAGTCAGTCAGAGTGTGGCCAGCTGGTGCCGTCTCAGCTCTCCAAGGCTGCTTTGGATCTACTGACTGGGACATTTTTAAGGAGGCTGCTATAAATGGTGACGCCATCAACCTGGAGGAGTATATAAACTCTGTGATCGATGACCACGAGAGCCGACCAAAGGCCCTGGATGATGAGGGAAGTGCTCACATAGCTAAGAATCAGAAATGCAGCTTTCAGATCTAAAGACAAGGCTGCCCTCAGGACGCCCACAGACAACCTGTCCCGAGCTATGAGGATAGCCAATCAGGCACATGCACAGACGATCAATGTACACCTTAAATGCACCAAAGACACACGCCGTATATGGCAGGGAATTCAGCCAATCACGATCTACGAGCCCATCCTACACATCAATGGCGGTGATGTCTCCCTTCCAGATGAGCTAAACAGCTGTTTTGTACAGAATAAGCCGACACCCCCCCCCCCACCCCCCAAGTGAGAAGCTACTTTGTCTGACCACAGCTGATGTGAGAAGTACTCTATCCAGAGTCAACCCACGCAAGGCAGCAGGAGCTGACAACATACTTGGCTGAGTGCTGAGAGAATGCACTGACCACATGGCTGGGGTCCTCACAGAATGCACCTCTTTAAGCCAGTGGTCTGTCCCAGCATGCTTCAAATTAACCGCCATCATCCCAGTGCTGTAGAAGCCATCAGTGACAGGCCTGAATGACTACTGCCCAGTAGCACTCATGTCAATCATCATGAAGTGCTTGGAAAGGCTGGTCATGGCAGTAATACATAAAGACTAATCTTCCCACCTCTCTAGACCCTCTCTGATCTGCATACCGGTCCAACAGGTCTACTGAGGACACCGTAGCCTCTGCCCATCACCTTTCCCTGACACATCTGGGTAAGAGAGTCACAGATGTCAGGATGTTATTCATAGACTTCAGCTCTACCTTCAACATGTCCCTCAAAAACTGAGGGGGTTAAGCTTGAACACCACTCTCTGCAGCTGGATCTTGGATTTCCTGACAGAGACGCCCCAGTCAGTATGTATGGGCTGCAACACGTCCAACACCATCATCATCAAGTTTGTGGATGATAAAACTGTGGTGGGACTGATAAATAGAGAAGATGAATCAGCATACAGAGAAGAGGTGGAAAGTCTGTCCACAAGGTGCAGAGACTACAATCTATCTGTCAACGCTGACAAGGCAAAAGAGATGATTGTGGACTTCAGAAGGACACGTCCTGTCCACACTCCACTCAGCATCAACGGTACTGCTGTGGAGATTGTAAGGAGAACCAAGTTTCTCGGTGTGGACATAACTGAGGAATTTACATGGACAAATAACACCAGCTCCTTATTCAAGAAAGCCCAGCAAAGACTAAACTTCCTGAGGTGGCTGAAATAAGCAAACCTTCCCCTCCCATCCTCACCATGTTCTATAGAGGCACCATCGGCAGTGTTCTGACTAACTGCATCACCATCTGGTGTGGCAGCTGCAACAAATCTGACCGCAAATTCCTGCAGAGAGCAGTGAAAACAGCAGAGAACATTATGGGATGCCTCTCCCTTCCCTACAAGCCGCTTTTTGCAAACGCAGTGTCCGCAAGGCCTGCAGCATTGTGCAGGACCCATCACATCCCTCACATGGTCATTCCACACTCCAGCCACCTGAGAGAAGATACTGCAGCATCAGAGCCGGATCTGCCAGGCTGCGTGGCAGTTTGTACCCCCAGGCTGTCAGGCTCCTCAACACCATGCTGCCTCCCAGGATCCCTCACTCTGCCTCCTCACTGCCTCAACCCCCCCGTAACCCACAACTAAAGGCCACAGACTGACCCTTAAGCGCTGCACTGCACTTAACACTTTGTCACTCTGACATGGGGGCAATAATAAGAATCCCCATTATTCTCTGTCTGCCCCATTATTCTGCTTCTATTCCTATTTTCAGCTGTTAGAAATGTTAGACGTGTTACTGCTGTTACTACTATTATCATACACTGTTTACACTGTGAACTCAGGCTGTTACAGCGTACATGATGGTGAATTCAGGTCTAACTGACTGCAGAAATACATCATATATTTAATATAGTTCTAACAATATTGCACATTGTCCAGTATTGCACATTACTGTATATTGCATAATCTACTCCTCTTCCTCAGTTGCACTGTCCTGTAAGTCCTTTGCACATTGTCTTGTCTTGTTCTCTATATTGGACTAAGTTTATGCTTACACTGTGGGCCCTGAGCTTCGCCATTTCATCTCTCTCTATACTTATATATGGTGGAGATGACAATAAAGTTCAATTTGGCTTTGATCTTGGGGGGTTTGTTCACGGTGCAGCAATTTGGAAAAAGAGGGAACTGAGCTGGAAGGTGAAGCTTTTAATTTACCAGTTGATCTACGTTCCTACCCTCACTTATGGTTATGAGCTCTGGGTGATGACCGAATAAATGAGATTGTGAATACTGTATAAGCAGCAGAAATGAGTTTCCTCAGCAGGGTGTCTGGGCTCAGCCTTAGAGAGGGTGAGGAGCTCAGACATCCGGGCTCAAAGTAGAGTCGCTGCTTCTCCGCATTGAAAGGAGTCAGTTGATGGTTCTAGGATACCTCTTGGACGGCGCCCTGGGGAGGTGTTTCAAGGCATGTCCAACCAGGAGGAGGCCTGGGGGCAGACCCAGAGATTATATATTATATATAACCTGAGAGATTATATATAATATATACTACATTATATACCAGCCTAGATGCATCTACGTTGGGAGCGTCGCATTGTCGCGCTGCTGGAGAGAGGTGTGTGTCCAAAGTGGATTAAAAGACGTTCATATAGTGATCTAAAGACAAACTCACTTTTATTAATAGCTGTTGTAGAATCAATATTAAACTCACTATTTTATTTGTGTCCATTGCTTGGTCAAAATATCAGGCAGATCATTGTGAGCAGCAATAAGTAATAAACATAACAATCTCAAATAATGATAGACATTAATTAGCTTTGCACATTAGTTAATTTTGCACATTGCTTACTGAGCAAAATTAGCACAATACGATCATTAATAGCATAATCAGTTTACTGAATGTGTCTGGCAGGCTGTGGGGTGGACTCTCTATAAAACAAAACAGGTGTTTAGTACCAAATTAGGACCCAATATACTCATTTTTAATTCTTAATTAAAAATTAAGGATGGCATGGTGGTGCAGTGGTTAGCACTGTTGCCTCACACCACTGGGACCCGGGTTCGAGTCTCCGCCTGGGTTACATGTGTGTGGAGTTTGCATGTTCTCCCCATGTCGTCGTGGGGTTTCCTCTGGGTACTCCGGTTTCCCCCCCAGTCCAAAGACATGCTGAGGCTAATTGGAGTTACTAAATTGCCCATTCAGTAGGTGTGCATGAGTGAGTGACTGGTGTGTGAGTGTGCCCTGCGATGGGCTGGCCCCCCATTCTGGGTTGTTCCCTGCCTCGTGCCCATTGCTTCTGGGATAGGCTCCGGACCCACCGTGACCCAGTAGGATAAGTGGTTTGGAAAATGGATGGATGGATATTAGATAAGTGGCAGAAAAATTGATGAATGGATGGAACTGTATGAAAAATAATGCTGCTTATGAAAGTAGGTAAGTAAGAATTTCAGGTTAGAATTTCATTGTACCTTATACGCATGACACTGCTTTCTTAGAAACTTATACTGCCATTAAATTTTGAAGACGCTGTACAAAGAAGGACACAATAGTGTTCGGAATATTTTTTTCTTGTCTGTGAAAATATACAGCTCTTCTGGACACTCATTCTTAAAAAAATCAGATGCTACTTTAATACGATCTGTACCGTTAGTAAAGACAATGTTCCGTGACAAAACGTGACCATACTGCCACGCCAATTTCTGGTGGCACTGCACGTCGCGCATGCGTCTTGTTATCCTCATGTAAGTGCGCAGACGAAGCCGGAATCAACACAGAAAACGTGGCGGCCAGACTGGTACCTCTCCGCGCACGTATAAGCGGACGTGTTTGTATAGACTTTTATGATGCATTTTACTCCTCCGCGGACGACCGCCTGCCGCACTACAAATTTGTCTTTAAACGCCAACATAGATGATTTTGATGAGGATTGGGGTAGTTTGCAAACCCTACAGCCAATTTTCAAGGTAATAGAACTGTTGCATACATTTAAATGCGTATGCATATGTGTGCAGACTTGTCCCAAATTGAAAATCTCACGCCAGCCAGTTGATCAAAGTTGGCAGCCCCGTGAACTGCCGCTCTGAATTTGTAAAACGTAGTGAAACATACACAGACCTCGCGGCTGTGGTACGTGTGCAGGGAATATCAGAATTACTACTAATACTTAAATAGGACACGTGCGCATGTGCAAAGTACACAGCTTGACCAGAGAAATATGAACGTTTCCATGTACGCATACGCGGTGTAATACGCGAGTGCTGCGCTTTGCGGAGAACCAGCCTAGATGCGTCCGCGTTGGGAGCGTCGCGTCGACGCGCTGCTGGAGAGAGGTGTGTGTCCAAAGTGGATGAAAAGACGTTCATATTGTGACCTAAAGACAAACTCACTTTTAGTGGTAATCTTTGTTGTGTAATTTTATGGTTAATATGTTTGATGAATGCTGTTTGTGTCACGCTCGGCGTCTGCGGGTGAGGTGCACGGACGGGGCGAGCGGGCAGGAAGCACGCGAGCAGGCAGAATCAGGGCAAACGGGGATTTATTAGCAGGACGAGGACTCGGGAACATGGCACGCCGACTAACATCAATGACAGACACGGGTTAGTACAAATCAGGAACTTAAATACATGAAACAAGGCAGCAGGAAACAAGACACGACTGGGCACGATCAGGAAATCACACGTGGGTAATTAGGGGGCGTGGCACACACGAGGAGCGGACGGAGCGGGCGTCACAGTTTGTAATTTTATTTACCTGTAATTAAGCCTATTAGTTTAACACGCGCGTCATTTCGGCGCGTCTTCCCGCCGGCGTCGCGCGGGCGACCAACATTTCCTGAGGTATTTCACATATTTGACTTTTTATATTTTATGTATCGTACAGAATAATAGAGCGCAGGCTATATTGCAGTTCGGCCCCAGCGAGTCTCTCAGCGCGGCGTGTCTCACAGCGCAGGGGGCAGCCGGAGCGCCGCAGACTCGGGCGGCTACATGAGTATATTGGGAATAAAATGTGTGTATTGGAGCGAGTTCTGTGTGAGTGAGTGTGTGAGGTGTGACAGTGATAATGATGGAGATGCTGGGCTTCGTCATGGGATCAATCGCTCTTCCTCCTGCCTACAGACTCCTGCCAGCTGACGCTGGACCCCAACACAGCACACAGATTCCTGTCTCTGTCAGGGGGGAACAGGAAGGTGACAGGGGGGGCAGAGCAGCCATATCCTGATCATCCAGAGAGATTTGACAGCTGGAGCCAAGTTCTGTGCAGAGAGAGTCTGACTGGCCGCTGTTACTGGGAGGCTGAGTGGGATGGAGATGCAGCCTGGATAGGAGTGACTTATAAAGAGATCGAGAGGAAAGGAGGGAGTTATGACTGTGGGCTTGGAGCCAATAACAAGTCATGGAGTCTGTGCTGTAATACTGACAGTTACTCTGTCCTGCACAATAATAAACAGACTCTCATACCCATACAGCCCTCAGGCTCCCGCAGAGTAGGAGTGTATCTGGACTGGGGGGCTGGTGCTCTGTCCTTCTACAGAGTCTCCTCTGATGGACTGACCCTCCTGCACAGATTCACCTCCTCATTCACTGAACCCCTCTATCCAGGGTTTGGGGTTTATCCAAACTCCCCCGTGTCGCTGTGCATGCTGGGATAGCTCACTGTGTGCTGGAGGAATCATTTTTACCGTATCAGAGTCTCACATGTCGCTGCTTCTCCGTGGCAAAAAGGTAAAATCTCTGCTTTATAACCAGTATAACCCTTTTTACTCTGTCTGAAGTGTGATGTATGTTAATAAAACAAGTAATTGGGTTCTGTAAGCTGAACAAACATACAAAATGACTGTTTTTCTCTGACTTATGTTCTATGTTGGCTGTTAATGCACCAAAACTGCCAAAACAAATTCATAGTACATGCAGTTGTACTAATGGAGTGAATTCTGATTCTGAATAAAATAAAATGTAATGAAATCTAAGCCTGATGAGTGGGGGGAGCTTTTCCCCTCCCCTCTATATGTATATTTTATATTTCTGTCTATATATTGTATTTGCTACCTGTACACTGACAATAAAGGCTTCCTATTCTATCCCATTAATGTCCCGGTTCCGCGCTGCCCAGAACGTAACTGAGTAACAGACTTAATCCGCGCTCTCTGCTCACTGAGCGCAGCAGCCTGATATCGCAGCGGCGACGCTTTGGCCAGCAGGGGGCGGCAGACGGCAGACAGTTTATTAACTCAAAACCTACAGCGGTCCTGAGGTAACTTAGTAAAGATAATAACATAATCAAATTAATCATATATTAACTAAGTAAACATAAATAACATAAAATCTTAATAAGTCACGTTAGTACAACAATAACAGAAAGGCACCTGATCATCAATGAAGTAGTGTAGGTGATTACCAATTACCAGAAAAAAAACACATAAATCCTGTTTCATTAGGAATCCTGAGATATATACAGTACTGTGCAAAAGTCTTAGTGAGTCATAGGAAATGTTTAAAGCTATTTATCTGGGTAGTAAATTTATATTTTCTCAGTATTAAAAACAAAATTTAATATTAGAACATGTGCAAATTATGAGTAAAACAAAAAAAACTAAAAGGAATTTCTTATGTTCTCCAAAAAGTTACTGATATCTTGTTGGATGGCTAGATGAACACCAATATGGTTCCTAAACCTCTCCTCAGGTTCACCTCGGCCATTTCATGTATTTGTTAAATTTCACCACCAGCTCAATTAATTCATGAAACTAGTTTTGAAAAGTCACTGAGGTATTGATTAGCTACACACGTGGACAAAATTGTTGGTACCCTTCAGTCAATGAAAGAAAAACTCACAATGGTCACAGAAATAACTTTAATCTGACAAAAGTAATAATAAATAAAAATTCTATGAAATTTAACTAATAAAAGTCAGACATTGATTTTTAACCATGCTTCAACAGAATTAATAAAAAAAAAAAAAACTCATGAGTGTTGCTTGTTGCCCCTCGTTAGTCTTTGCATTTAAGTATCTATTTGTCTCGGCCATTGATGTTAAACCTTCCTGCTGCCTGTGACCTTCCCGGTTGCTAGTCCTCCCATTTGTGATCCCTCACGATCCTCTTTGTTTCCAGTCTCAGCCCATCTAGTTCAGCAAACCCCCTTTTTGTTTTGCTACCAAGGATACAGAGATGAGAGTCTTTTACCAAGCATACAGTGTCCAGAGTGGATGAGCATGACCACAGTGAGAAGAGGATCTGATGGATGGAGGACCTAAGTACCATAATCTTAGTAACGCATGAGCAGAATTGGACCATAAGAGGAACTGGCCGGCTCCATCTCACACATGGTACGTGGGTGTAGAAGTTACTCAAAACCATATGGCTGAAATCCTCCACATGTGCATTTTGAATGTATTGGGCATCATGTCCTGTTTTAACCATGAGAATCCAGTGAGGGGCGGCTCAGTGGGTAACAGGGCTGCCTTGCAGCTGCAGTGTTGAATGTTTCCATCCTTCTCCTATGCTGTCTGTGTGGCGTTTGTTTGCTCTCTTTATCCCACATGGGTTTCTTCCTGCAGCGACTCAGACAGGCATCTGTAAATTGTCCGGACTCCATAACTGTGAGTGTTCCTTGTGATTAAATGGCATTGTATCCATGGTGGACCCCAGCTTTTTGCCCTGCGTTTCCTGTAATTGGCTCTGGGATACCCTTGTGATAAGTGTTTGGAAGATGGATGCGTCTAATCTTAGTACTTACGTGATCTATCCCGTCTCCTCCCAATTGAGCCAGCAGAGGTCACTAATGGCCCTCCGTAACACTCCTAACCTTCCCCAGCTGTATCCCATCGTTGACGTTCTCCACCCTGGTCTGTTATCCTCCTACACCCATCTCCCGTCGGTGATTACTGTGTATAAATGTTCCTGCTCTCATGGTTCCTCAGCTCCGTCATCATTCTTCCAAGTGTTGTTTGCTGTATTCCCTTAATAAAGCCTGTGTCTTTCCCAGAGCTACTGCATCTGAGTCGTCCTTAACCCAGATTATATTACTCATCACATAGAATATCCATTTACATTTAACCCCATGGACACTAAGCTTTTCTCCCAGGGGTCTAAGGTAAGAGAGACCAATTGGACCAATTCGTCCAGATAAATACATTTGTAAAAGAAGTAGTGAATACGTTTCCAATCAATTCCTATTACACATTGACGTTATAATCAGAAGCCACATTATGAAATGGAATATATCCAAACAGCATTTTAATCTGACCAGTAGGGCATGCTGTTGTACCACTTGTAGAAACACTTTTGCATTTACCAGACTTGTTTATCCAAAGTGACTTACAGCAGTGGGAAGGGTTATGTTTTATGCATATTCTTGGGGGATTTGAACCCATGACCAATGCATCATAAATGCAACACTCTACTTGTTCAGCTAGAGAATCTCTATGAAAAAAGTCCTAATGACTTGAAGTAATCAGCTCCTAATGCCAGGTAGCTGAAAACACAATGAGGTTCTTCCTCAATGTGATGCTGCCCAACCCAGCAGACGGGAATCTGATGAATCAGACACGCTTGCCAGTGTCCAGTTTAACCTTTGGGGTCCGTGGACTCGACGGCCAATCAGAGATGGCAGACAGCTGTCCACATGGCCCCGATTGAGCGGTATGTTTGCGTAACCTGCTGGCTGTAAAAGGAGACCATGTGTTTGAATGCTGCATCGCAGGCCTGACACATGAGAAAGACCAGATGCCAGCCACCTCAGACATGTGGATTTTATCTGTGTTCCACAGGCACTTTCATATAAGTGATTTACAGGAACAGCCAGTCTAGTGCAGGGCAGCGCAAACACCCTCATGCATATACTGGTTTTAGCACAGCTTCATTGTAAAGCATATCAGATGGCCTCAGAATCCTGCTCCCTGCTTAATACAAGGTGAATAAGGAGTAGGAACTAGGGGACTAAGGACTATGGGATTAGGGGCCACAGGACTAGGAGACTATGGGACTAAGGGAATAGGGAACCAGGGGAAAAGGGGCTACAGTGTTAGGGACCATGGGACTAAGAAACAAGGAGACTAGGGACTTGTGGATCATGGAAGTGGGGCAAAGGGGAATTGGGCACTATGGACTATGAGACTAAGGTATAGAGGGACCACAAAATTTGAGCACTTAAGACTAGAGGACTGTGGGACTGCAATGCAGCATCTCCGGAAACCTGTTTACTCCTGCTGGGCAGCTTTCATGTGGCACCCCCTGCTGGACAGTGGAGACACTACAGAGGCTGTGTATTGTGTTCAGTCACCTTTTACTGTAAATCACACATGGGTTCACGCTCATTTGTGTCTGCTCTGAATCCCCATGCGCCGAGGTGAAAACTCCATCCACTTTAGGTAATTCAGGGGCCTCTTGCCAAGTTATGTGAGCTTCGTGTCTGATTCTTTGGGCTTCCGTACTGGAAGCAGTCCAGGGTAATTCTGGGAAAGTGTGGAGCTTAGACAAACCAAACTACAGCGTAACATGCTGCCAAGGGGGATTTTAAGATTTTGGTATATTGTGTGGGCATCTTTCTGTTCTTGATATTGATTGATGTATGTAATTATGTAGTAATTTTCATATACGGATAGCGCACTATTGTATACAAAGCGACAAGCCAAGCTTGCAGTTTTGCAGTGTTCATGTGCTGCCACCTTCTGGGAAAACGAAGAACGGATTTTCAGATTAAGATCTAAAAAACTACACATTTACATTTTAGCCCATGTTACACTGGGCTTTTCTCCCAGTGCAGTAAGGTCAGAGAGACCTACCAGAGAGAAATCTACCATAGTTACTGTTGTATATACATTTATACTGACTTACATTTTACTTATTTATCAGAAGCTTTTATCAAAACGACATACAAATGAGGAAGCAGATTGACACTGTACGGTGCTGGGCGTCGCCCCGGTATGCAAAGTGCTTGGAAAGATTAAAAGCGACAAAACATTGTATAAAAGATCGAGTCCAAGTGCAACAATTATTAAAAATAATACTTAAGAATATCAGTAACAGAGCTCAGCACCAGCATGTATGGGCCCTCAGGACCTGTGATGATGAGCACAAAAACACCAACGCAAATCCCCAAACTGCACAATATTGTGTTTTGAGTGAAACCTCAATGAGTCTTTAGGTCCATGATACTGTAATAATTTCGAGGAACTTTATCGCTGCATGCAATTCCAAAAGCGCACCACTAGATGGCGGCTTCCTACCGTGAGCTGAAACAGCCGCCGTAGGGGCGATACGCGGCAAGTTTCCCCAGCCGCCAACCGGCGTGCACCGGGGCTGCGTCTGGGTCAGGCTTTTGCCTGCTGCTTTCCTCCAGCTTATTTTCTTGTGTAACTTGGTGCTGGGCTCCTCGCCATATAAACAAACTCAGCCTAGCAAACATTAAGAAATCTGGATGCTATGAAAGGATCGTCTACCATACTCCCATATTCCACTCTGCTTTCATCCAATTGTCTTTGGTTTGTGTTGCTGGGAACCATTATCGCTGTCCTTTTATTTTGCTGCAAACGTAATCGTATGATCACATTATATCGCGACGTCCCTTGTCCCCACCCACGTTTTGTTGAAACTGCATGAAGGTCAGACCCACTTTTGTACCGTTTGAAACACATGTTGATCATTTTTTCTCCTGCAAAAAAGAGCATTTACTTTTATTTTGGAGATATTTTTTTGCAAAGCGACTTACAATTTAGAAAGCGGCGAGTTGAGCAGCAAACTTAGGGCGGTGTGACTAAGCAGGTTTGGACCCATGAAGCTCAAATTCCACAGTCAAACAATTTAAAATTGTTTCTTTGAGAAGGCAGACGCAGGCAGTCACCGGTGCGTTTGGGGTTAAGGGCCTTAGTCACAGGAGCATAGTGATATAAGCCACTGAGCCAAACGCCAACCCACAGCACTGACCTCTGGCAGAATTCACCTTTACAAGCATGTTTGGCAAATGCCACTAAGTACAAAACTGATGCACTTTTACATAAATAATTGTACTTATCATCAGGGTTCAAGTGTCAGAAGTGCTTCTGCTACTCTTTAGTAAGGTTGCAAATTCCATCTGTCCATCCATCCATCTTCTGTAGCCAGGTATACACAGACGCACACACACAGACGCACACACACACAGACGCACACACACAGAGGCGCACACATGCACGCTAATGCGCACACACACACAGACGCACATGCGCACACAAACACGCACGCACACGCGCACACACACAGAGGTTTGTAATTATGTCTTTGTGGGGACTCTCCATTTGTTTCTATGGTGAAAACTCTAATCCCAACAATGACAGTCTACCCAGCCCCAACCTTAACCATAAGTAAGCAAACAAAATACAAGATTTTAGGTATTTCCAGTTTTGTGATTCTATTCACAGATTTTTTTATGAAATTGAGGTTATGTTTGTGGGGTGTGGGGAGTGAAAAATATCCTTACATGGCAAAAGGTTTTTATCTCATCGTGGGGGACATTTGGTTCCCACAATGTAATACACTGTGTTCACAATTATTAGGCGAGTTGTGTTTTTGGGATTAATTTTAATAATAAACAAATATAGTGTCATCAGTCAGTCCAAAATGTTAATGAACCTGAAGCCTGAATGTTATGCAAGGGAAATAATAATAATAATCGACACTTTTATTGTCCCTGTAGGGAAATTGTCTTTACACCTCCCATAACTTGCTCTTTTTTTTCCATAGAGGAAGTTGTCTGCGAAGGGCTGCCACCTGTAGCGGCACCCAGGGAGCTGGGGGTTAAGGGCCTTGTTCAAGGACCGACAGGCTGAGGCTGGGTTTGAACCTGCGACCTTCTGATTACAAGCACACAGGCTTAGCCCACAGAGCCACACGCTGCTCCCAATGTTCCCAGAAATGTGAGTGTGAACATTATCAGGGGAATACATGTCTGTGCAGAATTATTACACAACTATTAGTGTGCAGAATTATTACACAACTATTAGTGTGCAGAATTATTACACAACTATTAGTGTGCAGAATTATTACACAACTATTAGTGTGCACAATTATTATGCAACTAAATGGAACACCTACATTTTCCCATCTCCCTTGTTCATTATCATCTTTCAAAGTGCGATTAATAAACAAACATCACATAATTTCCAAATAAACAATTCTGACATGAAATATCAATTAGTGAGCAATATAGCCACCTCCTTACGGACGCAGCAGGAAGTGTGAGTGTCCTGCAGGCTGGAGAGAGAGCTGCTGATGACGCGCTCAGCGGTCCGGACCCTTCAGAAGACTGTGCAGACCGCTGAGTGCATCATCGGCAGCTCCCTCCCCAGCCTGCAGGACACTTACACTTCCCACTGCATCCGTAAGGCCACCAGCATTGTGACTGACCGGTACCATCCAACCCACGAACTGTCTACTACCCCTCTTCCATCCGGAAGAAGATTCTGCAGCATCAGGAGCAGGTCTGCACGACTGTGCAATAGCTTCTTCCCCCAAGCAGTCTGGCTGCTGAACAGCAATAAGTCCTCCATTCATGGAATCTGGTATTTTCTTGTTCTGTTGACGATTAACTTTTTGTGCAGCAGCAACCACAGCCTCCCAGACACTGTTCAGAGAGCTGTACTGCTTTCCTTCACTGTAAATCTCCCATATAAGCAGGGCCCACAAGTTCTCAATAGGGATTATGTCAGGTGATTATGTCATTATTCTGTCATCCTTAAGGCCTTTACTGGCTAGCCATGCAGTGGAGTACTTCAATGCATGCGATGGAGCATTGTCCTGCATAAAAATCATGGTCCTCCTGAAAGATGCTGACTTTATCCTGTACCGCTGCTTGAAGAAAGTGTCTTCTAAAAATTGACAGTAGGTTTGGGAGTTGAATTTGAATCCATCTTGGCATTTTCTGGGAAAGTAGAGTGTACCCTTGGGGAGGTGGGCTCCGGCTGGGCTTAAGATACGGTTTCATTAATGAGACTCACATGGTCAGAAGGTTTGAGGTAAACGAGTCTCACTGGCTGTTTCTGAAGGTGTGACCCTCCCCCAATAAAAATCTCACGTCTTCAAATTAAAATAATAATTGTAACTCTCCACTACGATTATTCATGTTACAAGGTCCAACTGACAGCACTACTTTGAGGAGAGTTCTTCATCTTCTACCTGTGTGTTGGTAGAATAGTGATTCAGAACATGGGCTTGTGATCTGAAGCAGGCGGGTGTTCGCCGTTGTACCTTTGAGGGAGGTTCCTCACTAAATTAGCCTAGTTGTGGGCATCTCCATCACTGCAGTTTGCGAGGGCTTGGTAACCTAGCCACTTGCAGTTGTTCCCGTTTTAAGGTTCCCTTTTAATACCGCTTGTAATCAGTCAGTGGATGGCGATTTGGTGGAGTGTTCCCGGACCGGCGTGAGCCAGGCAGCCGGTGGGATACTGAGCCACTACAATTGCTGCTGTTTTCTGCTTTTGTTTCATTTATTTTGTTTTCGGGTTTCCTGTTTAATTAGTATTAAGTATTTATGTGTTTTGTTTAGTTTGTTGTACGTAAACCGTGGGGCGCCGTTGGGGAGGCTTGGTGTTGGGTGGTGAGGATCTGGTTTGGGGGGGGGGGGTAGGTCCTGGCGATATAGCGCTGTGTGGTCGCTCTGCCTTCTTAGCCCACCCCCCTGGTGTGTGTATCTACGCCATGTGATGTGGTGACCCTGTGGAGTACCTTCTGACAGTGTGTCCCCCCACCCCAAGGTAATAGCTGCCGGGTTTGGGTTTCTTTGTGTGATTGGAGTGTTATTCTAACATGATCTGATTTGTACCATTTGTGGGTAATTTTTAAAGTAATTGCTTTGCTGTTTGGTTTTTCCTTTGGAGTGTTAACTGAACGCAGAATAATAAAGGCAGTGTTCATGGTCTTCACGTCCCCCGGGCGGTGATTATGAATTTGTGTGCTTTTATATCGGAGTGGGCGTAGTCGGCAGGATTTCACCAGTACATGGTGCAGATGTGACTCTCTGATCGCTCCCTGAGGAGGTTAGGTGAGATTTTTTTTTGGTTTTTTATTTTTTGGTGTTTAATTTGTCATAGTGGAAAGGCAAAGCAAAACAGCAGCATTAGTTTCCCAGGAGCCGCTACTATTTTGAGTCAATTTTGTTTGCCGGGCTTCGTTTGTGCCGTCTAGTTTTATTGTCCTATTGTCATTATGGACGACGAAGTGCAGCAGCTCAGGAATTTGTTGGGGCAGCTCCAGCCTGATAATGATCGTTTGCACCAGGAACGAGCAGAAGTTCCAGGTCCCTCTACTGCCACCCAATCCTCCCCCGCACCTCCACCTGTTTCGGTCGAGCCTCGTGTCTATACTGAACGTTTTACTTTTATTTCTAGAGACCGGAAGTGTCCAATGTTTGGGGGCAGGTCTGGTGTGAGCTTTGAGGAGTGGGAGGAAGAGGTGCGAGTTTGTATGCGGGCCCGGCTTCTGTCGTCTGCTGATAAAGCATTTTTTCTTTTTGACCATTTAGAAGCGGAAGCTAAGGAGGAGATTAAATATGGCCCTGCTGTTGAACGGGGTGACCCAAAAAGGAGATACTGGCACATGGAGAGTCACGTCTCCGGTTACAGGGTGGTCCCACACGCAACTACAACCGGATCTTATATACGCACGCTGGCCACAACAATTAATCTATCAATTCAACAAAATCACGATACCTGAAAAGATCGCACATGGAACTCATGTTTTTTTTCATTGGTACATGTCAGGGTCTTATGCTCACCAGAAATGGTTGTCAGTTCAACAAGACATGTATCAGGATGCACCAAGAGAGCTACAGAAAGTCAGTGATACCAGAGGGGCATGCAGGTACTATGCATGTAAAAATCTGATGGACAGACTGCCAGCTGTATTGCGTGTACTACATGAGATAGATGGAGAGAGCAGTGCGGAGAGATCAGTGGATGCACGGGGCCTGCTTTCACAAGTAGACCTTACCTTTATTGGAATTCTAGCAGTTCTTAGGAAGATTCTTGGGGAAGCCAAATATCTGTCAGACATGCTTCAAGCACCTTCCCTTGATCTAGCTAGAGCTGTGGACCTAATCCAGGCCCTACAGGACACTTTATGGGAATACAGGGGTGAATCATGTTTTGATCAACCGTGACAAGATACTGTGTACAGCAAAAATGTATAATGTTGTAGTTGAGGCTGTTTTTTTTGTGATTATAATTTTATTGTCATTCCGTCAATTTATCAGAAGGCACATACAGGACAGAGATACCACAAGAATAAATGACAAAAAAGCAGCAAGAGAAAGGAGAAAAAAGAAAAGAAAAAAAGAAAAGGAAACACAGAACAACTTTTCACACTTGACATGTTGGCAGCAAACTCATATAAATTAGACTCATATAAACTTCAAAGAAGCTCTTTAAGAGCAGCAGCCATATTCCTCCAGGTATTTACAGTGATTGCTTTGCCTTGTTAATCTTTGCAGTGGTATACTCTAAATAGACAATGTAATGGAATGAGACAATCCAGAATTGCTTCAGGTTTGTATCAGGGTGTATCCATCGCTGTAGTGTGGTTTTCTTAGCAGCTGTAAAGCCTGCCTTTAACAGTTTTTTATCACGTAATGAGAACTGGTACATCAAGTCATCGTTAAGCAATAGTAAGCAAGGCTCCATGTCAAAGTATAGTCCAGTAAGATCACATTACACACGAGTGACAAGCTTCCATAAATGTTGGGTCACTGGACAGTCCCAGAACATGTAGAAACGTACCGGTAGTGTCAGTGTTGCAAATGCTGCAGTATGGATGGGGAGCAGGTTTGATGAGATACCGTTTGTAGGGTTACAATAGAAACGATGGATAGTTTTAAAGTGAATACGTACATAACTAAGGTTTTTGGAAGTAAGGCAAAGATTCGACCGCACTGTTTCCCAAACCGGGTGGAATCCTAACCTAGAAAGTTCTAAATCCCATTTTGACAGAATCTTCAAAGGCTTATGAACGTTAAGGAGTAAATTGTTGTAAATGATTGTGACTGTGCCTTTAGATGCCTCGACAGGATCGATCCAGCTAAACATTGGGTGATCATCTAAGACAGAATTCCATGGCACAGCATAGGTCTTCATTGTGGATCGTAGCCTGAGGTCGAAGAAAAATGAGAAGCCAGGCAGACTGTATTCTTGTCCTGGAATGTGCGCACAACATTCGCATCAAACGTATTATAAAATGTGAAAACCCCCTTGGATGACCAGGGGGGACAAACAAAAGCTTTATAGTCTGACAGAAAGTGGAAATTGTTCCATAAAGGAGATTGTTGACCTATTACTTTTTCGGCGTTGTACCATGCAGCTAAGGTGGATGAAAAGATACAACCAAGTTTGTGTCGTGATTTACGAAGACCTACCCCTGGGAAAGGTAAGTCCTGGAGTCCGTGGGGATGCACTATAGCCGATTCAATACCTCTCCACGACACTACACTGCCTGCGTCTGTCCAAGTGCGCATAGCCCTAATTTGAAATGCCCAATGCTAGAGCTTAAAATCAGGGAGGGCGAGGCCACCGTCTGATTTGGTGCGCTGTAAAACTGAGAAGCATTTCCTGGGTTGTCTGCCGTTCCAAATTAATTTGGATACAATGAAATTCAAATCTTCAAAATAATTTGGAGGTGGTACACATGGAATCATAAAAGACCAAAAGATAAGTGAGTAAAATATTCATTTTGATTGAACGGCATCTTCAGCTAGAGAAAGACGTGGAGACAAAAGGCTGGAGGAGATAAAGACAGCGCAGAAAGAAGACGACGTATGCAGACAAGTGACAAACCACTGTTTCACAGAATGGCCAGAGAGATGTAAGTTAGATCCAGACATTAAACCATACTGGCAGCGCAGAATGGATTTTCACCTTGTTCACGACCTTCTCATGAAGGGAGAAGGACTTGTGATACCTCCCCCCTTGAGAGCGGATGTTCTTCAGCGTCTGCATGAAGGCTATCAGGGAATTACTAAATGCCGAGCCAGAGCTACACTGTCAGTATGGTGGCCCGGTATCACAGCACAGATTAGCCAGATGGTGGACAGCTGGGTCCTAAATGGCCAGATCTGGAAGTTTTTCGCAAGCAGGATGAGGAGAGAAGGCGTCAGCAGGCAAAACACTACAACCGCAGACTCCGCTCCAGACCTCTCGCAGAACTGACATCTGGTCAGACAGTTTGGATTAGCACAGAAGGGACTGCTGGGAGTTGTCAGACCTGCAGATACTCCTAGACCATATGTTGTAGAGACTGTAAAGTTCATCTTTGGCCTACAGGGACTGTTACTAGGTCAAGTTGACTGGAAAACCACCTGACAGAATGGACTTGTGAACAAAGAGGGAAGTTCAGTAGAAGAGAGAGAGAAAGAGAGGAGGTTGTTGATAGCAGTAATAGAAATTAATGTCAAAAGGTACACAGCACATTTGACTTAAGCTAAAAGAAGGAGGTGTAATAATAGGACTACTGTTCCCTTAATGCTCTATTCCCCACATTGCTTTTGTGCCTTGTATGCAGTATTCCGTTGTTGTATTAAACACGATCTAACCATATACTGACAGTCCCATCTGCTCATTATACAGTTTAGTCAGGGTGATGGACTAAATCCCAGCAACTGAGGGGACAGTTAAGTTACTTTGGTTAGTCTTTATTTATTTATTATTTTTTATTTTGGGTTATTTCTGTATGTTTTTCCCTTTTTTTAAATTTTCTTTAATTACATTTGGTTGTTTGGAGCCTATTGACACTTGGTAGAGGGATTTAATGGACAATAAAGAATGTGCATCCTATCCTATCCTGTAAGGCCTTCAAGTTTGTCTGGTGGCCCACAGGCCAGCAAGTAAAGGCAGTTTAAAGTTTATAAAAGTTTAGATGAATGCAAGTATTTTCTGGCTGATCATGTACACGGGACTGATTGCTTCCTAATCGTATAGTTTTTATTGTTTATCGTTTAATATGTTTTATCCTGATTAATTTGCAAGGTATAATGACAGACAGACAATATGTAAAAGAATTGTATGTAAATCAATTTTGAAATTAGCCTAGGGCTGGGCAATATTGTACAATAGTAAAGTTTTTTTTCATATGAAATGATATTAATAATTATTACGATATAATTTTATTCCATATTTTTACTTAAAATTCACATAATTGCGTTTAAAAAGGCAACGTGAAAATTGAGAAACGTGGAAATTGAATTGACTGCAAACTGAAATCTAAATTTAATAAATCATATATATGATATTTGAAAATAGCCTTTGTAGAATTCTATGTGAAGACCCTCTGGGCCAGGCGCCCTGCCGCTCTGCATTGTTTTCTTTGCATGTACAACTTTGTACTCCATAATTTTTATATTTTATCACGAAGCCTGAAGAGCAATATGAACTGTATCATGCTTTAAGTAAATTGTCTCATCCTTTATTAGATTTAAACACAGACACAATCCACAGCAAACTGCACTTACAGCCTTCATCCTGCTCTTCAGTCTCTGAGGTGCTGCATCTAAATGGGGACTCGTCAAAAAGCCAAGTGGAGCTGTCATGAATGAAGGCCTTGTTCAAGCTTCCCCTGCCTGACAGCAGGTTAGTCTCTCATTTGACTAAAGTATATTTAACTTCTACAGAACTTTGTAGGTTCATCTAGGATGGAGAATTTCTGCTGCTGAGCGCGTTAGAAAAGATTCTCAGAGGGAGATACTGTCATGCCCTGCTCGTCGGCTCCTCGTGTGTGCCACGCCCCCGGATTACCCACGTGTTCTTTCCCGGTTGTACCCAGCTGTGTCTGATTATTTTCAATCAGTCCTGTGTATTTCAGTCCGTGTCTTACCTGAGTCCTTCGTCCGTCATTGATGTCTGTTGCCGTCCTGTGTTCCCTGCCCCTGATTTCCTGAAAATAAACCCCGTTCGTCCCGAATCCGGCCTGCCTGCTTCCTGATTCCCCGCTTGCCCTCACGATCGCCGCTCTGCCCGCGATCTCCCGTGACTGATACGAGTCCTAGGTGCCTGCTGGGTACATATTCAAGACAGAGTTAGGACCGACGCCAATAATTCTGCACCAGATTAGAGGAAAAAATTGTATCTTACTGAAAATTTCATTCATAGAATTTTACCTTAGACTTGGTCAGCAGCCATGTGGATAAATTTCAGAACTACAGACGGTCTGTGGGTTGGGGGTGACAGGCAGGTTGGCAGGTGGGGGCACGCGGAATGCTCCTGGGGGTGTGGTGGGTGTGCTTATATGATTTACAGGAGCCGAGGCTAACAAAGGCACTAAACTGCTCAAACAGCCTCCTGTACGAAGTTTTACATGAAAAGAGGCCATGGGCTTGTTGGCGCTATGTTTCTCAGCAGACTGACTAATACAGCCAACTGGACCATCTACCTCTTCAAAAACATCCATGCAGAGTTTCCTGCCTGTTTCTGACAGCTTTCACTGTTATTCTTTTGCTCCAGTCCTTTGCACTTTTCCAGGTTTTAGTACCTTGACCTTTGCAATCTGGAGGATTGCTACCCTCCAACTAGCTGTTTTGGGTCAAAATGGCCCCATCTGTGTTAATTTGCATCATTAATTACAACATAAATTGATACATTCCAGATGAATTTTTAAGGTAATTTCAACAAAAGCCTGTAATATCATTTTCGACCACCATGTGACACCACAAGCCATTGGAAAACCACTAAGATGTCAATATGAGATTTGGCAGAACTGAAAATATGATGTTAAATATATCACAGTGCAATAGTTTTAAAAATAAATCACTGACTTTGCACGACTATTTTATGTGTTTTGTCAAATAAAAAACCTGAAGTATTTGAACTTGAACTGATACTGAGCAAAATATTACCTCTTACTTACATGAAGGTTCGCATTATCTATGATGTAGAATAAAAGACACAAGTAAACAATCCATTTCTTTGTTTTAACAATACAAATGTTAAAGTAAGAAAACAAGATGATACAACAATTCAAATTACATATTAGAACAGCAAAATCAGATTGTAATCTGGTAAAACTGCAAAATACAAACATCAGTAAATCAAACAATAATCAAATAACACAAAAATCCAACTATGAATGAACACTGAACAATAACCAATCAAAAACATTGCAAATGCTCTGCACTAGTGTTGTACATGTACATGTGTGTGGTTTGCTGACATAACATATACAAGTAGCACAAAGCCTGGTCGTCTCGCAGACCTTTGTACAGTAATGGCATCTCAGCCTTTTCTCAGGTCGGGGCTTTTGTTCCGGAGCCTGTGCAGCCAAGCTGCCACCAGGACTGGAGGGCTCTGTACCAGGGACCTTGGGAGGCAGCAAGATAAGAGATGAGCTAACGAAAAACATCTGGTGATCCTGTGCAGGGACGTCACTCGCAGAAAATGGATGCTGATTTGTAAGTGGGGGCTTTTCTCCTCTGTATGCGGGGAACCCCTGTTCAAACAAGAGCAATTAACAGGAAACGTCTTCTAACTTAAGGGGTGAACTGCTTCATCTGAGAAAACTAGACTTAGGAAACAGGGAGCATCAGCGACACATCAATAGAGCAGCAAATGTTCCACTGAGGATTAATATATACAGCAGTAAACTGACTGACATCTCATACAGCCATATTGTATCAAATACACAGATACTGAGGATACAACATGAAACGGTCTGGGGGAGGGGAAACATTTCCGCATGTAGGGGGTTGGAGGCATTTAATTATTTACAGAAAATTCCACAGAGCCAATGTAGGAACCTGAGGCCAGTTTAACACAGGTCACTGTCCGTGGTGCTGAAACCTCTGCTTGATGGGCTGGTGCTGAACGAATAGGACGACTGACCAAAGTATCTCACTGTCTGATTCCACTGACTGACACCTTCTCAAGTCAGAGCGGCTGTGTGAGAGAGACCCAATACGGGTTTAACTCTTGTTTCACTGACCTCTTCACGATACTCATATATATAGAATCTTACATGTATGTTTGCAATGCAGGTGTAGTAACAGCATTAGAATCGGTGCTTATGAAAAAGGGCAAATAGGCCTAATCTTTGAAATTTCCATAAGAGATACTGACTTTTATTCTCTGGAATGATTGTTATCTTCTGTCAAATTAAGATGAAGGGCATTAAGACAGGACAGCTGTCCAACGTATCTCAGTATGTGTTTCCACTGACTGACACCTTCACATGTAATGTGACTGTTAACAATGAGGAAAATTTTACAAGTTACTACAGGAAGCAATATTTACATGCCTGTAGCTTTCATTTCTCACCACAGAAAACCCAAAAAAAAAGAAATAAGAAATACATTCATGTTATATCCAATATATCACTTCCTCATTTAAAATCATAAAACATATCTGACTGTTAATCTCTATGTTTTAATAATTTCAATAGCATTGCGTGATTTGCTTATTTTTTTCTAACGCCACTGTGGAACCGAAATTTAAAGAAGTTTGGTCCCCTTATAACAGCATTGGGTAAGAGAGCCGAGGGCTGCTGGGATTGTTCTCAATGTCTTGTTGGTGCCGTGTGGGTTGTGCTGCACAAACAGCTTCAAGTTATGAGATAACATGAGCAGATGCCATTACGTCATTAGTGCTACACAAGATATTGTCATGACCTGGCTCAAGGCCATAAGGAAAAGTGGACCAGTGTTAAATCACTGTGCCCTCAGACCTCTTCAGATTGCAAGCCCATTTAAATGGCACAGAGGTACACAATGGGTGGCCTGTATCTGCTTCACTTAATGTGCACCAAAGACCTCATATGAGGACCACAAGAGCCACCCCAGATTTACCCACCATCATGAGAAAGACTAAGATCAACATGGATCAAATGGCCTATTTGGGTGTACAACCACCCCCAGACCACTCTGACTGGCTTTGGGTTTTTGAGACAATATGAGAAGGGCAGGTGCCCTTTTGCGTGGAATTTTTCCTTCTTCCTCTTTTTGTTTTCTTCAAGTGCCAACAAGAGAAATTAATGACAATGCCAAAGCATCTGTAATTGCAACAATTTTCTAGGAGAAGGGGTGTGTTTTTGACACAAGTGCAGGGGTGCCAATATTTTTGGCCTTGACTGTAATAGTTATTTGTGATTTGTAATAATTATTTAATTTTATCGATCCATCTACTTACCTACACTAAAAAATGTACTGTTGGATGTAATTAATTTTAAGACTAGTAGTTACATGAAATTACTTTCTAAGAGCATTTTATTTTGTAATTCAAATTTTTCTTATTTTTCAAACCAAAAAGTTACAGCACTTCAGCCATTCACATTTATAAAACAATATGACCAATCACTAGTTCAACCTCCCAGCCATTTATCCTTCAAAAACATGGCCCTAGAAACATTCCCACATTTTCATCATATCTTGTTTCCCATTTAGTCTGTCCAACATTTTTTCATATGAAGCTGCCTTAATCATCTCATCGGTCCATTCCTATATATTGCGGATTATTGAGGATTTCAAATGCCTTAATATTACCCTCATGGCAGTTATGAGTCCCACCATCACAGCCTTAAACTGTTTATTATTCACCTTTGGCAATTCCACTCTATCTCCTAGCAGACAGAGTCGGGTTTGTGGGGTAAAGTAAAGCCTAGCCATTTGTCCAGGAGACCAAGAACTCTACCCCAAAATGGATATACCTGAGAGCACTGCCACAGCATGTGTAAATAAGCCCCCACCTGCCTTATAAAATTCCAACACTGATCAGTATTAATTAGTCCAGTTCTATTTAGTCTAACTAGTGTCCAGTATTATCTGTGTATAATTTTATACTGAATAAATGTACCTTTTACTTCCCTATAATATTTCCCCACTCTAGAAAGTATTCTTGACCATTCATCTTCTTGCCATTGTTTCCATACTTTTTCCTATTTGTATTTCAGGATTGTGCCAAATTGAGGAATATGGCTGCATGTCATGTGATACTTTAAGCTTCTTATGTATTTTGATCCATATATTCCTCAAAAAAGATATTATCGGGTTTGTGTTTCTTATATTGTCCCCCCATTGTGACAGAATGTGCAGAGGTTGAAATAGTGAAGCCAAATTGCTCTCGATAGCTATCCAGTCCACATCAGAATTCACATTCTTCCAGTGATAGTAGAGTTTGGCTATTTCAAATGACATGCTATATAATCTAACATCTGGCAATCCTAGACCTCCCTTGTCTCTGGGCGAAGTAATTTTAATCCTATAGGTTTTTTCTTTCCCTACAAAAATCTTTTACTATACTCTCGTACTGTTCAAATATCCTTTCCGGAATATTAAATGGAAGCATCATAGAGAGATAATTAACTTGAGGCACCACAACCATTTTAGTAACATTAACTTTCCCCCCATGAGGATAATTTCAATGCTTTCCATTTGTCCATATTAGGTTTAATTTTGTTCAATGAGGGTTCAAAATTCTGAATTATTATTTTGTCAATATATAAACAGATTTAAATTTCATGTTTATAGTTCAATTTTATGTTATATAAACAAAATAATTTTAATACAGTGCATTTTTTTATTAATTCAACAGCACCCATGTTCAATCCACTTAAGTTTGGAAGGTGTATTGGAAGGTAACGCAGATATTTCTTAAGTGGGCATCCAGAGATATCGTCCCACCTCCAAGCACCCCTTTTCTCCACTAGTTCTGTATGGAGCTCGACAGGAGGAATGGAGAGGTAGAGAAAGGGGTTAGTCTCACACATAATGTAATACAAAATAAAGAGTAAATACAAGTGCCATGAAGCAGAATTGAGCTCCAGCAGGCCTCGACTTACAGTAAAGGAATTGTAAGGCAGACATGCTAACAAAACAGCTTTACATTCCCAATTCCAAACCATTAATGGGCAACCTTAGAGTGACGAGGGCTAAAAAAAACCTTAGCTATAAGTAGGAATGAAACATTGTGAAAAGCCAAGACTCCACATGAACATGTTCTCCCCTTGCAGAGTCAGATCACACATTTGAAGTGTTCCCAAGTGTTTGTGTGTTTTAGGTTCCTGTTAGTGAGGGGTCCTTTGCCGTTCTGTCTGACATCCAACAGAAAGTCCACTGTGTCTCTGCAACTTAAGCTGAGTCAGTGTAAGTGTGTGGCTCAGTAGCTCAAGTATTTGGGCTTGTAATCCAAAGTTTGCTGGTTTAAATCCAGCTTCAGATGGATAACTGTATGTTTATGGGCCATTGAGTTATGAAAAATAATCAATGTAGTGAATCACTATATTCTCAAATTACTTCTTGTACTTTTATGAACAACACCGTTTATTAAACAAACAAATCTGCATTGGCAGAATGAATAATTAAAAATGAAAATAAACTATCATTTAAGAAACTGTGGAAAACTGAATTTACAATATTTGTAAATTGAAGGAAGAGTCCATTAACGTAACGGAAAATGTGCTGGTAATTTTCTGCCAGTACATTTTCCATTTTTTGGTGGATTTTTTTTTACAGTGTATGACACGCTTGAATTCACTGAGCTCAAGTGTATGTGAAAATTAATATATTTACATCTAGTATGTTTCATGGCTTCACTGTATTTCCCACTGCAATGATCAGTTTCATCTAACTGCTGATGTTAAAGGCAGAGCTGAAATTTAGTTTAGTCATGACCTCAAAATTTAATTGAGTAGGTATTCTGTACAACCAGACGGAACTGCTGGTTGGGCTGGTCATCACCTGCATTTTCTAAGTGAGGTCTAAATGTAACGTTTCAAATTGCACAATATATATTAATCTGTTTTTTAATGTTTTTACAAAATATTTTTTATGTGTTTGCATCTTATATTTTGCATAATGGGCTTGTACATTTGATTCTTCCTTGATTTTGGTGTAATGAAGTGTAACTAGTGAAAAAGAGAGAAGCTTTTGGGAAGCATTATTGAGCTGATTGTCCAGAGTCACTTGGGTGACAATTAAGGTCAATATAAATCACTTATTACCCACTGTAATCCTTTGTATTCCCCCCGCACAGTCTGTTAACAAAATAAGAGGGTTGAAGTCAAATCAGGTTAAAAATGTAAATTTGATCCTCCGCCTATCGCGGAAGATGTGTTCCAGGCCCATCAGCGATAGGTGAAAATCCACGATACAGAAAGACCATATACATTTTTTTTAAGTTTAAGCCTTAAAATACCCCTCCCACATGCTTTAAACACATGTAAACTCATTAAAATAACACATATCTGTTTAAATAACAAACATCTGTTTGTCAGGCTAAGGATATGATAATAATATAATAATAAAAATAAATAATAATATGTAATATATATATATACACACACACAACTTTCTCTCTATATATGTAATGGAATATATAAAAATAAAAACATATATGGCTCTTACATATTCTTTTCATCCTTCTTCATGTAGCGTACTGTTGATTCATTCAAGCCATAATGGCGAACGCCGTCCGCATAACGCTTTCCTTCCCGAAGCACATCCAGAAGTTTTACCTTCTCCTGAATGGTCAACGTCTTCCATCGTAGGGCTTAGAACAAAATGAAAACAATCGGACCACAAACAATGTACGGGATATGCAGAGAATTGTGAGGCGTCGGAGGAAAATCCGCGATATAGTGGGGGAAATCGCTGTAATGTGAAATCTGCCAATCCTGGTTTTCAGCACCATGGACAGAAACCTTTCGTTTATGCCCATTTTCACTGTTCATAATTGGATTTTTATCTACTCCTAGAATAGATTCACCCTTTTAATAGGTGATATCCTAGAATCCAATATATTATTGCAGAGCTGTTTTCATTTGATATTAACCAAATGTGATATATTTATTTTTACTTTTGATATCTCATCCTTTTCCCCTTATCTGATAAGAGCCGCTGTCCGCTGAGACAAGCTGGTGTATTTTTACTGCTCATTTAAAAGTGGGTGGTGCGGACATTGTGTATTACATCACACTATGAGACAGTCACTGATTGGTGGGCTCTGAGGGGGCGGTGTGACCTGAAAATCATCCATCAATCAACCCAGGATGGGGGGCCAGCCCATCGCAGGGCACACTCACACACCATTCACTCACACATGCTCTCCTACGGGCAATTTAGCAAGTCCAATTAGCCTCAGCATGTCTTTGGAATGTGGGGGGAAACCGAAGTACCCAGAGGAAACCCCACGACGACACGGGGAGAACATGCAAACTCCGCACACATGTGACCCATGCGGAGACTCGAACCTGGAACCTTTATAAAAGATTTTCAAAAGGTTGAAATCTTTATAAAATTTTCATATTTATTAAATCAAAACATTGGGCAGTATACATGCTATAGCTACTTATTAATGAATAAGCAATATAATAAGATTCAATTTTGCTTTCACTACTTAAAGCGCCAGAACAACGTATTTGAAAAATTCAACAGCAATATCTCTTACCAGAAATCAGGAACAGGTTAAGAAAATCCACAGACTTCGTCGCGAGCAGTTTAATATACGAACTATTTCCTTCTACCCGACTCCACACACCAATAATATCACTGCGCAGCAGATATCGCCAGGGAGCTCGCGCTTGTGTCTAATGCGAAGTGATACGAGTAGTGTACTTCGATAGAAGCCCGACATTTCTACGGCTGATATTTCCAAACCTGAACAACTCCCAGCAGAACTTTGATGAATAGATAGCATTAAGGCCCCTCTAAAATATCTTTTTATAGTTTTGGGGTGAACCTCCCATTTAAACGAAGTACATCGTGGTGCTCATGAATTTGAAAGCCTAGATGCCTCACCTCGCTTTTCCACAACGTGTCAGCAGCGCCACCATCTTGGAGCGATAATTAGACATAAACAAGCAACATGTCAGGGTGTAGATGGAAAGATCTTTTAGCCATAACTTCTTTACTAATTAACGCATTTATATCTTACAATTATGTAGAATAAATAAACAAGCCCACCACTACTGCCCCCCCAAATTTATGTAGTACTACTCATAGTATTCTCAACAAAAACTAATCATGCTAGTATCCCGTCAGTATCACAGGATAGTAAACATGTTATGTATCTTATTTGACCGTACCGCAGATTTTTTTACCTGTGAAATGTGGTTCCCTGTTTTCTAGTTTTAACATTCCTCATGTTGTTGCAGTTTCGAAAATAGTCGGTTCACTAAGTCATATCTATGAATCCTCTATTTCACAATTACCGCGCCAACATCGCGTATCGGCATACAGGGTTTCAAATCTATGGCGGTGCTGCCTACGCTACTACCAGTCACATGACACAGGAGCTACCGTATACCCGCCAATCGGGAGCCGGCTAGATCAACCACGCCCACCCGTCACATAGAGAAGAGTGAGGCGAAAGAAGCGAATCAGTTTAAAAATGTCACCATCAACGCAGTGTTCAGTAGTCTGAAGATATTTTACTTTAAGCAAGGCACAAAATAAAGTTGTAGTATTTGTAATAAAATTTGAAGATTAGCCATCCCCAAGGAGCTGACAGGAAAGCCAGGTACAGGTTTAGTCCTCCTTAATCAGCTTGTCGGTTACTAAATGTCGGCAAATAAGCTTGCCTTTTTCTGTGATTTTTTTTTCAGTTAAATTGACACTTGACGAAGTAATCTGAGACCTGAGATATAACATTGGCAACGATGGTCATTTTTACAATCATAGATTTTAACATTGAGGACGTGTGTCTCATGTCATTTTCACATAGAGGGAGTTTAATTGTTTTTATCTGTGTCTGTGTGTCAACATATGTCTATTTAGTTATGTCACTCAAATGTATGATTAGTATCGACATTTCGGTAGACTACTATGTTGTAATAAAACTGCATGGTCCTCTGGGAGTTGGGCAATAGAACGGAATTGTAAAGTATCAATAAGAAACACTATTAATGAAGTAGCCGCCCTAACCTTTTACTTTGTATGAAGTGTGCATACAAAACACAAATAATGCAGTTGTACTGTTATGTATGTAATTTAAAAGGTATACTTGCCAGCAAAAGATTGAGTTAATAAAATTAAATGAAAAGTATTAAGACCCCTTGTCATTAATAGTATTATATACTTCTTAATTTTACAAAGACTTTTTTTTCTCTCATATATTTAAGTTTTTGAAATTGATAATCTGGAAAACTGCTGCCTGGGATCCACTATCCATTCTTGAGTCTTGGAATAGTAATTGAAGTCGAATCAAACAGCCTTACAGCACCCTCTTGTGACATACAGTAATATGAATGAAGTGTCCCGTTTTAAGAGGCAGACGTTGAGGCCGAATTTAAGTTGGTCACAAATGTATTTTTCTTCTGCAGCTAGAAGCGTCGTCTGAGCCTGATTTTAACTGGCATGTCGGTGTGGGATTCTTGTAGTAGAAGTTATGTGAATTGCGGTACTCTGAAATTAAGTGATATGTGTATTAGAATCGTGAAGTGTCATCTTCCTTTTGTTTTAGGTTCGCCCCGGGCATTTTTATGAACTGTATTGTAATATCAGACAGTGTGTCATGAATTTCTGAAGGGATGTTATATATGACCGTTTCTTGGATACGTCTCTTGTACAGTAGTTGCAGTTTGTCAGGACAAGACTGTTTGTCTAATCTGACATGGTGAACAAGTCCTGTGATTAAAGCATGTCTGCTGCTTAAAACATTGTGTTGTATGCTGAAGGTTTCTTGCCGGTACACGTTGAATTACCGTTCCATTAGAATATTCAAGTGTTATTTTTAAAATCATTTAATGAAATAGGTATTTATCTCATCATTGATGACTGTGGTCCACCTGTGTGACAAGTAACCTGTCCCAGACAGAGGTTTCTTCAAGGCCTGCTGTAGGAACCCCATGGTGTAGCATTATGAGAAAGTATACAGGGAGTAGTACAAATGAGCAGTCGCCCTGCCCCTCTTTTACTCATTTTGGATGCTTAAATTACTAAATTGTGTCTTTAATGCTAATCTGTATGATTCTATGGTCTGAGTGAGTCTCCAGTACTACATGAATGGTAAACCTAAAAACTCTACTTCTCTTAGCTTAATAATATTTTCTTTATTGAGTTGAATTAGTTTGTGTCTAATTTTCATTTTATTGATTTTCTGCACGGGGGCGGAGACCTGGATATCGCCTGAGAACTCGGCTACCCCGGCAGCTCTCTCCTCTGCTTATGCTTTCTCTCACTCTCCTCGCCAGACTGGCAGGGGCGGTGGCACAGGTCTATTGGTAACTCGGAACTGGTGCTACACGCCCCTCTCTCTGCCCCATCTCAACATTTCATCCTTTGAATTCCATGGAGTTGCTGTTACCTCTCCACTTGATATTCGGATCATTGTTGTCTACCGCCCTCCTGGCCCCCTAGGCTGCTTTCTGGAGGAGCTTGATACTCTCCTCAGTCTCTTCCCCACTGACAGCTCCTCTCTCATTCTCCTTGGTGACTTCAACCTACCCCATGACAAGCTCCCTTCTTCTGGTCTCCTCCCTTTTCTCGATTCCTTCTCTCTAACATCCAACAGCTCCTCTCCTACACACAAAGGAGGTAACGTCCTCGACCTGGTTTTCAGCCGCCCCTCTCCGGCTACTGACATCTCTTCTACTCCTCTACACATTTCTGATCACCACTTTGTATCCTTTACCATTGCCCTACCCGTCTTGCCCAATCCCAGTTTTCAACGTTTCCTCCCCACTCGACCAAACCTCCACTCTGTCTTCGCTTCTTCTGTTACTTCCTGCACACTGTCTTACCTTCCTGACCCTGACTCCTTTTCCTCCTTGGCACTGGAGTCTGCAACTGATACTCTCATCTCCTCACTTTACACATCCTTGGACAACCTCTGCCCGCTGTCTTCCAAACCAAGGAAAACTCGGCCTACTCCTTGGCTTTCAGCTGCATTACGTACTAACCGAAGAGAATTGCGGGTAGCTGAGAGGACGTGGAAGAAATCTAAGCTTGATGCAGATCTGTCTTCCTACCGTACTCTGCTATCCAAATTCTCTATGGACGTGACTGCAGCTAAAACTGCCTTTTACAAAGACAAACTAGAATTATCCTCACGAGATCCTCGCAAACTCCATAACATCTTTTCGTCTCTTCTCAACCCTCCCCCTCCTCCTGCTCCTTCCTTCCTGACTGCTGAAGATTTTGCCAACTTCTTTGCCGAGAAGATTGACAGAATCTGTCAGACATTCTCTCCCTCATCCACTACACTACACACTAAGGATTTCCCTCCCCCCTCACTGGCCCAGTTTTCTGGTCTTACGGCAGATGAGATCATGAAAGTCATCTCATCTTCCAACCCTACCACCTGCCCACTTGATCCAATCCCTTCTGCATTATTTCAGACAATCGCTCTAGACCTTCTCCCCTTCATCACGACTATCATTAATGGCTCCATAACCTCCGGTCATGTACCAACAGCATTCAAAATAGCCAGGGTCATTCCCATCCTAAAAAAACCCACTCTAAATCCCTCAGACACTTGCAGCTACCGACCAGTATCGCTTCTTTCCTTCCTTTCAAAAATCCTCGAACGTACAGTCTACAACCAGCTTTCTCTCTATCTCTCTCAGAACAACCTCCAGGATCCTAATCAGTCTGGCTTTAAAGCAGCTCACTCTACAGAGACTGCCCTCTTAGCAGTCACTGAGAAGCTACATGCTGCCAGATCGGCCAAACTGTCATCTGTCCTCATCCTTCTTGACCTATCAGCAGCATTTGACACGGTCAACCACAAAACTCTCCTATCCATCCTTAGGAGTCTTGGCATTGGTGGCCTGGCCTGGCGCTGGCTGGCTTCCTACCTAGAAGGCCGAACATACCAAGTGACATGGAATGGATTCACATCTACTCCACGCTGTCTTTCCACCGGTGTCCCTCAGGGCTCGGTTCTTGGCCCTCTCCTATTCTCCCTCTACACTAAATCTCTTGGCGAAGTTATATCCTCACATGGCTTCTCCTACCACTGCTATGCCGATGACACTCAACTCATCCTCTCCTTCCCTCCCTCAGACACTCATGTCTCCACTAAGATCTCTACATGCTTGGCAGACATCTCATCTTGGATGACCACTCACCAGCTAAAACTCAACACTAGTAAAACTGAGCTGCTTTACATCCCGGCTGACTCATCCCCCCTCCAGGACCTTGCGATCTCTTTCGACAACTCCCTGATCCGTCCTTCGGTTTCTGCTAGAAACCTTGGAGTTACCATAGATGATCGGTTGTCATTTTCCTCACATATCGCCAGTCTTTCTCGCTCTTGTCGGTTTCTCCTCTTTAACATCAGGAGGATACGTCCATTTCTTTCCACTCAGGCTACCCAGATACTCGTCCAGTCCCTCGTCATCTCACGCCTTGACTACTGTAACTCGCTTCTAGCGGGTTTACCACTGAGCGCCATCCGTCCCCTCCAACTGATTCAGAATGCAGCTGCTCGTCTTGTTTTCAACCTTCCCAAGTTCTCCCACACCACTCCTTTGCTGCGCTCCCTCCACTGGCTTCCTGTAGCTGCACGCATCAGATTCAAAACACTGATGCTGGCATACAAAGCCAAAAATTCTCTGGCACCATCCTACCTAAAGGACCTCATCACACCACGCTCTGCACCACGATCTCTCCGATCCTCCAGCACTGCTCGACTGGTCCCTCCTCCCCTCAAGGCACAAGGAAGACACGCATCTCGGCTCTTCTCTGTCCTGGCACCTAATTGGTGGAATGAACTCCCCCTAGATGTCCGAACAGCTGAATCCTTGACTGTCTTCAAGCGACGACTCAAAACATTTCTTTTTCAGAAATACTTGACGTAGAACTTCTATATTCTTTCTCGACTCTTATTCTGGTGTGTTTTTTAAAAAAAAAAAAATAAATAAAAATTCTGCACTACTCAATGGAGTTCTCAGAGATAGTATTCATAGCTTGGGTCCTTATTGAGCTAGCATCGGAAATTCATTGCAGAGTCTCGAAGCACTTATGTAAGTCGCTCTGGCTAAGGGCGTCTGCCAAATCCTGTAAATGTAAATGTAAATGTAAATGGGCGGCATGGTGGTGCAGTGGTTAGCACTGTTGCCTCACACCTCTGGGACCTGGGTTCGAGTCTCCGCCTGGGTCACATGTGTGTGGAGTTTGCATGTTCTCCCCATGTTGTCGTGGGGTTTCCTCCGGGTACTCCGGTATCCCCCCACAGTCCAAAAACATGCTGAGGCTAACTGGAGTTGCTAAATTGCCCGTAGGTGTGCGTGTGAGAGTGAATGGTGTATGAGTGTGCCCTGCGATGGGCTGGCCCCCCATCCTGGGTTGTTCCCTGCCTCATGCCCATTGCTTCCGGGATAGGCTCCGGACCCCCTGCGACCCAGTAGGATAAGTGGTTTGGGAAATGGATGGATGGATGGATGGATGGATGGATGGATGGGATGATTTTTTGCACACTTGGATTATTTATTTGCCCCCCTTGTCTTTTGTACATCTTACTTTGAAAAACTTTCATGTTATATTTTAAAACATCTGTACATCTTACTTTGAAAAACTTTGATGTTACGTCTTAAAACATTTGTGTAACTAAAAAATTATGGTCAAGTTATATTACTAAAAAAACTTCATTTGATAAATTTATATAATTTGTGCAACATGTTTGAAAAATAAACAATGTACAACTATGTTCAAGTTAGATTAAGAACAACACATTTGATAAATGCATACATTTGGTGTAACATCTGTAAAATGTTACACTACTTGATAATGGTTGTCCGTTCTTCCCCATTGCTAGCATTCCGATCTTTTGCTCACCCCAGACATGGATATTACATTACAAGTTTTTCAACGCTTGCATCTCCTTACGCCCCCGACTATCCTTGAACAGCGAATGGAAGAAATCCCCCTTTTCAAACATCCACATCCAAATCACGAACGGTATTCTCAGCCCAAAACAGTCGCATTTAGGCCGCTGACATATATTCAGCATTCTGTCCCCCAGCTCCCCGGTCGCGTCCCACTTTATAAAGGTCCTCCGATCTGTACCTTCGTCAGGATTTTTAAACTGCATGGCCAAATTGTAGATGTTCCCCCGATTGTCAGGGTTGGTGGTCGCTTTCATCATCGGGATGCTGATAGACTTCAAGTTTCCCCATTCATCTTCAGGGGAACTCAGTAGATGCGGGTCGTCTTTCGCGGGGTCTGCGCCGTCTATGGCGATCTGAAACATGTGCAGTTCCTCCTCATCGTAGTCAAAGAGCCAGATCAGTTTATCCCCGTTGGGCATCTCGCAGGTACAGATGTAGCCGCTTGAATTTTCCCCTCCCAGCCGGCTGCCTGCCGGTTGCCTGCCAAAAGCCAGCCAAAGGGACTGACCCCCCTCCTTCTGGGGGTGAGCCTAAATTCTCGTCTAAACCCGCCCATCTATTCACTTGCACTTGTTACCATGAGATGGCGCTTTCTTTACAAAAACACATTTTAGTTGTGGTCACAAGTTTACATACAACAGGTATCAACCAGAACCCTTTGGTAGCCATTAGCAAGCCTCTGGCATAATTCTGGCTGAATATTTGACCACTCTTCTTTGCAGAATTTCTAGTTCATTTAAACTAGTTGGGTTCCAGGCACAGACCTGGCTTTTCAGCATAACCCACAACTGTTTTGAAGCTTGGCATCCTGATCAGGAGTGACAATTTATATAAAAACATAAGAACATAAGAAATGCATAAACGAGAAGAGGCCATTCAGCCCATCAAGCTCATTTGAGGAGAACTGTAATAGCTCAGCAACTAATAGCTAACTAATTTGTTGTTCTAATATTCATTTATTGTATTGTATTATTCCTGTAATATAATGTGATTGCACATTTTATACTTCAACGTTTAATCTGTTGCATGTTATTAACTGTGAAAAGGCTAGTATTGTGTGTTTTCTTACAGTTTTTTTTTCAATTGCTAAGACAGTACCATAGATTCTACTCTGTCTCTTCACATACATGATCCATCCTTGGCATTGCTCTGGAGAAATATCTTGGCATCCAGCATTCATTGTTTGATCTTGTGTGAATTTACATAATTTGTTTATTTTATGTGTTTTTTACAATCTATTTTAGAAAGGGTCTTGATAGTAATTTAGTAAAATTATATATTTCAGTTTTGACTGTTTTACTAGCAGTTTTAGGGTCAGTATGTACTTATATGCAAAATGGCCTCTGATAAATTAATTGAAGAATACATTTTGAAGAATTTAGTTATTGATTGCATTTTGTATGACAGCAAAGCAAAATGCTTAACAGTTTAGCTCACATGAGCTAATGTTGTGGTGAAGAGTTTTGAGAAAGCAACTTCAGTATTGCAGTATCTGTCTTAGCAATTGAAAAAAACTGTAAAATTCCCACTGCCTTTCCAAACTGATTGGTGTGAGGAGTAGTGACAGACATTCCAGACTGATGGGCCATTGACAGTATGCAAAGGTCTGGTGACTCCAAAGTCACTTCAAAGTTGTGACACCTTAGTAATCAAACCTCATACAATTCTTTGAATATCTCATTCACCTTTGTGTAACCAGCCCCCATGTCTATAAGCTTCAGAGCTCAAAAGTCTTGGCTAGAAATGTTTATAATGTGATGTTTTACAATTTGTCAGCACCACTGAAAATAGGTTTCGAAAAGTGTATGTTTAAAGTTGATTTTAACAAAAAAATAGAATAATCACATTCAAAATGATCTCAGATTATTGATGTTGTGTTTGTGCTGAATAAAAGCCTTTGAGATAAATATTGTTTAGATAAGTGAAATATTTTACAGTTTTTCTGAATTGCTGAAATATTAGAAATCATTTTGGGAACAAAACTGCATGCCGATTGCCAAAAGCCATTTATTGAAACAATCACTTTGGCAAAACTTTAAACCATGCTCACCTAATTAGACACAATTTGCAGATCTCAGTCACCCTTTTTGCAAAACTTGAAACACATTCTCATTCATCAAAACACATTTTGAGCTATGGTGAACTTTGATGAAAAATAGAAAACACAGGCCGCAGAAGAGAGAGGAGTAATACCGCTTCCATCAAATTGACAGGTTGGGTAAAAAGGTCACTTGTGGGCGGGGCTTGTGTAGGCGGGGCTTGGTTGTGGTGGTACGATGTGACATCACGGGAGTTGGATTTATTTATTTATTTAATTAATTATTTATTATTTTAAATTATTCATTTTAAATTATTATTTAATTATTATTTTATTTTTAAATTATATTGAGGAGAGTGCTTATGAGTGTGTGTGTTATTTTAATAAGTTATTTTGTCGGGCGCCGCCGGGGCTGAGCGGGGGTGGGTTACCTGATGGAGCGTGAGCGTACGTTGTGTCTGGTGTTGCGGTACTGTGGTAAGGTCCCGGGCTTTGGAGAATCACCAAAGGCCTTAGAACGCTGTGTCTGGTGCGGTACTGCACTAAGGTCCCCACGGTTTTGGATAATCCTCAGAGAGAGCGATGCCGGAGAGCTGAGAGCCGTGCCGCTGCGCGAGTCTGATGCCGGAGAGCTGAGAGCCGTGCCGCTGCGCGAGTCTGTGAGAAACTCTGAGAGACTGAGACTCTGGGAGAAAATGATAAAGTTGGAGCAAAGAATGAGAGGAGGAGGCGGAGGGTCTGTCGTCCAATAAAAACGCTTGGCGGTAATTTTGACAGTGTATGTGTGTTTCTTCCTCACGCAAGCGTTTGTATTACATCAGCGTATGGGGCCACACTTTTGAAGGCCATCTCTAACAACTTGGGCCATACATAAAATCTGTTTGAAGTTTTGTTTTTCATATATGACCTCGCACAAGTACAGATATGGGTTAATAGAGACACGATACGAGTGCACCTGGTTAATTGCAATTAAATAATCTAGTAAAGACACGCAAGCGTTGTATTACATCAGCGTATGGAGCCATACTTTTGAAGGTCATCTCTAATGACTCGGGCCATACATCAAGTTGGGTAAATCCTGTTTTTCATACATGACAGTACAGATATGGGTTAATAGAGAAACGATATGAGTGCACCTGGTTGATATTACGGCGAGCGGGGGGCTCTTTTCCTCCTAAGGCAGAGGCACAAGTATCTTCGAGGTCTTACCCTTCCTGCCACCCAAAGAGCCACAAGTTTCATCCAGGCCTTACCCGGTGAGTATATTATTTCTTTTATTCGTGTGATAAAAACGCTAATTAATTAAATTAAATTAAAAATAACATTCTAATAATTCTCTGTTTTTTTTCTATGTACAAGAGAGAGACTGCACTGACCGGTCAAGAGAAAATCTACAAGAGACCTGAATCAGCAGTGTTATAAAGCACATAGCCAACGCTAATTAATAAAGAATTTAAGCATAATAGCCCAGACGTACCATGGCCTATAGCTGGTAGAAATGGAGCTATCCTACGGCCTACAAGATAAAAGCATATGGCACCAAACTGGAATCAGTAGTCTTTAAAAGAATAAATGGACTAGCAACTGTCTCTGGGGGAGCACCCCCGGTTAGGTACTATTAAGCAGCATTTAGTGACATGCATCAAAACACATTTTTAAAAACTTTGACAGAATAAAGTCTTAGTTATTTTAATAAATACGTTTTTCAGTAAATGTTTATTCACGCACATGCGGACAAACACACACCCCGGAGGTCAAACTAAAAAAAAGCTGATACAAACGACAGTTGTATCGGACACACACACAAAAACACAAAAGAGTTTTGCTCAATCAAAAAAACACCAAACATATATAGTTCACGTTTTTTATTAAAATGTATAAGGATTGTTTTGTTATAGCGCAATTTTAAATTAATATGAGTGGGATATAAGTCATTTAGGCAACAGGATTTGAGGAAGAACCTAAATAGCGGCTAGAAATGACCGACCAGGCAAGCAGAAGTCTGCTTTTCTTATCTCACAAGTCATGGAAGGGTGGGAGGGGAGCCACATAAGTGTGGGGTAGGAACTGTGGAATCAGGCAGGGGTGTAAGAATTTAGGATATAGTCTTGTTATTTTAAAGGTGTACATGATTATTAAATTATATTTAATAGGAACCAGTAAGATGCATTTAGCACCATGCTGCAAATACACATTAAAAACTTTAAAGAATAAGGTCTTAGTTATTTTAATAAAGACATCCTACAAGGTGCCCACGGCCCCAGCTTATATAATCTTCAAGCTTGATTTGAGATGCTTGCTGGAGTACAATGCTAAGGTGACAACGGTAATGGAGCTGCAGACTGTTTGATAGTTAATGAAACATAGTTCAAATTCAACAGTGTCAGCAGTCATCCATTATGCAGGGAGACTACAGATTCACTATAACGACCCCATTTATCTACCGGAATTATAAAAAAAAAAAATTGACAGAATAAAGCCTTACTTATTTTAATAAATGTTTTTTCAGTAAATGTATATTCATGCTCATGTGCACAAGCACACACACACACCGGTGGTCAGGGGCTTTAGAGTTTAACTTTAGGTCTGTGAAAGTATAGGACCGCGATGTGTATACAGACCCCAAAACATACTAACTTAGTCGTTCATGAGTCTTATTGTGAAAAACCACACAAAATAGACTTGTAAATTTTAAAGAAAAGACATTAACAGCTTTTGTTAATTTTTAAATGTATAAAAACTTTAGATGTGTTTGTTAAACAGTCAAACAAAAATGTGTTATTTTAAAGTAGTATACAATATAACCTTAACTTTGGACGCAAGATGAACAACCTACAGACACACACAGCAAAACCCCAAGCATGCGCACAACCAAAGGTTGGGAAGTGTGCTTTTCCTTATCTCACAAGTCATGGAAGGGTGGGGTGGGGGGACACATAAGTGGGGGGTAGGAACTGTGGAATCAGGCAGGGGTGTAAGAATTTAGGATATAGTGTTATTTTAAAGAAGGTGTATTTATGTGTCTTTAGTATTTTACCCCAGGGTGCTCTGTTTTTCTTTAATAAACCCCATTTTCGTCTTGGAGCTGCTAGTGGATCATCACCTTTTTCCTGCCTGTGCCATAAAACATTAGCCTTTTCAGAAAGTATAGGCAGTGCTGTGCCTCGCCTACCACCATGTAGACGTTTTTTGTTGCAAGCACAGGTCACAGACCTGTCTTCAAATTTTATATTGCAAGTTTAGTGACAAACACCGAAAATAATTGCCAGGTCACAAGCACAGTCCCCCTCTAGCCTTTAAGACAAGGGGGGCAAATAAATAAAGTGTGCAGAAAATCAATAAAATGAAAATTAGACAAACTAATGCAACTCAATAAAGAAAATATTATTAAGCTAAGAGAAGTAGAGTTTTTAGGTTTACCATTCATGTAGTACTGGAGACTCACTCAGACCATAGAATCATACAGATTAGCATTAAAGACACAATTTAGTAATTTAAGCATCCAAAATGAGTAAAAGAGGGGCAGGGCGACTGCTCATTTGTACTACTCCCTGTATACTTTCTCATAATGCTACACCATGGGGTTCCTACAACAGGCCTTGAAGAAACCTCTGTCCGGGACAGGTTACTTGTCACACAGGTGGACCACAGTCATCAATGATGAGAAATACCTATTTCATTAAATGATTTTAAAAATAACACTTGAATATTCTAATGGAACGGTAATTCAACGTGTACCGGCAAGAAACCTTCAGCATACAACACAATGTTTTAATCACAGGACTTGTTCACCATCTCAGATTAGGCAAACAGTCTTGTCCTGACAAACTGCAACTACTGTACAAGAGACATATCCAAGAAACGGTCATATATAACATGCCTTCAGAAATTCATGACACTGTCTGATATTGCAATACAGTTCATAAAAATGCCCAGGGGGAACCTAAAACAAAAGGAAGATGACACTTCACGATTCTAATACACATATCACTTAATTTCAGAGTACCGCAATTCACATAACTTCTACTATAAGAATCCCACACCGACATGCCAGTTAAAATCAGGCTCAGACGACGCTTCTAGCTGCAGAAGAAAAATACATTTGTGACCAACTTAAATTCGGCCTCAATGTCTGTGTGAGGGACCGAGATGGCAGGCATGAGGCACACAGCTAAATTAGAAAAAAAATCCTTTTTAATTTACAAAAAGAAAACAATTTAACAAAAAAAATAAACCTGGGCCCACAAAAAAAAATCTACTTATCAAACCACAGCTAACAATACAACTAAACCAACAAGCTGACTTTTCCCAAATAAGACACCATAAGGACTATATATACTGGTTGGCCAAACCACAAGATACAAAAGAAAAAAGTAACAATGACAAATACCACAAATAAATCAAAACAGAACAATCAACTAATGCTTCAATCAAAATAAACAAAAAATCAAATTAATTCCAAAAACATACCTAAACAATAAAATAAAACTAAATACCAAACTATTCTACCCCCAACAAACAACCAGTTGGAGTTGTCCAATTTCCTGTATTTAGCCCAGCTCCCATATTGGCCACCTCTTTGCCTGGAACAGCCGGGAATCCCTTCAGTACTCCACACGGTAAATCAAAAGAAACACACAATTAAACTCAAAACACATTATTCCACAGTTAACTAAATGTGCGCGCTTCATCCAGCAAACTGGGTAAATGTGTTAAATAAGGAAACAAAAGAATTAAATATTTAATTAATTAATCAATTAATTAAATATTAATTATCAATATGCTACAACTTAAACTAAACAAACATAAAAACCATGAAATGATACCTCCCTTCAACTTAACTGTGTGGCTGTAGAGGCAGCCATCACACAAGCATTTCCCGAAAGCCTTCATAACAAAAGTAGATGGTTATCTTGCTGGTAGAGTAACCAGTGCTCCCCCTCACTCCTTGTTTTCTACATTCATCTTCCTTTGAATTTTTGCCTGCTTTCGTGTCACAGAGACACAGAGTTTGGCCAAAACACACTGATGCTCTTTTTTGGGCAATGTAACAATGCTGCTGATATAAGACCCATACAGAGTATCAGACATACGAGTGTCCCAGTTTACCTTTGTCCCACTTAACATTCACCCAGTCCAAAAGGTCTCTTTATACATTCCATACCTGTTGGCAATATAAATACAATGAATGATTTCACTGATGAAATTCGTCTTGTGCTGCAAAGGCAGAACTGCAATCAACTGCATTCCCTGGCACAACAACAACCCTGTGTACCAATCAACGCGTCTGGAGGGCTAAGAGCTGCCAGCCATCGCTGTGACCGGGTCCCTCATCCTCTGACTGTATATGAAGCCGGTCAGTCCCCACAAGCCGTAGTGAGGAATTGTGTCTATGAAAAATGATCCTTTTCTTTCCCGAGTGCTTGCAGCTCCCTCTGTGTTGTCCTGTGTGTGTCACGCAGCTCCTGACCCCCTGCCCAGTCAGCATGATCCCCAATCCCCATTTATCCCCAGTTATCACTTTGCGAGGCTGGAGAAGTCCTGCCATTTCCTGCAGACTTCAGTCCCAGATCACTGCTGGCCACAGTGGCCTTTCATCCCGGCAGTGATTCCCCCCATTGTTCCCCCACCTCCTCCATTAGTTGTATCGCCGCCTAGCAGAGCTGATGTTTCCTCTTTCTCTGGCTGCTGTCCATGGTTTCTTTGTACAAAAGAGCCCCATCATGTTTTCAGCCTATTGGTATATTTGCAACTGATAATTTAATTCGGTATTCCGTCTGTGTGTTTTCACACGTTTAGATTTGGATTATATGTTATATTGTTCATGTTTACATGCATCATGTAGCAATGATTTGACTCGCATTTTGCTCTTTACATACTTGGAATCGATTTTCCTCTTATTGAGAGTTTGTGCTTTTCTCACGTGGAGGCTGGGAAGAGCCAACAAAGTCCTACTTAAAGTTTGTCTGTTAATTCTGGAATAATGAAGGCTTTTGGGAAACACACATAGACCACACTCATTCTTTACTTAAATTGTTTGTTATTTTGTTCATTATTCGCTAAGACTGATCGCCTTAGGGAAAGCCCTCCCTGACTAGTAACTCTGAAAGGAGGAGATGTGAACATCCCCAGCAACTACTGCAGGCCTGTCCGGCTTTAAAATATGCAAATTATAAAGATAAGTTAATTGCAAAAAACTTTATGGATGGAACAGTATTTTCAGAAATTCTGTTTGAGAGCCCTTAGCACATGAACATTTTAAAGCCTGTGGTCCACACAGATCTGTACAGTACAGTGAGAGCTGATTATAGGAGAGATTCATCTCTCATAGCTGACAGGCGGCTGATGTAACACAGAATTGTGGCCATGCAGCAGATTTCTAAAATAACAGAGTATTTTATTTGATGTAATTCCACCTGAGGAAATATGATTTAGCTTCTTCTATGGGACTGTGAATAGTCCAGCCCATGCATTTACTCTAGTGTACAGCAGAACAAGGTTTTCTCGGTCACTTTGGTACATTTCTCAGATCAGAAATGAAATTCTCATAACTACTTGTTCAACCTCCACATCATCGAGTCCCTTTTGCACATCATACATGCAAAGTCACATTCTTTTGGGTCAAAATGCAAATGCTTTGGCTCAGTCTTGTGAATAATTATGTACAATCATCTGCTGATTCCTACATTTTTAATTGTTCATGACATGTTGGTCAAAATATATTATACTGGTTCTCTGTTGAAAAGTCTGACCCCCCAAAACATCTACTGTTAGTTCATTGTATAAGTCATTACATGCAAAATGGTCGTCATATTCGCTCAAGCATGTTGTCTATACATCTGTATAACTGTGCGTGTATATATATATACAGTACTGTGCAAAAGTCTTAGGCAGTCCAAAGAAATGTTTAAAGCTGTTTATCTGGGTAGCAAGTGTACTTTGGCTTAGAACACAAAACAAAATTTAACATTAGAACGTCTGTAAATTAAGAGTAACACAATAAAAACTAGTAATAATTTCTTCTGTTTTCTAAAAAGTTACTGATATCTAGTTGGATGGCTAGATGAACACCGCTTCAGTTCCCAAACTTCTCCTCAGGGGCACCTCAGCCGTTCCATGATTTTGTTAAATTTTACCAACAGCTCAATTAAATAATTAAATATATCAGTTTAAAAAGTCAGTGAGAGATTGACTAGCTGTATGAGGTGTGTTAGTGGCCAAGTCAAAAAATACATGGCTGCACTGGACAGTCGCTGCAAATCCTATGATTTTAGCAGAGGTTCTGAAATGGCGAAGCTGGCACACTTTGACAGGCATCATATCATAGTTTTACACCAACACGAGGATAATCTAAACATCATTTTCTTTGCCTGCCTAAGACTTTTGCACAGTACTGTATATATATAATTAGGCCCTCAATCATGGCCTTACAATGGCTGAGGCTGGTCAGCCGAATGATGGGAGAACAACCATGTCCTCAATCATTCAAACATTTCATAGAGCCAACAGGTATGTAATCCAACAATGTGCCCTGTACTGTAATATTGTCCTCTTACTGCAATGCTTCATATTACAGTATTCCATTTGCATTTTATATTACACAGTGAGTTTTACTTTATACAGTTACATACTGGATGTATACTGTAGCACACATGTCGCGTCACTCATGGTCACACACACAGAGTAACCTCCCCCCAAACCACAGGCAATATGCCAGGACAAGCAGGGTAGTACAATCTTTTATTAAACACGCAAGAGCAAACCCACTACTTAACACACAGGGGGGGAAACAGAATATCTAACACCACGATGGGGGGGGGGGGTGGGACATGCCCTGCATACACACCTTTCCCACTGAGTACACCCCCATAGAATTAGCACTTCAATCTCCCAAATTCCTGTGAAAATGTTACTGCGATTGAGCATGTACATGAGCGATTGACTACACACCAATACAATCCAAATCCAAAACACAGATGGTAAATGTGCTTTTCTACTTTTATGAGAACTGAAAGCGCTTTACAATTCATGCCTCACATTCACCCATCCACACACCGGGGGCGGAGGCTGCCATGCAAGGCGCCAACCTGCATGCCGGGAGCAATTTGGGTTTCAGTGTCTTGCTGAAGGACACTTTGATGGGGTCAGGAGAAACCAGAACTCGAACCTGCAACTCTCTGGTTGCTAAACGACAGCACTACCTCCTGCGCCACCATCTTCCCCAAATGTAAGGAGAAGGAGGTTCCTCGGAGCTCCGAGATGTGTTTGGCTGTAATAAATCTAGAATATAGCTATATGACATAGTTTTTGATAACACCAGCATTTATTTTTTAGCCTTTTCAGCTTTTATTGAAAGACAAAACAAAATTAAAAAATGCAGAAGTTTGAATTACTGTGTGTTTATTTCAGTTATTTTATATTGGACTCAAGGATTGGTTTCATCATACAAATACAGCACAGATAATGTTTACTTGAAATTACTGAAAAGTAAGTGATACCAGAATCAGGGGGTCAATAAGCTTTTAAGTAATAATGTAGATTGTGCTTGGGATAGAAGCTGCACTTTGTCTTGAAGAAAAGTATAGATTTTCAAAATATGCAAATTAATTCTAATAATAATATTAATGACATTCATCTTTAGATGACATTAATTACATAACTAATAATACATTGAGAATAAATGTTTTGTTATTGTACAGATGGTAAGATATGAAAGTGATGTGGAAAATCTGAAACACTGAAACACATGGGGATGGGTGGTGCTAATAATGGTACTGCAGCTAGCCAGTAGGGGGCGCTTGACATGTAGTGTTTTCACCTTTTAGAGACGTTATGGTCTCCATGTTTTTTGCAGTCAGTGCTTTGATCACAGATTTGAAAGCAGTATGCATAATGCATCAGGACTCACACTGAAATTCCCTATATTTGGATATATTATGCAACATGGTTCTGTAGGAATGTTGGTACCTTAGAAACACACATATACAAATATACCTTATATGTGAGTTTGGATATGGGTGTGGCTGCAACTAGAGAGGCTTGTAGTACGTATTCTGCAAAAATTTTATAATGGTTGTTGCAAATATTATGTACAAACTGTGACAGAGACTTGAATGCATACATGGGTTTTGTTGGGAAAATATCAGTTCATGAAATACATTACTGAGGAAACTGTAGTTGCTTTTACTTCTATTTAATACTTTTAGGCACACACACATCACAAGGAAAATAAACTATTTATAATAATTTATATAGCGTGCAATGATTAAACAAAAAAAAATAATTTCTCTGTTGCATCACAAACCTGACAGATACACTATTTGTCAAAAAGAAAAGAACTTACTTCCTCACGCATTTCTAAAAGGATGTTTTTGTCAAATCCCTCCAACTCACTGCAAAACAACAGATCAAATTCACATATTATGGCCTAAATAAAAATATAATATAGATATATAATATAGACAGTTCCTGGTGCATTTTGTAATACTCAAGACACACCAAGACCATGCAGAGTGCATACTGATAAAAGGGAGGGGAAAAACTTCAATACATTCTCTGTATCACAAGTGTTACCTCCAACAATTCAAGGTATTATATCTTACAGTTGTCTTGGGCGCTCGTCCGCTCCTCCCGTGTGCCACGCCCCCTCGTTACTCACGTGTGGAATCCCGATGTCATTCGCTGTTTCCAGTTGTTTTCATTAGTCCTATGTATTTAACTCCGCTTCAAAATATGTTTTCCCAGTCCTGTCATTTAAGTCGCTACCTCTATTGCCCCGTGTTCCTATCTGGTTTCCCCAATAAATCCCCTGTTTCCCGATTCTCCGTCTTCCTGCTCCTGCTTCCCCGATTCGTGACGTGACAACAATCAACATGAACGCACCACAGTCCACAGAACTGTTGAGGAACATCCTGCGAAATTATACAATATAATACTAACGAAGGCATTTCTTACAATTCTAATCCAAATGTAACAACAGAAAATGCTGAATTTACCATGTTTTTCAAGTATTTTCCAGTGTCCTGGGCTTATTCGGTTTGTCAGTTAGCTGCAAAATGAAATTTGGAATTGTCAGGGGCACAATAACTACAGCTTTTCATGTAAACGGGATTAAAACTCTATGTAGGAATGAATGGACACACAGAAGACCTTTTGTCACATTTGTAAATGCTTCACTATTGCGCCGCGTCTGGCTGTGAGTGTTACCCAGAGCGTATGACAGTCTCTGCCCCAACTGTCGGCAGGAATGAACGCGGTAATTCCTTGTTGTAGCACCGCAAATACGTATTTATTTTATGTGCATTCACGCTGTTATGACAAGAAATCACCGTGCATCTTAACATTTATGTGGTTAACTTGTAATTCTTTCGCGGCATGAAGGCTAAAATACACAGTGATTTCTTGTCCTAACAGCGCGAATGCACATAAAATAAATACGCATTTGCGCTGCTACAAAACATTACCGCGCGTATCGCTTTCATGCCAGTTATGTGCCCCCTGCATATGATCATTTTTGTATATAAAATAAGGGGGTGCGACTTACGCAGAGTTGCCAACTTTGGTCAGCTGGTTGGCGTGAGATTTTCAATTCGAGACAAGTCTACACACGTATTCACATTTATATAACCGTTTTAATACCTTGTAAATAGCCTTTAGGATTTGCATTTATTTGGCTAATTTGTACTTCTTTCGCGGCATGAAGGCTAAAATACTCAGTGATTTCTTGTCATAGCGCGAATGCACATAAAGCTTTTGATGTAGCTAATTTTAGGTTTAAACTGGATTAATAGCGATTCGCCGTAAAACTTCTTGCTGTGAGCGTTTGAGTCTGAAAGCCCGAATCTCGCGCCAGATGCGTCAGAGTTGGCAACCGGCTTACGGCCGAATCTGAGCCGAACGCGGCCGAAAGTCGCCGACGAGCTGCATAGGATCGCGTTGTCTGTTATGGTAGGAAGGGGCGTCCATGACAACAGCTTGATTGCTTTTGAATGACATGTACTTATCTTCTCAAACTTCTTTCAAGCATCTTTACGGCTGGTTGTATTTTCAAGTGTCTTGCCATCTACAAAATGGAGAGCAAAGAAATAAACATAGTTAAGATTAAAATTAAAATTACAATTAAAGTAAAAATAACAACGAAGGAAGGCATCATTAAGAAGATGGAAGAGACGGACAAGTCCCAATTGACACGGAGGGTGTCTGACATGCCGAAGGTAAAGCCCTGGCTTAAGAGACCTTATTAGAACACGTTAATTAGAGCATAAAATGTGTTATATCAATAATCTTTCCTTGTTTTGACAACCGGCTGTCCAGACTAGAAGAGAAGAAAATCACCGGGGCCAGAGGGTTCGTCCGTGGAGCGGGAGGGACAGGCTACCCACGCTGGAGGAAGAAGGAGCGACGAGGAGGAGGCCCCAGCTGAAGTTCCTCCGTCGGACAGACAGCAACGGCTCCTGCGCCCTGCGAGCAGAGAGAGGCCAGGGGCAGCGTCAGGGATCGGCGGAGCAGCAACTCCAGACAAGAATACACGGACTCATGGGTTATGGCCGTAGAAGGAGGACTGACAGAGACATTGTTCCTGATGGACTTATGGGTTACGGTGGGAGACGGAGGGGTAATAGAGATACTGTTTAAGTGTTAGTGTAGATATAAGATACGATAGGATAAGATATGCTAAGTTAAAATATAAGATAGGCTAAGACGAAATATATTAATATAAGCTAAGTTAAAATATAATAAGATAGGTTAAGTTATATGATTAGATAGGCTAAGTTAAAATATAAGATAGGTTAAGTTAAGATAAGAGATCTGCAATAAAACATATATTTACTTTTCAAACTGTGTCTTTGTCATCTCTTCAGTGTTGTGTCTGTCTTGTTTTGATAATTTTGCATCGTTAATTTATATCTGACACTCTCCTAAAGGTCAATAAGTAGAGACGGAGGAATGGGAGGAAGGTACGGTTAATAAAAAAAAACAATAAATTATCAAAATCACAGCGTTACCTTATTTTGACGGAGAAAAAGTCATTTCAGTGTTACTACCACCTATGAGTTAATGGCTGCAAATGTTGGTGTTAAAAGTGCCTGTAAATAACGCGGCGTAAGTTTAACTCCGGTGTGTTTCTGAAAAACGCGCCGCCTTCTGCCTGCTGTCATTCGGCGAACGTGTAGGAGGCTATTCTGGCAAAGTAACAGGTAAAGTGGTCATTTAACGTAATGCTAACGTGCATTACCAGTTAGTAAGTGTTTTAATATATCACGCACCTTACGTCCTGTTATTAACGTAATGTTAACGTGACGCAGTACAGTCTTCCAGGTTAGGGATTCCCACCCTGGTCCGCGGACATTATTCCACAGGGGGGTTTGCGAAGGGGTTGCTTGAAAATGCAAATGATCCCATCATGTTCATGCGTTGTGTTCTAATGTGAAAATAAAAGATAACTATCAAATTCAATGTTTATGTCCTATTATACTAGATAAGACTAAAATAGTTTGCCCTGCATATGGATGCCATGCAGTCAGAGTATGATCAAGACAGGGTGTGAGTGTGGAAAAAAGACAAATGTAATAGTATTTGAGGGAAGAGTGGGAAGGAGGGAAATGCATGGAGAAGGAGGTTCCTCGGAGCTCCGAGATGTGTTTGGCTGTAATAAATCTGAAATATAGCTATATGACATAGTTTTTCATAACACCAGCATTTATTTTTTAGGTTTGTCGAGCTCCGTCAAAACAGTTGGATTAGAACGAGCCAATTATGTAGCTGGAACCCCTCTCACATGTAAACACAGTGACACGCTACAGCATTGGTTTGTTGTCTGAGGCTATGATACTGACCACAAACACATTCTCAAATTTCACAGCACCAATCACAGCATATGCAGGCAGAAAAATGACAGCAAACAACATTCAGCATTAGACTCTAAAACCGTCTGTAATGTCTGTGTTTATCCAGTGGACCAAAAACTAAAATAAGCCTTTTTATTGCCCAATTTTTATATTACATGAGACTAAAAATTGAGAAATATCTATATGCACAAGTAGTTTTTCCTGATAAGAAGGATGATATCAAGACTGTCAGCATTTACACATCAGATTATGACATATCTGAGTAGCCCAGACTGTCCGGAAAACAAAGCCATACAGCATATGTGGCTGACTAATGTACATACGGTGTCCATCCATCCACATGCGGGTCATTGTTGCAGGGGAGCCTGGGCCCATCCCAGCCAGCACAGGGCAGGGGTTCACCCTGGGTGTGACGTGCATCAGAAATACAAATTTAAAGTGATCGATATATTAAACAGTCTGGGACATTTAGAATGTTACTGTATATTTCCAAAATTTAATGATAAATTAAGCTTTCTTTTGCTTTGAGAAATTTAAACAGAAAGTTATAACTCTGTTCTGTTATGTTTCAGTGTGAGTCTCTTTTGTCTGTGAATATACTCTGACCCATCGACTGTATAAAACATGGACACTTGTCTGCACTGCCTTCTGTTCTTAGGAAGTGAATCAAATATCGGGCAGCCTTAGTACAGCACTCAGCCTCTCCGTAAGGTTTCTACACGCAGCACGGCAGCAGGTCCATCTAGTCTCACTGAGCCTTTGCAGTTCCCCTGGGCCCCACTGAACATTTCTGTGCATGCAACAGTGAACATAAAATGCATATCTGGCAACCTCTCTAACTCCTGTTTGGACCCCAGAGCATCTGCCACTCATGACCCGTCACTGCTTTGGCCACCAGCTTCTCTCTGTATTCCAGCCCATACTTATCCAGACATAGAATAGAATAGAATAGGATAGAATAGAATAGCTACTTCATTGTCATTCAGAACATACACCGGTTAGTGCACGTCAGGGCAGAATTACATTGCATTGACTCATCATCGGCCCAGCAGAGTGTATAAAAAAAATATAAAGCGGAATTAACATAGAATACGCATAAAAATATATTAACAGCACTATAGCAGCAAACAGCAGTGTAGATCACCGTTTCAGACATATTGCAGTAGACAATTAAAAAAAAAGCAATTCTTGAAAGTGACGTGTGGATGGATGGAGAGAGGTGGAGTGTGGGGGGGGGGGGGCTGCCATGAGGTATTGAGAGTTCAGGAGTCTAATGGCTTGAGGAATGAAACTATTAGAGAATCTGACTGTCCTGGTCCTGATGCTGCAAAGCCTCTTCCCAGAGGGCAGCAGGGCGAACAGTCCGTGGTGGGGGTGGGCGGAGTCTCTGATGATGTCACAGGCTCTGCTGAGACAGTGTTTGTGCGCAATGTCCTGGATGGATGGAAGAGAAGTCCCGATGACCCTCTCTGCAGTCCTCACCACTCTCTGCTGCCATTTCCTGTCTGAGGCTTTCGAGCTGCCAAACCAGATGGAGATACAGCTGGTCAGCACGCTCTCTATGGTGCCTCGGTAGAAGGTGCTGAGGATGGGAGAGGAAAGCTCTCTTCATCCGGCGCAGGAAGTGCAAACGCTGCTGAGCCCGTTTAACTGGTGATGTTGTGTTTGGTGACCAGTCCAGACTGTCAGTTATCTGCACCCCCAGGAATCTGACGCTGCTGACCACCTCCACAGCACTGTTGTCAGTGACGAGTGCTGAATGACTGGGCTGTTTCCTCCTAAAGTCCATGATCATCTCCTTGGTCTTCTCCACATTCAGAATCAGGCTGTTGTCACTGCACCATCCCACCAGTCTCTTCACCTTCTCTGTATAGGGCAGGTAGTCACTGTTCCTAATGAGACCCACTAATCTACTTTGGATTAAGCCTGAACACCACCTCTCACCCCCCATCACAGACACCCCGCCATAACACTGCCTTAATATATTACCTGCACTGAAGCCCGTTTGGAGCGAGGTGTTTCAGTGCTGCTCCGGTCTCCTCCCACAGTCCAAAGGCGTGCAGGGTTGGCTGATCGGCGTCTCTAAACTTGCCCTGTACTTCATTGTCATTCAGAACATAAACCGGTTAGTGCACATCAGAGCAAAAATACATTGCATTGACTCATCATCGGCCCAGCAGAGTGTATAAAAAAAATATAAAGCGGAATTAACATAGAATATGCATAAAAATATATTAACAGCACTATAGCAGCAAACACCAGTGTAGATCACCGTTTCAGACATATTGCAGTAGACAATTAAAAAAAAAGCAATTCTTGAAAGTGACGTGTGGATGGATGGAGAGAGGTGGAGTCTGGGGGGGGGGGGGGGGGCTGCCATAAGGTATTGAGAGTTCAGGAGTCTAATGGCTTGAGGAATAAAACTCTTAGAGAATCTGACTGTCCTGGTCCTGATGCTGCAAAGCCTCTTCCCAAAGGGCAGCAGGGCGAACAGTCCGTGGTGGGGGTGGGCGGAGTCTCTGATGATGTCACAGGCTCTGCTGAGACAGTGTTTGTGCGCAATGTCCTGGATGGATGGAAGAGAAGTCCCGATGACCCTCTCTGCAGTCCTCACCACTCTCTGCAGCCATTTCCTGCCTGAGGCTTTCGAGCTGCCAAACCAGATGGAGATACAGCTGGTCAGCACGCTCTCTATGGTGCCTCGGTAGAAGGTGCTGAGGATGGGAGAGGAAAGCTCTCTTCATCCGGCGCAGGAAGTGCAAACGCTGCTGAGCCCGTTTAACTGGTGATGTTGTGTTTGGTGACCAATCCAGACTGTCAGTTATCTGCACCCCCAGGAATCTGACGCTGCTGACCACCTCCACAGCACTGTTGTCAGTGACCAGTGCTGAATGACTGGGCTGTTTCCTCCTAAAGTCCATGAGCATCTCCTTGGTCTTCTCCACATTCAGAATCAGGCTGTTGTCACTGCACCATCCCACCAGTCTCTTCACCTTCTCTGTATAGGGCAGGTAGTCACTGTTCCTAATGAGACCCACTAATCTACTTTGGATTAAGCCTGAACACCACCTCTCACCCCCCATCACAGACACCCCGCCATAACACTGCATAAATATATTACCTGCACTGAAGCCCGTTTGGAGCGAGGTGTTTCAGTGCTGCTCCGGTCTCCTCCCACAGTCCAAAGGCGTGCAGGGTTGGCTGATCGGCGTCTCTAAACTTGCCCTGTACTTCATTGTCATTCAGAACATAAACCGGTTAGTGCACATCAGAGCAAAAATACATTGCATTGACTCATCATCGGCCCAGCAGAGTGTATAAAAAAAATATAAAGCGGAATTAACATAGAATATGCATAAAAATATATTAACAGCACTATAGCAGCAAACACCAGTGTAGATCACCGTTTCAGACATATTGCAGTAGACAATTAAAAAAAAAGCAATTCTTGAAAGTGACGTGTGGATGGATGGAGAGAGGCGGAGTGTGTGTGTGTGTGTGTGGGGGGGGGGGCTGCCATGAGGTATTGAGAGTTCAGGAGTCTAATGGCTTGAGGAATAAAACTATTAGAGAATCTGACTGTCCTGGTCCTGATGCTGCAAAGCCTCTTCCCAGAGGGCAGCAGGGCGAACAGTCCGTGGTGGGGGTGGGCGGAGTCTCTGATGATGTCATGGGCTCTGCTGAGACAGTGTTTGTGCGCAATGTCCTGGATGGATGGAAGAGAAGATGATCCTCTCTGCAGGCCTCACCACTCTCTGCAGCCATTTCCTGTCTGAGGCTTTCGAGCTGCCAAACCAGATGGAGACACAGCTGGTCAGCACGCTCTCTATGGTGCCTCGGTAGAAGGTGCTGAGGATGGGAGAGGAAAGCTCTCTTCATCCGGCACAGGAAGCGCAAACGCTGCTGAGCCCATTTAACCGGTGATGTTGTGTTTGGTGACCAGTCCAGACTGTCAGTTATCTGCACCCCCAGGAATCTGATGCTGCTGACCACCTCCACAGCACTGTTGTCAGTGACCAGTGCTGAATGACTGGGCTGTTTCCTCCTGAAGTCCATGATCATCTCCTTGGTCTTCTCCACATTCAGAATCAGGCTGTTGTCACTGCACCATCCCACCAGTCTCTTCACCTCCTCCCTATAGGGCAGGTCGTCGCTGTTCCTAATGAGACCCACTAATCTACTTTGGATTAAGCCTGAACACCACCTCTCACCCCCCATCACAGACACCCCGCCATAACACTGCATAAATATATTACCTGCACTGAAGCCCGTTTGGAGCGAGGTGTTTCAGTGCTGCTCCGGTCTCCTCCCACAGTCCAAAGGCGTGCAGGGTTGGCTGATCGGCGTCTCTAAACTTGCCCTGTACTTGTGTGAGTGTGGCTGTGTGAGTGTGTGCGCCCTGTGGTGTGTTGGTTCCCGCCCAGGGTTGGTTCCCACCCAAGGTTGGTTCCCGACCAGGGTTGGTTCCCCCCAGGGTTGGTTCCCGCCTGCGCCTGTTGTTCCTGGGATAGGCAATTCTATATTATTCTATTATAAATTTATATTTAGTTACATCAAAGGCGTTTGGGTAGCTTGCAAATCCTATAGACTATTTACAAGGTACTAAAACTGTTACATACATGTAAATGCGTGTGCAGATTTGTCTCGAATTGAAAATGTCACAGCAGCCAGGAGACCAAAGCTGGCAGCCCTGTGAACCTCTGACATACATGTAAATAAGCGGGAAACCTTTTCCTGCCACTGAATTAGCTTTCATTAGTGTGTCATTCAGGCCACACACTGGTTTGTGTTAAATTTGCTAGACAAAAAACAAAGATCAGGCTAAATAAAGATGCGACTCAGAAATGCCTGAGTGATTCGGTGTCCAAGGCCTGTGAGATACTGGCACCATATCCAAGGGGCCCCATCGCGGGGACCCAGATAAACAGCTTTTGGAAATGAATTCATGCATTTAATCTAACTCAGGACAGAAAATCACCTCCAGACATCCAGACAGGACATCAAGGGCCGTGCTGCATTTAACCGTAAGCTTGTTAAGGTATAGAGGCCTTCATAAATGTCGAGTTTTGCAGTAACAATGAGGTCAATCCTCTTTGAAAGCTGCCAGCTGGGAAAGTATGTTGGATTATTGAACAAGACATACAGTAATAACTGCTTAAACAAGCTGATTTATCACTCTGTTTTATAATAATACACTTGTCCTTCCTGAATAACCCCTCACCCTGTTGAATACAGTTATCTGATGCCCATTGCTAATGTATGGGGTGCAGCACTTGATACTCACAGGATGCTAATTCATTGCATGATGATTTCAGTTCACTAACATTTTCTTCATATTGTGTGCGGTAAGTGCAATAACCAGAGGAAACCTGGTAATCTACTCAAACACGTCTAGGTCTGATTTAGAGTCAAGGCAAGAGAAAATGTTATTTACTAATTTTCAAAGTGTTCTCTCATCGGTAACACTTTACCCGCACAAATAATGTAGAATTATGCTGTTACTTATGAATTAATAAACCACAGACTAAGTCTTAGTCAGCAGCTTGATTTTGTCCGTAAATATGGTCGCTGCACACGCTGCATCTAACCGCTGCTGTCGTGGATTTTAAAAGGTCGCCGGCAGGAAACGGCAACATCACGTTCATCTAAAACGGGAAAAGTGCTGAATTTCAGCGGCGCGATGTCTTTTCCTGCAAAATATATTGATAATTTATGGCTAATAAAATAGTTTTTATTGTGAAAGAACGCAAATGACTGCTAATGACAAACTTGAATAAAAAGAAGTTTTCCGTTAAAATGGAGTAATCATGGTATTTTATATCGCGCATAGATCCGCTTTCTTATAATTTAATTCTGATCCTATTTTATTTAGTAATCTGTGTTTTGTCTCCACCTAGTGGCGGCCCTAAAAAGTACACATTGTTTCCGGAATGATCGCTTTTCTGTGAATTGACGTGTCCAGTGGATGTAAGAAATATGGCAGCAGCTTGATAGAGAGACATTATAACTGACTACAGTCACTTTATAGAATGTGCAATAGATAATGAATTCAATGGTGGATTGTCAATGGATGTCTGTGTATATTTTTACACGTTTATTAATGATAATGCATGCAGATAAATTTAGTGGCTTTTGCCAGCCGGGGGTGGGAGGGGTTCAGTATCTATCTATGTATCAATTTATCTAAGTCAGACAGATAAGTGGGGGCAGAGGAGTAAGGGTGCATGGGCACCTGACCGTTCTGTCTGACGGAGGAGCATCCAGACCTTTTACAGTGGGCTGGGGGTGGCAAGGCTGCCTGGGCACCTGCCCATTCTGTCCGAAGGAGGCAAAACCAGACCTTTTACAGTGGGGTGGGGGTGGCAAGGCTGCCTGGGCACCTGCCCCTTCTGTACGATGGGGGAGCAACCAGAACTTTTACAGTAGGGTGGGAGTGTCAAGGCTACCTGGGCACCTGCCCATTCTGTCTAACGGGGGAGGAACCAGACCTTTTACAAGTGGGGTGGGGGTGGCAAAGCTGTCTGGGCACCTGCCCGTTCTGTCTGACGGGGGCAAAACCAGAACGTTTTCAGTGGGGTGGGGGTGGCAAGGCTGCCTGGGCACCTGCCTGTTCTGTCTGACGGGGACATAACCAGACCTTTTCAGTGGGGTGGGGGTGGAAATGTTGCCTGAGCACATGCCCGTTCTGTCTGACGGGGGCATAATCAAAACTTTTACAGTGGGGTGGGGGTGGCAAGGCTGCCTGGGCACCTGCCTGTTCTGTCTGATGGGGGCATAACCAAACCTTCTATAGTGGGGTGGGGGTGGAAATGTTGCCTGAGCACCTGCCCGTTCTGTATGACGGGGGCAAAACCAGACCGTTTTCAGTGGGGTGGGGGTGGCAAGGCTGCCTGGGCACCTGCACCTTCTGTACGATGGGGGAGCAACCAGAACTTTTACAGTGGGGTGGGGGTGGCAAGGCTGCCTGGGCGAATGCCTGTTCTGTCTGACGGGGGCATAACCAGACCTTTTACAGTGGGGTGGGGGTGGCAAGGGTGTTTGGGTACCTGCCCGTTCTGTCTGACGGAGGCAAAACCAGACCTTTTACAGTGGGGTGGGGGTGGCAAGGGTGTTTGGGCACCTGCCCGTTCTGTCTAACGGGGGCAAAACCAGACCTTTTACAGTGGGGTGGGGGTGGCAAGGGTGTTTGGGTACCTGCCCGTTCTGTCTGACGGAGGCATAACCAGACCTTTTCAGTGGGGTGGGGGTGGAAATGTTGCCTGAGCACCTGCCAATTCAATCAGACGGGGGGGCAACCAGGTCTTTTACAGTGTGGTGGTGGGGGGGGTAAGGGACCCTGGGCACCTGCCCGTTCTGTCTGACGGGGGCATAACCAGACCGTTTTCAGTGGGGTGGGGGTGGCAAGGCTGCCTGGGCACCTGCCCGTTCTGTCTGACGGGGGCAAGACCAGACCGTTTTCAGTGGGGTGGGGGTGGCAAGGCTGCCTGGGCACCTGCCTGTTCTGTCTGACGGGGGCATAACCAGACCTTTTACAGTGGGGTGGGGGTGGCAAGGGTGTTTGGGCACCTGACCGTTCTGTCTGACGGGGGCAAAACCAGACCGTTTTCAGTGGGGTGGGGGTGGCAAGGCTGCCTGGGCACCTGCCCGTTCTGTCTGACGGGGGCAAGACCAGACCGTTTTCAGTGGGGTGGGGGTGGCAAGGCTGCCTGGGCACCTGCCCGTTCTGTCTGACGGGGGCAAGACCAGACCGTTTTCAGTGGGGTGGGGGTGGCAAGGCTGCCTGGGCACCTGCCTGTTCTGTCTGACGGGGGCATAACCAGACCTTTTACAGTGGGGTGGGGGTGGCAAGGGTGTTTGGGCACCTGACCGTTCTGTCTGACGGGGGCAAAACCAGACCGTTTTCAGTGGGGTGGGGGTGGCAAGGCTGCCTGGGCACCTGCCCGTTCTGTCTGACGGGGGGGCAACCAGGTCTTTTACAGTGTGGTGGTGGGGGGGGGGGGGGGGGGGGGTAAGGGACCCAGGGCACCTGCCCGTTCTGTCTGACGGGGGCAAAACCAGACCTTTTACAGTGAGGTGGGGGTGGCAAGGGTGTTTGGGCACCTGCCCGTTCTGTCTGACGGGGGGGCAACCAGGTCTTTTACAGTGTGGTGGGGGGGGGGGGGGGGGGTAAGGGACCCTAGGCACCTGCCCGTTCTGTCTGACGGGGGCAAAACCAGACCGTTTTCAGTGGGGTGGGGGTGGCAAGGCTGCCTGGGCACCTGCCCGTTCTGTGTGACGGGGGCACAACCAGACCTTTTCAGTGGGGTGTGGGTGGCAAGGCTGCCTAGGCACCTACCCCCTCTGTCCAATGGCGGAGTAACCAGGTTTTTTACAGTGGGGTGGGGGTGGCAAGGCTGCCTGGGCACATGCCCGTTCTGTCTGACGGGGGCACAAACCAGACCGTTTTCAGTGGGGTGGGGGTGGCAAGGCTGCCTGGGCGACTGCCCGTTCTGTCTGACGGGGGCAAAACCAGACCTTTTCAGTGGGGTGGGGGTGAAAATGTTGCCTGGATACATGCCCGTTCTGTCTGATGGGGGCAAAACCAGACCTTGTATAGTGAGGTGGGGGTGGAAATGTTGCCTGAGCACCTGCCCATTCTGTCAGACGGGGGGGCAACCAGGTCTTTTACAGTGTGGTGGGGGGGGGGGGGTAAGGGACCCTGGGCACATGCCCGTTCTGTCTGACGGGGGCAAAACCAGACCGTTTTCAGTGGGGTGGGGTTGGCAAGGCTGCCTGGGCACCTGCCCATTCTGTCTGACGGGGGTGTAAGGACATAAAACTTATAGGTCCTGCAGGCCCCAACTCTGATCAGCCTGCATCAGTCTATTTCAGAACTCCAAGAAAAGGATCCACTGGCCCAGGCAAGATTGGACTCCACGCATCAAACCATCCCTTTTAAGGAAGGCAAAGGCCTGCCGGCTCCTGAGAATAACTGGAGCAATACAGAAAAAGCAAGACCTTTCACCCCCTGGAGTGGCCGGAGTTCCACAGTCAATCCACAGAACAACAGCTGTCAGCCTCCAGACACAGACACCTTTTCCACTAGAAATAGGATACTCACCACACATAGATGTTAGGGACAAATACACGCATGTTTGGTCTCGTTTGAATAGGCATGAGACGGCGAGTGTTATACACTCAGATTTAAGGCAGTATAGTTTTCCCTAAGAGAACTATAGAAACTTCGGCTAAACCCACCAAACTGAGAGAGCCTCTCACATGGCAGAACAAGGGAATTATAACCACCCCCTAAAGTGATCTGATTGGCTGGGGACTTGAGAACCAAGGCCAGCAATGGCCCCTAAAATTAACTATTGACCGAAGTTGGTCAGTCTTCAGAGACATGCCATCACCTGGGTTGGATACTTAAGGAAGGGCCTCAGAAGAATTCGGGGAGTCACTCTGTAATCAGAGCTCCCACAGAGAACTGGGCAAAAGTCCATCTGTAGTCAGATACTTTCCGCAGAACTTTGTGCACTATCAGCTGAGGAATGTGATTGTTTAATATTGTATTTGTCCAAATGTATTTACAAGTATGTGGCCACATGTCAATAATTATATATTGTAATATGTTTAATAAATGTTGTCTTGATTACTTCATGACTGTCTGATTTGCTAACTTCTTTATAAACTTTCCAGATTGGGCTTCTATCCTGATTAGGACTAAAGTGGTAAAAACTATCTTGCAGCCTCTGGGTTAAATCCCCTTTATCCGGGTCCCAAACTCGACTGCCCAAGTTAAGTTAGGTGGATACCAAAACCGCACCTCTGGAGTTCGCACACGCTCAGTTACGGGCCGACTTAACCTCTGAGGTCAACACATGCTGATGAAAGGTACCGGTCTACCCTCTGAGGGGCGTACACACTATGTTCCTAGGCACCGGGCATAGTCCCTGAGACGCTCACATGGTAAGACAATGGGCGGCATCGGCGGAGTCCCTGAGATGAGCCCAAAGTAAGCCTCGTACAAACTACCTCTACGAAAAGTGTGCCGTCACAGCCGCTGAGGTTGACACATGTTATGATATGGGCTGCCCCCGGCTGAGCCTCTGAGGTGGACGTACGTGTGGTTTGGGTAAACATCGGCTTAATCTCCGAGGCACCCACATGCTCAGTAATTGGCAGACACTGAGCCTTTGGGGAATTATATAGGTCGAGGGACCCGAATAATCAGAGGCTGACATTGTCTTAAATGGTGGCGGTTTCCGTACCTCTAAGACAAACCCTGTGGAACAAGCCCACGGATCACCCTATCGGCCGAGGCGAATCTGGCGGACTCCTTCGTCAGGGGTAAACTAGAGTTGGTAATATAAAGGAGAGTCTCGAAGTAATCCGAACAACATAAACGTCATGACTACAATATACTGAAATAAGGTCATTAATAAAATGGAGTCAGATATATGTTTAAAAGAATATCTTGTATATTAAAAAGGGTAAGTAATTCCCAGGAGCGCTTGGAAGGACCAACACGCATTCACAGCCTTCGGCTGCCCCATTGGATTCCGCCATTGGGCCAGTGGGCGGCTCCCTACAGGGGCAAAACCAGACCTTTTACAGTGGGGTGGGGGTGGAAAGGGTGTTTGGGCACCTGCCCGTTCTGTCTGACGGGGGCATTACCAGACCGTTTTCAGTGGGGTGGGGGTGGCAAGGCTGCCTGGGCAGCTGCCCGTTCTGTCTGACGGGGGCAAAACCAGACCTTTTTCAGTGAGGTGGGGGTGGCAAGGGTGTTTGGGCACCTGCCCGTTCTGTCTGACGCGGGCAAAACCAGACCGTTTTCAGTGGGGTGGGGGTGGCAAGGGTGTTTGGGCACCTGCCCGTTCTGTCTGACGCGGGCAAAACCAGACCGTTTTCAGTGGGGTGGGGGTGGCAAGGGTGTTTGGGCACCTGCCTGTTCTGTCTGACGGGGGTAAAACCAGACCGTTTTCAGTGGGGTGGGGGTGGCAAGGCTGCCTGGGCAGCTGCCCGTTCTGTCTGACGGGGGCAAAACCAGACCTTTTTCAGTGAGGTGGGGGTGGCAAGGGTGTTTGGGCACCTGCCCGTTCTGTCTGACGCGGGTAAAACCAGACCGTTTACAGTGAGGTGGGGGTGGCAAGGCTGCCTGTGCACCTGCCCGTTCTGTCTGACGGGGGCAAAACCAGACTTTTTCAGTGGGGTGGGGGGTGGGGTGGGTAAGGGACCCTGGGCACCTGCCCGTTCTGTCTGACGGGGGCAAAACCAGACGTTTTACAGTGTGGTGGGGGGTGGGGTGGGTAAGGGACCCTGGGCACCTGCCCGTTCTGTCTGACGGGGTCATAACCAGACCGTTTTCATTGGGGTGGGGGTGGCAAGGCTGCCTGGGAACCTGACCGTTCTGTCTGACGGGGGCATAACCAGACCTTTTCAGTGGGGTGGGGGTGGCAAGGCTGCCTGGGCACCTGCCCGTTTTGTCTGACGGGGGCATAACCAGACCTTTTACAGTGGGGTGGGGGTGGCAAGGCTGCCTGGGCAACTGCCCATTCTGACAGACGGGGTCATAACCAGACCGTTTTCATTGGGGTGGGGGTGGCAAGGCTGCCTGGGCACCTGACCGTTCTGTCTGACGGGGTCATAACCAGACCGTTTTCATTGGGGTGGGGGTGGCAAGGCTGCCTGAGCAACTGCCCATTCTGTCAGACGGGGGCATAACCAGACCTTTTACAGTGGGGTGGGGGTGGCAAGGCTGCCTGGGCACCTGCCCATTCTGTCAGATGGGGGGGCAACCAGGTCTTTTACAGTGTGGTGGGGGTGGCAAGGCTGCCTGGGCACCTGCCCGTTTTGTCTGATGGGGGCATAACCAGACCTTTTACAGTGGGGTGGGGGTGGCAAGGCTGCCTGGGCACCCGCCTGTTCTGTCCAACGGGGGAGCAAGCAGACTGGTGGGTGGGGGTGGCAAAGGTGTTAATTATTTAACAAAACAAATTTCTTTATTTATTGAAATATATTAATAACAATTTTATTTACTTTAATCCACTGAAGCAGGACAGTTACAGGACATAATTAGATTTTCCATTTTTTTCTTCGGTCTGTTATGTCTCTAGTTAAATGATTATTATACATTGATTGATTGTCATTGTGTTCGTTATGTTCAGCTGCAGTAATACAGTGAATTTAACTTAATCCAGCAGACTGTGGTTTCATTATGTTACTCAGTTATGCTTTGGGTGACGCTGAAGCAGGACATTAATAGGACAGAACAGAAAGCCTTTATTGTCACTGTACAGGGAGGAAATACAGTAAATGGACATAAATATATAATATATAAAATGTACATATACAGGAGAAGGGGATACCCCCCCCCCCCCAATCAGGATTACATTTAATTACATTTTAGTCAGAGAGAAAACGTATAAAAAACAATATTTTTCATGTTTATTCAGCTCACTGAACACAGTCATTTATTTTTTGTCAAACATACAGTACTGTGCAAAAGTCTTAGGCCGTCCAAAGAAATGTTTAAAGCTGTTTATTTGGGTAGCAAGTGTACTTTGGCTTAGTACAAAAAAGACAATTTAACATTAGAACAAATTAAGAGTAACACAATAAAAACTAGTAATAACTTCTTCTGTTTTCTAAAAAGTTACTGATATCTAGTTGGATGGCTAGATGAACACCGCTTCAGTTCCCAAACTTCTCCCCAGGGGCAACTCAGCCGTTCCACGATTTTGTTAAATTTCACCAACAGCTCAATTAAATAAATATATTGGTTTAAAAAGTCAGTGAGAGATTGACTAGCTGTATGAGGTCTGCTAGTGGCCAAGTCAAAAAATACATGGCTGCACTGGACGGTCACTGCAAATACTGGGATGATTTTAGCAGAGGTTCTGAAATGGCGAAGCTGACACACTTTGACAGGCATCATATCTTAGTTTTACACCAACAGGAGGATAATCTAAACATCATTTTCTTTGTCTGCCTAAGACTTTTGCACAGTTCTGTACATTTCAGAGTGAAAAGGATTATAAAGGTTAAAAAGCAGAGATTTTACCTTTTTGCCAGGAGAACCAGCAACACATCACAGTGACACTGAGGAGTTTCTATAAACCCCAAACCCTGGATAGAGGGACTCAGTGAATGAGGAGGTGAATCTGTGCAGGGGGGTCAGTCCATCAGAGGAGACTCTGTAGAAGGACAGAGCACCAGCCCCCCAGTCCAGATACACTCCTACTCTGTGGGAGTCTGAGGGCTCTATGGGTATGAGAGTATGATTATTATTGTGCCGGACAGAGTAACTGTCAGTATTACAGCACAGACTCCATGACTTGTCATTGTATCCAAGCCCACAGTCATAACTCCCTCCTTTCCTCCTGATCCCTTTATAAGTGACTCCTATCCAGGCAGCATCTCCATCCCACTCAGCCTCCCAGTAACAGCGACCAGTCAGACTCTCTCTGCACAGAACTTGGCTCCAGCTGTCAAATCTCTCTGGATGATCAGGATATGGCTGCTCTGCCCCCCGTGTCACCTTCCTGTTCCCCCCTGACAGAGACAGGAGTCTGTTTGCTGTGTTGGGGTCCAGCGTCAGCTGGCAGGAGTCTGTAGGCAGGAGGAAGAATTATTAATCCCATCAGGCCGCCTGTACTTTATGTTTCTGTACGATATAAAACAGCACAGCTTCCCCTAACGAAGCGGGAACTGAAGTTTATGAAACATAAAGTGGGCGCGCGACGGCGGCGGGAAGAGCCGCCAAAATGGGGCGCGAGCTAAACTAACAGCTTAATTAATTTAATTAAAAAATGACAAAGTAGCGACATTCATCAGACATATTCATCACAAGCATATTTACCACAAAACGGCACCAGAGATCAATACTAAAGTCAGTGTCTTTCCTTCAAACCGCTAATTCCGGCGCGTGCGGCTTGAAAATGGCCATCAATAACAGAATATTTAAGTAATATTATTACACGTTTAAAGTGATATTTAATAAACATTTGGACCTGGATTGTGATATAAACGATGATTCCGGCACAGATCGTGCGCGCATCATAAAAAAACAGGAAGGTTTTCATTAATTCAGAAAAATATTGCTCTGAAAAACGGGATTATTATCTCATTAATTCGGAAAAACAGAATTAATTTTTCCCAGATGAATGCAATACGCTTCCATAGAGAACCGCTTACCGCGCGCGTGACTGTAGATGCTGCGCCGCTGCCGCGAGCCCCGCATTTCGCGCACGCACGCGGCCGCTCTAATCTGTTAACATGGGCGCCGAAATGAAATTTGATATTTTCCGCCGCACATCCAGTCTGTCCCGGGCGCTGATTTCTTTTAGCACCGTGGATCAGGAGAACTTTTTAATATTCACGAGCGAAGCCCTACACGATTGGCTAGCTGATTAATATTTATGTGCGGGGCACTACCTCACTGGCCAGTTAACATCGACTTGTGCTGCCTTTTTCTTCTAGCTAAAGCAGGGGTGTCCAAATCCAGTCCTGGGGGGCCGGTGCCCTGTGTAAGTTCTTTCCCTTTTCCACCATAAATAATTCAGCTCAAGAGCTGTGTGGTTATTAGCACAAGGAGATGAATCAGGTGTGTTAAATGAGGGACAACCCAAAAATGTGCAGGACTCTGTCCCTCCAGGACTGGATTTGGGCTCCCCTGGTTTAAGTGATTCAGTGACCAATCGGTAATATTCTCTCATGAATATTAATGAATGATCCAGAACCACCCTGTAAAAATGCAAATTCACATTTTGCACTTGAGGAGAGAGTCCGGTCTCACTGCCTACAGGTGCCTCCTTAGGACAATACTAACGAATCTCACACAGAAAACACATACACTCAAGGCATCCGCAAAAAGAACAAATGCAAAGGATTCTTTTTTTGTGAAATTAAAGATGTATAATTAATTCAGAATATATTTAACCATCCTACACTCCCACACAAACACCAAGATAATACAAGCAGCTATAAAGCATTTGTAAAAAATATTTTTAAAAACGATTAAATGAATTGATAGTGTTTTTGGTGATGATTTAGATTTTTTGTTTCTTGTTTGGATGTTGTCTAAAATGACATGAAACTCACCTAAACACAAACATGGAAATCCATCTACACACAGTGCAAAAAGCCACACTCATCACAACAATTGTGTGAATACAACCATAACATAGTATTCATGGTATTATTAATAAAAAACATGCAAAGACACTAACATTTCTGTAAGCCTGGTCTGGTCCTGCACTTTCCACCGTGATCCACACTATAGGAGAAGCAGAATGACATGACTCTTCTTCACATACATGCATAAGTATCTGTAGCGTGTCAGACACACACTCTGTACTCACTTCAGCTTCTCCAGTTTACAGCTGGGATCCTCCAGTACAGCAGAGAGCAGCTTCACTCCTGAGAATCCTGGGTGATTGTAGCTCAGGTCCAACTCTCTCAGGTGAGAGGGGTTTGATCTCAGAGCTGAAGCCAGGGAAGAACAGCCTTCTTCTGTGACTCTACAGCCTGACAGCCTGCAGAGAGAGAGAGACAGAAACTCCCCAATAAATAAAATCCCCTCACCATTATAATTATTAAATAAATTTGATGCTCTAATAAATAATTCAAGAATTACAGTTTAGTGTCTAAGACAAGGCAGGTCCCCTCCTCTCTTTCCCTTAGCTAATTGCTCACTGTCTCCTCTTTATAGTGTGGAATACACAGTAATACTGACCTCAGTATCTCCAGTTTGTGGTGTGGAATACCCCACAATACTGGCCTCAGCATCCCCAGTTTACAGTGTGGAATACCCCACAATACTGGCCCCAGTATCCCCAGTTTACAGTGTGGAATATCCAGTAATACTGGCCTCAGTATCTCCAGTTTGCGGTGTGGAATACCCCACAATACTGGCTTCAGTATCTCCAGTTTACAGTGTGGAATACCCTGTCAGACTGACCTCAGTATCTCCAGTTAACAGTGTGGAATACCCAGTCAGACTGACCTCAGTATCTCCAGTTTATAGTGTGGAATACCCAGTCAGACTGACCTTAGTAACTCCAGTTTACAGTGTGGAATACCCAGTCAGACTGACCTCAGTATCTCCAGTTTACAGTGTAAGTCCTCCAGTCCAAAAGAGAGCAGCTTCACTCCTGAGTCCTGCAGGTCATTGTCACTCAGGTCCAGCTCTCTCAGGGGTGAGGAGTTTGATCTGAGAGCTGAAGCCAGTGCCTCACAGCATTTCTCTGTGAGTTCACACCGGCCCACCCTTTAAAAAAATTAAACACTTTTAAATCCACTTTTTACACTGCAGCACTGTATTCAAATGAGGAGAATAAGGGCCATGACATAATGGATTTTCAGAAAACAATTAAATTATTAAAAATCATTTTAACAATCATTCCGACTCTGTTTGGTGTCCATTATTTTTTTGTCCATAACACGTTAAAGTGAGCATGTTTATCTGTAACAGTGCTGTTAACTTTGCTAACCAACACAAATGTTTTGCATGGATTACAGTATATGGTTGAATGGATGTTTCCTGCTTCACTGCTTAATTATTTCTAACATGAATAGAGGGCTGATAAGATTGTGGGATATAAGGAAGTAGTAGAAGAAAACAGAAGCTGTTTGTGTTTGTTTATTATGTAACTGCTGAAAGGCATTGTGGGTTTTCTTGGTGTCCCGTTACTTTTGTGCAAAATGCATATTCTGTACTCACTACAGCTTCTCCAGTTTACAGCTGTGATCCACACTATAGGAGAAGCAGAATGACATGACTCTTCTTCACATACATGCATAAGTATCTGTAGCGTGTCAGACACACACTCTGTACTCACTTCAGCTTCTCCAGTTTACAGCTGGGATCCTCCAGTAGTGCAGAGAGCAGCTTCACTCCTGAGTCTCCTGGGTGATTGTAGCTAAGATCCAGCTCTCTCAGGTGTGAGGGGTTTAACTTCAGAGCTGAAGCCAGGGAAGAACAGCCTTCTTCTGTGACTCTACAGCCTGACAGCCTGCAGAGAAAGACAGAAACTCCCCAATAAATAATATCACCTCATCATTATAATTATTAAATAAATGTGATGCTCTAATAAATAATTCAAGAATTACAGTTTAGTGTCTAAGACAAGGCAGGACCCCTCCTCTCTTTCCCTTAGCTAATTGCTCACTATCTCCTCTTTAAAGTGTGTAATACACAGTAATACTGACCTCAGTATCTAAAGCGTACAGTGTGGAATACCCAGTATTACTGACCTCAGTATCTCCAGTTTGTGGTTTGAAATACCCAGTAATACTGACCTCAGTACCCCCAGTTTGCAGTGTGGAATACTTAGCAATACTGACCTCAGTATCTCCAATTTACAGTGTGGAATACCCCACAATACTGGCCTCAGTATCCCTAGCTTACAGTGTGGAATATCCAGTAATACTGACCTCAGTATCTCCAGTTTGCAGTGTGGAATACCCAGTAATACTGACCTCAGTATCTCTAGTTTACAGTGTGGAATACCCAGTAATACTGGCCTCAGTATCTCCAGTTTACAATGTGGAATACCCAGTAATACTGACCTCAGTATCTCTAGTTTGCAGTGTGGAATACCCAGTAATACTGGCCTCAGTATCTCCAGTTTACAATGTGGAATACCCAGTAATACTGACCTCAGTATCTCTAGTTTACAATGTGGAATACCCAGTAATACTGGCCTCAGTATCTCCAGTTTACAATGTGGAATACCCAGTAATACTGACCTCAGTATCCCCAGTTTACAGTGTGGAATACCCAGTAATACTGACCTCAGTATCTCCAGTTTACAGTGTAAATCCTCCAGTGCAGCAGAGAGCAGCTTCACTCCTGAATCCTTCAGGTTATTGTCACTCAGGTCCAGCTCTCTCAGGGGGGAAGAGTTTGATCTTAGAGCTGAAGACAGCACTTCACAGTGTTTATCTATGAGATCACAGCTGTTCAGCCTGAAACAGAAAACACTTTAAGACACAGACATATACACATCCTACACATTAGTAAAATACAAAGCATTACAATAAGCATTTGTTTTCAGTATAATTAGCAGCAGAGCTTACACTTCAAAATGAGTTATAGTCTGCAGAGTGTTCTGTGCGTCCTGACAATCTGCTGCAGTCATATGATCACTAATTGTGAGTCAGTGCATCTTTGCTCAAAACTAGAGGTAAAAACATTAAGTACAAGCTATAGGAATACATAGGAACACATCAACAACAAGATGGACATGAACCCTCCCATAACAGTCAGACCAGTGCTTCCAGTGCAGTCCTTAGCCATCTATCTGCCAGGTGTCCCTACACTCGACACGTATCACTGAAAGGAGGAGATGTGAACATTCCCAGCAGCTAATGCAGCAGCAACTGGCACTTGGATTCCTGATCCCATGAGTAAAATCCTTTTTCTCCCTGTATTGTTATACCTGGGAACATGTCAAATCACCAATTACGTCTGGGTGATATGACGATATTGTCGGTAATGAGCGTAATCAGACAAGTATCCTGGTGTCGATATCTGACAGTGACTAACCGGCGATTATCATCTTTGCTGGGGAAACGCGCTTAGGCTACATACAAAGCAAGATAACAGAAGGATTCATGATTTGCTTTCAGTTCAGCTTTCTAGCCTAAGATTCTGTGGCAGTTAAAAAGAAACATTGCACAGAATTTCACAAGCATTCTCCATTGCAGTAACCATGCGTTCGCCATTCTTGTAAGTTCAGTATTGTCACATCACCAACTTCTATCTCTGAGTCAGCAGCCAGAATGTCAGTCATTCAAGTGCAGCTTTCTGGTGGGAATTTTGAGCTTCCCAACTCTCTCTCTCTCTCTCTCTCTGTCTCTCTCTCATCTATCTATCTGAATCAATCAGTCAATCATTATTGAAATAATACTATAAAAAAATATTATCATAAAGGACTTTAACCACTCATGTTCTCTTTAGGGGCCCCTCCCTCATAGGGGCCTCTAGCCTCAGTGTCTTCTGGGGGGAGAGACCCCCCCCCGCCCCACAATTACTGATAATAATAAATGTGTAAAATAATAAAACTGATTATCATAGATTATTATATGCGGTGGTGAAAAGATGCGTTTTCAGCCTAGTTTTGAAAGTACTGAGACATTCAGTAGCTCTCAGGTTTTCTGGGAGAGAGTTCCAGAGTTTGGGCCCATAGTGACTAAAAGCTGCCCCCTCCCTCCCCAGCTGGGTTTTAGGAATAATCAGTAAATTACTGCCGGATGATCTGACTGATCTGCCTGGGACATACCTTACAGTCATGTTACTGAGGCAGGACAGAGCTAAACAACGTAAATATTTACAAATTAGCAAATGAACTTTAAAATCAATCCTAGAAGCCAGAGGAAGCCAGTGCAGGGATGTGAGAGTAGGTGTGATGTGATCCCTGTGCCTGGTGCGTGTTAACACTCCGCCAGCGGCATTCTGGGCCCGTTGTAGATGTGATCCCTGTGACTGGAGCGTGTTAACACTCCGCCAGCGGCATTCTGGGCCAGTTGTAGATGTGATCCCTGTGACTGGTGCGTGTTAACACTCCGCCAGCGGCATCCTGGGCCAGTTGTAGATGTGATCCCTGTGACTGGTGCGTGTTAACACTCCGCCAGCGGCATTCTGGGCCAGTTGTAGATGTGATCCCTGTGACTGGTGCGTGTTAACACTCCGCCAGCGGCATTCTGGGCCAGTTGTAGATGTGATCCCTGTGACTGGTGCGTGTTAACACTCCACCAGCGGCATTCTGGGCCCGTTGTAGATGTGATCCCTGTGACCGGTGCGTGTTAACACTCCCCTAGCGGCATTCTGGGCCCGTCGTAGATGTGATCCCTGTGCCTGGTGCGTGTTAACACTCCCCTAGCGGCATTCTGGGCCCGTCGTAGATGTGATCCCTGTGACCGGTGCGTGTTAACACTCCGCCAGCGGCATTCTGGGCCCGTTGTAGATGTGATCCCTGTGACTGTTGCGTGTTAACACTCCGCCAGCGGCATTCTGGGCCCGTTGTAGATGTGATCCCTGTGACTGGTGCGTGTTAACACTCCGCCAGCGGCATTCTGGGCCCGTTGTAGATGTGATCCCTGTGACTGGTGCGTGTTAACACTCCGCCAGCGGCATTCTGGGTCCGTTGTAGATGTGATGCCTGTGACTGGTGCGTGTTAACACTCCGCCAGCGGCATTCTGTGCCCGTTGTAGATGTGATCCCTGTGACTGGTGCGTGTTAACACTCCGCCAGCGGCATTCTGGGTCCGTTGTAGATGTGATGCCTGTGACTGGTGCGTGTTAACACTCCGCCGGCGGTATTCTGGGGCCTTTGTAGATGTGAAATAGACAAGAGGGCATTACAGTAATCTATTCTACTAGAAACAAAAGCAGGTATTATTTTTCCCCAGGCAGCATATGACCCCATAACTTATGTGGAGCGACGAACGAGACAAGCACTTATGAATGTTAATTTCTGTACGAAGTAAGAAAATTGCAGACAGTCACAGCTATGAACCCCAGCCTGAGTTCTTAAAATATAAAGAAGAATTAATAGTTTTTAAAGGAACTCGGCCTGACTATTAATTAGTTTTAAAAGCTTGTGCATTGTCCATTCCTACCCCTGAGCTCGGCAAAATATATTATAGGTCACCCCCCCCTCCCTTTCAAGTTTCATAGTCAGGGAACCATTAACACCATTGTTATTGTGTATAGACTGCCTGGTCCCTCAACACGGCTGCACATTCTGTTCACATCTTAAAAAAAAAAAAGAACGATAAAATTAATGTAGAGCTATAACTATTGTCTGTGCATGATTCTGCAATTCATAGTCAATAGTTACACAGACAAATTTCATAGAGGTGTGCAGCCTTGTGAAGAAGATGTGTGTGTCAGTAACGCGCTCTGGCCCCATCCCTGCTAGACGTGGTGATGAAATATACAGCAGATTATCGTCGCTGCATCGCTGGCTGTCGGAATGGTGCCAGAAAAATGCCTTAGGGTTATACAGACAATTGGCAAATGTTTGGGGGTAGGTCTGGGCTTTTGAAGAGGGACGGTGTTCACCCCTCGTGGGCTGGTGCCGATCTCCTGTCCGAAAGCATAGCTCATAGTCTCCAGGCAAATCGCTGACTAGCCAGGGCCAAGTCCAGGTGGCAGGCAAACCGGCATAACCGACCACCTGCTAGGTGCTTAGAGTCGTCACCTGGGGTTCATGTTACTGGGACTGTGTCTGTTCCCTGCGCTTTTAATCATGGAGGTCTATTCCACCATAGTGAATGTCATAATAACTTAATAATAATTAAACCAAATCCATTATTAGATAATAGGTGTAATGCAAGGCTAAAACTTGGACTTTTGAATGGAAGATCACTGGCTCCTAAGACACTACTAATAAATGAAATGATTACTGATTTTAGTCTTGGTCCTTATGCCTTACAGAGACCTGACTTAAACCGAATGAATTCATGGCACTAAATGAATCTACTCCAGCTGATTACAGCATAACCCTCGACCAGATGGCAAAGGTGCTGGTGCTGCTGCAATATTTCAGTCTGACCTAGGAGTGTCTGAGCAAAGTGCTTATAGCTTTAGCACATTTGAAATTCTTCTTCTTAGTCTTGCGGGATCATCTCTTTGTAGTTCTTCACCTCCAATCACCATTGTTATTGTTTATAGACCACCTGGTCCCTAACCTCCAATCACCATTGTTATTGTGTATAGACTGCCTGGTCCCTAACCTCCAATCACCATTGTTATTGTGTATAGACCGCCTGGTCCCTAACCTCCAATCACCATTGTTATTGTGTATAGACCGCCTGGTCCCTAACCTCCAGTCACCATTGTTATTGTATATAGACGGCCTGGTCCCTAACCTCCAATCACCATTGTTATTGTGTATAGACTGCATGGTCCCTAACCTCCAATCACCATTGTTATTGTGTATAGACCACCTGGTCCCTAACCTCCAATCACCATTGTTATTGTATATAGACTGCATGGTCCCTAACCTCCAATCACCATTGTTATTGTGTATAGACCACCTGGTCCCTAACCTCCAGTCACCATTGTTATTGTATATAGACGGCCTGGTCCCTAACCTCCAATCACCATTGTTATTGTGTATAGACTGCATGGTCCCTAACCTCCAATCACCATTGTTATTGTGTATAGACCACCTGGTCCCTAACCTCCAATCACCATTGTTATTGTGTATAGACCGCCTGGTCCCTAACCTCCAATCACCATTGTTATTGTGTATAGACCACCTGGTCCCTAACCTCCAATCACCATTGTTATTGTGTATAGACCGCATGGTCCCTAACCTCCAATCACCATTGTTATTGTGTATAGACTGCATGGTCCCTAACCTCCAATCACCATTGTTATTGTGTATAGACCACCTGGTCCCTAACCTCCAATCACCATTGTTATTGTGTATAGACCACTTGGTCCTTAACCTCTAATCACCATTGTTATTGTGTATAGACTGCAAGGTCCCTAAACTCCAATCACCATTGTTATTGTGTATAGACCACATGGTCCCTAACCTCTAATCATCATTGTTATTTTGTATAGACTGCCTGGTCCCTAACCTCCAATCACCATTGTTATTGTGTATAGACCGCCTGGTCCCTGGAGTTTGCAAATTTCTCAACAATCCTGGTGGTCACTACTGACAAAGCCGTGAAATTAATATTCACATGGAGAATGACAGTGATCCTTTAACAACAACATTTTCTGCTATCCTAGCCTCTGTAGATATTTGTCAGAATGTAGTCGGGCTACTCATGCCTGTAACCACACCCTGGATTTGATTCTTAGCCATGGTGTCCTGGTGGAACACATATCTATTATACCTCAGAATCCTCTGCTTTCAGATCATTACTTGTTAACGTTTGATATACAGTATAGCCTCCCTTCGGCTCCAGGTCCAAAGTACAGTATCAGATATTCAATTGCCTCATTAACTACAACAGCGTTTCTCAACCAACTTCCACAGTCCTTCAGCCTTACATCTGAAGCCCTGTGTGAAAATGAACTTGAACGGGTAACTGTGCACATGGAGAAATCGCTTCGCAGCACCTAGATCTTGAAGCTCCACTTAAGAAGATAAAGCATAGAGATAAGAAACCTGCCCCCTGGTGCTCTGATCATATGCGTAACTTAAACAGGCTTCACGCAAGCTAGAGCGCAAATGGGGCTCAACTGAACTAGAAGTTTTCAGATCTACCTGGAAAGAGCCTCTCTAAGTACAGACTGCGAGGTCTGTGTACCTCTCCAGACTCATGGAAGAGAACAAAAATAATCCTAAATTCCTATTTGAATCTCTGTCTAGGTTAACATTAGGTTAAACATTAAACTCACAAGTCTCACAAGCTTTTATGAGTAATGACTTTATTACATTTGTAATGGTAAAATAAAGATTAGACAGACCATCCAGTGCACGTCTGTAGTTACATACAGCTGCCAGCCTCCTGCTAGCCCTATGCGTACTGATAATGACACCTTTGAATCTTTCCTTCTTATAAAACAATCAGAACTTTTGAGTTTAGTTTCCTCCTGCAAATCCTCTACTAGCCTCTTAGACCCAATTCCTACAAAATTCCTGAAGGAGATTCGACCACTGATTAGCACCACCCTGTTAAATGTGTTAGACTCGTCTCTTAGGCTTGGATATGATCCAAAACCTTTTAAAATAGCTGTTATTAGACCTATTCTAAAGAAAGTAAATCTTGAACCTAGTGATTTAGGAAATTATATGCCAATCTCCATTCATTTCAAAGATCCTGGAAAAGCTGTTGCTCGCCAGCTGTCTTCTTTCCTACAGAAAAATAATGCTAATGAATTATATCAGTCTGGCTTTGGACCAAACCGCAGCACAGAAACAGCTTCAGTCAAAGTAGTGAATGATTTGCTTATGGCTTCTGACAGTGGCTGTATATCTGTGTTGGTATTACTAGACTTAACTGCAGCATTTGATACTGTGGAGCATAATATCCTCTTGGACCGGCTAGAATCTGTGGTTGGCATTAAGGAGACAGCCCTCTCTTGGTTTGGCTCCTATTTAACTGATCATTATCAGTTTGTCAACATGAACAATGAATCTTCCAAGATCACTAAAGTTAAACATGGTGTAGTATCACACACACACATACGACAGGGCTGAGATTTCAGGCTGCCTGAGACAAGGCCTAGTCTGGTATGAGAGGTACTCGCTGGCCTGGGCACAAAAGGGGGGTCAGTGACCCCCCCACACACACACACACACACTCACACACACACACACACACACACACACACCACACACTCATACAGATAATAAGGGAGGAATTCCATCTTTTATGGCACAAAGATTTAGGGACCTACAGACAGCAGAGTGAACCTCAAGGATAGGGGCCCCTCAACTTGGCACACAACCCCCTCCCCAGACATCCTGCCTTACATACCACAGATTCACCCAACACCCTAAAGAAAGTTTCTATTAAAGGTTCAGCCTTTGTATTCCCTATATATTGATTTACTCATGACTACTAGTCTCGATATACAGATAGGTTATGTTTGTGTGTGTCCTTAGACAGTCTTAGTGTTCAGCTACCCCTGCATACATGCTCTCATGATTATCCCAGAGGAATCTTGAAGATTAAATAATGTAACCAGGTATCTTAGTGTGGCTCCTAACTATCAGAGGTTCTTTCTTTCTTTGCTTAACAACCCCCCCTTTCCCACATTCCTCTGTGGCCCTTATCTGATCTTTGTGGTCCGTTAGCACTTCTTTGTCCTCTACTGTTCTGCATTAAAAGACTGAATTAATGTGTATATTATCAGTTCTGGAGAGCAGATAATTGGGATAAGCCACACCAACCAAAATATGTTGTTCCCAGATATGCAATTTAAATTGGTATTGCAACAAACTAACGGCCACGTCTATCTAAGGGTAAGATGTGCTGTTTGAATGTGAATATGTAATGTAATGTCTGTACAAATGATCCAAAGTAGCAACCTCTGTTGATGTATATGGATGGGATTTATTAACATGCATAATATCATAAATTGTTAATTAATACAAATTGTATGAGGTGTGACCCCCCCAGGCTGTTATGGCATGTTTGGTGTTAATCTGATGGAAAATCACTCCTGATTCCAAATCTGGTCAGTGGTTACCATGAAACTGTATGTATCAAAAGTTACACCAGTTTAATGAAAATCATCGGTAAAATGGTACCAGTCTAGTCATAAATACCAAAAGGACTGAAACAGACACCCCTCCGAAAACCTGCCAACTAGATGGTCAGCCATTGCTTCAGGTGTCGAATTCCTGGTCACCCCTATTCATGAACTTTAATCCATATAACATGGCACCTCAGAACAGAGCAGGGGGAAGAAGAGAGAGGAGCAGAGGAGAACATCAGCCCCGCAGAGGGAGGAGAAGAGAAGCCCTCCTGAAGCCTGCCGGTGAAGGCCTGCTACCCAACAGAGAACTGCAACCAAGACAGAGCCTTTCACCTTAAAGCTTCACAAGGAGAGAGAATCCAAGGGGCTCCACTCCAACAACCGCTCCAGACGCCGCGCCTTCTTGGGTGCTACCATTCCCTCAGCTCATCACCTCTGCGACCTACTGCCAAGACCCCCTCCACTCTGCCAACAAGTAAACCAGCTTCCTTTCATTCTAACAACCTAAGCTGTTCTGTTAACCTGCTTTATGACTTTAGGGTCGTGTTTCCAGAAACTGTGGTTGCTTTGCAGAACAGTATTTCCCTTTTAAGGTAACCCATTTTAAATCTGGTGTAGGATCACACATGCACATATCACAAAGCTTAAATTCCAGGTGGCCTGAGACAAGGCCTACCCTGGTACGAGAGGCACACATTGGCCTAGGCCTCAAAGGGGGGTTCGTGACCCCACACACACAGACACACTTAAACACACACAGATAACAAGGGGGGCCAGCACTCCAACTTTGATTGCTCAAAGTTTTAACGACCTATAGACAGCAGAGTGGACCCCAAGGACAGGGGTCCCTCGACTTGGCACACAACCCCCTCCCCAGACATCCTGCCTTACATACCACTCACCCAACACCCTAAAGAAAGTTTCTTTTAAGTTTGGCTGTTGTATATCTGTATATTTATTTATCCATGACTACTAGTCTCAATATACAGATAAGTTATGTTTGTAATGTGTCCTAACTTTCAAAGATTCTTTTTCTTTGACTGACAAACCATCCCCCCCTTTTCTTTTCCACATTCCTCAGCAGCCCTTATCTGATCTTTGTATTCTACCATGCCTATCTAAGGGTAAGATGTGCTGCTGACATGAGAATATGTCATATAATGTCTGTATAAAGGTTAACCTCTGATTGAGGTGCAACCTAGACCACTTAGTCCAGGGACTGGTGTGAGTAATATAACATAATGACATAATATAAGTAATCATTAATTAATCATTACAGATGGTATTCGGTGTGAACCGCTAGGCTGGTATGGCATGTTTGGTATCAAACCGATGGAAAATCACTCCAGTTTTACAGCACTTCAGCCTCTGTTCACTGAGTGCTCACAATAGTCCCTGCCTCTGTGCGATTTGGCTACTGAGCTCTAAAACCTCAAACTCGACTGAAATATCATGAGGCTCCCTCTCATTGGCCGTGAGGGGAGCTTCGCTACCGATCGTTTACATTACCTGGTGATGCAGCTCGCTGGACGAGCCTACTAACCCAGGTTACTAAGCGATACTGGTAACTAGTGAATCCCATGTAAGTCTCACATTAACAGACTCACGGGGATTAATTCAAATGTAATTAATTTCAAAACATATTGGTGGAGATATTAAAATTTACCTGAGCTAAATATTCCTACAATGGTGTCCCACAGGGATCAGTGCTGGCCCACTACTGTACACTGTATATATTGGTCACATTATCAGAAATCATGGTGTTGGGTTTCATTGTTTTGCTGATGATACACAGTTATATATATCTGTTAAGCCGGATGATGCATCACAGCTCTCGGTTAGAAGACTGTCGACTAGATATCCGGTGCGGGATGGTAAATAATTTCTTTATGTTAAAGACAGAAAAACAGAAGTACTGTAAACTGGTCCGAAGGCAGCTCAAAATAAGTTTGACAACCTCAACCTTGGTGGTCTTCCTACTCAACATGACACAGTGGTCAGAGATCTTGGTGTTCTGGTTGATTCAGATTTATGTTTCGATGCTCACATAAAAAGCATCACTAAAGCTGTGTTCTATCATGTACGGAACCTAGCCAAGCTTCGGAAGATGCTCTCCTGTCATGAAGTGGAAACACTAACACCTTTATAACTTCCAGGCTGGATACTGTAATGCCTTCCTTTCTGGGTGCCCATCTGGATCCTCACATGAACTTCAGCTGGTACAAAATGCAGCAGCCAGAGTTCTTACAAACACTAAAAAATATGATTATATTAGCCCTGTTCTATGCTCCCTTCATTGGCTTCTAGTTAAGTCTCTGATTAACTACAAAATACTGCTATTGATTTATAAAACACTGAATGGCCTTGCACCAGAATACCTTAGTAACCTGGTGGCCTTATACAACCCTCCTCGCTTTCTTACATTATAAAGAGCAGGATATCTGTTAGTACCCAGGGTATAAAGAGCTACGGCAGGCTGCAGAGCTTTCTCTTATAGAGCTCTTCAGCTGTGGAATAGTCTTCCTGCGGATGTGTGGGATTCAGGCTGACTCTCAACATTCAAGTCTACACTAAAAACACTCCTGTTTAGTTTAGCTTATAGGGACTCTAGTTCTAGCTCTAGCTAACTGCTCACTCCCAGTCAGGCCTATAGTGTGAGGTGTAGAGCTGGGTGGGGATCGGTGCCATTGGCTTTGGATAAACTGAACTGTCAGTCTGTCACTTTAGCTTTACACCCCCTTGTGGAACTGGAGTGCTGACATTCAGGGACTCCCCATGCCTGTGTTCCCACCTGCCTCTCCCTCCTACTTATGCTGCCATTGCCATATCTGCCGGAGCTTACATACCGCACTCACCTAACTGTTTGCACTGCCTCTAGTCTCCCCTACTGCACATTTTATTTCCCCTACTCCCCCTGGGCTGTGCTGCCTGGAGACACCACATTTTCAAGACATCCTGCCTACCCTGCTGCCTGCGACGTCTCCACTACCTGTGACGTCCTTCTGGCCTGCTGCTGCCCCCTGGAGGATGGGCTCCCCCTTTGAGTCTGGTTAGGGTTAGGGCTTCCTCTGCTGCCCCCTGGAGGATGGGCTCCTCCTCTGAGTCTGGTTCCTCCCAAGCTTTCGTCTTTCTAGGGAGTTTTTCCTTGCCACTGTCATCTCTGACTTGCTCACTGGGGGCTTTGGGCAGGGATGCTGTAAAGTGCTTTGAGATGATGTAATGTTGTGAAAAAACACTATACAAATAAAACTGAACTGAACTGAAATTGCACTCAATGTTTAGGGGGAGGACTCAAAATGATTGTTTATTGTGATATTTTTATACTAAATGACATACACATTTTTTAACTTATCACCCAGCCCTAATCAACAATACACTAACCGGAGAGCTATCAGTCCTGTGAAATAGGCTTTTAGAAAAAATGTTTGTTTGAATGATTTATGAATAATGATACTTCATTCACCCCCATGGGGAAATTGTCTTTTCGCCCCTCCCATCTTGCTCTCCAAGAGACACACAGACACATATACAGGTGAGAGGAAGTTTGGGGGTCGCAGCGCAGGATTGGCCAGCATCCACACCCCAGCAGCTTAAGGGCTCAGCGATGACATCACTCTGCCGGCCAAGAGATCTGAACCAGCGACCTTCCGCTCATGGACAGATTCCAAACCCAAAGAGTCACGCACCACACCCAGTATTTACAGAAATGCTTCCTACAGCATTCAGAACTGAAACGAATATGAGTGGTTTTCCCACTATTAATGAAAACTGGACCATTCTGTATGATGCTGTATTTTTGGTTATTTGTTACACAAAGGATGGTCGTGGAAATCTTGTCTTTTTTGTTTTTACTACATCACTACCTTCAGTTAATATAAACTAGATTAAAAAGGAACCTTGATGATAAAAGAGGGGAAATAAATTATATGTATACATATTCATTTTATATTTTAGAAAATGTTTATCTATTTCTACCAGACTAGATGTGTCGTCACATCCTCAGCCAGGTGCAGCTGAGGCCAGCAGAGGGCGCCAGTGAGCAGCCAGAGACAGCAGTCATACGAAATCTCCCAGCTCTGGGCTCCATCACATGAACACGCCTGCTGACAATAACACTCACATACCACTGATACACCCTGTGGATAAAGAGCCCTCACTGTTTCTATAGCAGGTTAGGATGCTGTGCTGTGATCAGAAGGCAAACTGGATGGGAATGGAAACGTAGTAACAAACAAAAAGTGACATCACTACCTTCAGTCATTATAAAGGCTGTGGTCAGGATTAGCTACTGCTATACAAACAGCTATAGCTGTGATTATCAAAATAAAACTCACTTATTAATCCATGAGGAGAAATATATAATATATATTACACATTTCAAACAATATTCATGCATTACTGCCAGACCAGACATGATTTCCCATCCCCACGTCACTTACAGAGCCGTCCTGGAGTTCTTGACCACAGGCAGCAACCTGCAGTGCTCTTCATCTGATCTGATGTATTTCTTCAGATCAAACACATCCAGCTCCTCATCTGACATCAGCATCACAAAGGCCAGAGCTGAGTATTGTGCAGGTGAGAGGTCATCTGCTGAAATGTTTCCTGAATTCAGGTATCTTTGTACTTCCTCTACTAGAGAATTGTCACCCAATTCAGTCAGACAGTGGAACAGATTGATGGTCCTTTCTGGAGATAAATTCTCCTTTATTTTCCCCTTGATGTACTGGGCTGTATCCTTAATGATATGTGAGGTGATTCTTGTCGGCCCCAGTAGCCTTTGTAACAGAGTCTTACTGGAGTCTGTTGAGAGGCCCAGGAGGAAGCGGAGGTAGAGGTCCAAGTGTCCATTCTTGCTCTCTAATGCCTGATCCACTGCAGTCTTCAGCAGGTCAGTTAATGAGTTTGATAGAAACACATATAAAGCAGCGAGATACTCCTGGATGCTCAGATGCACAAAGCAGTACACCTTCTCCTGGTACAACCCATACTCCTCTTTAAAGACTTCTGTGCACACTCCAGAGTAAACTGAAGCTTCACTGACATCAATGCCATTCTCTGTCAGATCTTGCTCATAAAATATGAGATTGCCTTTCTCAAGGTTGTCAAAAGCAAGTTCACCAAGTGTCAAAAGGAATTCCTTGCTGTATTCTTTAAGCTTAGTTTCATGGTTTTTCATATACTTGTCATTTTTTACACTTGTCTGAAAGATCAGGAAGTGTGTGTACATTTCAGTCAGAGTCCTTGGAATTTCTCCCCTGTCAATCTCACTAAAAAGCCTCTTAAGCACAGTGGCTGAAATCCAGCAGAACACAGGTATGTGGCACATGATGAAGAGGCTCCTTGATGAGTTCACATGTGTGATAATCCTGCTGGCCAGGCTCTGATCATCAAATCTCTTCTTGAAATACTCCTCCTTCTGGGCATCACTGAACCCTCGTATCTCTGTCACCTGGTGGACACACTTAGCAGGTATCTGATTGGCTGCTGCTGGCCGGGAAGTTATCCAGAGGAGAGCGGATGGGAGCAGATTCCCCTTAATGAGGTTAGTCAATAGCACATCCAGGGACGTTTTCTCTGTTACATCAAACCAGCTCTCATTGTTCTGAAAATCCAGAGGAAGGCGAAACTCATCCAGACCATCAAAGATGAACAAGACTTTGGAGCTAAACAGGTCAGTGGATTGAAATGATTTCAGTTCTGGGACAAAGTGGTGAAGCAGTTCAATCAGACTGTATTCACCCTTAATCAAATTCAGGTCCCGGAAAGGAAGAGCAAATATGAAGTGAACATCCTGGTTTGCTTTTCCTTCTGCCCAGTCGAGAATAAATTTCTGCACAGAGACTGTTTTCCCGATACCTGCCACCCCTTTAGTGAGTACAGTTCTGATAGGTGTCTCACGCCCACATAAGGGTTTAAATATATCATTGCACTTGACTGTAGTATCTTCTGTTCGCCTTTTCTTGGATGCTGTTTCAATCTGTCTCACTTCATGTTCATCATTGACTGCTCCAGTTCCGCCTTCAGTTATGTAGAGTTCTGTGTAAATCTCACTGAGAAGTGTTGGCTGTCCTTCCTTAGCTTTCCCTTCAAATACACACTCAAATTGCTTCTTAAGTTTAGCTTTGATTTCCTGTAGCATGAGCTTTCCTGAAAAGAAATGAGAGGAAAATGCACTAATTCTCACCATGATCCTGACCAGTATGAGGAAGAATATTTTCCAAAAACACACTTCTTCACACATACATATCCAGATATTTCCCTGTGACTGTGAATGTGAAACTGAAAGTTTTATCATGTGTATTTTACTGGAACACCGCATACAGGACCGTGAATAAGCCTTAGGCAGCCAAAGGAAATTTTTAAAGCCATTTATCTGGGTAGTAAGTGTATATCTGCTCAGAACCAAAAAAAAACACAAAACCCCTTTTCATTTCCCAAACCTCTCCTCAGGGGCACCACAGCCAGTCCATGTATTTGTTAAATTTCACCACCAGCTCACTTCATGAATTAATTAAATTATTTTAAAACTCAAGGAGATATTGATCAGCCACATAAGCTGTGTTAGTGGTCAAGTAAAAAAATACATGGATATACTGCATGAAATATTAGGCTGATGTTGGGAGAGGTTCTGAAATGGCAAACACACTTTGACATACATATTATAGTAGTTCTACACCAACATGAAGACCATTTAAACATCCTTTTCTTTGGCTGCCTAAGACTTTTAGACAATATTGTACATGTACATAATGTTATAAAGTTCTTACTCTTGTCCAGCAGGTCAGCAAGATCATCTTGCTTCATGGTCCTCAGGATGTACAGTGTTATCTTCAGAGCTACCTCTCTAACACTGGTCTTCTGCATCTGACCATCACTGTCCAGGTCATTGTCCTCCTCCAGCTGAGGCTCAGAGCATTCTGGGTAATTCTGATCTAGGTACCTCACAAATGTCTTCAGTTCCTCCTTTAGGAACTTTATGACTTTTTCCTCTAGCGACTAAAATAAACAGTCAGAGTTAATTATTGCTACTTACACCAAACCTTTTCAGAGTTTCACTTGTGAATCATAGATTAAAACATATTTTCTTTAAGATGATGAATTTCTTATTATACAGCTGTATAAAATATAAGCTAATTGACATAACAGCAAAGAAAATATATATCAGCAATAAATGCAAACCTTCAGTATGGATGATAAACCCGATTTATCATGTAGATCTGAACTGCATTCTTCCATTTGGTCTCTGTGAATTAGGCAGAAACATAAAGTCCTCAATTCATCTACACAAATGTAACAGAAAGACTGAAAAGTTCCCCATTAAAATTGCTGTTACTGCAGATAAAGAATAACATTGTGTTATATTACAACACCAATTCCAAAAAGTTGGGAGATTGTGCAAATTGTAAATAAAAACAGAATGCAATGATATGGAAATCTCATAAACCTGTATTATATTCATAAGAAAGTATAGAAAACATATCAAATGTTTAAACTGAGACATTTCGCTATTTCATGAAAAATATTGGCTGATTTTGAATTTCATGACAGCAACACGTCTCAAAAAAGTTGGGAGGGGGGCAATAGGAGGCTGGAAAAGTTAATGGTACAAAAACCCAAAAGCTGGAGGAACAATTTGCAAATAATTATGTCAATTGGCAACAGGTGAGTAACATGACTGGGTATGAAAAGAGCATCTTAGAGCTACAGTGTCTCTCTGAAGTAAAGATGGGCAGAGGGTCACAATCCCCCTAATACTGCACTGACAAATAGTGGAGCAATTTCAGAAAGAAGTTCCTCAGTATAAAACTGCAAAGAGGTTGAATATTTCATCATCTACAGCACATAATGCAATCAAATGATTCTGAGAATCTGGAGAAATCTCTGTGAAAAACCAGACTAGATGCCTGTGATATTTTGGCCCTTAGGCAGCACTGCATCACAAACAGGCATGATTCTGTAATGTAATCACTAAATATGCTCAGGAATATTTCCTACAAACATTGCCAGTGAACACAATTCGCGCTGCCAGGCACAGATGGCAGTTAAAACTCTATCATCCAAAGAAGAAGCCGTATATGAAGATGACCCAGAATCACTGACGTCGTCTCTGGGCCAAAGCTCATTTAAAATGGACTGCGGCTGAGTGGAAAACTGTTCTGTGGTCAGTCGAATCTAAATTTGAAATTCTTTTTGGAAACCAGGGACACCATGTCATCCGGACTAAAGAGGAGAAGGACCACCCAGCGTGTTATCAGCACTCAGTTCAAAAGCCAGCATCTCTGATGGTGTGGGGGTGCATTAGTACATATGGCAGGGGCAGCCTGCATATCTGGAAAGGCACCATCAGTGCTGAAAGGTATATCCAGGTCCTAGAGCAACAGATGCTCCCATCCAGACGACGTCTCTTTCAGTGAAGACCTTGCATTTTCCCACATGACAATGCCAAACCACACACTGCATCAATTACAACATGATGGATTCGTAGAAGAAGGGTCCGGGTACTGAACTGGCCTGCCAGCGGTCCAGATCTTCCAGCCACTGAGAACATTTGGTGCATCATAAAACTAAAAATATGACACAGAAGATCTAGGACAGTTGAGCAACTAGAATCCTGTATCAGACAAGAATGAGACAACATTCCTCTCCCAAAACTCAGACAACTGATCTCCTCAGTCCCCAGACATTTACAGACTGTTGTTAAAAGAAGAGGAGATGCCACACAGTGGTAAACATGGCCTTGTCCCATCTTTTGTGAGATGTGTTGCTGCTGCGACATTAAAAATTTTTCCTTACGATGATGCATTTTCTCAGTTTGAACATTTGATATGTTTTCTGTGTTCTGTTATGAATAAAATACTGGTTTATCAGATTTCCATATCACTGCATTCTGATTTTATTTACAATTTGCAGAACGTCCCACCATTTTTGGAATTGGGGTTGTAGTTTGGAAAGATGTATCTGCCATGTTAAGCTTTATTCACTGGGGCGGCTTCCTGATTCTCTCATGACAGCAGAAGAGAACCAGTGACATCAGGCTCCAGCACACAGAGACACAGCAGGCAGGAAGGACAGTTTTCTATGCAGCCCTTTGTACCCAGTGACATTTACAGTGATTCACTTGATTAGCAGAGCTAAATACCAGCATATGATTCACAATCCTCAGTCAAGAAACTGGTTAAATAGCTTGTCGGTTAAATTCAGCACCTGCAGGGCTAATGGGCCGAATCTGTCCTTCAGCTAGGCTAGAACCCCCCTCCCCCCCCCCCAGAGTGAGCACACTTCTTCCTATGCAACCAGCAAACAGTGAATCCCCACTAGCCGCGGCGATATTGTTGCCTAATTATGATGAAAAATTAAACATCATCATCCTGCACATGTTCTCCATCCCAGTGGACATAATGTGAATGATGTCATCAGCGTGCGACACTCCCTTTACAATGCCCTACTGTATTACAGAATACTAACCGCTTCAGGGATCATCGTTTGTCTGTCAGCCAGCAGCAGTGAGGGAAAACATACACACAACTGTCCATGAACTCAAATGCTGGTGATTCTGCCTCAAACCTTCAGAACGTTCTTATCCCATTAGGATGTGATGGGGATGTGCTGACCGGGGACAGGGGGAAGCGTGAGAGCGGGTGGGAAGGGGAGCGAGCAGTATGAGCGGAGGCAGGCCTCTCAGCTTACACCACCCAGCTGTCCATGAACTCAAGTGCTGGTGATGCTGCCTCAAACCTTAACTGGCCCAGCTGTGCATGCAGGGCAGGCAGCTTGAGAGCTGACAGGGCCTGGAGAGCCTACGTGCTTTAGGAGTTCCGACTCATGCAGCCCCCTCCATCTGCTTAATCAGACCGGATGCTAGTGAACGTCAGCACAGCCTAAGTTGGAACACTCTGGGTCGCTCTCCCTGGCCATAACGCTGTGGGTCAAGCCTTCTGGGGGTGTTACATGAAGCAGGATTAAGGGAAAATCTGACTTATTTCGACAAGTCTGGCTCATTTAAGTGGGAATTCCTTTCCATCAACGTGTCTTAAATTAATCCCTGCTGAGCTACCATGGCAACTTATAGTAGGTGAGTGAACAAGGTTGATCCAGACCAGGTTAACTGACTGCTTAGTTAAGCGTTGTCTCAAAGAATGTCCAACGTGTAGGACCAGATTCCCAAAACATTGTACCGTCGGGCGAAATTCCGCGATCTCACTACTAATGTTGTGTAACAAATATAATAAAGCCTATTAAAAAAATCACATTCCAAAACTCAACATTCCAATTAATTCCAAAATAATTCATGTAAAAGCGTACCCATGTTAGAAAGGTCAAACATGAAATGCAATAACTCAAACTGAAAAAAAATGTTAAAATAACATGAACAGGAAGATATTTTTATATTTTGTTTAGTCACTGTCTGATTTGAAAGTTTATTAGTAAAATAGCAAAGACAATATACGGTTATTTATACACAACATTTCACACTTATGCGACTGAAAGTATTTTATGGAGATTAAAAAATGCAGAATAACATTATCAAGTAAGAATGACACATGAACTCAACCCAGAAGGTTCCCCGTTGACTATGGGGATCGAGCCAGGAACTTTCGCGGAGTAAGGCGACAGGATAAACCACTGTACCACCATGCCACTGTACTGGACACTTGTAACATTTACATAACTTACACATTTAGTCTGTCTGCAATTCATTGCCAAGCCAACTCTCTGGCTGTATTTATGGCCACAGTATTGCCTTTTTTAGCGATTACATCCTTGTATTTTTCATACAGCTCCATCAGCAGCGTTTGTTCTGCAGCGGAAAGAAACACCGCTCTCGTTTTACACACTTTCCAACTGAATTGGTTCATCCATTCATTCAATTTCTTAAATATCTCGGGTATATGCACTAAGTGAGACTATGCAAGTCTGTCTTGTATGAGCTTTGATTAATTAAAGCTGAACTGCGTTAGTGGAACGACATGAGGCTACGTTTAGAGATGGAGCTAGTTTGAGTCTGACTTTTTCGGAAAAGTCTGGCTTTATTTAGCTACTTTCATGAAATACCCCCTTAAGGCCCGTGGGGCATTTTCCGTACGTCGCTTAAATCATCCGAGATCAGATGCCTCATCCTGGATGAGTTAATGCCAGTGAGACTCATCTGGGATAAGTCAGTTTTTCAAACGCTGTGTAGTAGATTAATCTCGCTGGATCCATTCGTCCGAGATGATTCTGCGCGCCTGCGCTGCTTGAAAAACCCATATACATCGAGTATAGACACCTTTATCGGCAAGTCTCTCATTGGGTTCTGCAAAACATCAAAAAACAGGCCGCAATTTTTCATGCAATCCGAGCAGGACCTTTTATTAGAGGATGTAAATAACCCCAAGGTTTGTCACAAGACTAATTAATGTTACAAAACATATTGAGGTGCGTATTGCATATTATTTTATATACGTTTGTATTCTGTATTCATTTGTATGTATTCATTTATACTTATGTAGTGGGACCCTTTTTTGAGGGACTTCCGTTTTTTTCGGTTACCAGAACATCGTTAAGCTAAGCTAAGCGGAGAACGTGTTTGTCTTTTGCTTTATGATATTTTGTAAATGGTTTAAGCACCCCCCCCCCCTGGTAAAGACACAAGCTCTTACGTTGGCTACGTTTTATTTTGGTAATTAATTTATTTTAAATACATCGTGAACCATCAGTCATGTCTTTCGGCCATCAATCCGGAGGGGAATGCTGCAGTAAGAGCTTTACCTTCGCCCGCCACAGTGCGCTGCTGACGGATTTCACGGGGTGACTGCTTAAGGAGCAGTGAGATGCGGACGGCGTGATGGTCAGAGAATTCCGTAAGGAATAAAATCATATTAATATGGAAAATATTCAAGAACAAATACAAAATATAGAGAAGGAAATCCAGGAATGTAAAAGCTTATTACTCGAAAAGGAAGTAGAAGGTACCGCAAGACTGGAATTAATAAAAAGAATTAAAAGTAAAGAGAAAATAATGGCTGAATTTACGTGTAAAAAAAGGGAAGCTGAGGAATTGCCTCGGCATTCTGAACGTCCAAAGGTTTTAATGGAGAAAATGCATGCTTACCAAAGGGAGGAATTGTGTAAAAAAGAAAAAAAAGTTGCTTAGCTTATATAAACATTGGAAAATTCTGTTACGTAAATCAAGGGAAGAATTAAAAGAAAACATATCAGAAACTAATCTGGCCAATATAGCAGATATCCTTGAAAGGGAAAAGAATGATCTTATGAAAGTTTATGGAGAAATAAGGGAATGTATCACACCGACTAATGAATTATCAAGATTCACGCATGTGAAGCTGTAACTAATGACATAATTAAAATTGTGTACGAAAGGTTGACTGCAGTAGATGGAGATTCTGATGCCGATCTTGAAGGTCGTCGTCTGCATCAACTGTCAGTGTCTGACTATGCTCACTCAGTATATGGCGCTGCCTCCCAGTCAGTCGCCAGTCACCACTCGGAGTACTCTAGTATATCTGCGAAAAGGGCAGAAGCAGCTGCAGAGCTTGCAGCAAAGGAGGCAGGGTATAAAATAGCCCAAGCAGAAAGAAAGCAATAAGAAAAGATAAGAATACTAGAGGAGCAACACAGAAAAGAATTAGAAGGCCAGAGATCTGAATAAGAAAATCTGCAGACTGAAAGGCATATAGAGGTTGCTTGTGCCAGAGTACAAGCCTATGACAGAGAAATTAAACATGAAATGGATGGCCAGACCTTTAAGTTTGACTGCAACAGACAAAGCACCTATAATAGACGTTAACCTTCGCATGATGTCACAACACCATCCCTCACTGATGTGTCTTACCTGGCTCAAGCTATTCAGAACAGCAAAGCCGTTAACAGGCTCCCAATGCCAGAGCCTGCGATGTTTATTGGGGATCCAATTCATTTTATTGAATGGAAGGCATCCTTTATGTACTCATTCAGAGAACAGGTATCTCTTCAGCAGATAAGCTGTATTACCTTAAGAAATATATCAGTGGTCCTGCTCATAAATGTCTTGAGGGCACGTTCTACCAAAGTGATGATGAGGCATGCAAAGATGCTTGGAATAAGCTTAATCAGCGATATGGTCAGTGATACGGTCAGTGATACGGTCAGCGATACGGTCAGCGATATGGTCAGCGATACGGTCAGCGATATGGTCAGCGATACGGTCAGCGAAACGGTCAGCCATACAGTCAGCCATATGGTCAGTGATACGGTCAGCGATACGGTCAGCGATATGGTCAGGGATACGGTCAGCGATATGGTCAGCGATACGGTCAGCGAAACGGTTAGGCATACAGTCAGCCATATGGTCAGTGATACGGTCAGCCATACGGTCAGCGATATGGTCAGTGATACAGTCAGCCATACGGTCAGCGATACGGTCAGCCATACAGTCAGCCATACGGTCAGTGATACGGTCAGCCATACGGTCAGTGATACAGTCAGCCATACGGTCAGCAATGCGGTCAGCCATACGGTCAGTGATACGGTCAGTGATACGGTCAGCCATACGGTCAGCCATTCATCATCCAAAGGACATTTCCGGAGAGGCTCTCAAAATGGCCACAAATACGGTCCAAAGATGCCGAAGGGTTACAGACATTTTCTGTTTTTTAAATGCCTGTTTACAAACTATGCCTCATGCAAAGGGCCTAGACATACTGAGTGACTGTGAGGAAAATCAAACATTAATTCAGAAGCTACCTGACTAGTTAGCATTGCGCTGGAATCGTCGGGTTACGGTAGCCCTCATGGAAGGTGGCGAATTCCCATCTTTCCAAGACTTTTCCAAATTCATATGTAGCTCCCACAAAGGCGACCACCATACCAAGGCTAGCAGTATCAGCGGCAGTAGTCTCAGTTACAGTCAGCAATATGCTTAGAGAAGAGCTTAGCTATTCGAATGTGGCAGACTCCAAACTACTCAAAAGTAGTTCTGGGCAATATAAATAATGATGCATGACTCTTTCACACGTTTGTAGCCAATAGGGTTCAGACAATTCGCCACAGTACAAATCCTCAACAATGGCTTTATGTCTCAACAGAAGAGAATCCATTAGACACTGCCTCTAGAGGGAAAACCATAAATGAGTTGTTTTCCTCAAATTGGTTTAGTGCTTCTGTGTTCCTCTGGAAACAGGAAATATCGATAATAACAGATGTAGTATTGGAACCTCTCATAGGTGATCCAGAGGTGAGAAGAACTGGAACACTGCATACAGGGGTGTAGTGCTGCTGACCGCTTGTCCGAGTTCTCATCATGGTTGCAGGCTACTAAGGCCATTTCATGCCTTTTGCGACGAGTTAAAGGAAAAATATATGGCCCCGCTAATGTAAGTGCATTGGAAAGTGCAGGGCGTGTCATGGTCAAACACCTCCAAAAGCAGGTGTACAAGCAAGAAATAACGTTACTGAAAAAGGGAGGTCGGCTGCCAGATCATCCCAAGGTGCAGCACCTACAGTAGATGACTTTTTAGATGCAGATGGCAGAATCGGGGGGGAGGAAGGCTCAGTCGATCATCCTTCTCCAACTTACTCAGACACCCAGTGATCTTATCAAAAAACCATCATGTGACTAAGCTGATAATTAGTCATTATCATGAAAGAGTAAAACATCAAGGCGAGGGCTTTACCATCAATGAAATCAGATCCAATTGCGATTGGACTCCTGGAATAAGCAGAGCAGTTGCATCTTTTATCCGGCAGTGTGTCACTTGCCAGAGACTCAGAAGACCTGCAGAAGGTCAAAGGATGAGTGACCTTCCAAAGGAAGGTGTAGAGCCCTCCCCACCTTTCTCATAGTGTGGCATGGACTGTTTGGTCCCTTTACCACTAAAGAGGGAAGAAAGCAGCATAAAAGATAAAAGATATTCTGCTCATGAGCGATCCATAGTGAAATGTTAGAGGATATGTCCACTGGTGCCTTTATAAATGGTCTGAGATATTTCATTGCGATTCGTGGTGCTGTTCGGCAAATCTAATGTGATCAAGGCACCAACTTTGTGGGGGCAAAGAACGAATTGAACAAAGCTTTACAAGAACTTGACACTCCCAGACTCACCACCTTTCTATCCGAAAACCATTGTGATTTTGTTTTCAACGCACCTCACTCCTGTCACGCCGGAGGTGTGTGGGAGAGCCAGATAAGGACCATAAGGAGTGTGTTGAACTCTACATTATCATTGGCCTCTTGCAGACTCAACAGTACTTCTCTGCGAACGTTGTTTTATGAAGTCATGGCTATACTCAACACCACTTACTGTGGACAACCTGTGCAACCCTGACAGTATGGAACCACTCACAGCCAATCATCTACTTACAATGAAGTCCAACATGGCTCCACCTCCACCAGGGAAGTTTGTTAGGGAGGACCTTTATGGACAAAGGAGATGGCGCAGAGTACAGTAACTGGCGGAACAATTTTGGAGTCACTGGAAAGGGAGAATCTCCACATTATTATTGCAAGACAGCGTTGGCACACACCGAAGAGAAATGTACAAGCGGGAGATACAGTGATGCTTGTGGATGACTGGTTACCCAGATGTGAATGGAAACTGGGACGGATTTTAGAGACTGTCACTGATGAAGATGGACTGGTAAGAAAGGGTAAAATATGTATAGGAGATAAGAGACTTAAGGAGAAAGGGGAACGCCTTGGTAAGCTGTCAGTGCTAGAACGTCCAGTGCAGAGGTTAGTCTTGTTATGAGAAGCTACTTAAGTACATTTCACTGATGTTTATGCTTTATTTTCCAAATGATACAGATTTGAAAATTATTTGTGTTTGTGGGTATTGCTTGGAACACACGTAATTTTGGAGGGATTGCAAATAACCCCAAGTTTTGACACGAGACTAATAAATGTTACAAAACATATTGAGGTGCGTATTGCATATTTTTAATATACATTTGTATTCTGTATTCATTTGTATGCATTAATACATGCTTATGTAGTTTTATTTAGTGGGACCCATTATTTTGATGGACTTCCAGTTTTTTCGGTTACCAGAACATCATTAAGCTAAGCTAAGCAGAGAACGTGTTTGTCTTTTGCTTTATGATATTTTGTAAATGGTTTAAACCCCCCCCCGGTAAAGACACAAGCTCTTACGTTGGCTACGGTTTTTTTTTGGTAATTAATTTATTTTAAATAAATCGTGAACCATCAGTCAAGTCTTTCGGCCGTCAATCCGATGGGAATGCTACAGAGGAGTATGATGAATTCAAAGATTTAGTATCTACTAAAGGAAACACATCAAAAGCGACCCAAACCAGAAAAGACGGCTGGCAAAAAGTGTCCGACAAATTAAATGTGTAAGTAGTTTTTAGTTATTGTATTTATCACTTGAATGTAATATTACGTTTCCAGTGTTTCATCATTGTTTTATTGTCATAATTACAGACAAAATACACACACAATCATGCAGGATATGGGAACAAGTTAAAGTGAAGTACAAACACAACATTTCATTCATATATATATATATATATATATATATATGTTTGTATGTATGAGTTTGTGTGTGTATGTATGTGTTTGTTGATTTTACGTATATGAAAGGCGAGGCCATGACTGAACCCATTTCCATGCACGGACACTGATTAAGTCTGTGAGCTAATCCTAGTTTACGCAGAACAAACCTGCTCTGAGCAGGTTTGAGGATTTGGATGTGCTGCTATAACACATCCAGCAAGACTTTCGAAAAACCGTGCCAAGTGTCCCAGGCGGCTGGCGTGTGCAAAGTGGCGTCTGCCAAGTGCCCCAGGCGACTGGCGTGTGCCAAGTGCCCTATGGCCTGACTATAGACCCAGAGAGACATGCATGCTAGTGGGCTGTAACACTGTTACCTCTCAGGGCTCTTTCTCTTACACCCCACAGGGGGGCGCATTTCATGACTTGCACTATAAATGTTACCACTCACAGCTTCTAATGTCCTGAGGTCCCAGGGCACTGGCCCCACTGGCCCGGTCCATAAGCCAGCCGAGGCTCCAGGGGGCGCTATCTTGGGGCACCTTCAGCCACCGGTCATCTTATTTTATACTCAGGGGATGAGAACCACTACAGTGTCACATTAATTATGATCTGAATCAGCAAGTATTTAAACGTCACCTTTGGCAAAGAAACCAATAGTCTTTCTCTTTTTTTGTCTGATGATAGTAGTTTATTGTTTAAGCCACACAGTTCGATTAAACATGTTAAACTGAAGCCTTCGTCTGAGTATGATCTAATGAATTCATGAGAGTGAAATTATTTGTTATCAAAACAGAAACATCCGTCTCACGAGGCGACAATCTATTGTCGAGTCATTCTTTAATGGACATGCAGGGGGAAAACAGGCAAACCAGTTGTTTTCCAGCTCTGTGCTGAGGACTGAAATTTAAAATCCACTTTTCAATTGAATAACTTCCAATTCTAGCTCGCAGAAAGTCAGGTTTTACAGTAAGCCTCATCCATTTACCTCAGATGTTATTTATATAGAATACAGACAAAACTTTTGTTTAAATTCTCAAGGTGATGGTATCTATTAAAGGTAAAAATTGGTGCATTCATTATAAATGTGTTTTTTCCTCATAGCTTGTATGAGTCTCTGTGCCATTTGACTGAGAGTCTGATTGTCATTAACAGTGTTTGTTTAAATGCACATTTACCTTTGATTTGTAGGAAAAGGTCCCTCTCTGAAGGCATGTGGAGGCTCCATTGACCAGTCACTCTTCAGGGAAACACAGCTGGGTACAGGGGAGTCTGCTCTCTTCATCAGAACACTGTGGGCAGCGAGAGGAAACAAACCCTCATGGTATAAATATAATTCATACAATAGGGACGACATCACACTGCTGTTTAGCCTTCTGCTCTGCCTTCATGTACTTTGATATGCTGTAAAGATCTTGATGTAAACAGACTTAATTACAGTCGGCTGATAAGGAAATTGTCTCATCTAAAATATAGATATTATATAAAACTTTTAGTATGACCGTTAAAAACCTCCATAACTAGACTTGACTGATGTTCCTTTTTACCTGTTTATATATGTTTTTGTTTGTTTGTTTAGTCTTGTTATGTGGCCATTTTGTATAGGAGGGATGGTCTGTTGCTCGCCTCTAGTATAAAAGAACTGGCTGATTGTGGAAGAAGACGGTGAAGACAGAAGATGGCGAGGTCTTTTTATTAAGCTACACATATTAAAGTGCTGCCCACTGACCAGCCCTAGCTAGGAGCCCAGTTTACTTTTATGTTATGGCCTGACTATAGACCCAGAGACACATGCATGCTAGTGGGCTGTAACACTGTTACCTCTCAGGGCTCTTTCTGTTACACCCCACAGGGGGGCGCATTTCAGAAGCAGATCCATCCATTTTTATGCTGATCCAGACCAGATGATTCCTGCTGGGGCCTCTGTGAACATGTAGGGTAAGTAGATACATAGATAAATACACAATATCGAGTATTCAGCATTTTTACATCAAACTGATGAATTGGGTCTCCATTCTATTATGTACCATGTGTAGAATCACACATAATAAAGAGGTTTAGTGCAAAATTTCAATGCCACATTTTTTTAGAAATATATGTATAAACATCCTCTCCTGGAGCCGACACCTTATCGTGGTGGAGGGGTTTGCGTGTTCCAGTGATCCCAAGAGCTAAGCTGCCTGGGGCTTTATGCCCCTGGTAGGGTCACCCAAGGCAAACAGGTCCTGGGTGAGGAACCAGACGAACTGCGGCTCATTAGACCCCTTATGATGAGTAAAAACATGGATTCACGTTCTCCCTCCCCTGGACGGGGGTCACTAGACTTTTATGGATGGAATTTCTAGGCACAACCAGGGCGTTGAGGGTGTCGGGTTTGGTGACCTCAGGATTGGGATTCTGCTTTTTGCAGATAATGTGGTTCTGTTGGCCTCATCGGACTGTGACCTTCAGTTCTCACTGGAGCAGTTCGCAGCTGAGTGTGAAGCGGCTGGGATGAGAATCAGCACCTCCAAATCCGAGACCATGGTCCTCAGCTGGAAAAGGGTGGAATGCTCTCTCCGGGTCAGGGAGGAGGTCCTTCCCCAAGTGGAGGAGTTTAAGTATCTCAAGGTCTTGTTCATGAGTGAGGGAAGGATGGAGCGGGAGATCGACAGGCAGATCGGTGACTGCAGTGGGTGGATGTATACAGCAGTGATATTCCAGCAGACCAGGGGAGGGCAGATGTACTTAAACAAAGTACATCTACACAGTACAGTACAAAAACAATGACCTCCATCACAGCTATCACCCCCCTACCCTCCCCCCCGGAACTCAGAATACACGAAGCGGATGTGAGCCGGCTGTTCCAGAAACAGAAATCCAAGAAGCCCCCAGACCAGACGGTGTCTCCCCCTCCTGCCTCAGAACCTGTGCTGATCAGCTGGCTCCCATCTTCACCCACATCGTCAATACATCCCTGGAGCTGTGTGAAGTTCCCTCCTGCTTCAAACACTCCACCATTATCCCATCCCCAAGAAACCCACCATCACAGGACTGAATGACTACAGACCTGTCGCCTTGACGTCTGTGGTCATGAAATCCTTTGAACGCCTGGTTTTAGCCCATCTGAAGGACATTACAGGACACCAGCTGGACCCCCTGCAGTTTGCCTACCGGGCAAACAGGTCGGTGGATGATGCAGTGAATATGGGGCTGCATTATATCCTGCAACATCTCAACCGTCCAGGAACTTTTTCCAGGATCCTCTTTGTGGAGTTTAGTTCGGCTTTCGACACCATTGTGCCTAATCTCCTCTCCTCCAAACTCTCCCAGCTCAGCGTGTCACCAGCTACCTGCCAGTGGATCACCAGCTTCCTGACAGAGAGGAAGCAGCAAGTAAGGCTGGGGGGGGGTCACTTCTGAATCACGGTCCCTCAGTATTGGTGCCCCTGAAGGATGTGTCCTCTCCCCACTGCGCTTCTCCCTCTACACCAATGACTGCACCTCCAGGAACGCTGTAAAACTCCTGAAGTTTGCAGACGACACCATCATTGGGCTCATTCAGGATGGTGATGAGTCTGCATACCGGCAGGAAGTTGAGTGGCTGGTACTCTGGTGCAGTCAGCACAACCTGGAGCTGAACACGCACAAGACTGTAGAGATGACAGTGGACTTCAGGAGACGTCCGTCATCACTGCTCCCCCTCACCATATCAGACAGCCCAGTGTCTACTGTGGAGTTCTTCAAGTTCCTGGGTACCACCATCTCCCAGGACCTGAAGTGGGAGACCAACATCTCCTCCATCCTCAAAAAGGCCCATCAGAGGATGTACTTCCTGAGACAACTGAGGAAGTACAGTCTTCCACAGGAGCTGCTGATCCAGTTCTACACTGCAGTCACTGAGTCTGTCCTCTGCTCCTCCATCACAGTCTGGTATGGAGCAGCCACCAAACAGGACAGGAAGAGACTGCAGCGGACCGTACGGACAGCAGAAAAGATCATCGGTGCCCCCTGCCCTCCATCACAGTCTGGTATGGAGCAGCCACCAAACAGGACAGGAAGAGACTGCAGCGGACCGTACGGACAGCAGAAAAGATCATCGGTGCCCCCCTGCTCCTCCATCACAGTCTGGTATGGAGCAGCCACCAAACAGGACAGGAAGAGACTGCAGCGGACCGTAGGGACAGCAGAAAGACCATCGGTGCCCCCTGCCCTCCATCACAGTCTGGTATGGAGCAGCCACCAAACAGGACAGGAAGAGACTGCAGCGGACCGTACGGACAGCAGAAAGATCATCGGCGCCCCCTGCCCTCCATCACAGTCTGGTATGGAGCAGCCACCAAACAGGACAGAAAGAGACTGCAGCGGACCGTACAGACAGCAGAAAAGATCATCGGTGCCCCACTGCCCTCCATCACAGTCTGGTATGGAGCAGCCACCAAACAGGACAGGAAGAGACTGCAGCGGACCGTACAGACAGCAGAAAAGATCATCGGTGCCCCCTGCCCTCCATCCAGGATCTGTCTCTCTCAAGATCCAGGAAAATGGCAGGAGAATCATCCCAGATCCCACACAGCCTGGACACAGACTTTCTGAGCTGCTGCCCTCTGGCAGACGATATAGAAGCCTGCAGACCAGGACACCCGACACAGGAACAGCTTCTCTCCCCTCGCCATCTCCCTCCTAAACAGCTAATCTGTCACACTGCTAAACACCTACAGCACTGCAACTGCACTCTATGTACAGTCTGTGGGATATATTTCTGTAATCTTTGTATTTTCTGTATATAAGATTTACGTTGCTTACTATATCGTATTGTTCATTTACACACTTTATTTGTGTGTAAATGTCCGCTTAGAGTCTTGCTCAGCTCCCAACTATTTAATTTCTCCACCATTTAACCTCCAAATCGCTATTACAACAGTTCCGAATATACTTTAACCATGTCGAAGTCACAAAGATTTTCCCTCCCATTCTAACGCGGGCGGTGCGTATCCATGGTATTGAAACATCCCTAGACGCCTTTGACGATATAAAATCATCAATCTCCTCCACTGAGAGATCTCTTTCTAGCTTATTACTGTTATTGATTTGTTGTGATTGTTTGGCTCCACTACTCACGGTTTGACGGAGTGCCCCCAACCCCCGCCCCCAGCAGACGTATACATATGAGGTGATTGATGCATGCATTGATTCTGATCGTGTATAGACTAATCCCGAGTTTCAAATACGTCGTCCATGATTCACCCATAATATTATTGTGCCATGGTTGAACTGCACAAACATGTTTTTCATTGGTCACTTGTATAACTTGTTTTTCACGAATAACTTTTCACGGAAAGAGCTGGAACACCTGCTTTGTCTTGTCTTTCTCTGGAGAAAGGGACGCTTACCTTGCTTCTCCCAGAGGAAAAGGGGAAGCGTTGCTCAAAATGCTTCGTTACCACAAGCGCAAACCCACCGTCTGTGTAAAAGTCAAGTTTGTGTCTCTAAAATCACACCGTGTGTTTATTTTCCGGTAAAATGTGTGACTCCCCCTCCGTATTTACTCCGCTCGGTTTCCGCGATGTGTGATTCATTCCTGCTCGCTGGCTCTGCTGCGCCCTTTTCGGCACTGATAATAAAAAGCTCACACTTATACACACACACATACACACACACACATACATCAGACTTACGTACTATTTGCTTTAAACAGTTTAAATACGACTGCAAAGTATGAATACAATTTCAGATTGGAGAACACAGAACAGACCCGTAGTAAAACCTTTGACTTAATAAAATGTTAAGCCTTGAGTTTAACCCGGATGTTTCGGCACACTAGCATATTAATCCCCAACACTTTAAAAAAGAAAAACTTAATATAGCTTCAAAATATTACAGCCTACGCCCCGGCCAATATTTACGCAGCACCATATATTAGGCGAACTCATGGCTGAGCGTAAGTAATTAAATATTATTGATGTTAATTCGAAAACTCTTCTGATACACGTACAGTAACCTACTGTGCTGTACGGACGTATATTTAATGTTTAATTATATTGAACACTCAAATTTCTCATTACATTTCTAATAATAAGAAGCCAAGGATTAAGTATTCTGTTCTCACCAGACCGAAAAACCGTGTCATTGTCTCTTTTTGCCAAATCTGCTGTTTTATTTTAAATCCCGCTATATATGTAGGCTGTGCAAAACATATTCATTTTATTATTATATAATAATAATAATAATAATAATAATAATAATAATAATAATATAGTCTTACCTTGAAACATAGAATATCTTTAAATTATTCCAGAATCTTGATAAAATGTTTCTTGATAAAATAGCGACGCTGCCTTTAAAATCCCGACACTTAATTTCACTTTCGTTTACAGGCAGGAAATAAGCTCCGTTTCATGCAAAAAATGGACAAGGACTCAGCGGCACATCGTAGGGTTTTGGGGGGATATTATCTATGTGACTTAATAATTAGTAACAATAAAGGTAATTCGGTTATAACACACATTCAGGATGATCGTGCATGTAAAAAGCGGTACTGCAGTAACACTTAAATCATTAACAGTGGCGATTTGAGAAATTTAGAAATGGGATCAAACCTATTTGGGGGTTGAGGCGTCAAAGACACAACTGTGTAATTTTATAATTTCATCAAAATATATTAACTGGTGCAGCAAAGTAAAGGTCAAACTAAATACTTGAATCACACTTTTTTTTTCCAATGCTCAACAAGCACAGCTAACATTATACAGACAGAACATTAAACAAAACAAGAACAAAGATATTTAGACAGTTATTGCAAAGTAAAAGATACCATCTCAGTACCAAATATGACAGAACATTTTAGCACTATGTCTATACATCAGGTTAAAAAAAGCATCAAATCAGGATACAGTTCTGATTGTTTTTATTTTTAGACTTTCTGATTAGATTAATATAATTTATTAGGTCTAATTTGTGAACAGGGAAAAATAGGTTGGATTTATTGTAGTTACATTTATGAATATAAAATTAACAGTATTAAATTTATCCGTATTGTCGCGCCCGGCTTGTACGATCCTCCTGTGTGCCACGCCCCCCTCGTTAACCTCAAGTGGATGCCCGATGTTATCGGCTGTTTCTTGTTGTTTCATTCAGTCCTGTGTATTTAAGTCCACGTCAAAGTACGTATCCCCAGTTCCGTCATTGACGTCGTGCTCCGTGTTTCGCCTGGTCTGTTTGTTCTACCTAATAAACCGGAGTTCCTGATTTTCTGCTCCCTGCTCGCCCGACGGCGATCGTGACATGTATTCTTCCAGTCACAAAAACCCGCAAAAAACATCTTTACAAGAAAACTGAAAATTATGACATACATTTGTTTGTATCATATTAAGCATATCAGAGTAGAATTTTTCAGCAAAAGGGCAAGACCAAAATAAACTAACATTAGTTTTTCAGTCACATTCACAGAAAGAACAGCTGGTGTCAATCTTTCTGATCCTTTTAGATTGCAAAATATTTGGAAGGATAAACTTTATGTGTCAATTTAAAGGTGACTTCTTCTACTTTATTTGTTGATAAAAACTTAGAAGGTAAAGTCCACACCTTTTTCCAAGGTATATTAACAGGTGTTGTGCCGAATTCTGCACCCCTGCCGTGAAATGCAGGGAATAAATATCTAGTAATTATCTTTCTCCACAATGAAGATCCGAAATACCTAAACAAAAAAGATATTTATCTTTATGAGGGCTAACCTGGCAGGAAGTTCATTTCCAATCTCCCCTTTGATTCTATCACGAAATGCTGCTAGCAAGCGACATATTTAAAGAAATAGATATTATAAGTTCATGAATGCCATATCACGTGCAGCGCGCGCGCGTGGGGGGGGGGGGGGGGGGGCGCATTTTACGGCCGCTTACTTGTTTCGTATTTAAGAAACTGGCTCAGTACCTGTGTTATTAGTACCTTACAAAGTTTGCACTGTTTATTGATCTTTTTCTATTGTGCAGGTTTATGAAAAGCATATTATGAGGAGGTGAACTGACAGGAGCATGCAGGGGTGGAAGGGGGTGTGTCCTTTAGCATAACGGTATGCACCCTTTTCAAATCTATCTGCTAAGATAACTTTAGGGGACCTGCCATGAATTGCACCCCCTTTGAATTCTGGGTCTGAATGTCCTACATAAATGAAATTTCCTCAGGTAGTACTATTTGTTACTGTCAGAAGTATTCTTTTCTTTTTTTCTCAGAACTTTTTTTAAAAGCTGTTTGATTTATTTTTCATGTTTTGACTGTAAATCAATTAGAATCAAGTGATGACACTGAATATTGTTGTCTACTAGGCTGTGCCCTTTATTTTTGCACTCATCATCAGGACTCCATGTCAAAATCTAAATAGATGAGACCTATAACTGCAACACAATGCATAATAATGATGTTCCAAATCTGGCTATTGGCTGTGTAAGTTCCCAGTTTCCCTGTGATGTGCTAAAGATTATTAACTGGATATGTGGGTTAGTACTGTTCGGCATTACTTCATCATTCATATATATGTTTTTGTCTAAAATATAGCTTCAGAATTACATTACTTATCAACTATTTCATACTGACATTTTGAATTTTTAAAAAGATTTCACTTTATGTTACACGTACACCTTTAAGGCGCTCTTTGACATCAGCCAATTAGGCAAGGTCCTCGACTCAGAGACTCTGTGCTAGAGAACCGGTTAGTTACATTTCAGCTACATAAAATCGCATAATCTAGCCATGGATACTGAAATTTATCAGAAGATTTTTATTTATAAAACTAAAGGACAATACCCACCAGGTTTTTTGAAAGCCCAAAAAGGTGATCTTCGACGCAAAGCGTCTAAATATTGTGTAGAAGGCAAGTATGAAGTTGCGTGCACTAAATTGACATTTAGTCAGAATTTCATTATGTACAACCATAAATAATTTTTAATTGAGGCATATGTGGATTATGACCTTAGAGCTGAGTGATTTTTAGGGGTCCAAGCGATTTATATGGTAGGCCTATTTAGCAGCAACATTAATGTCCAAAAAGATTTAGGATTGTGTGCTGATTTTTATCGATTCGTATTTAAATGTTATTCTTAGAATATTTGGTACCACTTAACAATAAGGCTCCCCTTCACGACTTATAATTGGTAGGAATGCATTGAAAATGTCACGATCGGGGCTAGCAGAATGGCGATCGTGCGGGCAGGCAAGCAACAAACAGGCTGGAAGCTGAAAATCAGGGCAAACGAGGGGTTTATTTGGAGACGAAGCACGAACATCGACTAACATCCGGAAGGCCGGAGCCGGAGGGGACCTCGGAACGGCCGAGGAGGCAGGGCGAGGGACAGACAGAGGGGACGAGAAGGGAGTCGGAGGGGACCCTGGTGAGGGCAAGGAGAGGGGGGGAGCTGCAGCAGGTGGCGACGTCCTCCGACGAGCCGGAGCGGGAGGACCCGCAGGCGACCGCCGAGGAGTCGGCGGAGGGAGCGAGGCAGGGCGACGAGGGTGTGAAGGGGGACCCACAGGCGATTGCCGACCCGGAGGACCAGGACCTGCAGGCGCCGACCTAGCTGCAGCGCTGGCGAGGGAGGACGAGCCAGGAGTAGGGCGGGAGGGACCCCAGTCCTTCGTCTGTGTCCCCTCCCTTTACGGGACACAGACGATATGATCCCCGGTCGGGGTCGAGTACGCCGAGGTGCGGGCCAAAGAGTCATTAGAAGGGTCCCTGAGGGGTCCCATTCGAGCTCCTCCACCTCTGAGGAGGGAGGAGCGACGGTGGGGTCCTCCGGGACCTCCTCGGGGACTGGGGCAGAAGGGACTGGAGAGGGGTCAGGGACAGGAGTCACCGGGGTAGAAGGGACTAGAGTGGGGCCAGGAACAAGGGCCCCAGGGGCCACAGTTACAGGAGGTGGAAGGAGCGCCTCGGGCGTGGGAGCTGCAGGCAGAGGGGGCGCCTGTCCGGGAGCTGCAGGCTGCTGCAGAGGGGGCGCCTGTCCGGGAGCTGCAGGCTGCTACAGAGGGGAGTCTGCGCAGGCGGCGGCTGCGCAGGCGGCGGGAGCGGGGTCCGAAGGCAGAGGCGGCTGCACGGGAGCGGGGTCCGTAGGCAGAGGCAGCTGCACGGGAGCGGGGTCCGAAGGCAGAGGCAGCTGCACGGGAGCGGGGTCCGAAGGCAGAGGCGGCTGCACGGGAGCAGGGTCTGAAGGCAGAGGCGGTGGCTCCGGAGCAGGGTCCGCGGGTAGGGGCGGCTGCGCCGGCGCTGGAGTTGTGAGCAGAGGCAGTAGCTCGGAAGTAGGCGCCGCAGCCTTCCGGAGCTGGATCAGCCTCCTTACACCCTCTGCCAAGCGCTCGAGGTCCCCTTGATCAGAGGAGGGGGTGAAGGCATCAAAGTCCCTCCTGAGCTGTCCGGTGAGCTTGTCTAGCTCTGGGCTACCCGGGGTGGCCGAATCTGCAATCACCCTCCAGTAGAGCCCTTGGAGGGTGAAGAATCGATTGGCCAGGGCAGCCTTTGCGTCTGGCGGAGGCGTGGGGAGCGCCTCAGGGGCGGCTGCCGCTCTAATGCCTCCCCCGTTGGCCAGTGGCTCAGGCCGGAATAAATACCGCTCGGGGGGCAGTAGATGTCCCGGGGGGAATGGCTCCGGGTCCGGGAACATGAAGGGCTCTTCCTCTTCGTCGTCACTTGCGAACCCCAGCCGGGCCAATGAGCAGGCTCCCAGACGTATCGGTCCTGGGTCTGGGAGCGAGACAGGTTCCTCCTCGGTCGGGAGCCATAGCCTGGAGAGCAAGCGAGCTCCCAGGTAGATCTCCGGCTCCTCCGGGATCCTCCCTCTCCTCTGTCTCCTCTTTTTTTTGGGGTCTGTCATTCTGTCACGATCGGGGCTAGCAGAACGGCGATCGTGTGGGCAGGCAAGCAAGAAACAGGCTGGAAGACGAAAATCAGGGCAAACGAGGGGTTTATTCGGAGACGAAGCACGAACATCGACTAACATCAATGACAGACAAGGGAAACAGGTAAGACCAGGACTTAAAATAGGACAGCACTAATCAAAGTAATCGGACACAGCAGGAGACGATCAGGGAATCACACATGGCTAATCAGGGGGCGTGGCACACACGAGAAGCGGACGAGCCGGGCATGACAGAAAACTGTGGTATAACTTGTTTATAATTGTCTATTAATGATTTACGAAGTGGTACAACCTAATTTATAACCTGCTTATAAACAATCCATAACCCCTTTATAAAGGTAGCCTTATTGTAAAGTGGCACCGAATACTTTGTTATACTTGGGAAATTCTCTTTTCACCTCCCCCATTTTGCGCTCTGAGAGCAAAAGACGGCTTTCTGCTGTAGTACCTCAGGGATGTAAAGGCCTTGTTTAAGGACCCACAAACATGCCGAGAGTAGATTTGAACCAGTGACTTTCTGATCATGAGCACTGAGGTTTAACTTGCTGAGCCAAACACTGCCTCTGGACGTTTTGTGTGCGAAGTACCTTTCTACATTTTTTTTTTCATTATTATATGCGCAACCATCATAATGTGCGCTCCAGACTTTGTCACATGCGCATTCGCCCGTAACTGGTGCGCACAACTCGCGTGACTAAAATACATCTCCCTATAACTACTTTAAAGTAAAACCTGTTAATCAATTAAGACTACAAGGGGTGAACGTGAAAAAAAGAAATGTGACCACCTCGTTTTCATTCTTGATTACTATATTTCAGTGTAGCAATCCTATGTGCAGTATTTGTTAAAATACAACCAAAAATACCTGATTAAACGTAACTGTTTCACAATCAAATGAACCAAACCTGGAGGAGAACATGCCAGGACATCAAAATCTGATAAAGAGTTGGGATTATTCAGCAACATATTGATTGACCCACAGGCAGCCAAATGCGCCCATCCCCCACCCCTGAATGACTGTTTCTGTGAAACAGTATCCACCCCCCTGAATGTCTTCTAAGCAGCACTATGCATAGGGCAGGTCATTAAGCACACACTACCTTGACTGACATATTGTACACATTGCACTCAGACACTCGTACTGTAATAGGATGTCTGTCTCTTTTTGTGTTGTTCTTATTTCTCTTATTTATTACTCTACTGTAACTTATGCTGCTAAACAGGGAGCCACTGGACTGTTTTTTCACTGTTTCTGTAATAGTGACAATAAAGATCTTATCTTAACTATATTTCTCCTAAGGAAGAATTTATTATATTATACAATAATGAATATACTTTTGTTTAGTGTGAATTATTGAAGATATGATATAATATTATTGTATGTATGTGTACCATGTAAGTATTGTGTGACATGCATGTAAAGGAATAGATGGCTGCTGTAAAATTACTCCCTTATTATTTATGTATTATGAACATGCATTTTGAAGTGTATAGGTGTGTATGTGTATGTATGCGTGTGTCTTTCTGTGTGTCTGTTTTCATATGTATATAAACAATTGAGGACCTTGTGCCTCAGTTATGTTTCTAAAAGGCACAATAAAGACTGACAGCTGCAGAACTGCACAGGCAGCTACTGATTCTTGATTAGCACAGAGGAAGAAAAACCTTGACAATATTCGTCCCCTACACTTCGCAACAGGAAACAGTGCCCTTGTTACTATCTCCAGGTATGTCTTTGTTGCTGTATTGGTGTGAAGTGTTTATTTTTAATAAAAATTATTTCATTTGATATTTTTAGGTGGATCGCTATACTATATAAAAGGACAAGCAAGGCCAGTCAAAATAAAGGTGGTCTGTGGTGCTGAAGAAGCGAATACAATATTCATCGATTTCCATGCAAGTTCCACCGGAGCTCACACTGGCCAAAAAAAACAAGAGATGCAATTTCTAAGAGACTCTTCTGGCCTGGAATGTCAGCTGACATTGATAAATGGGTGAGTAAATTTCACAAGCTATGTTCTCTTGCAGGTTTCTCAAATGTGACACTGTTCTTTTTCTATTAATATAGGTAGATAATAGGTTCATATTTATTCATTCTCTGGTCATCACAAATTAAGATCCCGTAAGGTATCTTAATAAGATACAACTGAATTAAAATGGTTTTAAAAGCATTTTTTCATGTGAGTAATGTAGCAAATTGTAATCAGTATGTTTCAGTTTTAAGAAATGCAGATTTTTGCAGATATGTGTTTTTTCTCTTTGACAGTGATGGTTTAAATCTTTTTCTTCTATTTTTTGTCAATTCATTCAATCTTTAATGCAGAACAATATATTTGATGAGTGCCAATTGATTGTGGCAGTTGATTTCAACTATTTGATGTCTATGTCTTTATAGGTGTCAGAGTGTGTGACATGCCAGGCCAGTCAGAATGTAATAAAACAAGTGCAATATACACCCATAAAGGTAAGTATAGTTTGTTCTTTTAACTTATAGTTCTCAAACTAGAATAGATGCACCACCACAACAGTCAAAGTTGCTCATTAATGAAATATACTGTATGTATACTATGATATATTCCATTCATTTGGATAAGCCAAATGTTTACCTTTTTAGTTTAGTTTAGCTTTTCTGAATGTTCTGAATGCAACACTAGATGTGTCAGAGAAATATGAACTCTAATCTGAGAGCCTCACGTCATCAAATATGACATTAAATTTCCATCTGATTTTACTGGCACCCAGTGAGCAAATGCACATTCATTTACATTTGCATAATTCAGCAGATTCATTTCTAAATTGACTCCCTGTAGCACAAGGATCAACATGATGGTAAAGTTAGGATACAGCCAGTGTTTAACTACTGACATTTGTGAACATAACCAAGCATTCCACCACCACAGACAATAATCGCATTCCGTTATTTGTTATATAATTTTACTCTTCTTTTTAAGGTCACGGAACCATTTGAGCTGGTTGGGATGGACCTGATAGGGCAATTGGTGACAACAAAACAGGACCATAAATATATATGTGTCCTTGTGGATTATTTTACCAAGTGGTCACAAGCCTACCTGCTAAAATGCAAATGTGCAGAGGAAGTCACCACAAGCATTTTGAAATTCGTTTATCGTTTAGTTTGGGGCTCCGAAAAGAATTCTGACTGACCAAGGAAGGGAATCCGTCAATGCGGTAAATTGGATTGATCAAATAAGTGACTTTAATGGACAGAGAATATGATACTTAAATTGCAAACATATTCCTTATTATACTGTCTGTACACTTTTTTAGCTTTATTACATGTTAATCTTTATTAACAGATCAACAAGCGAGTCTGCACAAAACTTTCAACGGAACGAAGTTTATGCTCTCCTTATCATCCGCAAACCAATGGCTTGGTGGAGCGGATGAATGGGACTATCCAAAGGTTGGGAAAATGCATCTTACTAGTTTTTACCTTTGTGACTTCAAGTGTTGTTTATGAGTAACATGAATTGTCATTATTAAGGTATTCCAAAATATTTTCAAGAAGCATTGGTTTCAAACATTAGCTGATATTTTTTGCTTTTGATTTAACAAATACTCTTTCTGGTTTTGCCAAATACTTTTTCAGAACTCTAAGCAAATTAGTGGGTGAGAGACCAGATACGTGGGACGTATATCTGGATGCAATTATGTTTGGATTGTGCACAAAAAAACAAATCACAACTAAGTTCTCACCGTACTTCCTCATGTTTGGAGGCCCGCTACCCTTCTGAGGTGCCAGAACAACACCAGGTTAGGCTATAAATGTTAATACATTTTCAATTCATTATAATTAATTATTTGTCACATAGCTCAGTTGTTTTATTTTTCTATTGTTCCTGAATAGGTCTAGTGTATCACAGTCAAAATGATGCAATTGAAAGATCCCATATATATATATATATATATATATATATATATATATATATATATATATATATCTTGAAAGTATTTTCATAACATACACTTTTTTTTTTCTCGACTGCCTATTTATGGTGGGTGTCACGGGATACGGTCGGGCGAAGCGGGCAGAGCGAGCAAGGAGCAGGCAGGCAAGCAGGATACGGGAAAACGGGGGTTTATTAGGAGCAATCCGGGGCAGGGAATACAGGACGGCAACAGACATCAATGACGGACACTGGACTCGGGTAAGACACGGACTGATATACACAGGACTGAGCAAATGAACTAGATACAGCTGGGTACAATCGGGAGAAAACACGTGGGTAGGCAGGGGGCGTGGCACACAGGAGGAGCCGACGAGCAGGGCATGACAGAACCCCCCCCCAAAGGCGCGCTTCACCGGGCGTGCCAGGGAGGAGGCGACAGACGGGACACGGGAACCGGGACCTGGAGCAAAAAAAACAGAACCATCAACGAGAGACAGGAAACAGGACCGAGGCACAAAACACAGCCAGGGACAAGACAAAGGACAAAACCTGACAGAGGGTCGGGAAAGCAGAGAGACAGACCAGGAAGGGAGACACAGCGGGAACAGGAGGAAGAAAGGGGCCAGGAGTGCAAGGCGGGTACACCGGGGCACAAGGAACAGAGACGGGCGGAACGAAAGGGCGAGCAGAAAACGAAGGGGCAGAGACAGGCGGGACAAAGGCAGGGGCGTAGGGAGACAAGGAGGGGGAACAAAGGGGAGCCCGAGGGAGCCCAAGCGGGTGACGGGAGGCAGCCAGAGGGGCCGCAGGCGGCCGGAGCCGGAGGGGACCTCGGAGGGGCCGAGGAGGCAGGGCGAGGGACCCGCGGAGGGGCCAGGGAGGGAGCAGGCGGGAGCACCAGGGAAGGGGACGAGGGAGCAGGAGGGGCCCACGGCGAAGGCCCGGAGGAGGGGGGAGCTGCAGCAGGCGGCAACGTCTGGGGGAGGGCCGGAGGTAGGGGCCCCGCAGGCAACCGAGGAGCCGCCGTCGGGGAGCCTGCAGGCGACCGACCAGGCTCTGGAGAGGGGAGCGAGGCGGGGCGACGAAGCCTCGGAGGGGGACCCGCAGGCGACGCCCGACCCGGAGGGCCAGGACCCGCAGGCGCCAGCCGAGCCAGAGCGCAGGCGAGGGAGGGCGAGCCAGGGGGCAGGGCGGGCGGGACCCCAGTCCTACGTCTGTGTCCCCTCCCCTTGCGGGACACAGACATAACGACCCTAGTTCGGGGTCGATGTCGCCGGGGCGAGGGACAAGGGGTTACAAGTTCTGTCCCCGAGGGGTCCCATTCCAGCTCCTCCACTTCCGAAGAGGGAGGAGCCAAGATGGAGTTGTCCAGGACCACCTCGGGGACTAGGACAGGGACTGGAGCTGCTGCAGGCGGAGGGGGTGCCTCTGGAGCTGCTGCAGGCGGAGGGGGCGCTCTCTGGAGCTGCTGCAGGCGGAGGGGGCGCTCTCTGGAGCTGCTGCAGGCGGAGGGGGCGCCTCTGGAGCTGCTGCAGGCAGAGGGGGCGCCTCTGGAGCTGCTGCAGGCGGAGGGGGCGCCGGGACAGGAACAAGGTCAGGCTGCGGGGGCGCCGGGACAGGAACACGGTCAGGCTGCGGGGGCGCCGGGACAGGAACGCGGTCAGGCTGCGGGGGCGCCGGGACAGGAACACGGTCAGGCTGCGGGGGCGCCGGGACAGGAACACGGTCAGGCTGCCGGGGCGCCGGGACAGGAACACGGTCAGGCTGCAGGGGCATCAGCCCGGAAACTGCAGGACGCTGCAGTGGGGACCTCGGCCCAGGTGCTGCAAGCCGCTGCCGTGGGGGCGCCCGCCCGGGAACTGCAGGACGCTGCAGTGGGGACCTCGGCCCAGGTGCTGCAAGCCGCTGCCGTGGGGGCGCCCGCCCGGGAACTGCAGGACGCTGCAGAGGGGGCACCGGCCCAGGTGCTGCAAGCCGCTGCCGTGGGGGCGCCCGCCCGGGAACTGCAGGACGCTGCAGAGGGGGCACCGGCCCAGGCGCTACAAGCCGCCGTCGTGGGGGCGCTCGCCCTGGAACTGCAGGACACTGCAGTGGGGGCGCCGGCCCAGGCGCTACAAGCCGCCGTCGTGGGGGCGCTCGCCCTGGAACTGCAGGACACTGCAGTGGGGGCGCCGGCCCAGGCGCTGCAAGCCGCCGTCGTGGGGGCGCTCGCCCTGGAACTGCAGGACACTGCAGTGGGGGCGCCGGCCCAGGCGCTGCAAGCCGCCGTCGTGGGGGCGCTCGCCCTGGAACTACAGGTGACTGCAGTGGGGGCGCCTCGGAAGCGGCTGTAGCAGGCGGGGACAGGAGCGCCTCGGAAGCGGCTGCGGCGAGATCAGGAACTGGGGCGAGATCAGGAACTGGGGCGAGATCAGGAACTGGGGCGAGATCAGGAACTGGGGCGAGATCAGGAACTGGGGCGAGATCAGGAACTGGGGCTGCAGGCAATTGCTGTGGGGGCGCTCGCCCGGGAACTGCAGGGGACTGCAGCGGGGGCACCTCAGGAGCGGCTGCAGCAGGGCGGTCAGGGACAGGAGCGCAGTCAGGGACAGGAGCGCAGTCAGGGACAGGAGCGCGGTCAGGGACAGGAGCGCGGTCAGGGACAGGAGCGCAGTCAGGGACAGGAGCGCGGTCAGGGACAGGAGCGCGGTCAGGGACAGGAGCGCGGTCAGGGACAGGAGCTGCAGGTGGCTGCAGTGGGGGCGCCTGCCCGGGAGCTGCAGGCGGCTGCAGAGGGGGCGCCTGCCCGGGAGCTGCAGCAGGCGGCTGCAGAGGGGGCGCCTGCCCGGGAGCTGCAGCAGGCGGCTGCAGAGGGGGCGCCTGCCCGGGAGCTGCAGCAGGCGGCTGCAGAGGGGGCGCCTTTGCAGGAACTGGAGCGCGGTCAGGAACTGGAGCGCGGTCAGGAACTGGAGTTGGCTGCAGTGGGGGCGCCTGCCCGGGAGCTGCAGGTTGCTGCAGTGGGGGCGCCTGCCCGGGAGCTGCAGGTTGCTGCAGTGGGGGCGCCTGCCCGGGAGCTGCAGGTTGCTGCAGTGGGGGCGCCTGCCCGGGAGCTGCAGGTTGCTGCAGTGGGGGCGCCTGCCCGGGAGCTGCAGCAGGCAGCGAAGGCGGCTGCGCAGGCGGCGGCGGCTGCACGGGAGCGGGGTCCGCCGGCAATGGCGGCTGCACGGGAGCGGGGTACGAGGACAGCGACGGGCGTTCTGGAGCGGGATCCACCGCTCTCCAGAGCAGGAGCAGCCCTCGGAGATCTGCGGCGAGCTGCTCCAGGACTTCAGGAGGGGAAGCAGGAGTGAACGCGGCAAACCCCTCCTCTAGCTGTATCACGAGCTGGTCCGCTTCGGGCGACATCTGCCCGGCCAGTTCATCCCTCACCCTCCAGTATAACCCCTGGAGGGTGAAGAACTGGGTAATGTGATTCGGGGTTGGAGCGATTACCTCTGGCCGGAGTGTCTCTGCCGTAAGCGGCGGGACGAGCTGAGCCGGTAAAGACGAGACGGGCTTGGTCCCTTTAAGACGCCGCGGGATTCGCGGGATGGCATCTCTTACGGTGGCGGCCCCTTTGTTCGCCACCCGCTCAGGCCGGAAGCAATTCCGCTCGAGCGGCGGTGGCAACTCCGTGGCGTCCGGGTCGGAAGGCCACAGTAGCAGGGGTTCATCCTCCTCCTCCTCGCTCAAGGGCCAAAGCCTGGCCAACGCGCAGGCTCCCAGACGGAGTACCGGTTCTTCCGGGATTTGCTTGCTCCGCTTCTTTGTTTGGTCCGTCATTCTGTCACGGGATACGGTCGGGCGAAGCGGGCAGAGCGAGCAAGGAGCAGGCAGGCAAGCAGGATACGGGAAAACGGGGGTTTATTAGGAGCAATCCGGGGCAGGGAATACAGGATGGCAACAGACATCAATGACGGACACTGGACTCGGGTAAGACACGGACTGATATACACAGGACTGAGCAAATGAACTAGATACAGCTGGGTACAATCGGGAGAAAACACGTGGGTAGGCAGGGGGCGTGGCACACAGGAGGAGCCGACGAGCAGGGCATGACAGTGGGCATATTATAAATATTTTTTTTTTTCTGCAAAATACCTGCACTCTGAATACTAGTTCATATAATTCTGTGAAAAAGTTAGACTTCATTTGGTTCCCATACAAATACTGCATTACTGCCATAAGTAATACAATTTGTTTTTATGTCAGGGGTGGTCAACTCCTGAAAAGCCTGGAGGCCAGATTCCTACTTACATTGGAGGCTTCTTTGCTCAGACACACCTGATTCGACTCACCAGTTACTTACCTCATTTATTAGACGTATCAGAGCTGGGAAATCAGCAAAATGGGCTGCACTCAAGGACCAGAGTTCTCCACCCCTGACTCATATAAGAAGTATTTTTACTAATTATGCAGCATAAGAGGGCAGAGGGAACATTTCCGCACTAACCAGCATTGGTAGTGATACATTTGGAACTATTTTTTTGTTCTTTATCTGTCTCCTTATTCTCTCTACTTGAAGGTGATGCCTAAACAACTTAAACAGAAAATGAAGTTAGAAGCATAAAAATTATATTTTACATTACTAATAATAAACCGACAGGTTAAAAATGAGCACAATTTGGACATTATATCTAGTATTTCAAATGTCATTTCTAATATGACCATGAACCTGAAAATAATTGACCTTTCATAAATGACATATATGCTGTAATTCTCATCACTAATAAAGTTATTTAAATATCACTTCTCAAAAATGAAAACTCCAAATAATGTAAATAGACAACTAAAAATTTGATGTAGATTGACTGAATTGTTATGGTTTTCATATGTACCGGTAAATATTTGCTTTAAATGTATAGAATTGCTTTATAGAGATGGGGTGTATCAAACACAAAATTTAATATTGTGACTTTAATATTTCACAGGTCATCAATGGTTATTTAACAGTTTTGGTGAGAAAGTACAACAGCAGAAATGCAGGCTGTGCCACTTTGATTGACAGCTATACAATGAGTAACATCTGGATGGGTAAAGGATCACGGCTAAAGGTTTGTAGTTGGATTGCTGTGTACAATTTATTGTATTGTAGGTACATTTTTACTATTCAAATTTTCTAATGTTAAGTACTTTGTTTATACGTTTTTCAGATCAGTCCCATGGATTTTAATATAATTGTACGTATCGTAAATGACAATCAACACTGGATGTTAACAGTGAGTTGCTCATGACCCATCAAAGGTTTTAGATACTGTTTAAACCTCAGATAAACGTCATTCAACTGTTAAACTCTCTTCTAAAACGTTGGAAAATGGAGATGAGATGTTTATAGCAGTAGGAATATGTGCTTCTGAAATTCTGTAGAGGATGGTACATTCTGTAGAGGACGGTGCATTCTGTAAAGGATGGTACATTCTGTAGAGGATGGTGCATTCTGTAGAGGACGGTGCATTCTGTAGAGGATGGTGCATTCTGTAGAGGACGGTGCATTCTGTAGAGGACGGTACATTCTGTAGAGGACGGTGCATTCTGTAGAGGACGGTCTCTTGGGAACGCCTTGGTAAGCTGTCAGTGCTAGAACGTCCAGTGCAGAGGTTAGTCTTGTTATGAGAAGCTACTTAAGTACATTTCACTGATGTTTATGCTTTATTTTCCAAATGATACAGATTTGAAAATTATTTGTGTTTGTGGGTATTGCTTGGAACACACGTAATTTTGGTGGGAGTGTAAATAACCCCAAGGTTTGACATGAGACTAATTAATGTTACAAAACATATTGAGGTGCATATTGCATATTTTTAAATGTACGTTTGTATTCTGTATTCATTTGTATACATTCATTTATGCTTATGTAGTTTTATTTAGTGGGACCCTTTTTTTGAGGGACTTTTTTTTCAGTTACTAGAACATTGTTAAGCTAAGCTAAGCGAAGAACGTGTTTGTCTTTTGCTTTATGATATTTTGTAAATGGTTTAAGCCCCAACCCACCCCCCCCCCCACCCTGGTAAAGGCACAAGCTGTTACGTTGGCTACGTTTTTTTTGGTAATTAATTTATTTTAAATAAATCGTGAACCATCAGTCAAGTCTTTCGGCCGTCAATCCGAGGGGAATGCTACAGAGGAGAATGATGAATTCAAAGATTTAGTATCTACTAAAGGAAACACATCAAAAGTGACCCAAACCAGAAAAGGCGGCTGGCAAAAAGTGTCCGACAAATTAATCGTGTATTAAAGTAGTTTTTAGTTATTGTATTTATCACTTGAATGTAGTATTATGGTTCCAATGTTTCATTATTATTTTATTGCCATAATTACAGATCAAATAGAAGCACAATCATGCAGGATATGGGAACAAGTTAAAGTGAAGAACAGACACAACATTTCATTCATATATATATATATATATATATATATATATATGTTTGTATGTATGAGTTTGTGTGTGTATGTATGTGTTTGTTGATTTTACGTATATGAATGGTGAGGCCATGACTGAACGGATTTCCATGCACGGACACTGATTAAGTCTGTGAGCTAATCCTAGTTTACGCAGAACAAACCTGCTCCGAGCAGGTTTGAGGATTTGGATGTGCTGCTATGACAACACATCCAGCAAGACATTCGAAAAACCGTGCCAAGTACCCCAGGTGGCTGGCGTGTACCAAGTGCCCTATGGTCTGACTATAGACCCAGAGAGACATGCATGCTAGTGGGCTGTAACACTGTTACCTCTCAGGGCTCTTTCTCTTACACCCCACAGGGGGGCGCATTTCATGGCTTGAACTATAAATGTTGTGACTCACAGCTTCTAATGTCCAGAGGCCCCAGGGCACTGGCCCCACTGGCCCGGTGCATAACCCAGCCAAGGCTCCAGGGGGCGCTATCTTGGAGCACCTTCAGCCACCGGCTCATTCCCCCACCGTCAGCTAAGAAGCGCTACTGGGGATCTTTCCTGCCTGCTGCCGTTAGACACCACAATGCCTGCTGTCGATGTGCAGCCCCCACTGCCAGCCTTAACGTCCCATTTTTAATGTGGTAAAAGCTGCTCTCTGTTTTTAATCATATAAATAACATAACACTTTGCTGCTGAACACAAGAGAATTTCCCCTCTTGGATCAACAAATCATCTTATTTTATACTCAGGGGATGAGAACCACTACAGTGTCACATTAATTATGATCTGAATCAGCAAGTATAAACGTCACCTTTGGCAAAGAAACCAATAGTCTTTCACTTTTTTTTGTCTGATGATAGTAGTTTATTGTTTAAGCCACACAGTTTGACTAAACATGTTAAACTGAAGCCTTCGTCTGAATATGATCTAATGAATTCATGAGAGTGAAATTATTTGTTATCATAACAGAAACATCCATCTCACGAGACGACAATCTATTGTCGAGTCATTCTTTAATGGACATGCAGGGGGGTAACAGGTAAACCAGTTTTTTCCAGCTCTGTGCTGAGGACTGAAATTTAAAATCCACTTTGCGATTAAATAACTTCCAATTCCGGCTCGCAGAAAGTCAGGTTTTACAGTAATCCTCATCCATTTACTTCAGATGGTATTTATATAGAATACAGACAAAACTTTTGTTTAAATTCTCAAGGTGATGGAATCTGTTAAAGGTAAAAATTGCTGCATTCATTATAAATATGTTATTTCCTCATAGCTTGTATGTGTCTCTGTGCCATTTGAATGAGAGTCTGAATGTCATTAACAGTGTTTGTTTAAATGTACATTTACCTTTGATCTGTAGGAAAAGGTCCCTCTCTGAAGTTGAGTGGTTTTCCCATTGACCAGTCACTCTTCATGGAAACACAGCTGGGTACAGGGGAGTCTGTTCTCTTCATCGGGACACTGTGGGCAGCGAGAGGAAACAAACCCTCATGGTATAAATAAAATTCATACAATGGGGACAACATCACACTGCTGTTTATCCTTCTGCTCTGCCTTCATGTACTTTGATATGCTGTGAAGCTCTTGATGTAAACAGACTTATTTACAGTCAGCTGTTAAGGAAATTGTATAATCTAAAATTTAGATATTATATGAAACTTTTAGTATGACCGTTAAAAACCTCCAATAACTAGACTTGACTGATGTTCCTTTTTACCTGTTTATATATGTTTTTGTTTGTTTGTTTAGTTTTGTTATGTGGCCATTTTGTATAGGAGGGATGGTCTGTTACTCGCCTCTAGTATAAAAGAACTGGCTGATTGTGGAAGAAGACGGTGAAGACAGAAGATGACGAGGTCTTTTTATTAAGCTACACATATTAAAGTGCTGCCCACTGACCAGCCCTAGCTAGGAGCCCAGTTTACTTTTATGTTCTGGCCTGACTATAGACCCAGAGAGACATGCATGCTAGTGGGCTGTAACACTGTTACCTCTCAGCGCTCTTTCCGTTACACCCCACAGGGGGGCGCATTTCAGAAGCAGATCCATCCATTTTTATGCTGATCCAGACCAGATGATTCCTGCTGGGGCCTCTGTGAACATGAAGGGTAAGTAGATACATAGATAAATACACAATATCGAGTACTCAGCATTTTTACATCAAACTGATGAATTGTGTCTCCATTCTGTTATGTTCGATGTGTAGAATTACACATAGTAAAGAGGTTTAGTGCAAAATTTCAATGCCACATTTTTTTATAAATATATGTATAAACATCCTCTCCTGGAGCCGACACCTTATGGTGGTGGAGGGGTTTGCGTGTTCCAGTGATCCCAGGAGCTAAGCTGCCCAGGGCTTTATGCCCCTGGTAGGGTCACCCAAGACAAATAGGTCCTGGGTGAGGAACCAGACGAACTGCGGCTCATTAGACCCCTTATGATGAGTAAAAACATGGATTCACGTTCTCCTTCCCCTGGACGCGGGTCACTAGATTTTTATGGATGGAATTTCTAGGCACAACCAGGGCGTTGAGGGTGTCCGGTTTGGTGACCTCAGGATTGGGTCTCTGCTTTTTGCAGATGATGTGGTTCTGTTGGGCTCATCAGACCGTGACCTTCGGCTCTCACTGGAGCAGTTCGCAGCCGAGTGTGAAGCGGCTGGGATGAGAATCAGCACCTCCAAATCCGAGACCATGGTCCTCAGCCGGAAAAGGGTGGAGTGCTGTCTTCGGGTCGGGGGTCTTTCCCCAAGTGGAGGAGTTTAAGTATCTCAAGGTCTTGTTCACGAGTGAAGGAAGGATGGAGCTGGTGATCGACAGGCGGATCGGTGACTGCAGTGGGTGCGTGTATACAGCAGTGATATTCCAGCAGACCAGGGGAGGGCAGATGTACTTAAACAAAGTACATCTACACAGTACAGTACAAAAACCACGACCTCCATCACAACTATCACCCCCCTACCCTCCCCCCTGGAACTCAGAATACACAAAGCGGATGTGAGCCGGCTGTTCCAGAAACAGAAATCCAAGAAGCCCCCAGACCAGACGGTGTCTCCCCCTCCTGCCTCAGAACCTGTGCTGATCAGCTGGCTCCCATCTTCACCCACATCTTCAATAGATCCCTGGAGCTGTGTGAAGTTCCCTCCTGCTTCAAACGCTCCACCATTATCCCGTCCCCAAGAAACCCACCATCACAGGACTGAATGACTACAGACCTGTCGCCTTGACGTCTGTGGTCATGAAATCCTTTGAACGCCTGGTTTTAGCCCATCTGAAGGACATTACAGGACACCAGCTGGACCCCCTGCAGTTTGTCTACCGGGCAAACAGGTCGCTGGATGATGCAGTGAATATGGGGCTGCATTTTATCCTGCAACATCTCGACTGTCCAGGAACTTATGCCAGGATCCTGTTTGTGGACTTTAGTTTGGCTTTCGACACCATTGTGCCTAATCTCCTCTCCTCCAAACTCTCCCAGCTCAGCGTGTCACCAGCTACCTGCCAGTGGATCACCAGCTTCCTGACAGACAGGAAGCAGCAAGTAAGGCTGGGGGGGTCACTTCTGAAACACGGTCCCTCAGTATCGGTGCCCCTGAAGGATGTGTCCTCTCCCCACTGCTCTTCTCCCTCTACACCAATGACTGCACCTCCAGGAACTCAGCTGTAAAACTCCTGAAGTTTGCAGACGACACCATCATTGGACTCATTCAGGATGGTGATGAGTCTGCATACCGGCAGGAAGTTGAGTGGCTGGTACTCTGGTGCAGTCAGTACAACCTGGAGCTGAACACGCACAAGACTGTAGAGATGATAGTGGACTTCAGGAGATGTCCGTCATCACTGCTCCCCCTCAGCATGTCAGACAGCCCGGTTTCTACTGTGGTGTTCTTAAGGTTCTTAAGAGACTGCAGCGGACCGTACGGACAGCAGAAAAGATCATCGGTGCCCCCCTGCCCTCCATCACAGTCTGGTATGGAGCAGCCACCAAACAGGACAGGAAGAGACTGCAGCGGACTGTACGGACAGCAGAAAGATCATAGGCGCCCCCCTGCCCTCCATCACAGTCTGGTATGGAGCAGCCACCAAACAGGACAGGAAGAGACTGCAGCGGACCGTAGGGACAGCAGAAAAGATCATCGGTGCCCCCCTGCCCTCCATCACAGTCTGGTATGGAGCAGCCACCAAACAGGACAGGAAGAGACTGCAGCGGACCGTACAGACAGCAGAAAGATCATCGGTGCCCCACTGCCCTCCATCCAGGACCTGTCTCTCTCAATATCCAGGAAAAGGGCAGGAGAATCATCACAGATCCCACACAGCCTGGACACAGACTTTCTGACCTGCTGCCCTCTGGCAGACGATATAGAAGCCTGCAGCCCAGGACACCCGACACAGGAACAGCTTCTCTCCCCTCGCCATCTCCCTCCTAAACAGCTGATCTGTCACACTGCTAAACACCTACAGCACTGCAACTGCACTCTATGTACAGTCTGTGGGATATATTTCTGTAATCTCTGTATTTTCTGTATATAAGATTTACGTTGCTTACTATATCGTATTGTTCAGTTACACACTTTGTGTATAAATGTGTATGTATGTATATACAGGTCCTTCTCAAAAAATAAGCATATTGTGAAAAAGTTCATTATTTTCTGTAATGTACTGATAAACATTAGACTTTCATATATTTTACATTCATTACACACAACTGAAGTAGTTCAAGCCTTTTATTGTTTTAATATTGATGATTTTGGCATACAGCTCATGAAAACCCAAAAAACCATTTACCAGTGGTTTTGGCACTGTGAGCAGGTGCCAGGTCGTGCTGAAAAATGAAATCTTCATCTCCATCAAATCTTCAACACTTTTCTTTTATTGGTCGGATGAAATATGCTAATTTTTTGAGATTTTTTTTTTTTGAGAATTTTGAGGCCCCAAGTAGACATAAATATGGGGTGATTGATGTATAGATTGATTTTGATCGTGCATGGACTAATCATTCACCCATAATATTATTGTGCCATGGTTGATGTTGTGTTCACTGACTGTAATTACAACCTCAGAACATTAGGTGGCAGTGTTAAAAGGCAGAGACCGTAGGATGAGAGAAGGGAGAAGAAGAAGTGTGAATAAGAGTGAGACGTATACGACATGCTTGCTCCTGTGCTACCTTGATTATTTCTATGTAATGTTTTGTTAAGTAAACAGCATTTTGTTCTAACGCATTCGTATATGCTCCGGCCTGCTTATTCGAGCGCCTTACTACATTTCTGGCAACACTACATTTTTGGCGACGAGTTTTGTGTTTTCACCTCTTCTTTTTTTTGCTGACTCACCATGGCTGGAAACGTGCCTGCACCTCCGATGTTTTTGCCGTGTCCGGGAGAGCCCCCGATACCTTTCGACATGTGGCTGCGGATTTTCAAGAACTACCTACTGGTAATTAATGCAACGGGAAATGCTTGGCCTGAAGCGCGCAGGAGAGCTACGCTACTCCACTGTCTCGGAACCGAGGGACAACGGACTTTCTACTCGCTACCAGATACGGGTGACTCCTTTGACTCTGCTGTCACTGCTTTAGAGAAACATTATACACCTAAAGTAAACGTTGTTGTGGAACGACATACCTTCAGACAGCGAAAACAAGCACCTCATGAGACTATTATACAGTATGCGGCCGTATTGCGTGATCTCGCTTCAAAATGTGGATTTGATGATAAAACCGATGAGATGATCCGTGATCAGCTGATTGAACATGTGAATAACTCAAACATAAGAGAGAGGCTCCTGCTCGAATCGGATCTGACACTGGACAAAACCTTAACACTTGCATCACAAGTAGAATCTGCTATTCAACAAGCTAAAACTATAACAGGAAACGACAGTGTCCCAGTGCAAGCTGTACAACCCCGTTCACAATTCACTAAAAAGAAATACACACAGCACATTCATCCTAATAAGCCATTCAATGCCTCCACTACATCTTCCCGCAGCTGTTTCAGGTGTGGTTCTAACACACATCTGGCTAATTCTTCTCAGTGTCCTGCAGCCAAAGCAACTTGCAAGTCTTGCCATAAAGTTGGACATTTTGCTCGTGTTTGCCGCTCATCCAAGACAAGTGATGTACGTGAGATTCAGCTACCTAAACTGACTGTGCTATACTTAAACAACACTTGCCATGCACCACATACACTCACATGCAAAATCAATATCAGTACTCCTGCTTCTCTTACCAAAGAGCATGAAATGGTTGTTGACACAGGATCAGCAGTATCTATTTTGCCACACCACATCTATGTTCAGTATTTCAATGACACACCACTGCTTCCACCTGTTAGTCAGTTAGTGACTTACACAAGGAAGAGAATTCCTGTGCTTGGTTGCCTACAAGTCAAAGTGAGTAGAGGAGTTCTCACTGCCCCTGTTACATTTTACGTGGTGAAGAAGGGCACTTCTCTTTTAGGAAGAGATCTCATGAAAGCCTTAAGCATCTGCATTGAAGGTAACACTATCCTTCCTCCCGTGTTTACCACAAACTCTGCATCTGCTCCCTGTATCCCTACTGCTCCTGCTGTTAGCTGTGTGACTGTTTCAACCGCTTCCTGCATCCCTACTACTCCAGACATTGGTTGTGCACAAAACTTTGTGCATAAGGTGAAAATTGACCCCACTGTTAAACCAGTACGCCAGAAATTACGACGCCTGCCTTTTGCTGTAAGAGCTTCTGTCTCAGCTGAACTTGATCGCTTGCTGAAAGCTGGTGTGATTGAGAAAATTGATGCATCACCTTGGGTTTCGCCTATTGTAGTTACAGGACGGAAAACTGGTGGAATACGAATGTGCACAGATCTCCGTGAACCAAACAAGGCTGTGGTCACAGATTGCTACCCTCTACCTCATGTGGATGAACTGCTTGCAAATTTACAAGGTGCAAAGCTGTTTTCTACAATCGATCTGGCTAATGCATACTACCAGTTGCCTCTTCATGAAGATAGCAGAGACCTTACAGCATTCATCACACACGATGGTCTGTTTCGATTCTGCAGAGTTCCTTATGGCCTCGCATCAGCCCCCTCAGCCTTCCAGAAAATGATGGCTGACATTCTCAACGGTCTTCCAGGTGTTCAAAATTATTTGGATGACCTTATTGTCTATGGCAACTCCCCTGTTGAGCATGACCAGAACCTCAACGCTGTCCTCCAAAAGCTGAAGGAAGCTGGATTGGTTCTCAATGAGAACAAATGTCACTTCAGGAAAACCTCCCTACGCTTCCTAGGTCATGTCATTACTGTAGATGGCATTCTTCCTGACCAAGAACACATTAATGCTGTCCTGAAAGCCCCTCCTCCATCTGACGCTGTTGCCCTGAGATCGTTTCTGGGCCTAGTGTCCTGGTATTCAAAGTTTCTGCCTAACTTTGCGACGGTTGTGGCTCCTATGCGTGCCTGTGTCAGTGAAAAAGACACATTTACATGGTCTCCTGCAGCACAAAGCAGCTTTGAGGAAGTTAAGCAACTTCTTGTGAACAGTCCTGCGCTTGCTCTTTTTAACCCTTCTCTACGACCGGTAATTTCCACAGATGCAAGTGACTATGGACTTGGAGCTGTCTTTGCACAAGTACAGCCTGATGGCACAGAGAAGCCTGTGGCTTTCGCTTCCCGCACACTGACTGAAACGGAGAGGAAATACTCGACTGTTGAAAAAGAAGCACTTGCTTGTGTGTGGGCTACAGAAAAATGGAGAACGTATCTGTGGGGACGTCGTTTTACTCTCCGCACAGATCATCAGGCATTGACAACACTGCTCAGCACAAAGGGAATCGGTCGGGCTGGTATGCGGGTTGCCCGCTGGTCTGCACGCCTGCTCTGTTTTGACTATGATGTTGTCTATCGACCAGGCTCCCAGAACTATACGGCTGATTGTCTCTCGCGCCTTCCCCTGCCTGCGCCTCCTGACTCTATTTCAGATTCAGAACCCGAGATGGTGGCACATATTTCTGCTGTCCTAAGCTCCCTTCCGGTGGTTGACTTCAACTCTGCTTGTTCTACTTGTCCTGAACTGTCAGCTCTGCGCTCACAAATTGAAAGTGGTTGGCCTCCATCCGTTAAATCAGTAAGTGGTATACTAGCCCTATACTATAAGATCAGAGATGAGCTCTCCGTTAAGGATAACTACATCCTCAGAGGCTCAAGACTCATCGTGCCACTCTCCTTACGACACACACTGATCACGCTTGCACATGAGAGTCATCAAGGAATTGTCCGCACAAAACAACGTCTGCGCGACCTCTACTGGTGGCCAAAGATGGATTCACAAGTTCAGTCTTGCATTGCTTCATGTATACTCTGCCAGGCTAATGATAAAACAGCTTCTACTCACCCTGCTCCTTTGCAACCAGTCCCACTGCCTGATGGACCATGGAAGAAACTTGGCCTTGATATTGTTGGACCCTTTGACACTGCAGTTGCTGCTTGTAGATACGCTATCACGCTGACAGATTATTATTCAAAGTGGCCAGAAGTTGCCTTTTCACATACCGCCACTACTGAAGATGTTATTCACTTCCTGACATCTATTTTCTGTCGTCATGGTAACCCAGAGAACATTGTCACAGACAATGGTCCACAGTTCACCTCTGCAGCTTTTGCATCATTCCTGCACACCTATGGTATCTCCCATAGCAGAACATCAGTCTACTATCCAGCTGCTAACGGAGCTGTTGAGAGATTCCATCGTGCCCTGAGAAGCTGCATTCAAACCGCCATTCAACAGTCACAACCATGGAATGAGACTGTTATGAACTGGCTCCAGGTGTATCGTGCAACGCCACATGCCGCAACTTCCACCTCACCATATGAACTACTTTATGGTAGGAAAATGCGCACCAAATTGGATATTCTTCCTCTGCCGTCTGCCATGTCTCCGCTGGATGTTTCTGCTCGTCGTGCAGTTCAGAGACATCAGAATAACATGCAGCATTACACTGATGCTAAACGTGGCGCATGCATGCCTTCTTTTCGACCAGGAGAGAGAGTGAGGATAAGGAAGCCTCATCACGTCCCTAAAGCTCATCCCAGATTTACTTCCCCTACAACCGTGAGGAAGAGGATAGGTCCAAATTCTTTCTTGCTGAGTGATGGAAAAATTTGGAATGCCTCTCATCTTGCCAAGATTCCTCCTGTGGCTGGACAAGACTGCGACACATCTCGACTGATACACACAGGTGTTAGTCATTCTCCCTCTCACAAACAGCCACGTGTTAAATACAAGCCCAAGTGGCTTAAGGACTATGTCATGCAATAGTTGATTAAAGAGAAGCTGGGATGATTCTAGTAACTTGATTGTTATAACTAAGACTGTTTACAAGGTTCGAAGTACTTCAGTTTATTCTCTAGATAAGAGTCAAGTTTAAGTATAGGTAATTTACTGTTTACAGTGATTTTACAGTTACATGTTAATGCACCTTATGTAAAGATACTTTATTCACGATTTCTGATGCAATGGTACCACAAGAGTTGTATTTGACAGAACTACATTTCAATTCATTACATTTAACTACTACGTTTTCCTGTTTGCATTCACTTTGTATAGAGAGTGTATTCTTTTACAGAGAGAGGAGATGTTGTGTTCACTGACTGTAATTACAACCTCAGAACATTAGGTGGCAGTGTTAAAAGGCAGAGACCGTAGGATGAGAGAAGGGAGAAGAAGAAGTGTGAATAAGAGTGAGACGTATACGACATGCTTGCTCCTGTGCTACCTTGATTATTTCTATGTAATGTTTTGTTAAGTAAACAGCATTTTGTTCTAACGCATTCGTATATGCTCCGGCCTGCTTATTCGAGCGCCTTACTACATTTCTGGCAACACTACAGTTGAACTGCACAAACATGTTTTTCATTGCTCACTTATATAACTTGTTTTTCACGAATAACTTCTCACAGAAAGAGTTAGAACACCTGTCTTGTCTTGTCTTTCTCTGGGGAAATTGACACTTACCTTGCTTCTCCCAGGGGAAAAGGAGAAACGTTGCTCAAAATGCTTCGTTACCACAAGTGCAAACCCGCCCTCTGTGTAAAAGTGAAGTTTGTGTCTGTAAAATCACACCGTGTGTTTATTTTCCGGAAAAATGTGTGACCCCCCCCCCTCCGTAATTACCCCGGTCTGTGTCCGCGATGTGTGATTCATTCCTGCTCGCTGGCTCTGCTGCGCCCTTTGCTGGACGGATAGTAAAGAGCTCACACTTACACACACACACACACACACACACACACACACACACACACACACACACAACACAATTAACCCTGTGTGTGTGTGTGTGTGTGTATATATATGTGTGTGTGTGTGTGTGTGTGTGTGTAATACAGATATACACCACCTTCTGTCATTCAGCTGCGCTGTGGGTTGCGTTTTACTTATTCTTTACCGATTATTAAAATTAAGATCAGCACATTTCAGATTGGAGAACACAGAACAGATCCGTAGTAAAACCTTTGATTTAATAAAATGTTAAGCATTGAGTTTAACCCGGATGTTTCGGCACACTGGCATTAATCCCCAACACTTAATAAAAGAAAAACTTAATATAGCTTCAAAATATTACAGCCTACGTCCCGGTCCATAGTTACGCAGCACAGTATATTAGGCGAACTCATGGCTGAGCGCAAGTAATTAAATATTATTGATGTTAATTCGAAACCTCTTCTGATACACGTACAGTAACCTACTGTGCTGTACGGACGTATATTTAATGTTTAATTATATTGAATTTTTTAAATTCCGCTATATATGTAGGCCGTGTTAAACATATCAGTTTTATTATTATTAATTTAATCTTACCTTGAAACATAGGATATCTTTACATTATTCCAGAATCTTGCTAAAATGTTTCTTGATAAAATGGCGACTCTGCCTTTAAACTCCCGACACTTAATTTCACTTTCGTTTACAGGCAAGAAACGATCAGCTCCGTTTCATGCAAAAAATGGACACGGACTCAGCGGCACATCGTAGGGTTTTGAGGGGATATTAGCTATGTGACTTAATAATTAGTAACAATAGCCGTAATTCGGTTATTATAACACACATTCAGGATGATCGTGCATGTAAAAAGCGGTACTGCAGTAACATTTAAATCATTCACAGTGGCGATTTGAGAAATTTAGAAATGAGGGGATCCAAGCTATTTGAGGGAGAGGGGTCAAAGACAAAACTGTGTAATTTTATAATTTCATCAAAATATATTAACTGGTGTAGCGAAGTAAAGGTCAAACTAAACACTTGAATCACACTTTTTTTTATTTCCAATGCTCAACAAAAACAGGTAATATATTTTACAGACAGAACATTAAACAAAATAAGAACAAAAGATGATATTCAGACAGAGTTATTACAAAGTAAAAGATTACCATCTCAGTACCAAATATGACAGAACATTTTAGCACTATGTCCATACATCAGGTAAAAACGCATCAAATCAGGATACAGTTCTGATTGTTTTTTATTTTTAGACTAGTTATTAGATTAATATAATTTATTAGGTCTAATTTGTGAACGGGGAAAAATATGTTAGATTTATTGTATTTACATTTATGAATATAAAATGAATAGCATTAAATTCATCTGTATTGTCACGCCCGGCTCGTACGATCCTCCTGTGTGCCACGCCCCCTCGTTAACCTTACATGGAACCCCGACGTTATCGGCTGTTTCAGTCCTGTGTATTTAAGTCCACGTCAGAGTACGTATCTCCAGTTCCGTCATTGATGTGCTCTGTGTTTCGTCTCGTCTGTTTGTTCTACCTATTACAGTTTTTTACAATCGCTATGACAGTTTTTGCAATACATTTAACAAGTTTCCTAAACTCTTAACGCATCAACACACCTAAAACACCCAATTGACAAAACGGTTAACTTCATGCTCAAAATCACACATTGTAAACTAAACCTCAAAACTAATTTTCAAAATACAATAATAAACTACCACAGTACACTATGCCTAGCAAAACACTGCAAACATGTTTCAAAATAAAATAATTATTGAAAACACTAACACATGTTCTCTTCCACCAGGAACATTTAGTCAATCATAACACACTGACAAAGAAACACTATCATCAGCTGAAATTACAGAAACTGCATTATTTTATGTGTCAGGTCTGCCCTTATATTTGAAGCCTTTCTACATTTTTGTTTTGTTTGGTTTAGTAAATGCAGGCATTTTGTTTCCTTTGCTGCAGAAATTCAATACAAAAAAATAATGTCCATCTCAGAGTAGCTTTATAAAATGTAGTTTATGTAAAAAAAATACAGACACAGAACTGCTGCAGTACAGACTTTTATTTGCATTCTAACTCCGCTCCCTTGTCCTTGCCCCACTCCGCTCCCTTGTCCTTGCCCCACTCCGCTCCCTTGTCCTTGTCCCACTCCTGTCAATTGTCCTGCTACTCGTCTTCTTCTCCCTCGTGCAGGCTTTCTTTCTTTCTTTCTTTCTTTCTTTCTTTCTTTCTTTCTTTCTTTCTTTGTGTTGCTCTATATTGTTCCTTTTCCACACAAGATCAGCCCAAAGAGTCCTCTTTTAGAACTTATGATCATGTGATTGGGAAAACCTCAACACCTGATTGTGGTTCCTAGATGGGAATCAGCTGTGATTTATATATTTCCATAACTGCAATAAGCTGTTTCTCATTGGCAATGGAATAAAATACAGGGAATATATTTGTGTTTCAATTCACAATATGAACAGCTGTTCACCTTGACTTTAGCCTATATAAATTATGTTTAGAACATGATGTTAACTGTATTGACATACAGTGTGAAAGCATTTGTAGATTTGACTGTAAAATTACATTGTTTGGTCTTGGTTGAGGTTCTTTGTAAAAGAAGTTCAAGCATTTTAAATTGGTGTTAACTGTATGCATTTTGTATCATAGCAACAAGAAATGTGTTAATTGTATAGCCTACAAAGACGGATGTTGTGCTAACTGTGTTAAGAGTTTAGGAAACTTGTTAAATGTATTGCAAAAACTGTCATAGCGATTGTAAAAAACTGTAAAACTACCTTCATTTAAATCACACATTAATAATGCAAAATACCTTAAGTAAGCAAGTATAGCTTACTACAGTAATGGAATATAAAAGTAATTAAACCTATTACTGTCTACAAAATAACACATTCAGCACTATATCAGGCTTTACATGCATGGGCTTTCTGACCAATATAAATATACCTGAGTGAGCACCGTTGTTACTTTCTAGGAGAATGCGCAGCTAATAACATTTCCAGGTAATTTAACCAGCGTAACTGCACATGAGGCAATTATTATTATTATAAACATAGTAGGGGTAGGGGGCGCTATAGAGCGAAAGGGTGACTACGCCACTCTGTAACTGTCGCTAAGACGGTTATTTTATAATCACCTTTTGCTGGTTTGATTTACAGTTTTTTAACGATTGTTTACACACAATTTTGAAAAGCAGGTTCTTTTTGTCAAAATCTAATCACAATTATCCAAACACCACACTCAATTTGCAGAATTCCTAGATTGTTTGCAAAATGACACACTTTAGTCAAAACATATACACATATCAGTCAAAACATATACACATATCAGTCAAAACATATACACATATCAGTCAAAACATATACACATATCAGTCAAAACATATACACATATTTGTGAAAATGCTATTAGTTTTCATTTAACCAACACAGTCCTCAATGATCAGACACTATTGCAGACAGTTTCACACTGCTGTGATAAATAAAAAACACATGTGTAGAAAAACTAATTTTAGGAAATAGCATGTGCTAGATTTTTGGGCAGATGTTATGTAAGGGATCATTTCGATGACAAAAAATAGTGACAAACCCACAACATTCTTCATGATTAGTTTGAGATATAGGGAGAATGTACACAAATAGGCCTACTATAAACTTACCAAGCACTGCACAACACTGATGCTGCAGACTGAATATTTCAAGTACCGGTATTTATTTCAATTCAAGAAATACAGTATTTCTTACCATAATCAGTTACAGTAATCAACCAACAATGAAATCAATGAAACAAATAAAATCTGTAGACAAATAAAAATTACTGCCTGAAGTACATACAGTTTGACTCTGGAAAAAAAGCAACACAAATACTGTAACTATTCCTCATCTCTCTGTCTGGCTGGATCAGGCCATAAGATTTCATCCACATCACAGGCTATGTCTTCATTGGCAAGGCACCGTTGGAAGAATCGCCTTGAGTGACGAATCCACCCCTGCACAGAAGCTGCGTCGATTTGATCACATGCCTGCTCCATGGCCTGAATGAGGGGCAAACGGTCATAGGGCCGCAGGTCGTATACCTTCCACCGCCACGCTGAAAAAAACTCTTCGATTGGATTCAGGAAGGGGGAGTATGGGGGAAGGTATAACACTTCAAAATCAGGGTGACCATGGAACCAATTCTGGACCAGAGCAGCCCGATGGAATGAGACATTGTCCCAAACGACAATGTACCGCATCTGGTCCACTTTGTTTAATGCTGTGACAATCTCGTGCAATCTGTCAAGAAATGCAAGTATTAGATTTGCATTATAGGGTCCCAGATTTGCATGGTGGTGGAGGACCCCATTTTGTGTGATAGCAGCGCAGAGGGTGATGTTACCCCCTCGCTGCCCTGGCACATTGGTGATTGCCCTGTGTCCAATTACATTTCTCCCTCGTCTTCGTGTTTTTGCAAGGTTAAATCCAGCCTCATCCACATATATAAATTCATGCTGAATTTGTTCTGCATCCATTTGCAAGACTCTCTGAAACACAGTAAAAGACAATAGGATGCTATTCAATATCTATTGCACATTTTTTTGTGCCAGAACATTATGAGCAGTGCACAATACCACACCATAGCAGTAAAATGAACAATACATACCTCCACATATTCAGAGCGCAGATGTTTCACTCTCTCTGAATTTCTGTCAAATGGTACCCGATATAGTTGCTTCATGTGTACTTGCTTTTTCTTGAGGATTCGAGCTAATGTTGACAGAGAGACTCGGTGGATGTTATTGAAAATACGGTCATCGTTGATGATATTGGCTTGGATTTCTCGCAGCCTGATACAATTATTGGCCACAACCATGTTCACTATGGCGGCCTCTTGTGCACGGGTGAACATAGGGCCCCTTCCACCTTGGTGTCCTCGACCCTCAATCCTATGTGAAAAATATACTGTATATATAAAAAAATACACATGCAGCCTCAAATGTCACAGTAAACAATATTGATGACAAGTACAGCAAGCTTAAGTTTCAATGTACTGTGTGGTTAGCTTACCTGTTTTCTCGATGAAATGTCCGAATTACTGACGCAGCAGTATTTCTGCTGAGATTTGGTTGAACTCTTTGTCCAGCTTCCATCAGTGTCAGTCCATGGTTGAGAACATGGTCAATAAGTGTTGCACGGATTTTTTGAGTCAAATTTGGTCCTCGTCTTCTTTGTTCAGGTTCTGTCAACTCTTCAAGTTCTTCTCTACCTCTTCCTCTACCTAGGCCTCTTCCTCTATCTCCTCCTTCTCCTCTTCCTCTACCTAGGCCTCTTCCTCTATCTCCTCCTTCTCCTCTTCCTCTACCTAGGCCTCTTCCTCTACCTTCTTCTTCTCCTCTTCCTCTACCTAGGCCTCTTCCTCTACCTTCTTCTTCTCCTCTTCCTCTACCTAGGCCTCTTCCTCTATCTCCTCCTTCTCCTCTTCCTCTACCTAGGCCTCTTCCTCTACCTTCTTCTTCTCCTCTTTGAGCTCCCCCTCTCATTCTCACTCTTCTTCTAGCTCCTTCCATTTTTGATGAATACAGGTGAACTCACCTGCTGCCTTTTATAGCACACCTGAGTGCTGCGTTTTCTAATTAGCACATGTGTGCTTCCACACCTTGTGGATGTGCTTATCCAATTAGTTCATTAGTGTGGTCATTGGCAATCTGGGGCTTTGTAATGACAAGGAAGTAACCTCACAATCCTTATCTGTGTCTAAGCTGTCGAAATGTGTGTAGAGTTTTACAAATCACTGTGTGTAATGTTTTGCAAAAAGAGTGAAGCAGACATTGTGTGTAATGTTGTGCAAATCTGTGGCGGTGTTTTGCTCCTTGGAGTAGACTTTTGCAAATTGTGTGGAAATTTTTATTTTACAGTGTAAACAATCGTAAAAAACTGTAATATAGAATGTATACTGTGAAATGTATGCCAGTGCCCTCTGCTGACTATTTAATTGATCCGTGTTAACCCTTGAATACATGGTCATGTGACGGAATAGGGTAGGAGTAAATGCATGCTGGGAGATTCATGGAGTCAACTTGTGGTTTGTCGGCTTGTCACGGCAGGATCTGTAATAACTTTTAATCATTTGGTCAGAAGGCGCACACGATAATTTATATTCATTGTATTTACTTGTTGTTTTGTATTGAAAAATGGAATTGCGGTGATGTATGAGCTGCTGTTTAGCGGTAATATAATGGATCTTTTAGAATGTCTTGTAAGATTAAATGTAATGCAGGAATTTAATAATATGTTTATTTTATAGTTTTTCACGGTGTCTAAAAGAATAAAGACGGAATAAACTTCACCATCTGTCAGGCGTATGTTTTCTACCAAATGAAGAACTTTGGGAGCTGTTATATCTTCTATAGTAAAGGTAACCTTACAGTAAATGACTTCTGCTGTGATCTGACGCTATATAGAAAATGTAATAAAATAAGATTAACTTGACCTTCTGCGGGGGGCACCCTAATATAAAGATAGGGGAAACACTGCTGTCTGTCTGCCTAAAATAAATAAAAGGGGGAATTGGAATTGCATATGACTATGGAGAGAATGGTTGGCTATGGTGAAAAAGGTGTGGAAATTTTTAGTAATTCACATAAGGGACAGCATAAAGGGTTGTTTAATTCAGGAGGAATTCATATATTTGTGTGATTATGATAATCACACTATTATAACTTGATTGTACATCTCTTGAATTGAATTAATTACAGTGTCATGTGTCACGCCCAGCTCGTCCGCTCCTCCTGTGCGCCACGCCCCCTGCTTACCCACGTGTGTTTCCCGAATTGTACCCAGCTGTTTCCTTTTGCTTTCAATCAGTCTTGTGTATCTAAGTCCTGGTCTCCCCAGTTTGCTTTGTCTGTCATTGATGTTAGTTGGCGTTCCATGTCTCCTACTCCCGGTGTATTGATTAAACCCTCGTTAATCCCCGTATTCCGCTTGCCTGCATCTTGCTTACCCGCTCTGCCCGCTATCGCCGAACGCTTCCCGTGACATCATGTGTAACACTGCACTTTTTAATACATTGTCTGGCAGAACAGACTGCAAAACTGTAGTCTCAATGGAAAGCTGCATGAAATTCCTAGGGTGGCGTAGTCAGCTGTCCACTGAGTCTACAGTTTTGTAGTTCGGTCTGTCGCAGTCTGGCGCAGTTGGCAGGATCATCGTCCTGAGAGCAGAGACGCGTGTTCAGTGTGAATGACTCTTCGGTTGTTTTTCTATTTTCAATTACTTTTTTATTCCAATCCATGTCTTTTTTTCCTTTTGTATGCTCATTATTTAGCCAGTACAGCTGTTTTTATTGTAGTCGAAAACAACAGTGAGTGCCAGTCACTGGCAAATCCATTGATTCCTGGTTCCACTCCATCGTTCCTCTGGTGGTCCCCTTGAGCTGTGGACCCCTTTCCAGTGTTCTGCAGCCTGATCCTCCTGAGCCGCACGGAAGCGGAAGTTGGCAAATTGAGATGCAGCAGTAGGCCTATGCATGCAATTGACTGGAGTATGGAGAGTAAAGCCTTTCGTTTTCTTTAATAAAAGTTGTCCGTGTATTTTCTCATATGCGAGAACATCACAACTGCCACAACACTTGTTGATGTGTAAGTGTGTCCTATTCAAACAATAAAGAGAAACTACATGCAGCACTGAAACTATTCCACGGCCAAAAAAAATTTAAACATTCTTTCTATATCAGAAGCTAGTCTCTGACTGAAATTTCTATAAATCTTTATATAAACTGATAGCAATTAACCTAAGAGTGCATGCTTGGATTGTAGTATCTGCATGTACTGTGGAACTAAAAAGAATCATAATCAACATATATAATTATGTAAATGAAAAACAAATATGTTGCATTTTGCTTAATAGTTTTTCACGTTGCCATAATTTATATTTAATTTAAAGTATGAAGCACCCAAGCAAAGTTTATGTTGAAATAATACTCAAGATTCTTAAGTCTTAACTCTGGCACAGTGGTGGATCCAGAAAATTTTACATGGGGTGGCAAGAGATTTTAACAGAGTGGCATGGAGGTTCAGTGAGAAACCGACTATCATTCAGAATCGTGGAGCTCAGGAACATACTTACACTGAAAAAGTGACAATTTATCTAAGCATTTGGACTCTCATGGTTAAAACAATGCTGATTGTACTTTTCATTATCACTGACCAGTTGTTTTTCTTTGTTGTGCTGTGCAGCAGAACGTTTCACAAACATATCCAAATTAAGAGCCTTTGCACGCTGTCTGTCAGTTTGCACACACACACACACACACACACACACACACACACACACACACACACACGAACAGTCAAATGCATTCATACCTGTATATATATATATATATAAAATCAGGAGTGATACTTTCACTACGAAATGTCACCCATGTGCACTGTGTCTTCGAGTAGTGAACCAGTTTTCAATACAATGGTTAAAAAGGCTCAAACCTTCAGTGCCTCGTACCATCTCTACCAGTGTTTTTTTCAACAGGGAAAATACAACTTTTATGCTGGCCTTAGAACCACAACTTCAAAGAATAGCTGCCATGCTTCTGTCTAGCATGGCAGAGGGAGTAAAATGGTATGGGACTGCTTTGGTGCTGGTAAGGTGGGTGATTTACACAGAGTACAAGGTGCAATGAACCAGCAAGGGTACCGCTCTGTTTTACAACTCATGCCACCCCCTGTGGTCAGCACTTCTATCAAGCAGCAAGTCTGATTCAAAGCACACTGGTGAAAGATGAGGAATCCAGAGAACTGTCCTGCTTGACTGGCCTACAGAATCATCACATCTCCAGCCTATCAAGCTCATGTGAGACCAGCTTCACCGTGAGGTCAGAGAAAATACCAAGCCAGTCCCACCTCTGGGAATAGCAGGATTGAAATTTCCCCTAATATTGTCATAAACGGACAGCTCTAATGGCAAAGGACTGCAAAGCTGTAATTGCTGCAAATATAGTTTTCATACAGTTTGATTAATTGAAAATGAAGATGAAACTTATTGCAATATTTATTATATCACAGAGTAGAAGGCAGCAGGGAAAAGTAAAAAAAGAATCACCCCAGATGGGACTTAAAACCACGATATCCAGCTCAGAAAGTCAGGGCCGTGGGCGTTTGGCCAGTGGGGCAACCGGCAGACCTGAGCTTATGACCGGGACACTTGACTCACAATGGAAGCTCAGCAAATTATAAGCAAGCCTGCAAAAGTGACATGAATGGATCTGTGTAATATATGGTAAAATGCATCTTGGGGCCGAGACATTAACACTCACAGTCCATGAGAAGATGACATCCATCACTGGATCTCAGTCAAATGCGCTCATCGAGTTTCCGCTATGCCTTTGGCATTTAATGTTTGTACTTAGCTGAAGAGCTAACTGCAAACATTACTTGAATGGGAAATAAAAAAAAAAAAACATTTGCATTACAGCAATACGTCACACATGACTATGTAAGGGAATAGATGAAACCCTGCATACATCACTATACCAGTGCAATTCAGTACAAAGTGCACTGACATGATTTGTATGATTCCTGGTTTATTTGGAAAATTTAGGTCCACCATAAGCTATGTGTTTTATTTATGATGCACATTGATGACACTATTTGGCAGACACAATATCAGACTGAATTTATTTTATAATTTTAAAGGTTTAAATACAGTTCTGGGTGTTGGACATCTTGTTAGCCTTAGAAATCTATAATGCTCCCCCTCAAGAGAGAGTAAACGACTGCAGGGCATTACAAAGGTCCAGAATGGATTTTTCATTTACAGATGTCTTCTTTGGCTGTCGTGACCAGTATCTCACTCCGGACCAGTGGTGGATCTCGTACTCAGGCACAGAGAATGGGTCCTTCCACCCCGTGGATCTCCTCATCTCCTCAGCCACTGATTCCCTCCAAGCTGATGGGGTAACTATGGTTGGCAGAACTGGGGTTTGCTGTTCACTGTCATCCGCTTGACGTTGATGGACCACTTGCTGAGGCTGAGGATGGTGGTCTTTACGTATCCTCACTGTTAGGCCTCTGCACACTCATTTCTTTTGCTGACCTGTTGCACAGAAACATTTCATAGTAAACTGTAACATGATTACAGCAATTATTTCAATGTTGTTCAGTCAGTGAGAATCATTTACATAGTAGGGACCAGATAAGCAAGAAGGGAGGTGGTGCTGCAGAATATGTAAAAGAAAACTTGCAGGCAAGGGAGCTCACTGATAAAAATATAGCTAGAGAAGCTACAGCGCCCTCCACAATTATTGACAGCCCTTGTAAATATTTGTGAAAAGTGTTAGAAAAAATGTACATTTTCTGAAGTAGCTTCATCTCACACTGAAAAAGTTAGAAAAATAATGCAGTCATTGGTATAGAGTGTAAAGAGGAAGGGGCTGAGGACACACCCTTGAGGGGGTCCAGTGTTGTTGATCACAGTTGCTGATCTGGCTGTGGCTATCCTTACAATATGTGGTCTATTGCTGAGGAAATTATGGACCCAACGGATGAGAGATGGGGATATGTTCAATTGAAGAAGCTTCTTGATCATCTGGTGGCGTTGAATGATAATAAAAGCGGAACTGGAGTTAATGAAGAGGACAGTAGCGAAGGTGCCTGGAGATTCAAGGTGTTGGAGAAGGGAGTGGAGGAGACATACTACAGTACCCTCTGTTCCGCTCTTCACCCAGGAGGCAAACTGGTCTGAGTCCAGCTGCGGTCTGACAGCTGGCTGGATGATATGGAGTATAATTTTCTTTAGGCATTTCATTATTATCGATGTGAGTGCTACTGGCCGGTAATGATTTAGCTCAGAGGGACGAGGTTTCTTAGCACCCGGGACGATGGTAGAAGTTTTCCAAATTGTAGGAATGGTCACCAATCTATACGAGTTTCAGAGGATGGAATGAAGGATGGGAGCTTGTTCTGTGGCGAATAGCTTCAAAACTTTAGCTGGTACACGATCAGGCCCGGCGGCCTGGCCAGCTTTGCATCTGCTTAGCTGCTGCCTCACGTCCTCTACAGTAAAGGGAGGGTTTGTAGGATCATCAGAGGGAAGGTCATTGAGCAGCTCCTCACAGTCAGCAGAGTAGTCCTGCTTATCGAACATTGTATAGAAGGAGTTTAAGGAGTCAGCAAAAGTTGTAAGATCAGTGTCTATGGGATGAAGGTCATGGTAGGGTATTTGACCAGTGAGTAACCAAAAGGTCTGTTTGGTGTTCATTGTACTGTACTCTTGCTCCAGTCTATTCTTATATTTGAGTTTGGCATTGATTATCTCATTCTTTACTTGTCTACTGAGTGACTGGACAGACGACCAGTCCTTGCATAGAAATTCTTTGTGTTTTTCCTTCAAGCTGTGCTTAACATGGGAAGTGATACTGGGTTTGTAGGTAGGATATCTCCAGACAGTTCTGGTGGGAATAGTGGAATAAATACAAACTTGATGTAGTCTGTAATTACAGAAACTTTATGGTTTTGATCACCCTGGAAAATGTCCCAATCTGTACATGCAAGTGAACCTTATAGTCGTTCAATTGCCCCCTCCGACCAGAGGGTGGCCAGGTGCACATGCGGTTTAATGCGCTTCAGTTCTGGTTTGCAGTGAGGTAGCAGGAAGACAACATTGTGGTCAGAGTGGCCAAGTGGAGGATGTACACGCGCGATGAAGGCGTCAGAGATCTTACTGTATCATAAGTCCAGAGTATTAAGCTTCTTAGTCCACATACTGATAAAAAGATGGCAAAACAGCGTTAAGATTACAGTTTTTATAATCACTCGCAGTAACTCCGGGGCGTCGCGATATCTTGCCGTCATGGAGCTGGTGTCCTCACACACTAGCTCCGCTGCTGCCTTGGTGTTGGCGCTTGGTGGAATGTAGACACAGCTAATTACTACAGTAGGGAATTCCCACGGAAGGTAGAAGGGGCGTACAGATAGAATCAGCATCTCTGTCAGGTGTACAAACAATACGGTGTACTTTAATATTCGTGTACCACCGCTCGTTGACAAAGATGCAGACCCTACCACCCCACTTCTTACCTGACTGAGACGTCCTGTCAGTCCGCCAGATCATAAAATTAGAGAGACTAACCTCAGAGTCTGAGATGGTGTCATCAAGCCAGGTTTCAGTCAGGGCAATAACATAGGTGATACCGCTCCACCCGACACTTGGCATGCAATAAGTCCATTTTATTCTGGAGTGAACATACATTGGCCAGTAGGATGGGGAGTAGCGGTGGTCTGAAGGGTCGCCTCCTCAACCTGGAGCGTACACCTCCTCACCTACCTCTTTTACTCAGGCGAAACTCCAGAGGAAGAGCAACTGCCGGCCTTGAGGTGATAGACGACCGCAGTTGGAGAAGCTCCCCTCTACTGTAGGTGAGTGGATTGTGGCCATTACCCATGATTGGCTGAATTCATGTTGCTATGTGCATATCTTGTGTCAGCAATTAGGCGCGCTGCTGCATTGACTGGCCGTTTTCTTTAGTGCCCCAGAAGAGATACTAAGAGAGAGGGGATGAACATGAAGCTCCCCCCAAACACGATAATTTATATTTTATGAATTTAACGCTATCGTGCATTTAAAACACACAAATAGTTAAAATCAGCAGTTACAGATTATTAAAAACAAACATCCTTTCCAGCAGGAAGGGCAGTGCCCTAGCGCCCCCAACTGGTCAGCCTTGGCTGTCCTCTCCTAGTTCTGAGAGATATGGCAAAATATTTTTTTTTATATCAATGGATGCCGATAATTATTACAGTATAATTCCAATCAGAATTTGTTATTCACCTGTATGATTCAGGTATGCACCGGCTTCACCTTTAAATTTCATATGTGCAATAACTGTACGTTCGTTGTTTGTTGGGGGTGGGGACACTTTATATTTTTACATTTTTAAATAAAAATGTATGATTATCTATAGTGAGTAATTTTTACACTTTCATTAAGCTAGATCCATCCATCCATCCATTTTCCAAACCGCTTACCCTACTGGGTCGCGGGGGGTCCGGAGCCTATCCCGGAAGCAATGGGCCAGAGGCAGGGAACAACCCAGGATGGGGGGCCAGCCCATTGCAGGGCACACTCACACACCATTCACTCTCACTCACAAATAGTGAGTAAATAGTGACTCTGTCCTTATATTCATGTAATAAATATACAAATGGAATTATATGGTAATCTGCCTGAGACATAAAGAAGGAAAAAGACAATATTAAAGACCAGCCGCATATAATGATCAATTTCACCCAGACAAACATGATCATTACAAGTGGTTTCCAGTGTATTTCCATTTAGCAGAATACGACTGGCTTTCGGTGATCTGCTCTTGTTCACTTTTCTCCTCCTCTGTCATTTTTGTTAATTTTTCTCCCAAACCAGATAAACTGTTTATGACTGAGCCAGAAACATTAGACTGCTTTTAGTATGTGATGGGTTTAACAGTTTAGGGCACTTTAAAAAAAATGGTTCTCGTCCCCTCCCGACCCGCCAAAATGCCTCCGACCCGAATTTTTTATTTTTTTTTATTTCGTAAAAATCGCATGGAAAATGCCCAAGAATGATGAAATTTGAATTTCCCGCGCATTCCACATCGACGATTGATCCACATTGTGTAATCCTAGTCTTGGAATGGTTTCATGAACCTAAATTTGTCTCTACCTGAGATGGGCTGGTGCGAAGATTTAAATCTGAGGAAGTGATGTGGTACATGTTTTTAAGTACTTGTTTGTAGAGTTGCATTTCCTTGTTCAACCATTCAGGTTCCTGTATTTTGTAAATTCCTCGTGTTTTAACATGTTTTAATACACTTTCTTTCTAGATATATATTTTAAAATCTTGGTTGTTCATTTAGAATGGGAATGACAAACAGAATATTAGTTTCAAATAGTATCATTTTTATATTCACGAATGAAACATCAACATAAAGTATCCAAATCAATAGTTGGGAAGGCATTTATGAGATACACATGGATCAAGGAATTTACATTCTTGTATTTTCCTACATTTAATATATTTGAAACGCAACAAACTGGAAGAACTGAGGAGGCGTACTAAGTAGGTCTGCTCTCTTCGGTATGTATTTTCAAATACAGTACAGGCCAAAAGTTTGGACACACCTTCTCATTCAATGTGTTTTCTTTATTTTCATTACCATTTACGTTGGTAGATTCTCACTGAAGGCATCAAAACTATGAATGAACACATGTGGAGTTATGTACTTAACAAAAAAAGGTGACATAACTGAAAACATGTTTTATATTCTAGTTTCTTCAAAATAGCCACCCTTTGCTCTGATTACTGCTTTGCACACTCTTGGCATTCTCTCGTTGCGCTTCAAGATGTAGTCACCTGAAATGGTTTTCACTTCACATGTGTGCCTTATCAGGGTTAATTAGTGCTTTATCAATGGGGTTGGGACCATCAGTTGTGTTGTGCAGAGGTCAGGTTACTACACAGCCGACAGCCCTATTGGACAACTGTTAAAATTCATATTTTGGCAAGGACCAATCAGCTAACTAAATAAAAACGAGTGGCCATCATTTTCTTTAAGAAATGAAGGTCAGTCAGTCCGGAAAATTGCAAAAACTTTAATTATGTCCCCAAGTGGAGTCGCAAAAACCATCAAGCGCTACAACGAAACTGGCACAGATGAGGACCGACCCAGGAAAGGAAGACCAAGAGCAACCTCTGCTTCTGAAGACAAGTTCATCCGAGTCACCAGCCTCAGAAATCGCAAGTTATCAGCAGTTCAGATCAGAGACCAGATAAAAGCCACACAGAGTTCTAGCAGCAGACCCATCTCTAGAACAACTGTTAAGAGGAGACTGCGCGAATCAGGCCTTCATGGTCAAATAGCTGCCAGGAAACCACTGCTAAGGAGAGGCAACAAGCAGAAGAGATTTGTTTGGGCCAAGCAACACAAGGAATGGACATTAGACCAGTGGAAATCTGTGCTTTGGTCTGATGAGTCCAAATTTGAGATCTTTGGTTCCAACCGCCGTGTCTTTGTGAGACGCAGAAAAGGTGAACGGATGGATTCCACATGCCTGGTTCCCACTGTGAAGCATGGAGGAGGAGGTGTGATGGTGTGGGGGTGTTTTGCTGGTGACACTGTTGAGGATTTATTCAAAATTGAAGGCACACTGAACCAGCATGGCTACCACAGCATCCTGCAGCGACATGCCATCCCATCCGGTTTGCGTTTAGTTGGACGATCATTTATTTTTCAACAGGACAATGACCCCAAACACACCTCCAGGCTGTGTAAGGGCTATTTGACCAAGAAGGAGAGTGATGGAGCGCTGTGGCAGATGATCTGGCCTCTATAGTCACCGGACCTGAACCCAATGGAGATGGTTTGGGGTGAGCTGGACCGCAGAGTGAAGGTAAAAGGGCCAACAAGTGCTAAACACCTCTGGAAACTCCTTCAAGACTGTTGGAAAACCATTTCAGGTGACTACATCTTGAAGCTCATTGAGAAAATGCCAAGAGTGTGCAAAGCAGTAATCAGAGCAAATGGTGGCTATTTTGAAGAAACTAGAATATAAAACATGTTTTCAGTTATTTCACCTTTTTTTGTTAAGTACATAACTCCACATGTGTTCATTCATAGTTTTGATGCCTTCAGTGAGAATCTACCAACGTAAATGGTAATGAAAATAAAGACAACACATTGAATGAGAAGGTGTGTCCAAACTTTTGGCCTGTACTGTATGTATTTTCTTACATATTTGAAAGTCCAAACAGTCAATCAAAATTTGTAAAAAAAAAAAAAAAAAAAAAATCCCGCCCGCCCGACCCACCCCCTCCAAAAAAAAAGGAGAACCATTTTTTTTTTTTTTAAGTGGCCTTAGTTGTAGCTGAACAGAACCGCAATGGCAGATTCCTGGTCACTTCCTGATTTTTGGTGTACTAGTCGGAGATACTTTTAGCTTTAGAACGAAAGAACCATGGCTTATTAGAGAACAGAGTAACAATTATTCATCCATCCCTTTGGGTCTTGGTCAGTCACGTGTCTGCACTGTCTGACACGCCCCCATTCGCCATTTTTAGTGTATAGTGGATGTAAACACATTTGGTTAAACTTGATATTCAGTGTTTTTTTTCTACACAAAAATGTAATGTTTTATGTAATCAATAATAATCAATTTTCATTACGAAAACACACTAGTAATTTAGGTGTTTACGAAAGGAAGAGAGTCAAGAACACCACAAAAATATCATTGGACATATATTTTATTTTAAATATGACCAATAAGGTTAATTGCCAAGTAGAATACAGGCTCGATATACAATGAGTTTATACAGCTCCTTCCAGACATCATGTGAAACGTTAGAAACCGTACTTGCAAATGTTTCTAAACTTAAACTATAGTTGGGCATTGGTTTGTCAGTGGACAGCAGTGACAGCCTTATCCTGAACTGTGTCTTATAATCCACGCACGCGAATATACACATACATGCACTGACAAACGTGTCATTACAATTTTGCTGTTTACTTTTGTCTTTAAAAAGCATTCACTTTGTAACGCTAATTTAACACGAACAGATTAACCAATTTCTGCACCCTCTGTAGTTAGGCTAGCTTGCTAGCGTAGTTTAATTAATGTGAAAATACTTCAGAAGACAAAAAAATGCATATTCAGTAATAATACAAATACAAAAAAACATCTTGCTTGCCTTTATGAAAGTGCCGAGAGCAAACACGCATTAAGGGAGATATCGTGTTGATAGTGATCTCCTTTCCTCTCACCGCTGCGACACAGGCCACCCGACGCCTCTTCGTTATCTCCTCTACCTGCTGTCCGTATCCCCTTTTCCAAGTGGGAAACCGAAAAAATGTCATGCGGTGCTACACCTTTCTGCCATTTCTGCCATGTCACTTAGTATGACAGCCTTTCACACAGCATAAGTGTCCCATCTTAAAAAGAATAATGCCACAAGCAAATGCTGCCACTTGAGTTATATACATCCAAAATGGCGATTCGACCCACAATACACTGCGCCTTTAGCGAGTGACGTCACCTGTCAATGACCTACCGAAAAGCTGTAAAAACTATCAATTTATATAATGCCTTGAAGAATGCTTTGCAAATGAGAAAGGATGTGTACTGCTCGTTCTTTAAAGTGTAGTTTGTATGTGTTATGCATCTTGCATTATGTTTGTATATTGTTAAAAAAAAATTAAAAACAACTCTAACCATGAAAAAAACACGTAGAAGGGGGAGAATATGCAAATTAACAACTAATTATATTACTGCAAAATAATATCATCAAATATCTTTTTTTCTATTTTGCAAAGGGGGGGGGCTCTGGGCTGCAGCCCAGGAAAGCCCGTGCATGATGACGTCAGTGGTTCTAGAATCTACAATATTCGAATGACGCTCACCTATCCTGCGCAGCTATAAAACTTTCATTTGCGTCCTGCTTTGAGAAACGATGGGTGTCAAACGATCACGTTCCGACTCTGACTGTGAATCTCCTCCCAAGAAAAGGAGAGAGAGTACGGAAGGCGATTTGCGGTTTAAAGGGTCCCGCAAAGGTTGGACGACTGGCTTTGATAGTTCATGAAAATTACACATAACTTATTTATTATTAAGAAAGCAATGTAAATCTTTTTTAATAAGGCTTGCTGCAAGAACAGATGTAAACAATGTACTTGACCTATAGATTAAACAAATAAATTAAAGCAATAATTAATTCATTAATTGATAAAAATTGCCACTGAATGTTTTGAAAACAAACATGTACCCAAATTGATTCAATATTGTGGCTGCTTTGATTCTGAACCTGAGCCTATTCTGACTGTAGCATGTAATTGGCACACTAAAGATAATACTGAATGAACAGACCAAGTTCAGGGTAGGCATGCAGTAAAGAAATATTAATGCATGGTATTTAAAGTTAATAGTGAATTTTCAGCAACTGTGGTATGGTATAGAAAATGCTGTGTGGACTCTTTCTGAAGTGTACCTGCTTAATGTTGTAGAACATTTGGAGGACCTGTACCACCAGGGGGAGCTACTGGGAGAGGGTGGTTTTGGAGCCGTTTATGCCGGCACTCGCAAGGCCGATGGCTTCCCAGTAAGTCTCCAAATGGTGTAGTCATGACATGCATAGTTATATCTCTCCAGAGATCCCTTTTATTATACCTGCTAGATGCAGCTGTAAAAGCCTATGCTTTCTCAATATATACTACACTAAATTTGTGATTTTTTTTCCCTCTAGGTGGCCATCAAATATGCCCGAAAGGATGACAAGGAGCTAGAACTGGTAAGTGTTTTCATTCATGGAGCTTGGTTTATTTGCAAGAATTTCTGCCTTAATATATGTACACCCTGCCCTCCCATTCATAGCCTGGACTTGACGGGCCCATCCCATTGGAAGTGGCGCTAATGATGCTCGTCAGCCATGAGTCATCTTGTGCCAACGTGCTGAAGCTCCTGGACTGGTTCAGTGGCCCAGAAGATTACATTATGATCCTGGAAAGGCCGGATCCATGCCAGGATCTGTACGAATTCTGCTATAGCAAAGGGGGCTACCTCTCAGAAGATGTTGCAAGGCACGTGCTGGTCCAGGTGCTCCAGGCTTTGCGTCACTGCCAGGACTCAGGCGTCTTCCATCGCGACCTCAAAACAGAGAATCTGTTAATCAGGACGGACACTTTGGAGGTTAAACTAATTGATTTTGGCTGTGGAGACAAATGGAAGGACACCCCCTATGTGGAATATTCAGGTCAGTAAGGGAGGCTAATTAAAAACCTGTCAAACTAACCCCTGTTTTTAACAGCAAGTAGTGGGTAACCTGGACCTATAATAACTCCCTGTAGTGGAGTTGGATGTGTATTCTTCAGTCCTAACCTAACTCATTGCAGTAAGTCATTTGCCTTGTTGTTTCAGGGACAGAGGACTTTGCTCCCCCAGAGGTGTTCCTGAGTGGGGAGTATCTAGCTGGCCCCACCACGGTCTGGTCTGTAGGTGTCACACTTTACGAGCTAGTGTGCGGTTACTTGCCCTTCCGCAACAAGAGGGCAATCATCTCAGGCTGCCTGATATTCCCCTCATGGGTCTCTCCTGGTGAGTAGCTTACTTTTTGTCCTACGACTAGAGTCTCCTGACAGGGAGTGTTCTTTTTCTGACTAACTCTCTGACTCTGCCAATCTATTCTCCAACAGACTGCTGCAGTCTGATTCGCCAGTGCCTGAGGCGTAAGGTGGCGGATAGGCTGACGTTGGAGGAGATTCAGGTCCATCCATGGCTGCAGCAGACGTGACTGCTGACCTGAAGGTCAAACAAGAAAATATTGTTTTGTTAACCTTCTGTAATCATGATCATCTTAAATAATGCGCAACTGTCAAATAAAAGATTTACTTTCACAAATGCTCTATATGGGTGTTTCTCATTTGTTCTGATTTTTTGGTAACAGTGGTTAGTTGATGCACAATATCCTGGTTCCCCGAATATCCAAGTCATATCATAATGATTTGACCTGAATTAAGACAATGGTTGGGCCAGAGGGAATCCAGACATCTTGGGGTGATAAGTGTTCGATACCTTACTTTGGATTGAGCATGATTGAGAGTCGGAGTCTGTTATATTTTACAAGTAGAACCTTTGCTGAGCACCACAATCTGTAACAGCTACAATGATTTGCACAACAATGGCTTTGCACCTGCCTTAGAGCCAAGGTCATTCTTGCTGCAAACACCTTCATTCTGTCTCTCATGCTTGGCCTCAATGTCTTAAAGGTTGTGTAAGCTAAAGCTAATGTTGCTATGCATAAGAAACACTAAGTGTTAATAATTCGGTACTTGTCTGGAAAGAGATTATGTTGCATGATTTCGCCACACCAGCCTCTGTTTCTCATTTGGTCAGCACATTTCATCAGAACAATTCTCTGCATAGCTTAGCATTTGCTATATCATGCTGAGCAGAAGGATGTCACACTTCTGCTCCAGCTTGTGGGAGCAGTTCTTCACTGCAGTTCTTCTGGAACCACTCAGATCACACATATTGCCAGAAGAGCACTTACCTTCTGGACCTGTGGGGCACCATTAATGAAAATTCCCTGTCAAATGCACCTTTATGATGATGCTGAAGATGGTGGCGTGCACAGTCGCAGCGGCTTGTGGCTCTTCATGTTTAGTGCTACTTCTTTGTTTGTCGCGCATCTGTGCGTATCCAAAGCGATACGGCCGTCAGGAGGTACTGGCCATGGGCCTCAGCACGCAACAAAAAATCACAGAGGAGCCTCGCCGCTCTTACAACTTTCCAGACGAGATAGCGAGACCTCCGGGTGCTCTGTGAATTGTTATCGCTGCCGGCAGCCGGAGACGTAAGCGTAAGCATAAGCGGGGATGTTGCTCCGGCTTGCTAGCGAGACTGCGGAAAGACCCCCACAAACCAACTCTCCCGAATATGTACGTCAGCAACGCGAGATCCATTATCCACAAAATGGACAAGCTGGAAGTTCTTATGGAGGGGAATCGCTACGTTCGCGACTGCTGTGTTTCAATAATATCGAAACCTGGCTTCACCTACTGATCCCCGGACGCAGCCGTACAACTAGAGGGCCGCACCATGCACCGCTGGGACAGAAAGAAAGACTCCAGTAAGAGCAGAGGAGGCTGTCTGTGCATTCACTTACATAAACATTGCTCTAAAGATAGTTTAACCATACATACACACTGTTTACCGGACCTAGAGTCCATCTCTATTAAATGCCGTCCTTTTTACTTACCGAGAGAGTTAACAGTCGTGCTAATCACAGTTGTGACTTACTACCCAATGCTAACGTTAGCTTAGCTCTCTCTTTGTTGTCAGACACCATTAATAAGCTACAACAGGCTCAGCCTGATGGCGTACACATCATAGCTGGTGACTTTAATCAGGCAAACTTAAAGTCCGTTCTGCCTAAGCTCTGTCAGCATGTAAAGTACCCGACCAGAGGGGAGAACATATTAGATCATGTTTATACAAACATTAAGATTGATTAAGACCAACACCACATGGCCCGAAGAAGTACTTTCTCAGCTCCTCAGCAGGGTGAACCCCAGGAAAGCCACTGGACCTGATGGTGTTCCCAGGAAAGTACTCAGAGCCTGTGCTGACCAGCTCTCACAGGTCTTCACCATCATCTTCAATCTCTAACACATGCCACCATCTCAGCCTGTCAGAAGTCCGCCACCATCATCCCGGTACCCAAAAAATCAGTCACACACAGTCTAAATGACTTCCAACCAGTCGCACTAACACCCATCATCAGTGTTTAGAGGGGCTGGTCCTAAACCACATCAAAACCCACCTCCCTGCATCTTTTGACCCCTATCAGTTTGCCTGCAGAACGAACAGGTCAACTGAGGATGCCATAGCGATCGCCCTTCACATCGTACTGAGCCACCTAGACCATCGGGAGAGCTACGTCAGAATGCTCTTCATCGACCTCAGCTCTACCTTTAATACCATCATCCCCGACATCCTGATTCCTAAATTGCACAACCTGGGACTCCCCCCACTCACCCCAGATAGTAAGACTTGGACCCCATCTCTCCTCCACCCGGGCACTGAGTACAGGCTCCCCACAAGGCTGTGTGCTAAGCCCACTACTCTACACCCTGTACACCTCTGACTGCAGAACGGCCCACTTCCCGGATCCACTTCCCCTCCACATCAAGGGCGACTGCGTGGAGAGGGTCCACACCTTTACCTTCCTGGGCACCACAATCTCTTCTGACCTCTCCTGGACTGAAAACATCACAGTTGTCATCAAGGCCCAGCAGCATCTGCATTTCCTGAGAGTGCTCAGGAAGAACAACATCAGTGAGAAGCTGCTGGTGACCATCTACTGCTCCACCATTGAGAGCATTCTAACATACTGTATCACAGTATGACTTTCCCGCTGCACTAAGGCAGACTGGAGGAGAAAGAGATCAAGACAGCGCAGAAAATCATCGGCTGCCCCCAATTTAGCATTTCCAATTAGCCTCAGCATGTCATCGGACTGTGGGGGGGAAACAGAAGTCCCTGGAGGAAACCCCACGATGACATGGGGAGAACATGCAAACTCCACACACATGTAACCCAGGCGGAGACTCGAACCCGGGTCCCAGAGGTGTGAGGCAACAGTGCAAACCATTGCACCACCATGCCACCCCCTACGTAATAACCGATTAACATATTAAAAATTCAATAACAAAAAAACCTATACAGTGTTACCTCAGTACTTGAACTCATTAGAACTGAAATTTAGTAAAAATCGAACCAACCAGTTCGAAAAAAAATTACTTAGAACTCAATCTGAATCTCAGAAGTCAAACTGTGAATGCCGACCTAAAATAACTTGTACGCATGGGGAAATGAGTCACACAGCACGCCTCTCAGCGGAAACAAAGGGTAACGCTTCAGTCTCAGCCTTGCATGCGCTGTGACAGAATCGTTTGTTGGTGATAGTGCTTTTTTATTGAAAATATCAGGTAATACACTGAACTTTATATCATTTTGGTAGCCATTGCTCACCAAAAAGTTACGCAATAGTTGTACAAATGTTACAACCTAAAAGTTTGTGATTTACGAACAAATTAACGAATACGGAGAAATAATAAAAATAAACAATGAACCTTCAGTCATTATGGAAGGAATAACCCCCTCTTCTCCCCCCGGAAAAAAATCCTCTAGCTTCGAATATTGTCAGGGGCCGCGGTTAAGGCGCGGTAAGCGAACGGGCAGCAAAGCGGGCAGGAAGCAGGTAAGGAGAGGAAAGTCGGGGAAAACGGGTATTTATTAAGGCTGTGGGGAGAGCGGGACAGAACACTAGTACTCACACCGACTAACATTAAGGCTGTGGGGAGAGCGGGACAGAACACTAGTACTCACACCGACTAACATTAAGGCTGTGGGGAGAGCGGGACAGAACACTAGTACTCACACCGACTAACATTAAGGCTGGGGGGAGCACGGGACAGAACACTAGTACTCACACCGACTAACATTAAGGCTGGGGGGAGCACGGGACAGAACACTAGTACTCACACCGACTAACATTAAGGCTGTGGGGAGCACGGGACAGAACACTAGTACTCACACCGACTAACATTAAGGCTGGGGGGAGCACGGGACAGAACACTAGTACTCACACCGACTAACATTAAGGCTGTGGGGAGCACGGGACAGAACACTAGTACTCACACCGACTAACATTAAGGCTGTGGGGAGCACGGGACAGAACACTAGTACTCACACCGACTAACATTAAGGCTGTGGGGAGCACGGGACAGAACACTAGTACTCACACCGACTAACATTAAGGCTGGGGGGAGCACGGGACAGAACACTAGTACTCACACCGACTAACATTAAGGCTGTGGGGAGCACGGGACAGAACACTAGTACTCACACCGACTAACATTAAGGCTGTGGGGAGCACGGGACAGAACACTAGTACTCACACCGACTAACATTAAGGCTGGGGGGAGCACGGGACAGAACACTAGTACTCACACCGACTAACATTAAGGCTGTGGGGAGCACGGGACAGAACACTAGTACTCACACCGACTAACATTAAGGCTGTGGGGAGCACGGGACAGAACACTAGTACTCACACCGACTAACATTAAGGCTGTGGGGAGCACGGGACAGAACACTAGTACTCACACCGACTAACATTAAGGCTGGGGGGAGCACGGGACAGAACACTAGTACTCACACCGACTAACATTAAGGCTGTGGGGAGCACGGGACAGAACACTAGTACTCACACCGACTAACATTAAGGCTGTGGGGAGCACGGGACAGAACACTAGTACTCACACCGACTAACATTAAGGCTGGGGGGAGCACGGGACAGAACACTAGTACTCACACCGACTAACATCAATCGACGGACGAAAACTAAGGCAAGACATGGACTGAAATAGACAAGGCTGGGCGAAAATAATCGGACACAGCTGGGCAAGATCAGGGAAGCACACGTGGATAATCAGGGGGCGTGGCACACACGAGGATAATCAGGGGGCGTGGCACACACGTGGATAATCAGGGGGCGTGGCACACACGAGGATCGGACGAGCCGGGCATGACAAATATGCAGATTAAGTCTTGGACAAGGTAAGTGTATTTTTCTAATTTTTTTTATTACTACTGTAAGTGTTATTTGTGCATCTTTTTTCTCATATTGTACACTCAATTTTCTTTCTTATTTCTTTAAATGTTTTGCTTTTGTTCCTACAATAAATACAAACCCTTAGTATGACTCAAGGTAGTAGTGCTGTGTCTGGGTTTATCAAAATGGTGTCATTGGTTTGTTTTTAACTTTACACATTGTTTGGATAGATTTATTTTCTTACTTTACAAATTACTGCTTTGATAAATGTGCTTAGATGTGTTTAGTATATGCTCTTCTTGTTTTATCCTGTTCATTTTGTGCTCAAATGCAAAAAAAAAACATATTTAGGTGTAATTTTTTGGGGCCGGGAACGAATTAATTGGTTTTCCATTATTACTTATGGGGAAAATTCATTCAGAACTCAAACCTTTTAGGAAGTTTGAGTTCTGAGATACCACTGTATTTTAAAATTGATCTTTTTTTTTTTACCAAAGCTAGATTATAATCTCCAGAAAATTTGGTCTTTGGTTTTTGAGTTATTGCTGAGATATCATTACTCATCTGAAGTGTGTATTAAAACCACAATTCCTTACAATGCTGTTAGCAGTAGCAGAATAGCAGTTAGTGATCAATGCAAGGTACGGGGTTATCTTTTTTCATGACGACTACTATTGCCAAAACTAGCTCTGGAAATATAATTTAAATTGCTAAGTTTTAAATGACTATTAAAAATAAATAAAACGACAATGTTGCCAAAGTAACTGAAAAAAAAGAGAATTAGGCCTACAGTAAAAGAGCTTTCTTCAGGGTCTGCGGAACTTACTGCAGGCAGCTATCGCGAAGCGAGGTCACACAGTATTCAAAACAATCTCTTCTTGCCTAAGACATAACAGACCCAATATGCCTCCCCTCCCGGGCTACCAATGTACAATTTAACTTCCACAAATGCACAAAAGTTACATACAAGCAGTACTGTTTAAAGGGAACGTGGGAATGTAATAAACAATTGCTATGCTCTCACTTTACAGTCCATCAGAGCCTTTGATGCAGCTATTGTGTCTTTGCTTGAAATTGTGAAAATGTCCACCCTGTTGCTGTCACAGGTTCAGCTATTAAAAGCACATCCTGATGATCCGTAACAAGTCTATCAGGATGGCATGGGAATGAATAGGATGGAGATGGTCTATGAAGATGTATAAAGCTCAGTCTCAGCTTTCCAGTGCTGGGCATAGCTTCTTCTACACATCCTAGCCACCAATCATCATCATATGCAGCCGCAACGTAACCTTTGGTGCTTTAAAGTCGAGTGATTCCATAAGTGTGCACTTACACTGGACCGATTTGCACACCTCTTATGAATGCAGGGCATTTATTAGCCATATTTACTAGCCATGTGGGCCTTTTCAGTGGTGTGGCAAGTACAGGTATCTGCAATGACATTAATGAAGCTTCCATTAAATTTCATTGTAGTATATTTGTAACCTTAACTAATGTTATTACTTACACCTCTGCTTGTTATACTATTCCATGTCAGTTTGGCTGCCATTAAAAAGGCCCATTAGTGATATAAAACCTTGTGACGCTACGTTTACGTCATGATATCATGATGCTGACTTTATCCAATACACTGACACTAATTGCATGATGTTTACGAATGTACGGCACCTGATTTTTTATCAGTTTGTAACAATAAAATGGTGCAGAAGATGACCGAACTATTACAGCTTCTATGGCAGCTCTTGCATTATTGTGAAGAATTAGAAAAGAGCGCGTATTCAGGGATCATAGTCATTTCTTGGCCCATGATGATGACTGGCTTCTAAGTTTAAGATTCAGATTTCCGAGAGCAATCCTTTCGGAGCTGTGTGCTGAACTGGGGCCAGCATTACAAAGGCAGACGATGAGGAATTCACCATGCCTGTTCCTCTACAAGTTTTGTCCACTCTTGGGTTCTTAGCCACGGGTGCTTTTCAGTGAGAACTTGCAGACCGATCGGGTATTTCTCAGTCAACACCAAGTCACGCCATGCCAGCTGTATAGGATGGCGTAATCTGCTTGTCACCCAGATTTCCTTGCACTGTGGTTCAACAGGCAAATATTAAAGCACAATTTTCAGCGATGTCCGCTTTTCCCAATGTAATTGGAGCTGTCGACTGCACGCACATTGCTATAAAGGCACCTCCAGAGGACAAATTTGCTCTTGTAAATAGAAAGTACTTTCACTCTATCAATGTACAAATTGTGTGCGATTCGAACCTGCGTCTCAGTAATGCACGGGCATCTCCGCCATTAAATCTGAGGGGGACATGTCCCCTTTACGTTTCAGAATTATTTGTTTAGATCCCCCCACATTTAACATGAAATGTTATTTTTATGCCAGTGTGTCCCCCCCCCCCCACTCAAAATGCTTCTGACGCCCCTGCATTAATGTTGTGGCTAGATGGCCTGGCTCAACCCATGATTCGTTCATTCTCAGAAACAGTAGTGATGGAAACAAATGTGAAAATGGGGTGGTACGTGATGGCTGGCTGCTCGGTAAGAAGATAGGCTATTTCCCATTTTATAATGTGGTCCAATATTGTAAGCTTTGTTTGATTTAACTATTTGACAGTTCCTTAGGGGACAGTGGGTGCCCATTGAAGTCGTGGCTGATATAATGATGCCCCCTATTCTCGGGCTCTATAGGGCAGCTTAAAGGCCACTGGTGCTGCCTGGACAAGACTGCTGGGTTGCCGTTATAGTCTGCAAAAAGCGTGTCACATAATCTGCCACAAAAACGTGGCTTGCCGGTATCTGAAGAGCTCAGGCAAGATGAGCCTGACCCCTGAGCCACCAGATTTTCCGCCAAATGGAACAGCGTTACAAATTCGTTTGAGTCTAATAGCAAGAGTGTAAAACAGGTAACCAAACACGGCATTATTTTTGAACTAATTCTTTTAATGTACTGTTAATATCACACAGCATGTCATTTGGATGTTTTAATTCATTGGCAACATCTCTTACAGCATATGCTATTGCATTTTGTGACTGCAGCACAGCTTCAGTCAGCACATGGCCGGACGGTCGCCCCCTGGTTTCTGAGGCACGAGAATGTGTGCAGCCAGCGCCAAACAGAACAAACAGAATAAACAAAAGTAAAACAGCATCTGCGCCCTACGTGTTATTCATAAACATGCAAGTAATTCAAACAAGTATGATACGAGAAAAACTTACCTGCACTGACAAAGAGAGACCCTCACCCGATAAAGTGAGAGACCGGGGATTCGCTCCCTCCGCCCGTGCTGACACCGGCGTCCCCCTCACCCGATAAAGTGAGAGACCGGGGATTCCGCTCCCTCCGCCCGTGCTGACATCGGCGTCCCCCTCACCCGATAAAGTCAGAGACCGGGGATTCCGCTCCCTCCGCTTGCGCTGACACCGGCGTCCCCCTCACCCGATAAAGTCAGAGACCGGGGATTCGCTCCCTCCGCCCGCGCTGACACCGGCGTCCCCCTCACCCGGTAAAGTCAGAGACCGGGGATTCCGCTCCCTCCGCCCGTGCTGACATCGGCGTCCCCCTCACCCGATAAAGTCAGAGACCGGGGATTCCGCTCCCTCCGCTTGCGCTGACACCGGCGTCCCCCTCACGCGATAAAGTCAGAGACCGGGGATTCGCTCCCTCCGCCCGCGCTGACACCGGCGTCCCCCTCACCCGATAAAGTGAGAGACCGGGGATTCCGCTCCCTCCGCCCGCGCTGACATCAGCGTCCCCCTCACCCGGTAAAGTCAGAGACCGGGGATTCCGCTCCCTCCGCCCGCGCTGACATCGGCGTCCCCCTCACCCGATAAAGTGAGAGACCGGGGATTCCGCTCCCTCCGCTTGCGCTGACACCGGCGTCCCCCTCACCCGATAAAGTCAGAGACCGGGGATTCGCTCCCTCCGCCCGCGCTGACATCGGCGTCCCCCTCACCCGATAGAGTGAGAGACCGGGGATTCCGCTCCCTCCGCCCGCGCTGACATCGGCGTCCCCCTCACCCGATAAAGTGAGAGACCGGGGATTCCGCTCCCTCCGCCCGCGCTCACATCGGCGTCCCCCTCACCCGATAAAGTGAGAGACCGGGGATTCCGCTCCCTCCGCCCGCGCTGACACCGGCGTCTCCCTCACCCGATAAAGTGAGAGACCGGGGATTCCGCTCCCTCCGCCCGTGCTGACCCCGGTGTCCCCCTCACCCGATAAAGTGAGAGACCGGGGATTCCGCTCCCTCCGCCCGCGCTGACACCGTCGTCCCCCTCACCCGATAAAGTCAGAGACCGGGGATTCCGCTCCCTCCGCCCGCGCTGACATCGGCGTCCCCCTCACCCGATAAAGTGAGAGACCGGGGATTCCGCTCCCTCCGCCCGCGCTGACATCAGCGTCCCCCTCACACGATAAAGTGAGAGACCGGGGATTCCGCTCCCTCCGCCCGCGCTGACATCGGCGCCCCCCTCACCCGATAAAGTGAGAGACCGGGGATTCCGCTCCCTCCGCCCGCGCTGACACCGGCGTCCCCCTCACCCGATAAAGTGAGAGACCGGGGATTCCGCTCCCTCCGCCCGCGCTGACACCGGCGTCCCCCTCACCCGATAAAGTCAGAGACCGGGGATTCCGCTCCCTCCGCCCGCGCTGACACCGTCGTCCCCCTCACCCGATAAAGTCAGAGACCGGGGATTCCGCTCCCTCCGCCCGCGCTGACATCGGCGTCCCCCTCACCCGATAAAGTGAGAGACCGGGGATTCCGCTCCCTCCGCCCGCGCTGACACCGGCGTCCCCCTCACCCGATAAAGTCAGAGACCGGGGATTCCGCTCCCTCCGCCCGCGCTGACACCGGCGTCCCCCTCACCCGATAAAGTCAGAGACCGGGGATTCCGCTCCCTCCGCCCGCGCTGACACTGTCGTCCCCCTCACCCGATAAAGTGAGAGACCTGGGATTCCGCTCCCTCCGCCCGCGCTGACACCGTCGTCCCCCTCACCCGATAAAGTGAGAGACCGGGGATTCCGCTCCCTCCGCCCGCGCTGACACCGGCGTCCCCCTCACCCGATAAAGTGAGAGACCTGGGATTCCGCTCCCTCCGCCCGCGCTGACACCGTCGTCCCCCTCACCCGATAAAGTCAGAGACCGGGGATTCCGCTCCCTCCGCCCGCGCTGACACCGGCGTCCCCCTCACCCGATAAAGTCAGAGACCGGGGATTCCGCTCCCTCCGCCCGCGCTGACACCGTCGTCCCCCTCACCCGATAAAGTCAGAGACCGGGGATTCCGCTCCCTCCGCCCGCGCTGACACCGGCGTCCCCCTCACCCGATAAAGTGAGAGACCGGGGATTCCGCTCCCTCCGCCCGCGCTGACATCAGCGTCCCCCTCACCCGGTAAAGTCAGAGACCGGGGATTCCGCTCCCTCCGCCCGCGCTGACATCGGCGTCCCCCTCACCCGATAAAGTGAGAGACCGGGGATTCCGCTCCCTCCGCTTGCGCTGACACCGGCGTCCCCCTCACCCGATAAAGTCAGAGACCGGGGATTCGCTCCCTCCGCCCGCGCTGACATCGGCGTCCCCCTCACCCGATAGAGTGAGAGACCGGGGATTCCGCTCCCTCCGCCCGCGCTGACATCGGCGTCCCCCTCACCCGATAAAGTGAGAGACCGGGGATTCCGCTCCCTCCGCCCGCGCTCACATCGGCGTCCCCCTCACCCGATAAAGTGAGAGACCGGGGATTCCGCTCCCTCCGCCCGCGCTGACACCGGCGTCTCCCTCACCCGATAAAGTGAGAGACCGGGGATTCCGCTCCCTCCGCCCGTGCTGACCCCGGTGTCCCCCTCACCCGATAAAGTGAGAGACCGGGGATTCCGCTCCCTCCGCCCGCGCTGACACCGTCGTCCCCCTCACCCGATAAAGTCAGAGACCGGGGATTCCGCTCCCTCCGCCCGCGCTGACATCGGCGTCCCCCTCACCCGATAAAGTGAGAGACCGGGGATTCCGCTCCCTCCGCCCGCGCTGACATCAGCGTCCCCCTCACCCGATAAAGTGAGAGACCGGGGATTCCGCTCCCTCCGCCCGCGCTGACACCGGCGTCCCCCTCACCCGATAAAGTGAGAGACCGGGGATTCCGCTCCCTCCGCCCGCGCTGACACCGGCGTCCCCCTCACCCGATAAAGTCAGAGACCGGGGATTCCGCTCCCTCCGCCCGCGCTGACACCGTCGTCCCCCTCACCCGATAAAGTCAGAGACCGGGGATTCCGCTCCCTCCGCCCGCGCTGACACCGTCGTCCCCCTCACCCGATAAAGTCAGAGACCGGGGATTCCGCTCCCTCCGCCCGCGCTGACATCGGCGTCCCCCTCACCCGATAAAGTGAGAGACCGGGGATTCCGCTCCCTCCGCCCGCGCTGACACCGGCGTCCCCCTCACCCGATAAAGTCAGAGACCGGGGATTCCGCTCCCTCCGCCCGCGCTGACACCGGCGTCCCCCTCACCCGATAAAGTCAGAGACCGGGGATTCCGCTCCCTCCGCCCGCGCTGACACCGTCGTCCCCCTCACCCGATAAAGTGAGAGACCTGGGATTCCGCTCCCTCCGCCCGCGCTGACACCGTCGTCCCCCTCACCCGATAAAGTGAGAGACCGGGGATTCCGCTCCCTCCGCCCGCGCTGACACCGGCGTCCCCCTCACCCGATAAAGTGAGAGACCTGGGATTCCGCTCCCTCCGCCCGCGCTGACACCGTCGTCCCCCTCACCCGATAAAGTCAGAGACCGGGGATTCCGCTCCCTCCGCCCGCGCTGACACCGGCGTCCCCCTCACCCAATAAAGTCAGAGACCGGGGATTCCGCTCCCTCCGCCCGCGCTGACACCGTCGTCCCCCTCACCCGATAAAGTCAGAGACCGGGGATTCCGCTCCCTCCGCCCGCGCTGACATCGGCGTCCCCCTCACCCGATAAAGTGAGAGACCGGGGATTCCGCTCCCTCCGCCCGCGCTGACATCGGCGTCCCCCTCACCCGATAAAGTCAGTGACCGGGGATTCCGCTCCCTCCTCCCGCACTGACATCGGCGTCCCCCTCACCCGATAAAGTGAGAGACCGGGGATTCCGCTCCTTCCTCCTGTGCTGACACCGGCATCCCCCTCACCCGATAAAGTGAGAGACCGGGGATTCCGCTCCCTCCGCCTGTGCTGTTAAGACTCTTACGGTGAGAAGCCACTCGTTTTTTCACGTCGACTTCAATGTCCGGCCACTTATTTTTAATTTTGGCCACCGTGCAAATAGATAAAAGCATTTTTAAGTGACCCTGCCACGCTCTGCCACTCCGCTTCATTTATTGCTGATGCCACTACTTAAACAAGCAAATAATATCACGTTTCTTTTCTCTTTTACTCTGAAATTCTGAAATACTTCTTTTTCTCATGTGGTTTATCCATTGTTATTTAAGAAAAACACAGAACAAAGTGGTTATTTATACAGATTTACATATGCAAATATACATAGTTATGGGTGGGTCGGGAGGGTGGCTGTGGGCTCGTTCACGTGCGTAAAATATCACGCTCTCTGGGATTTATAAAGGGAATGTGTGTAGATCTGTGCTTATGCAAAGTTTTTTTTCTTTCCTGTATTTTTTCTTGGTTACGCTCATTCCTAGTTTTGTCCGTACGCCATATTTTTGTGTGAATTCTACACACATCATTATACATGAGGCCCCAGGTTATTTTGTTTAATGTGTATAATCACGCAAAATCTGTTTATTTTGAATTTGATCATTTGCTATCTTGACACCCTGTAAGAGTATGTAATAGTAAAATCACATAACGCAGATAAGCCAGTTACATAGACTATATATGGATAAGTGCATAGATTTCAACAGAAGCTTTGAAGAAAATAAAATGCTTTATTTTTCTTACATAGACTGTAGATTTCTTGCGGTGTTACCAGTATGGTGTAAATCTATATTGTAGTTCACAATCACACCGGTAATGACTATGTGTGTTAAAATGATGTGAGGGGGATGAAAGCATTAAAGCTCGGCTCCCAGCGCAGTGTCCAGTACAGGCTGTGTTTCCCTGCTAATCTGCGGCTCATCCATCATGGGAAAGTACATATTTTTTCCACTCCAGACGCAATTTTTTATACTAACATTAACACCACCTCACCTGGAGACTGATTTTGCCTGTCATTGGTTAACTACTATTTTTGTTCAGGCGTATGTATGCACTTTCACTGTTTCACTCTTATTCCTAGTGATGTTTATTGGTCTATTGATTTTGCTGGTTTTAAAACATGCACATGCTTAAATGTAGAATGCAATCACGATAGACAAAATGATGTGCAGACTCTTAGTGGGTGTCACTGAAGTGATGTGAATGTTAGTAAGCTAATTTACATGTATTTGTGTTTTGTATGACTCTAACTTTCTGATCAGCTACTCCTGACCTCACTCCCCCAGTCCCCTTCTCTGTATAACTTTCTGATCAGCTACTCCTGACCTCACTCCCCCAGTCCCCTTCTCTGTATAACTTTCAGATCAGCTACTCCTGACCTCACTCCCCCAGTCCCCTTCTCTGTATAACTTTCTGATCAGCTACTCCTGACCTCACTCCCCCAGTCCCCTTCTCTGTATAACTTTCTTTGCAGCAGTATTGATAACTTTGGTCTTGATGTTGCTGTCTTGCAGGTTTCTTCATCAGCAAATTAAATTATTGCAAACCTACAGGACGCTTTCATTGTCGTTACTGCAGCCAAACAATAATGCGCAAAGACCAGTTTGTACGTCACATATCCCAGTGCATCAGTGAAACCAAGCCAACCACAATGGAAGCGCATCAGCCACCTCCTGCCTCTCCTGCTCCCTCCTTTACTGCTTCTGAAACTGCATGTCCCACCCCCCTCCCCCAGTCGCCATCCTCCACTCCTCACTTTCTTTATGTTCCTCTGACCCTGGCTCCTCAGTGGCACCACCCCCACCCCCACCCAAAGAAAGCAGAAAAAGGACACAGGGAAGTATCCTCACTGCGGCCAAATCCTTAATAGAAGGAACCTACGGATGCATCTGCGAAGACGTCACACTCCCATCCAAATGGACATTACAGCACAGAACCACCTCCGCGCTCAGTGTATCGATCACACAAATGGAGTGTTTGCAGTGGCAAAGTTTTTTATAACACCCAGCACACCAGTACATGTCATTAAAAGGACATGGGGTCCTGACCAAAAAACAATGTGTGAGATGGATATCTGCAGAAGTAATGCAGAGTTTGCAGAGATTGAACCTTTGTCCATTTGAGTGTCACCACATTCAGTCCCTCTCGTATTGTCCAAAATGGACTCTCCGTCACTTACAGAGGATGTTTTGCAGGTCATGGTACAAGACAAGCGGCTTGGGGAAGACAAAAAGGAAAGGTGTTTGGTCAGAGAGAAGCAGATGAGCCCCTCTGTCCTGTCTGGTGACTGTGTGTGGATCCCCCTACAAAAGCACATTTCTGTATATGAGTCAACTATCTCCTATTACTGTGCCTTTGTTTCCTCGTCTGCACACAGACTACACACGACTGAACCACATTTCTTAGGATATCCTAAGATGGCGGCGCGTGCACACGCAGCGGCTCAGCACTCCGTAAAGCGCTTCCCGTTCTTAGGTATTTTATGGTGTTTGTGGGGACGTGGCTCGGTTCGACAATCGGTTCGACAGGAGGCTATCCAGCTACCCGGACGCACTATACACGCGCCAACAGGGCGATCGACTCCGGTAAGAGCAGAGGAGGTGGACTGTGTGTGTACACAAATAACAGCTGGTGCACAGACGCTAAAATCACTGACACTCATTGCTCCCTGGACTTGGAGTATTGGATTGTAAAGTGTCGCCCCTTTTACCTACCAAAGGAATACTCGGTTGTTATGATCGCTGCTGTTAATACCCCCCCTCAAGCTAACACTGCTATAGCTCTGGGCTACTTGCTAACTCTTATTAGAAAGCAACAGAGTGCCCATCTGCCAGGGGTGCGTATAATAGCAGGTGATTTTAACCAAAGCGAATCTGAAGACTGTGCTCCCCAAATTGTACCAGCATGTTCAGTGTCCTACAAGAGGAGCTGACACTGCAGACCATGTGTACAGTAATATCAAGCAGGGTTTTACAGTATCAGCTTTCCCTCATTTGGGCCAGTCTGACCACATCTCCCTGTATGTAACTCCAGCATATAGACCACTCATTAACATGGTGAAACCAGCTCCTAGAGTAAGACGAGGGTGGCCAGGGGGAGCATCTGAACAGCTGCAGGATTGTTTTGACCACACTGACTGGTCCATATTCGAGGATGCTAACATCGACACCTACACCTCCACTGATCTTCACTATATAAAATACTGCATGAACATTGTCACCAGCACAAAACAAATTTGTATCTTTCCCAACAACAAACCATGGATGACCAAAGATGTTCGTCTTCTGCTAAAGATCCGTAACATGGCCTTTAGGTCGGGTGACCACAACAATACAGCATTGCCAGGTCGGAGCTGAGGAGGGGCGTCAGAGACGCAAAGGCGACCTATAGAAGGCGGATTGAGAGCCACTTCGGCAGCTCCGATCCCAGACGTGGATGGTAAGGGATACGGCACATCACAGACCAAAACAGCAGTATCAACTTATCTACCAGCAACAGTGTTCCTTTGGCCGAAGAGCTCGATCACTTCTTCGGCCGCCATGAGAGGGTGGCTACAGAGACTGTTACGGCCCCAGCAGCAGCCATCAACAGGCAGGAGCTCATCCTGCAGAGTACTGATGTAGAACGGACACTTCGCAGTGTCAACATACGGAAAGCAGCTGGTCCTGATGGCGTCCCAGGGCGGGTGCTAAGAGACTGTGCCGTGGAGCTGGCTGTGGTTTTCACAAACACCTTTGATACATCTCTGTCACTGTGCTCTGTTCCTGCCTGTTTAAAAACCTGCACAGTAGTGCCATTATCAAAACAGACCATAATAACATAATTTTTTTTTTTTTCATTTTCGCCCTCCACCCCTTCCGGGGTATGGGCCACCAAAGGTAGATCTCCAGAGGTTTCTGTCCTGGGCCATTCTTTCTAGTTGACTCCAGGTGTAGCCCATCCTTGTCATTTCTGCCTCGAGGTCTCGTCTCCAGGTGTTTCTTGGACGGCCTCTCTTCCGCTTGCCTTGGGGGTTCCATCTGAAAGCCTGTCTGGTGATGTTGGTTTGTGGTTTGCGGAGGGGATGCCCTATCCATCCCCATCTTCTCTTCCAGATTTCTGCTTCTACTGAAGGTTGGTAGGTCTTTTCCCATAGGTTGGTGTTACTGATGGTGTCTGGCCAGCGGATGTGGAGAATCTTTCTGAGACAGGTGTTGATGAACGTCTGGATTCTTCGGATGTTGGTTTTGGTTTCCTCCAGGTTTCGGCCCCGTACAACAATACTGACTTCACATTGGAATTGAACAGTCGGATCTTGGTGGTCAAGGTCAGTTCTCTGGAAGCCCAGATGTTCTTGAGCTGGATGAAGGCGGCTCTTGCTTTGCCGATCCTTGCCTTGACGTCTGTATCTGTTCCACCCTGCTGGTCGATGATGCTGCCCAGGTAGGTGAAGGACTGTACCTCCACCAGGGAACTTCCATTCACCGTGACTGAGTTGTTGCTGTTGGAGTTGGTCTTAAGAATCTTGGTCTTCTCCGTGTGGATGTTGAGTCCAGCCTGTGATGATGTGGTTGCCAGCACATTGATCTTCTCTTCCATCTGCTGTTGACTGTGGGAGAGAAGCGCGAGATCGTCTGCAAAGTCTAGGTCTTCCAATTGGCTCCACAAGGTTCACTGGATTCCATTTCTGCATTCACTGGTGGATGTCTTCATGATCCACTTGATAGCGATGAGGAAGAGGAACGGGGATAACAAGCACCCCTGTCGGACTCCTGTCTTCACTTGGAAAGTGAAGAAAACAAAGGAACTCATCATTGATTTTAGTAGGAAAAGGGTGGGTCACCAGCCTCTGGTGATAAATGGGGAAGTTGTGGAGAGGGTGTCAACATTCAGGTTCCTGGGCACATAGATATTGGAGGACCTCACCTGGAGAAATAACAGAATTTGCTTGATCAGGAAGGTGCAGCAAAGACTGTAATTCCTGAGGGTTCTCAGGAGAATCAACCTGCCACAACATCTGCCGGTGTCCTTCTATCACTGCTCCATTGAGAATAATAATAATAATAATAATAATAATAAATTGTATTTGTATTGCACTTTATATTCTAGCAATTATATTCAGACTGATACAGTTTGTAAAAACCCTGTAGCTTTGAGCTTAAGGACGTCTGGAAAACTAATAATTCAATTAATCTAAATGGTGGTGAGTTATTTGTGTTCTCTACCGTGAACACCCGTGTACAATAATCATTAAATTCATTTACTATATCAATTTCATTTTCAATTATAAAGTCCTTACTATCCTGTAAATTGGTGATTTCAGCTTTTAGAGCTTTTTTTGAGATAAAACATTGGAAGAAACTTTTAATGTCATTCTTAGCTTTCAGTCTCATACCATTAAAGTTTGCCTTCCTCACAATATACTTTTTTCTTTTGGATTTTGCTCTTCTGACACGAAAATTAGCCTGAAATTTAACCATGTTATGATCACTACTGTCCAGTGGTTCTAAAACCTCTAATTTTCCAATCCTGTCCTGGTTATTAAAGAGAACAAGATCAAGAATGGCATCTCCCCTGGTAGGGATGTTAACAAACTGAGTAAAAAAACAATCCTGTACCACTTCCACCATCTCCAGTTCATTTACAGAAGAGCCAGAGACTGTGTCCCACTGTATCCCTGGTAAATTAAAATCACCCATAACCACCACATCATTTTTATTACTCATAATCCTGATGTCGTCATACAACATTCTGCTTTCCTCTGCAGCTACATTAGGTGTCTATAACAAACACTGACAATTAGGCCATTTGAGTCTTTAGCATCTATTTTAGCATCTGTCATTTCTGTACTGGGCATCTTCCCAGTGGGCTGAGGGCTACGGGGACCTTCAGAATTCATTATGCCCCCCTGCTCCCCATTATGTACTGGGGATTCCAAAGTGGGGGGGGTGGGTTTTAGTCCCACCTAAGATGACTCCTTCTCTTTATCATATTGATTGTTGCGATGAACCAAGGCAGTAGAAAGTGTAACAGGAAGCTTCATCACCATACCAGGTCTGAGGCTTAGAACGGCCATGTCCTCTGCTGGGTCTCACTTTGTCTATTGCCAACAGCTTTTACCTGCTTGTCATGCTTAAATTAGGCATCGCTTGACGAAGGCTCATGCTGCCTCTCACAGGGGCCTTATAACCTAGGGGTCTCTGAAAAGAAGCAATAAGTACCATTATGTGTGTCCAGAGCCCCTTTGCTGTTTAAAGTGGACACACTAAGAAAACACTCACCCAGCCCCGACTGTGCAGCAGAGTGGCGCAGAGGAAGTGAGCTGGGCCCATAACCCAGAGGTCAATGGATTGAAACCATTCTCTGCTATGTTGTCTCTCTTTTCTTATGCCACGTTTAAGTGCTTCACAGCAAATTGCTGATCTTTCCTTCATTATGGCTCTTGTCCCCTAGTGTTCAGAGGTTTTCTTAAACTTTGTCATCTTACTCTTGGCCCAGTTTTGCCCCCCTTTCCTCAGCTCTTCTTTGAAACTCTGCTTCTAAGGTCAGCATCCCAGACACCTTTTCACTGATGCTGATGACACTGATAGAGATGGTGAAACATGGCACCAAGATAGAAGAATGAGTGAAGCACCAAGTACTCTAAAGTGTGTTATGATACCCTTTGCTCTTTAAAGTAGAAACACTGAGGAAAGACTCAGCTGGTCATTGTTCTACTACCTGCAAGCCGATCATTAGTGCATCTCCAGCCAACCGCCTCTGCTGTTTTACAAAATTCACAGCTAATCAGCTCAAAAATTTGTCAGACTTTTTCCATTTTCTGTTGGCATTTAAACCCCTGACCGCTAGATGGCAGTGTTGTAATCTATCTTCAGCTATCTGACTCATCCACTCCAACGTAAACAGAGTCAAAAACCAAAATGGCAGTGCATGCGGGCACAGCGGCCTGGAGCTTTTCAATGCTACGCTTTTGTTGTGTAATATCTGACAATGTGCTACTGGTTTCTTTGCTTCTAGCACCAGAATTTTTTCTTTATTTTTATTCTTTTTAATTTTGGGTGTATGTATCTTTAGCTTTTATATGTATTTTATCTGTATTTATACTCTGTAAGTGTTAGTCTGTAGTTTTATGCTTACTATGGCGTCTACAGGCTTGCTCCAAATGACATCTCATTGTATTTTCACAGTGACAATAAAAGTATCTCACCTTATCCAAGGTTGGAGGTTGGATAAGGGCGCACCGCTAAAGTTTAGCTTTAGCAAACCTAGCAAAGAGTGCTTCATTACAGGATGCAAGACGGCCAGGCCCACGGGCAGCCTGGCCCACTCATTTCTGATTGGTCAGAAATTACACTGTCTCTCAGATCTGATTCATTGACTATTTCCTCTATGTATTTCTGCGTCGTCGTGCTCCGTGAAAATTAGCAACAATTTTGTACCAAATTCAATACAGGAGAGACTTCATGCTAATCTGTAGAAAATAATCTGAATAACCTATCAAGTCAAGAGCTTCAGGATGAATGATCTAAATAAAAAGGTAAAAGTGAAAGATTTTGCCTGACTTTCTCCAGCTTTGTCTGAAACATCATCTCTATCTTACAAAGGTGTTAAATACCGTTATATCATTATGGAAGGTTTACTGTTGATCACTTGAGATTACAGTCTTCATGTGCGTCTTTTTATTCATATAAACCCTCGTCTTTAATGTATAAGAGCAGGGTATCTGCAGATTCTTAAAAAATGTTACATTGGATTTTCCAAAATTAAGGCCTTAAATATTTTTTTAAATGACTAGTAGTCCTTAAATCCAGAGTTCAAATGTCTTAAAATACCACAGACCCAGTAAACAAGATTGCTATATGTTTTTCTGATAATCTATAAAGAATTTGGTGAATTTCTAATTGGTGTTTTGCATTTTTGTGTATGAGATCGGAATGAGCGGAACCGCCAACATTTCCGTTGTGTTTGTGGGAGGGGCGCTATTTCAGGGACGCACATTAGCAGTTTGTTGCTAGTGGACACGTCATTCAAGTAGAAGTGCAAGTTTAACGTTAACTGGGTTGGATAATCCCACATTTGCGACATGGTTAAAAGCAGTTCCAGGTAATAGCTATGAGACCCCTGTATGCTGTGCAAGAAGCTTTTTAAACTTGGTTCAGTGGGAGTTAAAGCTGTAGAGTCACATTTGCACAGCGTGAAGCACAAAGCTGCTGCCATAACCCGCCAACAGACGCCTGCCATTTCTCAGTTCTGTTCCGTCTCAACAGTTTCACAGACTTCAGCTCCATCTCCGAACCCAGCAGCGACCGCCACATCAGTTACAGTGACAGACCTCAGGACTACCTTTGGGTCCAGCGCTACCCTCCAGGCAGAGGTACTGTGGTGCCTGCACAGCGTAACAAGACACCAATCCTACAGTGCTAATGAGGGAGTTGGGGATATGTTTCTGTGTGTCCATTCATTCCTACATAGAGTTTTAATCCTGTTTACATGAAAAGCTGTAGTTATTGTGCCCCTGACAATTCCAAATTTCTATTTGCAGCAAACTGACAACCCGAATAAGCCCAGGACACTGGAAAATACTTGAACAACGTGGTAAAGTGGGTTTCAGTTTTTTATGTTGTTACATTTGTATGTTTCCCGACTAGGAAATCGCAATAAACTTCACATGTGGTAAAGACAAAACAGCCTATTTCACAAGATTTGATTTGGCTCCTGACATCATTAAACTCCGCGTGGTCGATGTCAACAGTGGCAGTTTTACTTTGATGTTTGATGAGACCCTCAACCAAACAACTAAAACCAAGCAACTGGACCTGCATGCTTGTTACTGGAGAGAGAATCAAGTCCAATCCAGATAGCTGGGATCCCAATTCATGGGTCATGGAACACCTAAGGATTTACTACATCACATTAAAGTAAGTTATAAGCCAACACTAATATCTAAATCTAAATACCTGTAGTCCAACTATAACTGTTTTGTTTTGAAATGATGCATTATTATTATTCTTGCATTCGTGTTGGAATCTGTAACAGAGAACACATTTTATTTTTCAACTGGAAAATGTGTAAATCTAAAAAAAACAACACACTTTTGAAAATTTCACAATAATAAAATATGACTTTCCCGTGCAGCAGTTCTAAGTTTTACTTGTTGTGATCGATGATCACCTAGTCTATATATGCTTGATAAATGACACTCAGTTTTCAGCTGCTTTCAGTCTCCATGGATGGACCAAATGTAAACTGGAAGTTTTTAGAACTGCTTCATGAAGAACAGCGTGAGCAGTGTGAGGGCACTCAGCTGATTGTGGTTGGGAGCTGTGGCCTTCAAACCCCATATAATGCCAGCAAATGTGGTTTCTCCTTATGGCAGCTAGAGGAAGTTTGAAAGTCATTTGTATTCTCTTCCATAGTCTCCAGCAAGGAGAGAGGACTTCACTGCTTTAACTAAATCTGCAAAATTTCCACTTGCATCCTGTAGCCACCGATGGCTTAAACTTACCAGTAGCAGAGAGCCCTGGAGGTGTGGCCGTCTCTGACCATGTACCTGGATGCAGTCAGAATGAGGAAGCTACCAAATCCAGGAACTGCATTGTGTGACACCCTTGAAGCTGCTCAGACAGACCCCTCATCTTCGCAAAGCTACATTTCTACATTTCTGCTATCACCAGGACCTTCACTCCTTTCTTGACAAGATATCAAACTGATGAACCAGTGATGCCATTCTTAGCCACAGACTTGGCTGAGTTGATGAAGGTAATATCCTAGCATTGGACAGGTTGATGTTGCAAATTTATTTCAGTGTGTGTACATTTCTCCCTGAACATAATCTGTCCTCAGGTTAGTGTTTTACCTTTTATCTAATCATGATTAATATCTGATTAATATGAATTATTTATTAATTATATACAGATACTCACACCCACACATCCATCCATCCATCCATTTTCCAAACCGCTTATCCTACTGGGTCGCGGGGGGTCCGGAGCCTATCCCGGATGCAATGGGCACGAGGCAGGGAACAATCCAGGATGGGGGGCCAGCCCATCGCAGGGATCAAAGCATCAGATAAATGTAAAAGCATTAATAAGATATTCCTACAGAGCAATTTCTAATAGACATGGCAGTGCCCTAACATCTCATGTAATAAACCCTTTGGCATCATCTGCTGCCTTATTCAGCCTAACCCAATAGTCCAGAGGATCCTCCCTAGCATCTGACTTGGTTGAACAAAAATCTGCTGGAGGCATCCCAGAATGCACAGTCGAATAAGAATGCTGCTTCAGGACACTAAGGACTGCATCCACATCTCCAGTGACAGTATCATTACTATGCAGCCATGCTCTGACCACATCTCTGGCACATCCCATCAGTCTGCTTGTGCCTGCAGTAGGGATGGGTGAACCTAAGCATTCAGAGGTTTCCCCAGCAGATAGACTATTTGGCATCTTAGAGAGGGCACTGAGGTAGAGATTGGTAAACAACTTCACAATATTATTCTTAACCTGCCAGATCTGGATTATCCCCTCTGTCAGAAATCTTGCAGGCAGAGCCCACTTGAAGCAGAGCCGAGAGGTAGGGCTACATGTTAAACTAAAGGCAGAAAAATACTTGCTTTTCATTACACACTTATGTACGTATGTACAGCCGCGGTCCGTATCCTGCGTTCTTTGCGTCGGTTTTTGTGCACGTACTCAAAAATTAACGGAACGTATACGAAGATGCAATACCTGCGTAATTTATAGGGGGCAGTGTTGCGAGATCTGCACTCAACAGTCAAGATGTCCACGTTTGAGGACCTGTTGATTGAGCAGGTCCGCAATTATCCTCATCAAAATAACATGAAATAATAGATGGCAAGAGATTTCAAACATCCTGAATTTTAATTTGGAAATTTGTAAAAACAAGTGGCAACAAGTGCGAGACCGGTATGTTAGAGCGCGGAAAATGTTAGTCGCGAAACGAAGCGGTGATCCTGCTGACCTGATGTTTTGCCTAGCAATTATCCACCGTCTGGACTGGATGAAGTGTCACCTCAACCACAAAACTACTGAAACTAATTTCCCTAGAATTGACACGGTAAGTGTTTTTTTTACTTATTGTTCGGAATAACATCCATCCATCCATCCATCGATCCATCCATTTTCCAAACCGCTTATCCTACTGGGTCGCGGGGGGTCCGCAGCCTATCCCAGAAGCAATGGGCACGAGGCAGGGAGCAACCCAGGATGGGGGGCCAGCCCATCGCAGGGCACACTCACACACCATTCACTCACACATGCACTCCTACGGGCAATTTAGCAAGTACCCGGAGGAAACCCCACGACGACATGGGGAGAACATGCAAACTCCGCACACATATAACTCAGGCGGAGACTCGAACCCGGGTCCCAGTGGTGCGAGGCAACAGTGCCAACGACATGGGGAGAACATGCAAACTCCACACACATGTGACCCAGGCAGAGACTCGAACCCGGGTCCCAGTGGTGCGAGGCAACAGTGCCAACGACATGGGGAGAACATGCAAACTCCACACCTGATGAACCAGTGATGCCATTCTAAACTCCTGCACCACCGTGCCACCCCAGACTTTAACTTGATTTATTTAAAATATTCCCTAGAATTGCGTATACTAAATTCAACCCAAAAAAGCGAGTGCAAATTATTACATCATTTAATTTGAGTAAATTCTACAGTTTATTTATTTGCAGTTTACGTACTGAATTACAGTGCATTGCAGCATTTTATCAGCAAGGTTCTCATAAATATTGCCCTACTTTCTACAGTATTGTACTATTTTACTGATAAACAGTGTTACTGTGATAATTTCACTGTTTATTACAGCAGGGGTGCAGATTGAACCCACAACCCTGGAGGTGTGAGGCTACAGTAGGAGCAATGGGCCACTATTACTGTGACAAATGATGTATTTTTAATCATACACTATAACTGATGTGCCGCTACACCGCTTGTGTATGCTCTGCACCTTGCCTTTCTCCCTTACTTGTCTTTCTTGTTCTCCACACCTTGTGAGCTTCAACATGAGCTGATTGATTGTTTTTCATAAGGCCCCAGGTTAGTTAGGTCCAGTCTCCTGGAAAATCACTAGAATGTGTCCTTGGCTTTGGAAGCTAAGAACACCTTATTTTCAGAGAGAGTCCTGTAATATTTATTTTAATAAATTATTTTTATTGATAAACCTTCATACTGATAATCCTCTTTTAGTGGTCCTAAAAAAACATGATTTAAGACACATTTCACGATTCAGTAACCCTACTTGTCCAATAGATGGCAGTGTAGTACTTCGACTAAGACGTGCTATGGAAATTGCTGGTAAAATATAAAGCTCGGCGGCATGGTGGCGCAGTGGTTAGCACTGTTGCCTCACACCTCTGGTACTTGGGTTCGAATCTCCGCCTGGGTCACATGTGTGTGGAGTTTGCATGTTCTCCCCATGTCGTCGTGGGGTTTCCTCCGGGTACTCCGGTTTCCCCCCACAGTCCAAAAACATGCTGAGGCTAATTGGAGTTGCAAAATTGCCCATAGGTGTGTATGTGTGAGTGAATGGTGTGTGAGTGTGCCCTGCGATGGGCTGGCCCCCCATCCTGGGTTGTTCCCAGCCTCGTGCCCATTGCTTCCGGGATAGGCTCCGGACCCCCGCGACCCAATAGGATAAGCGGTTTGGAAAATGGATGGATGGATGGAATATAAAGCTCGTTTTCCATTTTAAACGTTTGTCTGACTGAAATGCCCACATGTTGTACATATGTTATTTTACTATACGTCTAACCTTCAGCGTTATATACCACACCTACCTCTTATCTGCAGCAATAAAATATGGATGTGTAATTGGACAGCTGCAAGTTAAGTTGTAGAATCGATTATTTTTCTAAACGTTTATCTGTCTGATTTTACAGTAAAGTATGCATGGAGGCATGGTACAATAAGGTGTGAATAAGTTGAAAATATACATGAAATATAATAAAATAATAAATATTTGTAAACATTTAACTAGATAAAGACAGCTTCACAGTACTTATATAACCCGGCACAATTTAGAATATCATCACGGCTCCCTGGAAATGATCAGTTATCATTATAGTACAAATAAGCAGTTATCCAGACATCCCAAGTCTCCCGCATATTGACAGCGGCTCCCTGATGCTCCTAAATTAAAAAAATATATATTCCGGAAACTAGAGCAAGCAAACAAGAGCATGCACGCGAGACAGTAGCACGCACGAATGAGCAAGTAAATGAGCTAGGAATGAGCGAGAGAGAGAGGGATAGAGAGAAAGAGAGAACGTGCGTATGTGTGGATCCCTATATGTGTGACTCTTCATGTAGCCAGTGCTAGACAGACAGCATCCTGATTGGTTTACTTAGCCATATAAGCCAATCAGATTTCAGTGCGGGCGGGCTTTTATTTAACTCCTAGAGAACCGAAGGTATCGGTTTCATGGAGCGTCACGGCGGAGGGAGAGTGTCTCAAAAAACGAAAATATAAAATGCATTTCACCACAGACTACACAAAAACGTGTCCTTGTTTAATAAGGATGAAAAATAATGACAATGTTACGCGCTGAACTGTTTGCAACAGTGATTTCAGCATTGCTCATGACGGTTTAAACGACTGTAAAAGGTACGTCCAGGTGAGTTTAACAAGTGTCATTTAATTTTCTGTATTATTCAGGTAAACACTGGTTAGACACTTGGTTAGTTGTCATGAAAAGACCAAACTCCCTGAAGGCTTTTGTAAAGTAGCAATGGAATATAATTAAGGAATTTACATATAGTAAAAGAATAATCTACTTATATTATTGTCAAAATAATACATAATATTGGCCGTCGTAATTCGGTGCGTTGACTAGAGAAAATTAATGAACATATATATATATATATATATATATATATATATATATATATATGAGGCAATACAGAAATTCTGTTCTGTAAAATTAAGTTTGTTGAAAGCTAAATAAATTGCCGTGCATAGGATACAGTGAAATTAGGTTGGTAAGAGCTTTTTTTAACGTTAGTACTACTAAATCTCATTATGGCGGCGCGCGTCAGTCAGACGTAAACACGCGAGAGTCTGACTGCGGTCAACGACGTTGTGTGGCGCCAGCGGCAGGCGGTTGTCATGGTTACTTTGCCACAAACCGGCCGAAGTTCGCGCCCTTTGAGTAAGACATGTCCGACGTTGGAGCTCCGGCAAACAAAACCAAAGCCGGATTTATTTAGATAATTTCTGCTTAAACTTTATTAAACTAATACATGTATGTTCCGTGGTAATTTTTGTACTTATCGATGTAGCTGGGTTTCGATAGTTTAGAAGTTAATTGCGACTTTTTAGCTGGTTAGCTAGTTCTTGCTAGTTGGTACAGTACTAGCATTGCACTGTGTTTTCGTTGGTGTACCTCTGGGTTTTTTGTGTCTATTAATCTATTAACGACTACAGGGAAGTTTACATCGTTTTTGATAGTGAGTCAGACATACCTGTGTATTAATATGTTTTTCGGGTTGTGTGATTTCCATACATGTATATAGTTGCCACTTGGTTTACCATAGCTTGGTGTTAACTACAGATCTGATCTGGGATTCTGAAATTGCCCTGGCGTGCAGCACATGTCACACTGTCTTCTGATTACTGGTTGCATTTACAACATGCCACATTATATATAAGTCAGTATTTTGTGTGTCAGGTATAGAGATAAATATTATTTTTTAAGATAAATTCAGTTAAACTAATTGAGAGTTAGCTGTAGTAAGCTGCCCTACACACAAACGCTGTGACCCCAGAGGTAAGCTGCTGTTCACCCAAACGCCCTGACTCCACAGGAAGGCCAACCGAAGACCGTGACCCCAGAGCTAAGCTGACATGTACCCAAACACCCTGATCGCAGAGCTAAACTGACATGTACCCAAACACCCTGATCGCAGAGTTAAGCTGTCATCTACTCAGATGCCCTAATTCCAAAGGTAAAGCTCTTATCCAACCAACTGCATCCAACCAAGCGCCTTCACCCCAGCGTTAAGATGACATAAACCCAAACACTCTGATAAAAGAGGTATGTTTTCATCCACTCAGGCTCCTTGATCCCAGTGGTAAGCTGCCGTCTACCGAAACACCCTGATCACAGAGGCAAAGCACTGTCCGCCCAAACACCCTGATCCCAGATGTAGGCTGCCATCCACGCAAACACATTGTTCCCAGAAGTAATCTGCCATTCACCCAACCATGCTGATCCCAGAGGTAAACTACCTTCCATCTAACCGCCTTGTTCTCTGAGGTAAGCTGACATTTACCCAAATACCCTGATCCCAGAGGCAAGCTGCGGTCTACCCAAACACGCAGGCGCCTCAGGTAAGCTCACATTCACCCAAATGCCCTAACCCCAGAGGTAGGCTGCCATCCACCCAAATGCCCTAACCCCAGAGGTAGGCTGCCATCCACCCAAATGTCCTAACCCCAGAGGTAGGCTGCCATCCACCCAAATGCCCTAACCCCAGAGGTAGGCTGCCATCCACCCAAATGCCCTAACCCCAGAGGTAGGCTGCCATCCACCCAAATGCCCTAACCCCAGAGGTAGGCTGCCATCCACCCAAATGCTCTGATCTCAGAGACAAGCTGCTGTCCACCCAAACACGCAGACCCCTCAGGTAAGCTCACATCCACCCAAATGTCCTAACCCCAGAGGTAGGCTGCCTGTGACCCAGCCCCCTGACCCCTGAGGTAACCTCGCTTCCACCTAAACACTCTGATCTCAGAGGCAAGCTGACATTTGCCCAAACACCCTGATCACAGAAATAAGCTGCCATCCACCTAAATGACCTACCCGTAGAGGTAAGCTGACATCCATCTAACTGCCTTGATCCTAGGCTGCCCCAGTACGTCTAGGTGGTGACAATCCATCCTACAGGGTTGACATGATGTGCTTTCCTGAAGCACACAAAGGACACCTCGGGTTTTATGTAAGTGTGCTTTGTTTTTCTGTGCTTGTGTTTTATTTGGTTTGGATTTTATATAATGGCATGTACAGAATTTACTGAGCACTTTTTTGGTTGATCACTGTTAGCACATATTCATCAGTATTAACATTATTAACATTTTAGTTTATCTGTTGTGCTGTTTATTCTGTGATTGACCTATTTTATTCCTAAGGTTACTGCTTTTATGTGTTTTAGGAAGGTGTATGACAGTGTTTTAGCCCGACCCTTGTGCAGAGGTCGGAAGTCTGCGGGTGTGTTCCTTTTTGAACTTTTTTCTTTTTGTCTTAACTTTTTATTGGCATGCATATAAGGTAACATTTTAATTGTTTTATTGGCCATGTAATTAGATTTTAATGGTGTATAATTGTATTTGCTGGTGGAATTGCTCTTTTGCCTGTTTTATGGGTAATAGTTCTGCAGGTAGTTCTATTTGTTAAATGTTTGATAAATAAAATTCTTATTGTACTGGGTTGGCATTGATTTGCATGGTGTTTCAGCCTTTTAGATTGTGATTTTGTGTTAATGTAAGTAGTACAAGCATAATATTTTTTAAAAATCGGCGGGGTGCAGTCTGCGGGTATCGCTTCTCGGCCTTTTGGCTAAGATCTAGTGGATTTTACTGACTTTTTACTGCTTTTTTACGGACTGCGTCGGGTTTTTTAGAGGGAGGCACGGTGAACCTAAGGCGTGACCAGCAGGTGGCTTGACCGCCGCTGCCACGGGGCGACCCGTGCCTTCCTTTTTAGCCTTTTATCCCTGCTTTTATTTCTGTTTTTAGTAGGCTGGGGATCCCGCAGTGGCTGGTGGCTTGTCCGCCGCCCTGCTGGGCAAACTGATTTTTATTTTTAGCTGCTTTTATAGTTTAGCTCTGCTCGGCTCATCCCGGATTGGCGGACGGCGGGCGGCGGGACCACGGCGGCGGAAGGACTCTGCTCCAGCGGCGACGTCGGTGGACCTTCCCGGATGGCAACGGCCGGCGGACCAACGAGGAAGCCCTTCAGCGGGCCGTGGCTGGTAGCAGGCGGGGGCCTGCGGAATACCGCCCGGTTCTGCTGGAGGGCTGAGGAGGAGGTGGGCACCTTCCCCGACCGGCTGGCCTTCATCCGGGAGGTGGCCTTTGAAGCACTGGGCCTTCGTATGGAAGATATTCTTTGCATACAGCGGAATGGCCCCTTCCAATTCTTTGAGGTCACCTTGTCCACCGATGACAGCTACAGCAAGGTCCTGGAGCGGAGCAAGGCGGGGGCCCAGCACCCTCTCCTTAGACGGTATACCATCGAGCCTCTGTGGTGGCCCGACAAGCGGGTTATTACTGTCCACTGTTTTAACCCGCATGTTACCGCCGAGTCCGTCTGCCTGTTTTTAAAAAAAGTATGTGGACCTCCTTCCTGGCCACAGGGACATCCGGGATGAGCTGGGGATCTGGACTGGCCGACGCCAGTTCCAGGCCCGCCTGCACCCGGACGCTAATGGGGCAGGCGGTTTTAGCCACCCCCCAACCTATTTTAACCTACAGGGAAATAAGGCATACCTTTTTTATTCTGGACAGCCTCCCTTCTGCCGGCAGTGCCACAGCTTTGGACACACCCTGGAGGGATGCGCTAACCTGCGCTGCCGCAACTGCCTGGAGTCGGGGCACATGGCCAGGGACTGCAAGGGCCCCCGTCGCTGCATTCACTGCAACGGCGAGGACCATCTGGCTCGTTCCTGCCCACAGAAAAAGACTACATATGCCGACGCTCTGTCGGGTAACAGAGCAGTCGGCACGGAGAATGGTGGGGGAGCTCTAGCCCCCACGACTGGGCAGGAACAGCCGGCGACGGGGGCAGGAGGAGAAGCCCTGGTCGAGGTGGAGGAGGCCCCTTCGAGTGCGACACCAATGCAGGAGGGGTCTCCGAACAAGGTGGAGCAGCTCGCCCTGGCTCCAGGCGTCAGCAGCAGGCGAAAGAAGAGCGGTGCATCCCCCCGGGGGAGGAAGAAGAGCAGAAGGGAGGCGCAACCCGACGCATCCAGCCCTCCGGCTGCCGACAGTGTCCCCCCTCCCTGATGTTAGAGGCCCCCCGTCTGGTGTGGGACTTGGGACAGTCCCCCGCACCCCCCCAGGAGTACAGCGGTCAACAGGACACTGCTAATGAACAGGAGTACCTGGGGGGGCTGAAATTGGGGGACCTTTTGAGGTTGACTGAGGAGGGGGGGCAGTAGGACAGTATTGTTTTTAATGGCTGGCTTTTATTATTTTAGTTTGTTGTTTTTAATTGTATTTTATTATTTTAACATTCTATGGCCAATTTTAATATTGTCACCTTGAATGTAAGGGGTTTGAGGAACGTTTTTAAAACGTACATCTGTTTTTAACCAGCTGGCATCTTCTCCCTTCAGCATTTGTTTTCTGCAGGAAGTCCACCTCCGGGACCAGCGGGACGAGGCTCTCTTTTCACGACAGTGGAAGAGGGGTAGATCCTACTGGAGCGTAGGTGGCGTCCACTCCTCAGGCATCGGGATCCTTTTTGGCGACCGCGCCTTTGAAGAAGTAAGTGCGTTTACCGTCCTTCAGGGCAGGGTTTTGGGAGTGGAGGCCACATGGAGGGGACAGCGCCTCCGGGCCATATGTGTCTACGCTCCAGTGGAGGCCTCGTCCCGTATAACTCTCTTTGAAGAGTTGTCCCCGTTCTGTGTCACAGATCGACACTTGATTTTAGGAGGGGACTTTAACATCTCGTTGGAGGGTAGACAGGATGCCAGCTCAGGCCATTTTATTCGTTCCTTTAAACTTGTGGACGGTTTTAAAACATGCAACCCCAGCATGCCGGGCTTCACCTGGCATAATAGTCGCGGAGCCAGCAGCCGCATCGACTACATTTTAGCTTCACCCCCCGTTGCTTTTAAAAAGGTGTCCCTCTCCCCACAGTGGCCCACTGACCATCTGGCAGTGGAGGCCACTGTCTCCATAGACGCCCCTGTATATGGGGGCGGCTATTGGAAAATGACCCTGCAGATCCTGGAGGAGAGAGATTTTAGACACCTTTTTTTAGATCACTTCTCCGAGTGGCAGAAGGACAAGCCTACCTTCCCCTCTGTGGCCGAATGGTGGGAGAGTGTGAAGGACAGCATCCGAACCTTCTCCATGCAGTACAGCAAGCAGCGCAGGATGGAGAAGAAGTTCTCCATTCGGCGGCTGGAGAGAAGGTTGCGGGATGAATACGCCGCTCACAACAACGGGGGCACCATCAACCACGAGCGGCTGCTTGACATAAAGGGTGAGCTGAGGCGCCTGCATGAACAGGCTGCCTCGGCCCAAATGCTCCGCGACAAAATATTTGAGGTGGAAAATAATGAAAAGTGCAATTCTTTTTTTTTCCACAGAGCCAGGGAAGCCCGGGAGGAGAAGAGCTTTAGCTCTCTCCGTGCCTCAAATGGCAGTATAGTCATGGATACATCAGACATGCTGGAGGTTGCTAAATTGTTTTATCTTAACCTTTTTAATGTTAGGGACACGGACCCGGTTGCTGGGGTGCGCTTCCTAGATAACATCTCACCTTCCCAGTGACATCCGGGACGGCTTAGAAGCCCCCATCACCTTGGCCGAGCTGACCGCAGTGCTTGGCAAGATGAACCGCCGCAAGGTACCTGGCCTTGATGGGCTCCCGGTGGAATTTTATTCCACCTTTTGGGATGTCCTCGGGCCGGAATTACTGCAGGTTGTAGAGGACGTTCAGCGCCGGGGTTTGCTCACTAGGAGCATGAGGTCGGGGGTCCTCTCTTTGTTGCACAAGAAGGGCGATCGGGCCGACCTTGGCAACTGGAGGCCCCTGACCATGCTTTGTGTAGACACGAAGCTCATCGCAAAGACCCTTACCGAACGCCTGAAGAAGGCCATGGCTCATCTGGTTCACAGCGACCAGACGTGTGGAGTACCGGGTCGATCGGCGACGTGGAATCTCCACCTCATCCGCGACGCCATCGCCTGGGTGGAGGATAGGAACCTCCCTCTCCTGCTGGTCAGCTTGGACCAGGAGAAAGCCTTCGACCGGGTAGATCACCGCTTCCTGTTCAAAGTATTGGGTAAGTTTGGCTTCGGGCCCAATTATCTGGGGTGGTTACACACTTTGTATAACGAAGTTGGGAGCCATGTTGTTATCAATGGCTTCCTGAGTGATTTGGTGCCCCAGCGGAGTGGAGTGAGGCAGGGATGTCCCCTCTCCCCCCTCCTCTACGCGCTCTATATAGAGCCACTGGCGTGCGCCATTCGCACCCACCCCGGGGTCGATGGCCTTCTTATCCCAGGAAGTCGGGGGACAACTGTTAAACTGACCCAGTATGCAGACGACACCACGCTTTTCGTCTGCTCGGATCAGTCTCTCGGTCATGCCTTGAGCCTCGTTCACGCGTTCGGTTGGGCCTCTGGCGCGACGCTCAACCTCAGTAAGTCGGTGGCCAAGTATTTTGGCAGCTGGAAGGCGAGGGAGGACGTCGCAGGTGGTCTCACCCTCTGTGACGGTCCTCTCAAAGTTTTGGGGGTCAACTTCCTTTCGGATGGTGCCGCCCGGTTGAACTGGGAGGAGCGGTTGGCGATCGCCAGGCGGAAGATCGGACTGTGGAAGTCCAGGTCCCTGTCCTTCCAAGGTAAGGTTTTAGCCTTAAAAGTGGATATTCTTCCCACCCTGCTCTACCTTGCACATGTGTACCCTTTGCCCCGCTTCATGCGGAGGGGCCTGACGAGGGACGTTTTTTAACCTCGTCTGGGGGGGCAGGTATGAGTACGTGCGTAGGGAAGTGATGTATCTCGGAAAGGACAGTGGGGGGAGGGACGTTATTGACTTTCCTCTCAAGCTTGACTGCCTGTTCTTCTCGCAGCTCTGCACGCGCCTGGCAGCTCCCCTCGAGCACCCCCATCAGCACTTTGTGCGTCTGTGGCTGGCTCTCCCCATGAGACGTCTGGTGACGTCGTGGACCAACCTCGGCCCCAAGGCTGAGACCCTGCCGGTCCACTACAGCCACGCTGTCAAGTGGAGTAAGTCTATTCCGGCAGGTGTCAAGACAGAGGCCCTGACGAAGCACAGAGCCCTTTACAAGGCTTTGCTTGGTCATAGGGAGACTCGGGCCATGTTGGGCCTGGAGGAAGGCACATGGGCGAGAATCCAAGGGTTTGGATCACAGGCTGCAGGACCTGAACTGGCAGTGCCTTCATGGTAAGCTGCCAGTCAGGGACGTCTTGCACAGGCATAAGCTGACCAGACACCCCCGCTGCCCCAGGCCCGAGTGCAGCGAGGATGAGACCATCAAGCACGTGTTTTGGGACTGCGGGCATGCACAGAGAGTCTGGGGGTTGGTAGCGGGCCTGTGTGGACGTGTAGACCCACAGCCCGGTCTGACCTACGACAAGGTGTTGAAGGGGTGGGACCCCAACCTCCATAACCCCTTCGGCCCCTGGATGTGGCTGCTGGTCAGCATTACCAAGCGAGAGCTTTGGAATGCCAGGACCGCGCTCATCCGCAGAGGGGTTCGTCTGGAGGCACAAGGGGTATTCCGCAAAATCCGGGCCGATTTGGGTTTCAGGATGGAGACCGACGTCATCCAACGGGGCTACCACGAGGCCAAGGAGAGGTGGAAGGGCCTCTTTTGGCTTTAGCCCCGTTTCATTTAGGTGGTGACGCTCCATCCTACAGGGTCGACATGACGCACTGTCCTGAAGCACACAGGAGGTACTTTGGGTTTTAGGTAAGTGTGCTTTGTTTTTTGTGCGTGTATGGTGTTGCAAATATTCTTTTAATTAACTGCATGTACTGAGATTGAGCACGGCTGTGGTTGGTCACTTTTAGCACCTTTATGTATTAACATTAACTGTATTTATTAACATTTTATTCTATGTGCTGTGCCATGTCTGTGACTAACCAGTTTTTTAGCCTGAGGCCATTGATTTTTTGTGTTTTAGGATGATGCATAACCCTGTTTTAACCCGACCCTGGTGCCGAGGCCTGAGGTCTACGGGTCTGTTCCTTTTTTAAGGTTTTAATATTTTAATGGCTTGCATTTGAGGTGACATTTTAATTATGTTAATGGCCATATGATTGTAATTAGATTTTAAAGTGTGTATATGTATTGCTTGTTTTTATGTTTTGCTTATCCTATAGGGAATGGTTCTGTAATATATTTGTTTAATACTGTTTTAAAGGTGTTTTATTGTGTGACTTTAAAATGTACAGAACTGTTTAATAAAGCATGGAAAAAAAAAAAAAAATCTGTTCTTATCAGTTTAATATCTGATACGTCCCCCATGGAGGGGACCACATATTAAACGGATTTTTGGAATAGGGAGCCGGAAGTGGGGCTTGCCCCGTCCGCTCCACGCATCGACCCGGTATTGCAGTGTTTCTGGGAACGGTGCACCACTACTGCCCCCTGCTGTTGAAAGACAGAGCTGATCGGTGTTCCGCTTATCAGACCGAGAGCCTGCGCCGCTTGCCAGGCGATTAGCCGGTGTCGTGAGGGACGGACCCTGTCCGTGCGCCGGTCCCGCTTCCCTCCGTTTTTCTTTTTTTTTTTTTTTTTTTTTTTTTTTAATTATAAAAAGCACGGTCATGATACGCTCTCTGAGGGGTGGGCATCTGTGCTGAGGTAAGGCAGGCCGTCATCTTTGCCTTTTGAATTTTCTCTCATGTCTGTTTACATGATTGCTGATCTTTCAGATGCCAGGAGGACAGGGAGGAGTCGGGGCCCCGAGGCCGGTGGCTGCGACGCCCCCGAGAATTCAACCCCGAGCGGGGGCGTCACGGAGGCCCGGCTAGCGGCCACCTGCTGAGCGACGGCTCTGCATCGACTCGGGTCTCTCTTCATCCCGTATAAATCTTTCGCCTTTTACTAAAGATTTCCGTGGAGAGGGATAGCGATGAGTTCACTGTATTTTTGGAGGCTCTGTGCAAGCAGAGCTGCACCGCCGCTGTATCAAAGTAAGACTGTGCCCGGCTTAGCGGCCGGCTCTATCTGCCCAGTGGCGCGTTTCTGGTCCTCTGGGATCGTGCGTGGTCTCGCCGGGCGCCACCTCCCAGAGAGGCTGGCGAGGACCCAGCCGCGCCGGCTCCGTCGGCGTCCCACATGCCGGAGCCCGGCGGGGCGCAGTCTGCGGGCATCGCTTCTCGGCCTTTTGGCTAAGATCAAGTGTAGTATCTGTTCTTATCAGTTTAATATCTGATACGTCCCCCATGGAGGGGACCACATATTAAACGGATTTTTGGAACAGGGAGCCGGAAGTGGGGCTTGCCCCGTCCGCTCCGCGCATCGACCCGGTATTGCAGTGTTTCTGGGAACGGTGCACCTCTACTGCCCCCTGCTGTTGAAAGACAGAGCTGATCGGTGTTCCGCTTATCAGACCGAGAGCCTGCGCCGCTTGCCAGGCGATTAGCCGGTGTCGTGAGGGACGGACTCTGTCCGTGCGCCGGACCCTGTGCCATCTTCTCCTGCCATGTCGCTGACTAATCCAGAAGGAAAATGACTTTTAATATTCGAGTTTAAATGAGCAAGTGTAACAGCTCTACTGCTTCTTACGTTTTTTCATTTTATGCAAAGTGACATTTTTGTATTTTTTTTTTACTTTTTTTATCCAGCTAGGTTTATTAATGAATTAATTCAGAGTATGTATCCTTGGCCAAGCTCCATGGATTATATGCTGCTGTTGGAATCAATCTTGTCACATCTGTTATCAGATGCCGCTGTCTGGGAGGTTTGAACCCCCATTACTGCATGTTCTAGCCTTGATTGTGCTGGTTTGCCTGAGTCACTGCTGTTTCTGCTGCATCTGAAAAACATACAGGCAGCTTAACTGGCGTCATTAACAGGAAGATCAATCCTGTTGATACTCAACCTTCAGATGAGCTGGAAAGAGCAGCAGCAAGTGAGGAAAAATCTTCTGGAGTTAAGTACTTGGCACGGCAAGGCCTGGCTTTTCGAGGTGTTTGTAAGGAGAGTGGGAATTTCAACCAGCATCTAATGCAAACAGCAGAGGGCGCTGCAGAACTGACCATGTGGCTGAAAGGTCACTTTGATTTCACCAGTGCTGTTTAACTGTAACACCTGTTCCTGGGTTGCCCTCAGTCCTTGTTATTGGTTATGATTCTCACTGTCCTGCATTGTGTCTTGTTAGCTGTGTATTTAAGTGCCTGTTCTGCTTCTGTTCTTTAATGCTTCATTATAGCTGTATGTTGTATGTATGTATATAGTTCTCTAGTTGTGTTTATTCCATCATTTAGATCATTCCTGGTCATTTGCTGTTTATTTTGGATCCATCCTGATCCTTTTGGTTTTGATGTGTGTGTTGTAATAAACCCTATTTTTCCACCCGTGTCATGCACTGCCGCAACCAGAAGAGGGCAGAAGATATGGCACAAAAAACAAAGGAAGAAGCCTAACTTTAAAAACAAGAAAAACATCAAGACTCATCCAGCATGGGGCGGTAGGTTAACAAATAACACAAAAACAGTCAAAGAATAAGCAAACAAAAGAGTGAAAAGATGCAGAGATGACTGAGAAGCAGGGGATGACTGGAGAAGAGACGACAGGACCAGAAGACAGGAGGGATACAGGGAGAGCGGAGAAGACAGTATAACTGAAGAATGGGAGAAGAGGAGAGACCGCAGAGGAAGGAGAACATAGATGACTGGAGGGGAGGGAATATAGGAGCAACAGAGAGAAGGAGGAAGGGATGCGGAGGAGAAGACAGGATAAGAGGGGAAAATGTGAGCAGAGAAGGACAAACACCCCCACTGCCCAGCAAAGTGCACTTGTAAGTAAACCACAATTTTAGCCTTGGGCTCAATATCTGGACTTGTCTCTGTGTAGCAATGCATAGAATCCTTGACACTGGTTATGACTGTACTGTATTAGTCCTAAACCTGCCATTATAGTGTAAGGAGAAAAGATTTTTTTTTTTTTAATAAATCATTTAAAAAAAAAAGGTAGAGCGATGTAGCCCCCGGAGAAGTCCCCCCCCCCCCCTCCCAAAAAAAGCCCTTTTTGTTCCCTTCTAGCTACCAGATGAAACTCACAATGCACCCCAACGCCACCTAACTTCTCTTCCACATGATGCACCTTATTTACCCATTGAATCCTGTCTATTATTGAACGTTTTTCTATCCATTTGATTATCAGCTTATTACACTGTATGTACATTAGTCAGCCACATATGCTGTATGGCTTTGTTTTCCGGAAAGTCTGGGCTACTCAGATGTGTCATAATTCGATTTGTAAATGCTGACAGTCTTGATGTCATCCTTCATATCAGGAAAAACTACTTGTGCATATAGATATTTCTCAATTTTTAGTTTCATCCAATATAAAAATTGGCAGGTAGTACAAATATAATCTCATAAATGCTGAGATTAGAGTATCTGCGATGCAGGAATGCAGGGGTTTCATTGGGGCCCTTTCTATGGCTTAGTACTGTGAAGGAGTACATGGTTAGTGCCAGGCGCAAATGAATATCTTTGATTTTGCATCCATGTGGTAACTTGTTGAAGTTGTCTGATAGTCAGTAATACATGGTTTAATTATTATGATTGTTTATTTATTACTTTATAACATCTGAAAGAAACTGAAATAGGAAAGCTTATTTTAGTTTATGGTCCACTGGATAAACACAGACATTACAGACGGTTTTAGAGTCTAATGCTGAATGTTTTTGCTATCATTTTTCTGCCTGCATATGCTGTGATTAGTGCAGTGAAATTTGTGAATGTGTTTGTGGTTAGTATCATAGCCTCAGACAACAAACCAGCGCTGTAGCGCGTCACTGTGTTTACATGTGAGAGGGGTTCCAGTTACATAATGGGCTCGTTTTAATTCAACTGTTTTGACGGAGCTCGACAAACCTAAAAAATAAATGCTGGTGTTATCAAAAACTATGTCATATAGCTATATTTCAGATTTATTACAGCCAAACACATCTCGGAACTCCGAGGAATCTCCTTCTCCTTACATTTCCCTCCATCCCACTCTTCTCATCCCTCTATCCCTCAAATACTGTTACATTTGTCTTTTTTCCACACTCACACCCTATCTTGATCATGCTCTGAATGCTTGGCATCCATATGCATGGCAAACTATTTTACAGTCTTATCTAGTATAATAGGACATAAACATTGAATTTGATAGTTATGTTTTATTTTCATATTAGAACACAACGCATGAACATGAAGGGATCGTTTGCATTTGCAACCAACAAACCCCCCAGCGGAATACTGGCCGCGGACAGGGGTGGGAATCCCCAAGCTGGAAGACTGTACTGCATCATGTTAACATTAGCTAGCTAGTTATGGATACAGAGTGCACCGGACTACAACTATAAAGGACGTAAGGTGTGTGATAGGGTAAAACACTTACTAACAGGTAATGCACGTTAGCATTACGTTAAATGACCACTTTACCTGTTCCTTTACCAGAATATTCTCCTATGCGTTCGCCGAATGACAGCAGGCAGAAGGCGGCGCGTTTTTCAGAAAGAAAAGTTTCAGAGTTAAACTTACGCCGCGTTATATACAGGCACTTCTAACACGAACATTTGCAGCCATTAACTCATTGGTGGCAGTAACACATGAAATTACTTTTTCTGCTTCAAAATAAGGTAACACTGTGATTTTGATACTTTATCATTTCCTTTAACTTAACCGTACCTTCCTCCCATTCCTCCGTCTCTGCTTATTGACATTTAGGAGAGTGTCAGATATAAATTAACGATTGAAAATTATCAAACAAAGACAGACACAACACTGAAGAGATGACAAAGACACAGTTTGAAAAGTAAATATGTTTTATTGCAAATCTCTTATCTTAACATAGCCTACCTTATCATATGTTAACTTAACCCATCTTATATTTTAACTTAGCCTATCATCATATTTTAACTTAGCCTATCTTATCATATGTTAACTTAGCCTATCATATTTTATCTTAGCCTATCTTGTCATATTTTAACTTAACCTATCTTATTATATTTTAACTTAGGTTAAGTTATATGATAAGATAGGCTAAGTTAAAATATAATAAGATAGCCTATCTTATCATATAACTTAACCTATCTTAGCCTAAGTTGAAATATAATAAGATAAGACGAAATATATTAATATAAGCTATCTTATATTTTAACTCAGCATATCTTATCCTATCGTATCTTATAGCTACATTAACACTTAAACAGTATCTCTTTCCGTTGGGTCCCGCGGGATCGCAGTCCCAATGCAGGTCTCTAACACGGGTATTCTAAGAAAAAGAAAATAAACATTTTACTTAACTTTACTTAAAGCAGTCATATAACTGCATTATAAATACCCAATTAATGTCTTATAAATCATTTATTAAAGTATTAAAAACACGGCTGTAAATATTTATACAAAGGCATAACACATTATAGCTATGTTTGTCATGCCCGGCTCGTCCGCTCCTCCTGTGTGCCACGCCCCCTGATTACCCACGTGTTTTCTCCCGATTGTACCCAGCTGTGTCTAGTTAATTTGCTCAGTCCTGTGTATTTCAGTCCGTGTCTTACCTGAGTCCATTGTCTGTCATTGATGTTAGTCGGCGTTTCATGTCTCCTGCTCCCTGTTGGATTATTAAACCCCAGTTTGCCCCGATATATTCCTGTCCGCCTGCTCTTTGCCCGCCTGCCCGAGAGATCGCCCGCTTTTAAACAGTGCGATCGCGGCCAAGCGTGACAATGTTGATAATGCATTATGAATGCTCTGATCTATATATACACAATAAATATCTTCATAATACATTATATCGGCCATTAATCCATAATAAACATGGCTATAATGTGTTGTGCTTTTTTTTCTTCAATATTTATACCCATGTCTATAATATATTTATGGATGCATTACAGTGCATTGTGAAGGTGTCAATAATGCAGTTATATTACTGCTTTAAGTCATTTGTAAACCTGAATTCACAACCTTATAATTACTGCCTCTTGCTACTTCTTCTGAAAGGCAGGGGACAGCAGAAGAAGCACCACTTCATCATCTTCTTCTTCTTCTTGTGGCTCTTCTCAGTAGCATCTTCAGAAAGATCTTCGGCATTCACATGGAATGATACTTCTTCTTCACTGTAGATCTTCTCGGCAGCATCAGCATCTTCTTTTGTTTTATCTGTCTTCATCACTTCAGTCTCGTCCTCTTTCTCAGGTCCTTCTTCTGGTATAGTCAGTAGCTGTGATCTGTCTTCAGATGCCACCATACACTGAAACCTGACCAGTGTGGTAGCATCAGCATCTTCTGCCTGCTGGAATACCACATCAGCTTCATTTTCCTCAGGTCCATCTTCCTGTAAAGTCTGCAGCCATATTCTGGCTACATATGCCGCCATGCACTGCCAACTGTCCACTGTGGCAGCATCAGTGTCTTCTGCTTCCTGAAGCTCCTCATCTGTTTCTTCATCTTCCTCAAGTTCTTCCTCCTGGATGGGTTCTAGCCAAGTTCTGCCTCCTTGATGCCTCCACATACTCCACAGCATTCCCTGTACTTTTCCCTCCTCCTCCCTTAACCTCCTGCACATTCACTCCCACCTCACATCCATTCTCCTCACCTCCATTTAGCATATCCATCATACTAATACCAGCCTCTGTCCCCTCCGTCACAACCCTGGTGGCCTTCCCCTCAAATGTTCCCCACTCTGGTACCTCCACATATTCCTCACTACGCTGCCCCTTACCTCACCTTCCCCCCGGCTTGTCCACTCCTTCCTGACTTTCTTTTTTTTGTTAAGGTAGCAAGCTTTATAAATTTCCCAGTCTTCAGATGAAAGGCCGTAATTACTCTGAAGACTTTGAGATGAAATACTAGTGCTGGCTAGCAGTCCATCCTTTCCCACACTCTCCCCTCCCTTACTAACCCCTCCCTTACCCAAATCAGTAGACCCCCCCCAATCCCCCCTTAACCCCCCCAGCCTGGACAGTGGGGAGTGTCACTGGTGAGAACTCCTCCACACCTTCTCCCCAGTTGATCACTTCATCCCACAGGTTCCAGGCTTCCCAGTGTTGGGTGTTGGTCCATCGATCAGCTCTCTCAATTCGCTCTCTGGGGAATAAATCAGCACTTAACAGAGATAATAAAATAAATAAAGAGCTGGAATTTCTTCAATCATACAGAAAATACAATTGTTATAATTATTATAATAAATAATCACAGGGTTCATCCATCCATCCATCCATCCATCCATCATCTCCCGCTTAATCCGGGGTCGGGTCGCGGGGGCAGCAGCCTCAGCAGGGAGACCCAGACTTCTCTCTCCCTGGCCACTTCATCCAGCTCCTCTGAGGGGATCCCGAGGCGTTCCCAGGCCAGCCGAGAGACATAGTCTCTCCAGCGTGTCCTGGGTCTTCCCCGGGGTCTCCTCCCAGTGGGACATGCCCGGAATACCTCCCCAGGGAGGCGTCCCAGAGGCATCCTGATCAGATGCCCGAGCCACCTCATCTGGCTCCTCTCGATGCGGAGGAGCAGCGGCTCTACTCTGAGTCCCTCCCGAATGACTGAGCTCCTCACCCTATCTCTAAGGGAGAGCCCAGCCACCCTGCGGAGGAAACTCATTTCGGCCGCTTGTACCCGCGATCTCGTTCTTTCGGTCACTACCCATAGCTCATGACCATAGGTGAGGGTAGGAACATAGATCGACTGGTAAATTGAGAGCTTCGCTCAGTTCTCTCTTCACTATGACAGACCGATGCAGCGCCCGCATGACTGCTGACGCCGCACCGATCCGCCTGTCGATCTCCTGCTCCATCGTTCCCCCACTCGTGAACAAGATCCCGAGATACTTAAACTCCTCCACTTTAAAATCCCCAACCCGGAGAAAGCATTCTACCCTTTTCCTGCTGAGAACCATGGTTTCGGATTTGGAGGTGCTGATTCTCATCCCAGCCGCTTCGCACTCGGCTGCGAACTGCTCCAGTGAGAGCTGAAGGTCACGGCTCGATGAGGCCAACAGAACCACATCATCCGCAAAAAGCAGAGACCTAATCCTGAGGTCACCGAACCGGACGCTCTCAACGCCCTGGCTGCGCCTAGAAATTCTGTCCATAAAAACTATGAACAGAATCGGTGACAAAGGGCAGCCCTGACGGAGTCCAACCCTCACCGGAAACGAGTCCGACTTTTATTGCCACCCTTGCGGACCAAACTCTGGCACCGGTCATACAGGGACCGAACCACCCTTAAAAGGGAGCCCGGTACCCCATACTCCCGGAGCATTCCCCACAGGACCCTCCGAGGGACACGGTCGAATGCCTTCTCCAAGTCCACAAAATACATGTAGACTGGTCGGGCAAACTCCCATGAACTCTCCAGAACCCTGCTGAGATTATAGAGCTGGTCCACTGTTCCACGGCCAGGGCGAAAACCACACTGCTCCTCCTGAATCCGAGGTTCGACAATCCGGCGGACCCTCCTTTCCAGGACCCCCGAATAGACCTTGCCAGGGAGGCTGAGGAGTGTGATCCCTCTGTAGTTGGAGCACACCCTCCGGTCCCCCTTCTTAAAGAGGGGGACCACCACCCCGGTCTGCCAATCCAGAGGCACTGCCTCCGATGTCCACGCGATGCTGCAAATGCGGGTCAACAGCCCCGCAGCATCCAGAGCCTTGAGGAACTCTGGGCGAATCTCGTCCACCCCTGGGGCCCGGCCACCGAGGAGGGGCCTCCACCCCCGAGATAGGTGAGTCCACCCCCAAGTCCCCACACTCTGCTTCCATATCGGAAGGCGTGTCGGTGGGATTGAGGAGGTCTTCGAAGTACTCCCTCCACCGACCCAAAACGTCCCGAGATGAGGTCAGCAGCGCACCATCCCCACCATAAATAGTGCTGATGCTGCACCGCTTTCCTGCCCGGAGCCGCCGGATGGTGGACCAGAATCTCCTCGAAGCCGTCCGGAAGTCGTTCTCCATGGCCTCACCAAACTCCTCCCACACCCAAGTTTTTGCCTCAGCGACCGCCAAAGCTGCATCCCGCTTGGCCTGCCGGTAGCCGTCAGCTGCGTCTGGAGTCCCACAGGCCAGAAAGGCCCGATAAGACTCCTTCTTCAGCTTGACGGCATCCCTTACCACCGGTGTCCACCAGCGGGTTCGGGGATTGCCGCCGCGACAGGCACCGACCACCTTACGGCCGCAGCTCCGGTCAGCCGCCTCCACAATGGAGGCACGGAACATGGCCCATTCGGACTCAATGTCCCCCGCCTCCCCCGGGATATGGGAGAAGTTCTGCTGGAGGTAGGAGTTGAAACTCTCCCTGACAGGGGATTCCGCCAGACGTTCCCAGCAGACCCTCACTATACGCTTGGGCCTGCCAGGCCCGGCCGGCTTCCTCCCCCACCAGCGGAGCCAACCCACCACCAGGTAGTGATCGGTTGACAGCTCCGCCCCTCTCTTCACCCGAATGTCCAAAACATGCGGCCGCAAGTCCGACGACACGACTACAAAGTCGATCATCGAACTGCGGCCTAGGGTGTTCTGGTGCCAAGTGCACATATGGACACCCTTATGCTTGAACATGGTGTTCATTATGGACAGTCCGTGACGAGCACAGAAGTCCAATAACAAAACACTGCTCGGGTTCAGATCGGGGGGGCCGTTCCTTCCAATCACGCCCCTCCAGGTCTCACTGTCGTTGCCCACGTGAGCATTGAAGTCCCCCAGCAGAACAAGGGAGTCCCCAGGAGGAGCGCTCTCCAACCCCCCCTCCAAGGACTCCAAAAAGGGTGGGTATTCTGAACTGCTGTTTGGCGCATAAGCGCAAACAACAGTCAGGACCCGTCCCCCCACCCGAAGGCGGAGGGAGGCTACCCTCTCGTCTACTGCGGTAAACTCCAATGTACAGGCACCCAGCCTGGGGGCAATAAGTATGCCCACGCCCGCTCGGCGCCTCTCCCCGCGGGCAACTCCAGAGTGGAAAAGGGTCCAACCCCCCTCAAGGAGACTGGTTCCAGAGCCCAAGCCGTGCGTCGAGGTTAGTCCGACTATATCTAGCCGGAACTTCACAACCTCGCGCACCAGCTCAGGCTCTTTCCCCATCAGAGAGGTGACATTCCCTGTCCCTAGTGCTAGCTTCTGCAGCCGAGGATCGGACCACCAAGGTCCCCGCCTTTGGCTGCCGCCCAGATCACCTTGCACCCGACCCCTATGGCCCCTCCCATGGGTGGTGAACCCATTGGAGGGGGGACCCACGTGCCTTGTTCGGGCTGCGCCCGACCAGGCCCCATGGGTGTAGGCCTGGCCACCAGGCGCTCGCCATCGAGCCCCACCCCCAGGCCTGGCTCCAGGGGGGGGCCCCGGTGACCCGCGTCCGGGCAAGGGAAATCATGTGTCCAAAATTTTCTTCATCATGAGGGGTCTTTTGAGCCGCACTTCGTCTGGTTCCTCACCCAGGACCGGTTTGCCATGGGTGACCCTACCAGGGGCATAAAGCCCCAGACAACGTAGCTCCTGGGATCATTGTAACACGCAAACCCCTCCACCACGATAAGGTGTCGGCTCCAGGAGAGGTCACAGGGTTCACATATATAAAAAAGAAAGAATAATAGAAACAGCGAGCAAGATTGCAAAAAAAAATCTAAAATTCACGATACTGTAAGTGCAATATCATATTAAACAGTAATGTCACCAAATTAATAACTAGAATCAAATAGGAAACAGCTGTGCTCCACATTAAATGAATAATGCTAAAAAGGCCAATAGGATGTTGGGGTATATCTCCAGGTGTGTGGAGTTTAAGTCAAGGGAGGTAATGCTAAGATTATACAATTCCTTGGTGAGACCTCACCTAGAATATTGTGTGCAGGTTTGGTCACCATATCTTAAAAAGGACATTGTGGCCTTAGAAAAGGTGCAGCGTAGGGCCACAAAAATGATTCCTGGTCTTAGAGGAATGTCATACGAGGAACGGTTACTTGAGCTAAATCTGTTCAGTCTCAAGCAAAGGAGACTGAGGGGGGACATGATCCAGGTATATAAGATTCTAACAGGTTTGGATGCTGTTCAAGCAAATAGTTACTTCAGCATTAGTTTAAATACACAAACTCGTGGCCATAGGTGGAAATTAGCGGGAGAACACTTCAAGCTGGATTTAAGGAAGCACTTCTTTACACAGCGTGTAGTCAGAGTATGGAATACCCTTCCTGATAATGTAGTGCAAGCTGAATCCTTGGGTTCCTTTAAATCAGAGCTAGATAAGATTTTAACGACTCTGAGCTATTAGTTTAGTTCTCCCCAAGCGAGCTTGATGGGCCGAATGGCCTCCTCTCGTTTGTATAGTTCTTATGTTCTTATGTTCTTAATACCCAGATGAATACTACCAAGAACTGAGTTAACACTAATCAAGCTAAGAATATTTGAAAGTGTTAATCCTGTGTAACAATGTAAATAGATGTAATGATAAACGTAGAAGCATCTAGCCTACTCCGAAAGTAATGCCCCAATTTTTTTTAACAATTTACCTACCACCCTGAACAGTAGGGGGTCCCAACTTCCGGTCGGTTTTCCGGTACCGTCCGCGCGGAGTATTGCACCGGGCGGCAGACAACCGGGGGTAGAGGAGCCAGCCGTCCCGTTTATTAGGGGATCACGCCGTTTTGGAAAGAAAGCTGCCCGTATTGATGTACGGAAATACGCCATTAGCCCCGCATGTCCGTATACACCGTCAATCTCCCGCCGCTCGGCGAGGGAACCCCCAAATTATACCGCCGTCTTACCGATCCGTGACACTTTTCTACGACGGAAACCGATCCGCGGACATCGAAAGGTTGGGAAGCCCTACTAAACTAGCATGTTTGAGATGAATTTACTAACCAAATAGTCTGTCATTATTTAAATATTAGCAACCACAGTAGCAATAAAAACCACTGCACTTTAAATGACGTTAAAAATATGTAATATTTTTTTATCGTATTATAGACATTTACTATGTCATTATAGTATAAAAGGCTAAATAATCAAAGTAGCACAACATCAGTTGAAGAATTCAAAGACATTTTGGAGAGCTAACAAGCTACTCACCTCTGCGCCATTTTCACTCAGAAAGTTTGTTGCGCTTTAAACGGTAAAGTTTGTTTACGTTGTTTCTATGGAAACTGCTCTGACCTCCGCTTGACCGTAATATAAAGGCATGTATGCAGTAATTGGCTGATTGCAGATTTGATCCCTATGCAGTAATTGACCACTGACCTCTTGGACCCTCAGTGCTGCCGTCACCTGCATTGAGGCAGCTGTTACGTTTGCTGTCATTACATTGAGCCCAAAATATCAAAGTACAGGATTTAAAATTTGAATTAGTAACAGGACCGTGGGAAACAAAACATATATGTTATTGATCCTACGAAGAAAGTCTTCAATTTTCTCCTTCTTTCAGTTCTTAAATAACGTGTCAGTTTTTGCTCTGTTTGGTTGGGATTTACCATTTTAACATTGTAGCAGTTCCTAGGCAATACACAGACAAATTCTTTTTTTTAGGATGGAATTATTATGCTGTAAACGATTACCTTCACGTTTCAACAAAGGTACTTGCTTTTGATATATAATTTTTTGTACATGTGTACTCTGGTCATACCCCTTGTACATATGGATGGCATGGAAGGACAGTCACTGCTGTCACCTATACTCTCCCTGTCTGCTTTTCTCATTTAAGTGTTGATACGGCAAAAGAAGATGGATCTTTTGTAGAAATTTCCAGCCAGAGACTTGGTTCCTATATGAAGAGAATATTTAATTTTAATTCAGGCTAAGAAACTACAGAAAACCAGCTCTGCATGTGATCTCCCCTTTTCTGCACAAGGAGGGCACACACATCAACAATTAGCAATGCAGCAAAATACAGATGAACAATTTCTCACAGTTTCAGAATAAATCAGATTTCTCTGTAATTCAGAGATTGTCTAAGACTTCTGCTAGATCATTTTCTGCACTTGAACCTAATTTCAAGATAAATGACACCTGGGTCTATTAAAAGAAGGTGATGCTGCCTGACCCACCAACCAAGGCTGGGAGGAAAGGGAGGAATACTAGTCAAAGGAAGGAAGAAAAGCAGCCCACCCTATCTCATGGTCATGAATACAAAAGTCAGGGAGTGTTACGAAGAAGACACCACACTTAAGACCATTGGTTTTATGCACTGAATTACACCAGATAGAGTTTTTGCATTCTAGCTGTGTTACGTAACATTCCTCAGCCTTCATTTGTTTCCACAGAATGCAGGACATAATTTAGGGTGCCAAACAAGACAGCGGAACTGCAGTATAGCCAATTATTTGTTTCAGTAGTTTTATAACAACTCGAACATAAAATGTTTGTTTTTCTTAGATAAAAGTCCAGTTGAAACAGACTTTATTTTTAAATGTTAGATTGGATTTAAGAGATGGAACATGTTGCTTGTGTTAATACTGCTTTGATTTTGAGGATGAAGTCTGAAGTGTAATTAATAATAATTGACACTTTTATTGATCCCAGTAGGGAAATTGTCTTTTACGCCTCCCACAACTTGCTCTTTTTTCATAGAGGAAGTTGTCTGCGAAGGGCTGCCACCCGTAGCGGCGCCCAGGGAGCTGGGGGTTAAAGGTCTTGCTCAAGAACCCACAGGCTGAGGCTGGGTTTGAACCTGCGACCTTCTGATTACAGGCACACAGTCTTAGCCCACTGAGCCACACGCTGCCCCCTATTTTTTTTTTATTTATTTATTTATTTATTTTTTTTTTTAATAATTGACAATTATTGACAGTGTAGGTGACGTGTAACAGGTTGTTATTTTACTTTTAATTTATAATTATACAAGATTCTGTTTTCCTTCTTCTGTCTAACCTGATGGGTATAATATCCTTTAAACTTTCCCATGATGCTTTTGTCCTGCATCGCCCCTCCCTCTGTCTTTTCCCCTTTATAAGGGTCCCGACCTCATTTCCTCTTCCCTTTGGTGTATTGCACACGCGGGAAGAGGTGAGGATCTAGTGGCAGGGTCCCCCGAGTTAGTAAATCAATTGTATAATTATGACCCATATATTATATATTATATTTGATTTATTATTCATCATAAGCAGGGGATAGAAAACACGTCTATACATAAGTATATATCCCTTCCTCCTGCACCCCACATACACCTGATAACACCCCAAAACACAATGCAGAGTATAGGCAGGGAATAACCGGTTACATAGGTACACTAGTGCGACTTGTAAATATGCCCTTAATTTATGCCTGAATATGCCTCCCATATAGTGGCTGACCACATATCATGGTCAAAATGGTGAAAGACCCGGAGAGAGTGAGTGTATATGTATATATGTATGATGTGTATGTGAGAGACACCATCGGAAGTCCGATTCAGTTCCTCAGAGGTACGACTATGGAGACGCTTACAGTAATAAACTTGCTGACCGCAAAAACTGGCACTATGATGGAAGTTATGCAGAAGTGCAGAGTAGATGGAATAATTTTTGTACCTCAATAAGATTGTATGCCTTTTGCCTGTGTCTCCAGCCAGTGCCGGGGGTGAAACGTGCCTGCAATTATCAGCGGGATAACATTATCGTTTTTTTTATTCTGTGGAAAATGAAAGACCGATTTGCTGGCCAGATTTATTTATGAAACATAAACATGTTGTGGGCTATATAAGTAAAGTCAGGGCTCTCAAGTCTTATGCATTGACTGTGAGACACTTGCATTTCAACCAGTTCACATGTTCACACACCGCACCTTATGTTTGTCAAGCTGAGAAGTAAGGGTTAGGGTTATAATTATCAATAAATAATGTACTTCCCTGTGAAACAATGATGCTGGATGTTCATTTGCATATCATGATATGGTGCAGCCTTTTAATAGGTTTCTGTTTTTCTGTTAATCCATTCATGGTGTTGAATAAGTCAGCAAGCATAAGTGTAAGGCTAGTGAGTGACTGGTGTTTTCGGGGGAGACTCCCTAGAGCTGGAGAGAAATACCTTAAGGCACGGGATGAAAAATCCCAAATCTTCCAGGAAAAATGTCAGCATTATATGTATTTGCCACACAGAACAGAACAAAAAATTCCTTAGGGAATCACACGCCTACCATAGTCACTATACTACTCAGAACGCCTGGCAGCCACCCAATCAAACATAGGAATAGGTCCGGATTTATAGCGTTAGAATGTGGTAGAGACTAATATCCATAACGTACCATCCTAGAACACACTGTGTTCTAAAATTTAAGCCCAATTAAAATCTGAATATTAAATGAGGAAAATAATTTGATTTGTTCTTCTATCCCAAGTTGTGGTCTAAAATCAATAAGACCACCATCCATTATATCTGCTTTGGGGAAAATGCACTCCTGTAGCCACTAGGGGAGCTCTCACCTCTTCTGGGCCCAGCTAAATAATTGTTACGCATTCTAACAAGCTTTATTATCTGTGTCAATAAGCCCTGCTTTTACACTAACACTCCTGCTGAGAGGCTAGTTTGATTACCAGTCTTGCCCTTGTCATTAGGAACACATGAGAATTTGCACAGTGCTGTTTCACAGTGGATTCTCACTGGTTTTCCCCAAGACTGGTACGATACATTTTATTCAGTTTCATACCACAGGTTATTGCAAGAGGGATCAATTGGTTTACTTTTATACTGGTACAAGGAAACTATTATTATGATGGTGGGTTATCAAACACAGTAGCTGGCTACCTCAGACATAAGACGCCCATTATGTACCTGTGTGTCACCTATATGGGCTTGGAATCTGTATATCAATTGAAATAATTATTCATAGCCCAGATAGCATCATGTTATTGTTTCCGCGTTGAAGTATAGTTAAATGCATTGAATTATGGTCAGTGATAAATTATCAGCATTGAAACTGAATTGATTTTTGGTCAGATTTTAAATATTGAAAAATTAATGGTGGCGAAACCTTGATATAAAGTCACTTTTTCAACATTGAAAATAAGATGCTGAGTTAACATCAATATTATTGAAAATAAAAATGGAAAAGTGAATTTATGGGGGGCGGCATGATGGTGCAGTGGTTAGCACTGTTGCCTCACACCTCTGGGACCCGGGTTTGAGTCTCTGCCTGGGTCACGTGTGTGGAGTTTGCATGTTCTCCCCATGTCGTCGTGAGGTTTCCTCCGGGTACTCTGGTTTCCCCCCACAGTCCAAAAACATGCTGAGGCTAATTGGAGTTGCTAAATTGCCCGTAGGTGTGTGTGTGTGTGTGTGTGTGTGTGTGTGTGAGAGAGTGACTGGTGTGTGAGTGTGCCCTGCAATGGGCTGGCCCCCCATCCTGGGTTGTTCCCTGCCTCGTGCCCATTGCTTCCAGTATAGTAATAGTTCTGTAAACACAATTCAAGATTCAAATTTCAAGTATGAATGTTTATTCACATGCATCAAAACAAACACAAGACAACATACAATTTCACTGAGAGAGAGAAAAAAAATCATTCTTGTCGTCTCTTTGGGTCCGGCCACAGAATTTCATCAATATCACATGCAATGCTTTCTAGTTCAAGGCATCAACTCTCCTGGAGTGCCTCATCCTGGCCTGACATGATGCCTGGTTAATATCCTCGCATGCCTCCTCTATTACCTGTAAAAGAGCCATTCGTTGATGGGGATGACGATCATAGACCTTCCAGCACCAGGTAGAGAAGAATTCTTCAGTCGGATTCAAGAATGGAGAGTAAGGCGGGAGGTTGAGTACAGTGAAGAGTGGGCGACTGTAAACCAGTTGCGAACTAAAGCAGTCCTATGGAAACTAATATTTTCCCATATGATGACATAACTGGTCTGTGAACATTAGTGAGCATATGATGTAGGCTGTCCAGGAATGTAATAATGTGTGCAGTGTTACATGGGCCCAGGGTTGCATGATGGTGAACAGCACCGTTCTGACTTATAGCTGCACACATAGTTATGTTACCACCACGCTGTCCTGGGACATTGGTTATGGCACTGTGTCCAATAATGTTCCTGCCATGCCAACGCGTTCACTGTTTCTTTCAAAAGGGACTCTGTAAATGTGCTTCATCCTGATTCTGTTGCATGCCAGTACACGAGATAATGCAGAGATGCTCACATTGTTCATGTTTTGGGAGGTGGTGTCATCCTCTGTTATACGCTGCTGTATTTCTCGTAGCCTAATGGAATTATTTGTGATCACCATATTAACTATATGGGTCTCTCGTTCTTCAGTGAACATTCTTCCTCTGCCCCCAGATTCTGGATGTCTAGCAGGTCTGTAGAGTAACCATTTCAGTTTTTACCTGTACAGCATTGTTGTGTTTCTCATTAGAGTATGGTACTATTACAAAACGTACTGTGAAGTAACTGTACTAACCGATTCTCATTTGGAACCGTCCTCATGATGCCTGCTACAGCGTAGCGGCTCAGGTCAGACTGAACCCATTGGCCAGCTTCCCTCAGGGTCATTCCATGGTTGATCACATGATCCACTGTTGTAGCTCTGATGACATCAGTTATTCTATTTCTTCTTACCCTTCCTCCTTCCTCTTCACCTCCTCATCCTCTAAATTCACATCCTAGTCTTCATCCTCTTCCTGGCCCTTCTCTAATTCTCACTCTTCTCAGTATTCCTTCTCCCTCCATTGTTCTCCACACTGAAAGCTTACTGTACCTGTGGCTTATTTATAGCGCTCATGCTGATTGCAAAGTGAACTAATTATCTAAAACCGTTTTCACATGTGACAGTGCTCTTTGCATGCTAGCCAGTGACTACGCGAGATGGTATAGTCTCTATGGTTTAACTAGAGAAGGCTTGGAGGAAAATGCTGTGGAAAACTGATTATTTTGTGTCTTCTCTATGCCTGGGCTCTCTAGGAAAAGCATAGAGACCATATGTATCTCTACAATTGTGGAGATTTCTGTGGGGTGCAAATATATAGTATATATCAAATTTATATTATATAGATTATATCTAAGCATCATTCATACTCGAGTGAGAAGACAAGTATAAATCCATGTTATGAAAAGGTTTCTGTGTCGGAAAGGTACAGAAAGAGCCTAACGCAGGTTTACAGGAAACAAAGGTGTGGTGTAGAACACAAGGACATGGACAGAGAAAGGCAATGGCACAACCCCTCAATATGATCAATTCATCTACTCTGTGTCATCCTCCCAGCTGGCAAAGTAATTGTCAGCAAATAATGTACTTGACACGTACATTATTTACGTGTCAAGCCGTTCGGACGTTTTAAAACGTCTTAAAACTACGTGTTAACGCGGCCAATCTGAACGCCTTAACATGTTTAAAATTGGGTGCTACCACTTTATCGGTTTTTCAGGGGAAGCCCTGCAGACAGTCATTGCAAGAAGAGAAAAATGTTCCTCGGTCACTAGATAATGACCTCAGGTGGCTGATTTTCTGTCACTGCCTGATCTGTTCCATGTGTTCCACAGTTTTTTATTAGATTTGTTTAAAATACGTGGGAAAAAAATTAACAATGCAGTCACAGAATAATTATTTTGCATTTTAAAATAGTTTAATACTGCAGCACAGGAACAATACATGCAAAAGTATGGCAAGGCGTTTTAACATTTAATCGCTAGACTGGATATGTATTGCAGATATCTGTAATTCAATTCTTCCTAGTCAAAGAGAGCATTTCAGATATCCACAATGACATTCTTCCTATCCACAATTGTCATTTCAGATATCTAGAATGGCTATGCGACGTACATCCGGTAAAATATAAGGCAGCTAAATTATTGATGCCATTCATACTGTTGCTATGACCGTTCACTATAAACTCCTTATTACAAATAAATTAATAACTACATACGTTTCGTTGCTGAATATAGTTTTTGCTGTTAATGCAGAACAGAAAGTGATCAAAATGATAAGTTTAGCTCATCTGCACTGTTCAGCACAAAGACAAACACCAGTGCAATTAAATCAATATTAGCCAGATGTACCATTTTTGCTCCAGTTTCATTAAATGTTAAAACTGCCAGTTATACTTTGTAAAGATTTAAAGATATCTGTTCTGCCAGTTTAAATAAGCCCGTGATTCACCCCTCCAACAAATGGACTGTGCCGAATACAACATCACAGTCACGTTTGACACGTAATACATACGTTGCCTATACGTAATAACAACGTAGGACTCACATGGCTGAATGTAGAGACCACGTGACTACAACGTACAGGGCATGTACTGCACACGTATAGCCCTCATGTCAAAAGGGGTGTGTACGTTTATGCCAACCAATAGCATAGATGCATTAAAGGTATAAACATCTTAAGAGGTTCAAATTGGCCGCATTAACATGCAGTTTTAAGACGTGTTAAGATGTCCGAATGGCTTAACACGTAAGTAATATACGTGTTAAGACGTAATTTGTTTGACGTGTTGACATGGGCGTCAAAGTAGACGTTAAGTTCCAAATGGCCTTCCATAACAAAGTGGTCTTTCAAAATAAAATCACAATCAAATTCTTCACCCTTTGGTTATTTTTCTCTGTGACTTTCCTTATGTGTAATGAAATAGACCAGGGTGGCAAAATAAGTATTACTGTATATACAATATTGTCATGGAAATAAATCAATACTTATGTTTAATCAATTAGCCTATGATTATGGTTTAAAAGAAAATTGCAAAGAGCCATTTTCCTTTGTGTCCTAATGATTTTGATTTCATACATCATAAATAAAACCACATATTGTTGATAGTGATGTATTTGTGATTTTTTTCTACAGATCATCTGCAGTATATTGAGTCCCTAAGAAAAAATATATTTTTCAATTGTTACAATTGAATTGTTACAATTTACAATTGTTTTGCGTTTCCTCTCAATAGTTTTGTGTTCCCTCACAATACTTTTCCTAATAATAATAACTGTACTCTGTCCATTTAAAGAACAAAAGTTAGAATTAATGGATTAATAAGTATAAACCAAAACAATACAGACATGTCCAGTTAATGGTACTTTACTGTTTACAGTAACTGGCAGTCATTGGACATAGTGCAATTATTATTTTCATCATTATTTGTTATTATTATTATTATTATTATCCATCCATCCATCCATTTTCCAAATCGCTTATCCTACTACTGGGTCGTGGGGGGTCCGGAGCATATCCTGGAAGCAATGGGCACGAGGCAGGGAATAACCCAGGATGGGGGGCCAGCCCATCGCAGGGCACACTCACACACCAGTCACTCACACACACACACCTATGCGTAATTTAGTAACCCCAATTAGCCTCAGCATGTTTTTGGACTGTGGGGGGAAACCGGAGTACCCGGAGGCAACCCCACGACGACATGGGGAGAACATGCAAACTCCACAGACATGTGACCCAGGCGGAGACTCGAACCCGGGTCCCAGAGGTGTGAGGCAACAGTGCTAACCACTGCAATGCCACCCCCTAAATAATCCATTAATTAATAAAAATTAATGGGTGAAATAAAGAATTTTAAGGGTCTACGGACCCTTATAATAATATTAAACTCCCTTTATTAGAATTGAGGGCAAATGTAAGTAATTTTAAATAGTAAAGAAACCTTACAATACTCTTAAACTGCCCCTTAATTAATCAGAATTAAAGGGCAATATTATGTAATTACAGAACGTCAAACAATCTTAAATTGCCCCTTAATTCATAAAAAAATAAGGGGTGAAATAAGGATTTTTTGAGTGTAAATTTAAGAGGTAATTTTGAAAAATTAAGGGGGGAAATTCAGTAGTTTTACCCCTTAATTGGCCTTAATCATTGCACCATTTCCCTTAATTTCACATATAGCAATAATTAAGGTCAAAATTAGGGTAATTTTAAGAAGTAAAAATTAAGGGGCTTGATTTCGTAGTGTAAGGTGCGTGATACAGTAAAACACTTACTAACTGGTAATGCACGTCAGCATTACGTTAAATGACAACTTTACCTGTTACTTACCACAATCGTCTCCTATACTTTCGCCGAATGACAGCAGGCAGAAGGCGGTGCGTTTTTCAGAAATACACCGGAGTTAAACTTATGCCGCGTTATTTACCGGCACTTCTAACACCAACATTTGCAGCCATTGCAGGTGGTAGTAACACTGAAATGTCTCTTTCTGCGTCAGAATAAGGTAACACTGTGATTTTGATTCTTTATTTTTTTTTTTAACTTAACCGTACCTTCCTCCCATTCCTCCGTCTCTGCTTATTGATATTTAGGAGAGTCTCAGATATAAATTAAAGATGCAAAATTGTCAAACCAAGACAGACACAACACTGAAGAGATGACAAAGACACCGTTTGAATATTAAGTTTATGTTTTATTATAAAGCTCTTATCTTAACTTAGCCTATCTTATGATATTTTAAGTTAGGCTATCTTATATTTGAACTTAGCTTATCTTATCATGTTAACTTAGCCTATCTTAATTATTATATTGAAACAGCTTATTTTATCATGTGTTAACTTAACCTATCTTATTATATTTTATACTACGGGACCGTTGAATGCTTGAATCTGATTGGCTGACGAACGTTCTGAGGTGTGCAATTATTTTCAGATAACCGCACGGCGAACGTAGTTCCAGGTAGCTCTCTTGACCGCATTACAGATCCATATCACTTCGCATAGTTAACTGTAATAACGGGAATTAGCATACAGTACCTATACAGCACACAGGACTAACAAAAACAACAACATGACAGACGATTTTCCGAAAGTAAATTTTTATATTTACGGTGAATATGAAACTTTCAACAACTGGGCTGCAGCAGTATTAGTTAGCCTAGTGTACCAACTTAAAGGCTACACATGACATTTCTCACTAGCGAGGTAATAACAGCGCTGCATCTTAAAGCAGACTTACAGTTTAGAGACGGTGCTTCAGAACACTGTTGAGGGACACACAGAGGTAGCCTAATTCATACAAGCTCTCTCTCTCTCTCTGTTTCTCTTTCTCTGTGTCTCTGTCTATCTCGCTCTCTTTCTAATAACTTCATTATTAACTGCATTAGTCTGCTATCAACGGCTCAAGCCTCCATTGCCAGCTTTAAAATGACGTTTTGGAACTAGCAAAAGAGTCGTTGGATGAGATGCGGAAGAAATAATCCTACTCACAATAGCGATTTAAGTAGAAAAACCGGACGAATCCCTTGAAATATATCATCTGATCGATGTCTTGAGGTGTGGCAACCGTAGTATAAGCGGAATAATTGACTCCGGACCGTTGAATTATTAGAAAATAATGCACACCCGAGGTGTAACGGCCACTCCGCTTCGCGTCGTGGCCGCATTACCACCTCGGGTGTGCATTATTTTCTAATAATTCAACGGCCCGTCGTCAATTATTCCTTACTTAACTTAGCTTATCTTATCATATGTTAACTTATCTCATCCTATCTTATATTTACATTAACACTTAAACCGTATCTCTAATATCCCTCCGTCCCCGGCCATAACCCACAAGTCCGTCAGGAACAATGTCTCTGTCAGTCCTCCGTCTCCCACCATAACCCATAAGTCCGTGAATCCGCTGCAGGAGTTGCTGTTCCGCCGAATGCTGACGCTGCCCCTGGCCTCTCTCTGCTCGCAGGGCGCAGGAGCCGTTGCTGTCTGTCCGATGGAGGAACTTCAGCTGGGGCCTCTTCCTGGTCGCTCCTGCTTCCTCCAGGGGGGGTGGCCTGTCCCTCGTGCTCCATGGACGACTCCTCTGGCCACGGTGATTTTCTTCGGTTCCAGTCTGGGACAGCCGGTTGTTAAAACAAGCAAAGATGATTGATATAACACATTTTATGCTCTAATAAAAGTGCTCTAATAAGGTCTCTTAAGCCAGTGCTTTACCTTCGGTATGTAAGACACCCTCCGTGTCGATCCGGGCTTGTCAGTGTCATCCTTCTTCTTAATGACCTTCACCATGTCCACCCTCTCGCCGGTGTTCCTCTTTACTGCCTCATTTTTTTCGGGAAAAGTTCCCCCTTCCTTATATGTTATTTTAACTTTGATTTTAATTTTAATCTTAACAACTTTAATTTCTTGGGTGTCCATTATTTAAATGCTGTGACTTTTCAAAATACAAACTGTCGTTCAGATGATCGGAAGAAGTTTGAGAAGATAAGTACTTGTGATTCAAAAGTATACATACCCACATACCTGTGTTTTCACTCTTCCAGAACCATCACTACTGCTCATAACTCAGCCCATTGGCTACCTTTGCCATCTCCTGTCATCCCCAACATCTGCTACGTACATGGGTTATATGCCGCAGCTTTCCCCTTTCGCTTACCACCTACATACTTAGCTGCCCCCTCCATAAACCACGCACACTCTTTCTGTTCCTCACTCCCCACAATATAGAGGACTCCTCCAACACCATCAATATCACAATCTCTTCCCCTTTCTCTAGAACATCCATCACTTGCTCATAGCCCTGTCAGACACATACCATTTCCATTTTAAAACCCATGCTTCTTACGTTCCACCAATCCGGTGCTGCTTTAATCTCACTGCCTTGTTTGCGAGAGGTATGGGGAAAGGTTGCATTTTCACCTCCCCCACCCATACCGGTCGCACCCTCACTGTACTTCTGCATTTAAATTGTCCTCCCCCCTCCTGGGTTCCACGTGTAATCACTATCATCAGAGTACAAAGTTTGTTCCCTGGGCTGCCTATCCACATCAGCCCGGTCCAGCTTATCCCACTCCCGTATATCGCTGATCTCCTTCTGTGTGAAATCCTCTATAAGGATTTCAGACTGCCGTGGTCTCTGACCAGCAGCATCTTGCACCTCCCTTCTCCGCGAAATAGGGAGTGCAGAAGTCGTTAACGGAGGGCGATCAGTAACAGATCCCCGATCAGGATCCCCGACTTTATCTGGGTTCCAGACGTCAATATCATCATCAACGCCCGAGTCCCAGATATTGCCATCCCACCGCTCGGGATCTCAATTAGCAGCAGTTGCAGTAGCTACAAATGCTCTGATTTTCCGCGGACATAGTGTCCGTTTTTTCCTAGCATTGGCTTTTGCTACATGCATCGCCGCTCGCTCTGCAACCCCCGTTACTTGTTGCAGGCGTTGGTGTAAAATATCCACCTGACCCTGTGCCAGGGTCATCCGACCTAATATCTCCGCTAACTCTCTCATTTGTCCCTCTTTCTCCCTTTCTGCTTGGTCTGCGCGCTCATACTGCATTCTGTATGCAGCCAACACGATCCATAGGCGTCTCTGTAGAGCACACACGGGATCCTTTACAACCGGAACCTTTCTGAGGCATGACAATACCTGCTCAGGCTTGGCTTTTCTCAACGCTGCAGTCCAGGAATCAATAGGCCCTCTACCTTTCCTGATCTCCTGAGCTAACGCGGCAAACTGCGTCTCATCCCACTCAGGGAGGACTTCAGGCTCGGGCTCTGCTATCTTTCTCCTAAACATGTTTGTTCCTTAGTCCTATATCTTTTTCCTCTCAGATCCTGCCGACTACGTCAAAATGTCTTAAAATGCATGAGAGAGGGATATAGGGCTCTCGAAGGAACAAACAGGCACGCTTAGGTTCACTCAAAAAAACACTTTAATACAAATAATACAAGATAACCTCGCATTAAAATCAATATCAATTAAAAACAATGCAAGACAACCTTATACCACCAGAGATATAGAATAGTATAAATCATACGAATCATACGAATATATGATTATATATATATATATATATATATAATATATAGGAAGCAACAATAAAAATATAGGTAAGGCGAACTATTATCACAAGCGGTGATAATTAATTATTACTTACATTAAGTAAGTAATGCTTGTGGGAGGTTATCCTTGACAGCATGGTATTTGATCGGTGGGTAACGCCTGAGTGAGGTTATCCATGTCAGTATGGTATTAGATCAGTGGGTAACGCTTGAGTTACGTTATCCATGTCAGTATAGTATTAGATCAGTGAGTAATGCTTGAGTGAGGTTATCTATGACAGTATGGTATTAGATCAGTAGGTAACGCTTGTGCGAGGTTATCCATGACAGCATGATATTAGATCAGTGGGTAATGCTTGTGCGAGGTTATCCATGACAGTATGGTATTGGATCAGTAGGTAACGGCTGAGTGAGGTTATCCATGTCAGTTTGGTATTAGATCAGTGTGTAACGCCTGAGTGAGGTTATCCATGACAGTATGATATTGGATCAGTGGGTAATGCCTGAGTGAGATTATCCATGACAGTATGGTATTAGATCAGTGGGTAATGCTTGTGCGAGGTTATCCATGACAGTATGGTACTGGATCAGTGGGTAATGCCTGTGGGAGGTTATCCATGACTGTATGGTATTAGGTCAGTGGGAAATGCTTGTGCGAGGTTATCCATGACAGTATGGTATTGGATCAGTGGGTAACGCCTGAGTGAGGTTATCCATAACAGTATGGTATTAGATCAGTGGGTAATGCTTGTGCGAGGTTATCCAGGACAGAATGGTATTGGATCAGTGCGTAACGCCTGAGTGAGGTTTTCCATGAGAGTATGGTATTAGATCAGTTGGTAATGCTTATGCGAGGTTATCCATGACAATATGTTATTAGATCAGTGGGTAACGCTTGAGTGAGGTTATCCATGACAGTATGGTATTAGATCAGTGGGTCACATGTCATGGAGAATATCCATGACAGTATGGTATTGGATCAGTGGGTAATGCCTGAGTGAGGTTATCTATGACAGTATGGTATTAGATCAGTGTGTAACGCCTGAGTGAGGTTATCCATGACTGTATAGTATTAGATCAGTGGGTAATGCTTGTGGGAGGTTGTTCATGACAGTATGGTATTGGATCAGTGGGTACCGCCTGAGTGAGGTTATCCATGACTGTATGGTATTAGATCAGTGGGTAAAGCTTGAGGGAGGTCAGCCAGGAGAGTATGGTATTAGATCAGTGGGTAACGCTCGATGGAGGTTATCCATGACAGTATGGTATTAGATCAGTGGGTAATGCTTGAGTGAGGTTATCCATGACAGTATAGTATTAGGTCAGTGGGTAACTCTTGAGGGAGGTCAGCCAGGACAGTATGTTGGTAGATCGAGGGTGATGTTTGGGCCCTTCCATTTATTGACACTATTGTGCTGGAAGGGTTCGTGTCCCTCTGTGAGGTTAGCAGCTATGTTGTCGGGGGAGCTGCCCCTGTTTGGGTCTCCCAAGGCAAATTGTTCCTGGGTGAGCAGCCAGACAAAGTGTGAGTCACTAACACTAAGGATCACGTGACCCTGCCCACATTGGGGAGACCGGGACCCTTCCTTGGAGCAGGTGAGCGCCTAATTTACATGGGCCCCCCCTCTTGTGTATCCACCATCTGCAGGGCGAGCCGTGGGGGTTGGGTGCAATGTGGATCAGGTGGCAGTGTATGCAGGGGCCTAGGCGGACCAATCATCGGCTACCAGTTCTGGTTCTGGGAACATGGAATGTAACCTCTCTGGTGGGAAAGGAACCTGAGCTGGTTGGGGAGGCAGAGAGATACCGACTAAATATATGCACAGGTTGGGCTTGAGAGGGGCTGGACTCCCCTCTATTCCACTCTGGACTTGCCCCTGGTGAGAGGTGCTGGGCAGGTGTGGGTCTACTTATGTGCTGATTTCACATGGCCGCCATTTTGAATGGAAAGCGAGGCAGAGGAGGGAGTCACCCCAAGTGGAAGCCTGGAAGTACAGTCACATAACAATGGCTTGGACCGTAAACTTTGGCTGGTGCCACATTTTACCATAAACGATGCTGAAAAATGGGCTGAGGAGGGATGTTGAATATCAAGAGCAGTTCTGTTAAAAGGATACAGCGACTGAATAGAGGGGAACATTACTGATATTAAAGGTAAGTTAAGGATTTTGACAGGCGTAGCCTAAGTGTTAATGTACTAGCTAATCAGCAAACATCAAAATATTCTTTGCAGCATGAATAACTAACGTTAGTCAACAAGTCAACAAGCTTGATTTATTTTCTGAGTTTACAATTTTCTGAGACAACAAGCACAAGCACTGTTATCCTGAGAAAGGCTGAAAATGCTGGATACATATTACTAAACATATATGGTACATTACAGAGTTAATCAATGGGGTATTAATATATTTTAGGTCCAAGCAGAGTCAGGTACTTCACCTCCAATGGATCATGGGTTTTCACATAGAAAATAAAAATCTTCAGCCCCACTGTGAGGAATTATAGCAGGAGGCAGCTTGGTTATATGAAACATCCTCACTACTGTAAATCCATGATTCTGCAAAAGTGTGTTTTCTAACTTTGAACTGAGCTTCTAAGTGTCCCGGTTACAAGGAAATCAAGGGAAAGACAAACCTTGATCACATTCTCGTCTTTGATAAGATGTACCTCCTGGTTCACAACAATATGCCACACTAGCATCAACGAATTTTGTGGAATTCATCCCACCTCAGCCTCGTTTTCATTTTGAAAATGGTGACCTCTGCAAAATAAGCTAATAGCCCCCCCAATTCAGTGCCAGAACGTTGGAGTTCACCCCAGTGAGCGAGAGGGTTACCTCCCTTCCACTTCGAGTTGGGGGAGGGGGTCTGACTGTTTATGCGTATGCACCGAACACCAGCTCAGAGTACCTGGACTGCTTGGAGACCTGGGGCTGGGAGGTGCCCCCCGTGGGGACTGCATCGTCCTGCTGGGAGACATTAACGCTGATGTGCGTAGCGACAGTGAAACCTGGAAGGGTGTGATTGGGAGGAACGGCCTGGCCGATCTGAATCCCTGTGCTGCCCACAGTGTGTCCATAACGAACAGCATGGTGGAACATAAGTGCTCCTGACACCGGAGCACCCTGGGCCGCAGGTCGATGGCCGATGGCCGTCTGATGGGACTGGCAATTTGCCACTTTTAATATCTGTCAACAATAACAATTCTCCAAAGTAGTACTCAGTAGTACAAGGACACGACTACACCACCTGGGGAATTTCACCACAGGAAAAATTACTCTAAATTAAGAACACACAAGTTCATTTACCGAATGGAGCTGGACGTGTTTGTACTATTGACAGTTTGTTGAAAATATAAAACCAAGAAACAAGACAAGCGCTTTAGCATCAACGACCTTAAAAAATTAACCAGCAACCAGCCTTTGGCCACTGGCTGACAAAACCCAAGCAAGAAACAGGTGTCCGGTGAAGTTGATCAAAAAGGGGAATGGAGTCCCCTAAACACACACACACACACACACACACACACACACACACACCTGTGCCCCACCACACTGATCCCCACACAACTATACTGCACAAGGTGAAAGTGTGAACACCACCCCCCCAGACCAATCAAATCTTAGTCAGCCAGATCAATAGAGGCAGCCACTGGTATACAAATAAACGGAAAACAAAAAGAAAATACCCCAATCTAACCAAGAATCTGAGTGTTGAAATCTATGAAGAGTGCAAACAATGAGTAACAGAATACAGGCCGTCACTCTGCAGCAGTCCCATACAGAAAGAAAGGGCGGCCTAAAGTCTGCTAAGTCGCAAAATTAGGGAATGAAACAGCTCCAAATGCAGGAAAAGGTGCGTCGATCCTTGTCCAAGGTTGCAGTGTTGATGTGCTGCCACCTTCTGGGAAAACGATGAACTGATTTTGAGATTAAGAACATGTATGGTTTTCTGGTGGGTGGCATGGTGGTGCAGTGGTTAGCACTGTTGCCTCACACCTCTGGGACCCAGGTTCGAGTCACCGCACACACACAAATAGATTATATGTTATATATTAGATAAGTGGCAGAAAAATCGATGGATGGATGGAACTGTATGAAAAATAATGCTGTTTATGAAAGTAGGCAAGTAAGAATTTCAGGTTAGAATTTCATTGTACCTTGTACGCATGACACTGCTTTCTTAGAAACTTATACTGCCATTAAATTTTGAAGACGCTGTACAAAGAAGGACACAATAGTGTTCGGAATATTTTTTTCTTGTCTGTGAAAATATACAGCTCTTCTGGACACTCATTCTTAAAAAAATCAGATGCTACTTTAATACTATCTGTACCGCTAGTGAAGACAATGTTCCGTGACAAAACGTGACCATACTGCCACGCCAATTTCTGGTAGCACTGCACGTCGCGCATGCGTCTTGTTATCCTCATGTAAGTACACAGACGAAGCCGGAATCAACACAGAAAACACGTGGCGGCCAGACTGGTACCTCTCCGCGCGCGTATAAGCGGACGTGTTTGTATAGACTTTTATGATGCATTTTACTCCTCCGCGGACGACCGCCTGCCGCACTCCAAATTTGTCTTTAAACGCCAACATAGATGATTTTGATGAGGATTGGGGTAGTTTGCAAACCCTACAGCCAATTTGCAAGGTAATAAAACTGTTACATACATATAAATGCGTATGCATATGTGTGCAGACTTGTCCCAAATTGAAAATCTCACGCCAGCCAGTTGATCAAAGTTGGCAGCCCCGTGAACTGCCGCTCTGAATTTGTAAAACGTAGGGAAACATACAGAGACCTCGCGGCTGTGGTACGTGTGCAGGGAATATCAGAATTACTACTAATAATACTTAAATAGGGCACGTGCGCATGTGTAAAGTACACAGCTTGACCAGAGAAATATGAACGTTTCCATGTACGCATACGCGGTGTAATACGCGAGTGCTGCGCTTTGCGGAGAACCAGCCTAGATGCGTCCGCGTTGGGAGCGTCGCGTCGGCGCGCTGCTGGAGAGAGGTGTGTGTCCAAAGTGGATTAAAAGACGTTCATATTGTGACCTAAAGACAAACTCACTTTTAGTGGTAATCTTTGTTGTGTAATTTTATGGTTAATATGTTTGATGAATGCTGTTTGTAATTTTATTTACCTGTAATTAAGCCTATTAGTTTAACACGCGCGTCATTTTGGTGCGTCTTCCCACCGGCGTCGCGCGGGCGACCGACATTTCCTGAGGTAATTCACATATTTGACTTTTTATATTTTATGTATCGTACAGAATAATAGAGCGCAGGCTAAAGTGCAGTTCGGCCCCAGCGAGTCTCTCAGCGCGGCGTGTCTCACAGCGCAGGGGGCAGCCGGAGCGCCGCAGACTCGGGCGGCTACATGAGTATATTGGGAATAAAATGTGTGTATTGGAGCGAGTTCTGTGTGAGTGAGTGTGTGAGGTGTGACAGTGATAATGATGGAGATGCTGGGCTTCGTCATGGGATCAATCGCTCTTCCTCTTGCCTACAGGCTCCTGCCAGCTGACGCTGGACCCCAACACAGCACACAGATTCCTGTCTCTGTCAGGGGGGAACAGGAAGGTGACAGGGGGGGCAGAGCAGCCATATCCTGATCATCCAGAGAGATTTGACAGCTGGAGCCAAGTTCTGTGCAGAGAGAGTCTGACTGGCCGCTGTTACTGGGAGGCTGAGTGGAGTGGAAATGGAGCCTGGATAGGAGTGACTTATAAAGAGATCAGGAGGAAAGGAGGGAGTGACTGTGGGCTTGGATACAATGACAAGTCATGGATGCTGTGCTGTGATACTTACAGTTACTCTGTCTGGCACAATAATAAACAGACTCTCATACCCATACGGCCCTCAGGCTCCCACAGAGTAGGAGTGTATCTGGACTGGGGGGCTGGTGCTCTGTCCTTCTACAGAGTCTCCTCTGATGGACTGACCCCCCTGTACAGCTTCACCTCCTCATTCACTGAACCCCTCAATCCAGAGTTTTGGGTTTATCCAAACTCCCCCGTGTCGCTGTGCATGCTGGGATAGCTCACTGTGTGCTGGAGGAATCATTTTTACCGTATCAGAGTCTCACATGTCGCTGCTTCTCCGTGGCAAAAAGGTAAAATCTCTGCTTTATAACCAGTATAACCCTTTTTACTCTGTCTGAAGTGTGACGTATGTTAATAATTGGGTTCTGTAAGCTGAACAAACATACAAAATGACTGTTTTTCTCTGACTTATGTTCTATGTTTTCTGTAAATGCACCAAAACTGCCAAAACAAATTCATAGTACATGCAGTTGTACCAATAGAGTGAATTCTGATTCTGAAAAAAATAAAATGTAATGAAATCTAAGCCTGATGAGTGGGGGGAGCTTTTCCCCTCCCCTCTATATGTATATTTTATATTTCTGTCTATATATTGTATTTGCTACCTGTACACTGACAATAAAGGCTTCCTATTCTATCCCATTAATGTCCCGGTTCCGCGCTGCCCAGAACGTAACTGAGTAACAGACTTAATCCGCGCTCTCTGCTCACTGAGCGCAGCAGCCTGATATCGCAGCGGCGACGCTTTGGCCAGCAGGGGGCGGCAGACGGCAGACAGTTTATTAACTCAAAACCTACAGCGGTCCTGAGGTAACTTAGAGTAAAGATAATAACATAATCAAATTAATCATATATTAACTAAGTAAACATAAATAACATAAAATCTTAATAAGGCACGTTAGTACAACAACAGAAAAGCACCTGATCATCATCAAGTAGTGTAGGTGATTACCAATTACCAGAAAAAAATCACATAAATCCTGTTTCATTAGGAATCCTGAGATATATACAGTACTGTGCAAAAGTCTTAGGGAGTCATAGGAGTCATCAGCTGGGTCCAATAAATCTGACCGCCGTAGTCACAGTTAGCATTAGCACAACTTCTCTATCCATGGCCTTCTCACTTCATAAGTCAAAGTCAACTTTACTGTCATTGTGTATGAGCACAACGAAATGGGGTAGTAGGGCCAATAAAGGTAGTAGAATAGAATAAATAACAATAAAGGCAGTGCGACAATTAGCGTCCTGAATATATATATTATATATATATATATATATATATATATATATACACACACACACATTATATATATATATATATATATATATATATATATATATATATATATATATATATATATATATATATATATATATATATATATATATATATATATATGACATTGCTAATGGCCACATTCGGATTCAGATATAAAGTCAAAGTAATTAAAAATCTGGGGCCGAGTGCCTGAAAGACTTCAAGTCCTGCTACAGGTTGTCCTGTAACTAATAGTTGTCCTATGGACAGATTCCCCCACCTGAGCTGTAGATCTCTGCAGCTCGTCCAGAGTCACCATGGGCCTCTTGGCTGCATTTCTGATCAGCGCTCTCCTTGTTCAGCCTGTGAGTTCAGGTGGACGGCCTTGTCTTGGTAGGTTTACAGTTGTGCCATACTCTTTCCATTTCTGAATGATTGCTTGAACAGTGCTCCGTGGGATGTTCAAGGCTTTGGAAATCTTTTTGTAGCCTAAGCCTGCTTTAAATTTCTCAATAACTTTATCCCTGACCTGTCTGGTGTGTTCTTTGGAATTCATGGTGTTTTTGCTCCCAATATTCTCTTAGACAACCTCTGAGGCCGTCACAGAGCAGCTGTACTTGTACTGACATTAGATTACACACAGTTGCACTCTATTTAGTCATTAGCACTCATCAGGCAATGTCTATGGGCAACTGACTGCACTCAGACCAAAGGGGTCTGAATAATTACGCACACCCCACTTTGCAGTTATTTATTTGTAAAAAATGTTTGGAATCATATATGATTTTCGTTCCACTTCTCACGTGTACACCACTTTGTATTGGTCTTTCACGTGGAATTCCAATGAAATTGATTCATGTTTGTGGCTGTAATGTGACAAAATGTGGAAAAGTTCAAGGGGGCCGAATACTTTTGCAAGCCACTGTAAACCACAGGCATCACCCTAACGGTAAGAAGTGTGATCCGCTTACGACTGACACGCAGTACAGAGAGGATCCCATCCAACACGGGACCCACTATAGACTCACACAGAAATAAAGGAGAAAAACACCAGCTGCCTTTTCCAAGCTGTTTACATTCCTGCGCTTCCTCATGGTGACAGTAACAGCCCGTGTCACATGACCACTGTCATGTCCTACCCATCACACCTGCCTGACCCTCCTGTCTCCTCATTAGCGTGACCCTGATGATTCATGCCTGTTGCTTGTTGCCCCTCGTTAGTCTTTGCATTTAAGTATCTATTTGTCTCGTCAGCCCCAGTCCGGTCATTGATGTTAAACCTTCCTGCTGCCTGTGACCTTCCCGGTTGCCAGTCCTCCCATTTGTGATCCCTCACGATCCTCTTTGTTTCCAGTCTCAGCCCATCTAGTTCAGCAAACCCCCTTTTTCTTTCGCTACCAAGGATACAGAGATGAGAGTCTTTTACCAAGCGTACGGTGTCCAGAGTGGATGAGCATGACCACAGTGAGAAGAGGATCTGATGGATGGAGGACCTAAGTACCATAATCTTAGTAACGCATGAGCAGAATTGGACCATAAGAGGAACTGGCCGGCTCCATCTCACACATGGTACGTGGGTGTAGAAGTTACTCAAAACCATATGGCTGAAATCCTCCACATGTGCATTTTGAATGTATTGGGCATGTTGTCCTGTTTTAACCATGAGAATCCAGTGAGGGGCGACTCAGTGGGTAACAGGGCTGCCTTGCAGCTGCAGTGTTGAATGTTTCCATCCTTCTCCTACACTGTCTGTGTGGCGTTTGTTTGCTCTCTTTATCCCACATGGGTTTCTTCCTGCAGCGACTCAGACAGGCATCTGTAAATTGTCCGGACTCCATAACTGTGAGTGTGCCTTGTGATTAAATGGCATTCTATCCATGGTGGACCCCAGCTTTGTGCCCTGCGTTTCCTGTAATTGGCTCTGGGATACCCTTGTGATAAGTGTTTGGAAGATGGATGCATCACATCTTAGTACTTGTGACGATCTATCCCGTCTCCTCCCAATTGAGCCAGCAGAGGTCACTAAATGCCCTCCGTAACTCTCCTAACCCTCCCCAGCTGTATCCCATCATTGACGTTCTCCACCCTGATCTGTTAGCCTCCTACACCTCTCTCCCGTCGGTGATTACTGTGTATAAATGTTCCTGCTCTCATGGTTCCTCAGCTCCGTCATCGTTGTTCCAAGTGTTGTTTGCTGTATTCCCTTAATAAAGCCTGTGTCTTTCCCAGAGCTACTGCATCTGAGTCGTCCTTAACCCACTTTGTATTACTCATCACATAGAATATCCATTTACATTTAACCCCATGGACACTAAGCTTTTCTCCCAGGGGTCTAAGGTAAGAGAGATCAATTGGACCAATTCGTCCAGATAAATACATTTGTAAAAGAAGTAGTGAATACGTTTCCAATCAATTCCTATTACACATTGATGTTATAATCATAAGCCACATTATGAAATGGAATATATCCAAACAGCATTTTAATCTGACCAGTAGGGCATGCTGTTGTATCACTTGTAGAAACACTTTTGCATTTACCAGACTTGTTTACCCAAAGTGACTTACAGCAGTGGGAAGGGTTATGTTTTATGCATATTCTTGGGGGATTTGAACCCATGACCAATGCATCATAAATGCAACACTCTACTTGTTCAGCTAGAGAATCTCTATGAAAAAAGTCCTAATGACTTGAAGTAATCAGCTCCTAATGCCAGGTAGCTGAAAACACAATGAGGTTCTTCCTCAATGTGATGCTGCCCAACCCAGCAGATGGGAATCTGATGAATCAGACACGCCTGCCAGTGTCCAGTTTAACCTTTGGGGTCCGTAGACTCGACGGCCAATCAGAGATGGCAGACAGCTGTCCACATGGCCCCGATTGAGCGGTACGTTTGCGTAACCTGCTGGCTGTAAAAGGAGACCATGTGTTTGAATGCTGCATCGCAGGCCTGACACATGAGAAAGACCAGATGCCAGCCACCTCAGACATGTGGATTTTATCTGTGTTCCACAGGCACTTCAATATAAGTGATTTACAGGAACAGCCAGTCTAGTGCAGGGCAGCGCAAACACCCTCATGCATATACTGGTTTTAGCACAGCTTCATTGTAAAGCATATCAGATGGCCTCAGAATCCTGCTCCCTGCTTAATACAAGGTGAATAGGGAGTAGGAATTGGGGGACTAAGGAGTAGTGGACTATGGTATTAGGGGCCACAGGACTAGGAGACTATGGGACTAAGGGAATAGGGGACCAGGGGAAAAGGGGCTACAGTGTTAGGGACTATGGGACTAAGAAACAAGGAGACTAGGGACTTGTGGATCATGGAAGTGGGGCAAAGGGGAATTGGGCACTATGGACTATGAGACTAAGGTATAGAGGGACCACAAAATTTGAGCACTTAACACTAGAGGACTGTGGGACTGCAATGCATCATCTCCGGAAACCTGTTTACTCCTGCTGGGCAGCTTTCATGTGGCACCCCCTGCTGGACAGTGGAGACACTACAGAGGCTGTGTATTGTGTTCAGTCACCTTTTACTGTAAATCACACATGGGTTCACGCTCATTTGTGTCTGCTCTGAATCCCCATGCGCCGAGGTGAAAACTCCATCCACTTTAGGTAATTCAGGGGCCTCTTGCCAAGTTATGTGAGCTTCGTGTCTGATTCTTTGTGCTTCCGTACTGGAAGCAGTCCAGGGTAATTCTGGGAAAGTGTGGAGCTTAGACAAACCAAACTACAGCGTAACATGCAGCCAAGGGGGATTTTAAGATTTTGGTATATTGTGTGGGCATCTTTCTGTTCTTGATATTGATTGATGTATGTAATTATGTAGTATTTTTAATATACGGATAGCGCACTATTGTATACAAAGCGACAAGCCAAGCTTGCAGTTTTGCAGTGATCATGTGCTGCCACCTTCTGGGAAAACGAAGAACGGATTTTCAGATTAAGATCTAAAAAACTACACATTTACATTTTAGCCCATGTTACACTGGGCTTTTCTCCAAGGTCAGAGAGACCTACCAGAGAGAAATCTACCATAGTTACTGTTGTATATACATTTATACTGACTTACATTTTACTTATTTATCAGAAGCTTTTATCAAAACGACATACAAATGAGGAAGCAGATTGACACTGTACGGTGCTGGGCGTCGCCCCAGTATGCAAAGTGCTTGGAAAGATTAAAAGCGACAAAACATTGTATCAAAGATCGAGTGCAAGTGCATCAATTATTAAAAATAATACTTAAGAATATCAGTAACAGAGCTCAGCACCAGCATGTATGGGTCCGCAGGACCTGGGATGATGAGCCCAAAAACACCAACGCAAATCCCCAAACTGCACAATATTGTGTTTGGAGTGAAACCTCAATGAGTCTTTAGGTCCATGATACTGTAACAATTTCGAGGAACTTTGGCGCTACATGCAATTCCCAAAGCGCACCACTAGATGGCAGCTTCCTACCGTGAGCTGAAACAGCCGCCGTAGAAGTGATGCGCGGCAAGTTTCCCCAGCCGCCAACCGGCGTGCACCGGGGCTGCGTCTGGGTCAGGCTTTTGCCTGCTGCTTTCCTCCAGCTTATTTTCTTGTGTAACTTGGTGCTGGGCTCCTCGCCATATAAACAAACTCAGCCTAGCAAACATTAAGAAATCTGGATGCTATGAAAGGATCGTCTACCATACTCCCATATTCCACTCTGCTTTCATCCAATTGTCTTTGGTTTGTGCTGCTGGGAACCATTATCGCTGTCCTTTTATTTTGCTGCAAACGTAATCGTATGATCACATTATATCGCGACGTCCCTTGTCCTCACCAACGTTTTGTTGAAACTGCATGAAGGTCAGACTCACTTTTGTACCGTTTAAAACACATGTTGATCATTTTTTCTCCTGCAAAAAAGAGCATTTACTTTTATTTTAGAGATATTTTTTTGCAAAGCGACTTACAATTGAGAAAGCGGCGAGTTGAGCAGCAAACTTAAGGCGGTGTGACTAAGCAGGTTTGGACCCACGAAGCTCAAATTCCACAGTCAGACAATTTAAAATTTTTTCTTTGAGAAGGCAGACGCAGGCAGTCACCGGTGCGTTTGGGGTTAAGGGCCTTAGTCACACGAGCATAGTGATATAAGCCACTGAGCCAAACGCCAACCCACAGCACTGACCTCTGGCAGAATTCACCTTTACAAGCATGCTTGGCAAATGCCACTAAGTACAAAACTGATGCACTTTTAAATAAATAATTGTACTTATCATCAGGGTTCAAATGTCAGAAGTGCTTCTGCTACTCTTTAGTAAGGTTGCAAATTCCATCTGTCCATCCATCCATCTTCTGTAGCCAGGTATACACAGGCGCACACATGCACGCTAACACGCACACACACACACAGACGCACACACACAGAGGCGCACACATGCACGCTAACACGTGCACACACACACAGACGCACACATGCACGCTAACGCGCGCACACACACACAGACGCACACATACACACAGACGCAGACGCACACACGCACGCTAACGCGCGCACACACACACAGACGCACACACACACAGACGCACACATGCACGCTAACGCGCACACACACAAACACACATGCGCACACAGACACGCACGCACACGCGCACACACACAGAGGTTTGTAATTATATCTTTGTGGGGACTCTCCATTTGTTTCGATCGTGAAAACTCTAATCCCAACAATGACAGTCTACCCAGCCCCAACCTTAACCAAAAGTAAGCAAACAAAATACAAGATTTTAGGTATTTTCAGTTTTGTGATTCTATTCACAGATTTTTTTATGAAATTGAGGTTATGTTTGTGGGGTGTGGGGAGTGAAAATGTCCTTATATGGCAAAAAAAACCTTATATGGTTTTTATCACATCGTGGGGGACGTTTGGTTCCCCCAATGTAATACACTGTGTTCACAATTATTAGGCGAGTTGTGTTTTTGGGATTAATTTTTATAATAAACAAATATAGTGTCATCAGTCAGTCCAAAATGTTAATGAACCTGAAGCCTGAATGTTATGCAAAGGAAATGTGAGTGTGAACATTATCAGGGGAAAACACGTGTGTGCACAATTATTAGACAGCTATTGGTGTGCACAATTATTACACAACTATTAGTGTGCAGAATTATTACACAACTATTAGTGTGCACAATTATTACACAACTATTAGTGTGCACAATTATTACACAACTATTAGTGTGCACAATTATTATGCAACTAAATGGAAAACCTACATTTTCCCATCTCCCTTGTTTATTATCATCTTTCAAAGTGCGATTAATAAACAAACATCACATAATTTCCAAATAAACAATTCTGACATGAAATATCAATTAGTGAGCAATATAGCCACCTCCTTACAGATGTAGTGGGAAGTGCGAGTGTCCTGCAGGCTGGAGAGCTGCTGATGACGCGCTCAGCGGTCCGGACCCTTCAGAAGACTGTGCAGACCGCTGAGTGCATCATCGGCAGCTCCCTCCCCAGCCTGCAGGACACTTACACTTCCCGCTGCATCCGTAAGGCCACCAGCATTGTGACTGACCGGTACCATCCCACCCACCAACTGTCTACTACCCCTCTTCCATCCGGAAGAAGATTCTGCAGCATCAGGAGCAGATCTGCACGACTGTGCAATAGCTTCTTACCCCAAGCAGTCCGGCTCCTGAACAGCAATAAGTCTTCCATTCATGGAATCTGGTATTTTCTTGATCTGTTGACAATAAACTTTTTGTGCAGCAGCAACCACAGCCTCCCAGATACTGTTCAGAGAGCTGTACTGCTTTCCTTCACTGTAAATCTCCCGTTTAAGCAGGGCCCACAAGTTCTCAATAGGGATTATGTCAGGTGATTATGTCATTATTCTGTCATCCTTAAGGCCTTTACTGGCTAGCCATGCAGTGGAGTACTTCGATGCATGCGATGGAGCATTGTCCTGCATAAAAATCATGGTCCTGCTGAAAGATGCTGACTGTTTCCTGTACCACTGCTTGAAGAAAGTGTCTTCTAAAAACTGACAGTAGGTTTGGGAGTTGAATTTGAATACATCTTGACATTTTCTGGGAAAGTAGAGTGTACCCTTGGGGAGGTGGGCTTCGGCTGGGCTTAAGATACGGTTTCATTAATGAGACTCACATGGTCAGAAGGATTGAGGTAAACGAGTCTCACTGGCTGTTTCTGAAGGTGGGACCCCCCCCCCCAATAAAAATCTCACATCTTCCCATTAAAATAATAATTGTAACTCTCCACTATGATTATTCATGTTACAAGGTCCAACTGACAGCACTACTTTGAGGAGAGTTCTTCATTTTCTACCTGTGTGTTGGTAGAATAGTGATTCAGAACTTGGGCCTGTGATCTGAAGCAGGCGGGTGTTTGCCGTTGTACCTTTGAGGGAGGTTCCTCACTGAATTAATCTTGTTTGTATAACCCTTCAGCAGCGAGAGTAGTAACTATTGTAGTAAGATGGAGCTGGAGGGTGCGATCTCTTCAGGTATCGTGATTTTGTTAAATTGATTGATTAATTGTTGTGGCCAGCGTACGTATATAAGATCCAGTTGTAGTTGTCTGTTGGACCACCCTGTAACCAGTGACGCGACTCTCCATGTGCCAGTATCTCCTTTTTCAAAGTTGTGGGTATCTCCATCGCTGCAGTTTGCGAGGGCTTGGTAATCTAGCCACTTGCAGTTGTTTCCCGTTTTAAGGTTCCCTTTTAATACCGCTTGTGATCAGTCAGTGGATGACGATTTGGTGGAGTGTCCCGGACCGGCGTGAGCCAGGCAGCCGGCGGGATACTGAGCCACTGCAATTGCTGCTGTTTTGTCCTGCTGTGTTTTCTGCTTTTGTTTCGTTTATTTTGTTTTCGGGTTTCCTGTTTAATTAGTATTAAGTATTTATGTGTTTTGTTTAGTTTGTTGTACGTAAACCGTGGGGCGCCGTTGGGGAGGCTTGGTGTTGGGTGGTGAGGATCTGGTTTGGGGGGGGGGGGGTAGGTCGTGGCGATATAGCGCTGCGTGGTCGCTCTGCCTTCTTAGCCCACCCCCCTGGTGTGTGTATCTACGCCATGTGATGTGGTGACCCTGTGGAGTACCTTCTGACAGTGTGTCCCCCCACCCCAAGGTAATAGCTGCTGGGTTTGGGTTTCTTTGTGTGATTGGAGTGTTATTCTAACATGATTTGATTTGTACCATTTGTGGGTAGTAATTTGTTTGCTGTTTGGTTTTTCCTTTGGAGTGTTAACTGGAAGCAGAATAATAAAGGCAGTGTTCATGGTCTTCACGTCCCCCAGGCGGTGATTACGAATCTGTGTCCTTTTATATCGGAGTGGGTTGCAAACTCCTGTACTTAATTCTCTGGGTGAATTTCCCAGAGTGGCGTAGTCGGGTCTCCATTTCTGTGTCCCTCTCTGCTTCCTCCCTAACCGCTACAGATTTGACGCAGTCGGCAGGATTTCACCAGTATATGGTGGAGATGTGACTCCCTGATCGCTCCCTGGGAAGGTTAGGTGAGATTTTTTTGTTTTTTTATTTTTTGGTGTTTAATGTGTATTAGTGGAAAGGCAAAGTAAAACAGCAGCATTTGTTTCTCAGGAGTCGGTACTATTTTGAGTAAATTTTGTTTGCTGGGCTTTGTGTATCCTGTCTAGTTTTATCCTCTGTTATCATTATGGACAATAATGTTGTCACAAAGCTAAACATTGGGTGATCATCTAAGACAGAATTCCATGGCACAACATAGGCCTTCATTGTGGATCGTAGCCTGAGGTAGAAGAAAAATGAGAAGCCAGGCAGACTGTATTCTTTTTGAATGTCCTGGAATGTGCGCACAACATTCGCATCAAACGTATTAGAAAATGTGAAAACCCCCTTGGATGACCAGGGGGGACAAACAAAAGCTTTATAGTCTGACAGAAAGTGGAAATTGTTCCATAAAGGAGATTGTTGACCTATTACTTTTTCGGCGTTGTACCATGCAGCTAAGGTGGATGAAAAGATACAACCAAGTTTGTGTCGTGATTTACGAAGACCTACCCCTGGGAAAGGTAAGTCCTGGGGTCTCATTTATCAAGCGTGCGTACGCACGGTTTTATGTGTAAATCATGCGTACGCACAATTCTACTAATAGAATGCGATTCATTAATTTGTACGTGTGCGTGAAAATGTGCGCACATTTAGAAGAACTCCTGACTGTGCGTAAGCAGAATCCCCTAGTGGTAGAGAACTGTAATCACATATACACCCAGTGCCCTTATACTTCTCCAATTAAATGTCAGTGTTGACAAATTGATTACTTGAATACTTGAGTACAACAGGTGATTCTGAGTTATCTGGAACAGTCAAGAATATAAAATAGCCTACACAATTGAAGAACTGTTTTTGGAAATGCATTGACTACAATGGCAGACCTTGCGCTTCTTGAAGATTTGCAACAAGCACTTTTGCGCAGAGATCGCGTTTTCAGGGACCGCACAGACTTACTCGCTGAGAGTGATGAGTGGCTCATTAGTCGTTTTCGTTTGCCAAGGGCAATTTTGCTTGCTTTGTGTCAGCAGTTCTCGCAACTTTTGGAGAGGTCGACAAAGCGCACCAGTGCAGTCCCCGTGCACACTCAGGTTCTTTCTACTATTGGCTTTTTAGCCACAGGCACATTGAAATTGGTGACAGGTCTGGTATTTCTCAACCCACCGTGAGCCGAATTATGCCACACGTTTTACATGCAATTATATCACTTACATCACAGTACATTACGTTTCCAAATACCGCAGCGGAAAGGACAAAAATTATGACCGATTTCTACAACATCGCAGGATTTCCAAGTGTAATAGGGGCAGTTGACTGCACACATGTTGCCCTGAAAGCTCCTACTGCTGATGAATTTGCATTTGTAAATAGAAAAGGTTATCACTCCATTAACGTGCAGGTAATCTGTGATGCACACTTGATCCTGCTAAATGTCGTTGCGAACAGGCCGGGAGGGACACACGATTCCTTCATTGTGCAGAACAGCATCGTGGGACTTCGTCTTCAGCAAAGCGCTGCTGGAGAAGGCTGGCTTATTGGTAAGTGTGTAACGATTAGATTACTTCGCAACACCATCCAGTGTACTGTATTTTATGTTAATCTACATCATTGCAGGGGATCGAGGATATGCCCTTAAATCCTGGCTGATGACCCCAGTGGCAAACCCTGTATCCCAAAAGGAGCTGAATTACAACCGAGCACATGAGCGCACAAGAAGCACAGTAGAACGTGCAATAGGCTTGCTGAAGGCTCGATGGCTGTGTCTGTCAGGCAGAGGAGGCATATTGCAATACAAACCCGACAAGGTTTTAAATTTTTAAATATTTAAATTAAGTTTTAATTGTATTTTATAACTACAATATTTATCAATTTGCTTTAGGTGTGCTATATCGTTAAAGCATGCAGTGTGCTGCACAATATTGCCATTAAAAACGGTATACCACTGGATGAGATGCCAATACAAGAAGATCGCCACATGGCAGAAGGTTTTGACCCCATGCCAAATGCTGTGGCCGTGCAACTAAGAGCAGGGATAATCGAACGGTTCTAAATCTGTTTCACAATAAGGAGTAATTGTGAGAAAATGGTGAGATCAATTGGAGCTTTTATTGAACTTGCATGATGCATTTAGTGCATCACAAATGTTCCTCAAGTTCACATTGATTTGGTGCAGTTCTTCTTTTATGCTTGCAATGCCTCTCACTAATTCCTCCTGTGTTTTCAGAACCGCATCAGTCAGGACTCGTGCCTCGAGACGCATCGGACGTGCTGAAGTGGCAGGCGGAGCAGGACCTGGCAAAACTGGCAGATCTATAAAATAAATGTTACATGAACAATCCAAATCATTTGCATTGTGAGTGTTATTTATCTATGAATAATATATCAAAACACAAAACATTTGAAAACCTTCTAACCATTTTCGGATGGCTCGGCGTCTCCTGCAGTTGATGGAATTGCACTTTCAGTGTCACCATCGGGGATTACTCCGCTCACTGACGTTTCACCAATAATTGACGCTATCTTGTCATCCAATGGTGACACTGAAATAAGACTCTGGCCTCCTCCCGTGGCACCGAGGTCTCTTTTGTGGGCTGCAATTCTTTTTTTAGAGGACACTTTCAAATCAAACCACTTTTTCTTCACTTCTGCAGTAGCTCTACATACAGGTGAGACGGCATTTATCGCATTAGTAACCTGTCCCCACCCCAAGTCTTTTTTTTTCTTTGATTGTTTTTTTTCTTTCCTCTCTTCACGGGATCCATGATAACGGTTCTATAGTGCCCTGGCGGCATTGGGTTTTTATAAGGAAGGTTGTTTGCCAAATAAGGTTATTTGAGGGCGTGTCTGTATGCAAATTTAAATTACTATGCACACGCAAACAATTTAGAAGGAGTGCGATTCATCATCAGTCATTTCGTACAGCTGTGCGTACTCACGTTTGATAACTCCCAACTTTCTTGTGCTTACGGCTGTTGGTATACGCACTAGTTTAGAGCTTGTTTTACGCACGCTTGATAAATGAGACCCCTGGAGTCTGTGGGGATGCACTATAGCCGATTCAATACCTCTCCACGACACTACACTGCCTGCGTCTGTCCAAGTGCGCATAGCCCTAATTTGAAATGCTAGAGCTTAAAATCAGGGAGGGCGAGGCCACCGTCTGATTTGGTGCGCTGTAAAACTGAGAAGCGTTTCCTGGGTTGTCTGCCGTTCCAAATTAATTTGGATACAATGAAATTCAAATCTTCAAAATAATTTGGAGGTGGTACACATAGAATCATAAAAGACCAAAAGATAAGTGAGTAAAATATTCATTTTGATTGAACGGCATCTTCAGCTAGAGAAAGACGTGGAGACAAAAGGCTGGAGGAGATAAAGACAGTGCAGAAAGAAGACGACGTATGCAGACAAGTGACAAACCACTGTTTCACAGAATGGCCAGAGAGATGTAAGTTAGATCCAGACATTAAACCATACTGGCAGCACAGAATGGATTTTCACCTTGCTCACGACCTTCTCATGAAGGGAGAAGGACTTGTGATACCTCCCCCCTTGAGTCAGACACATGTGTGTGGAGTTTGCATGTTCTCCCCATGTCATTGTGGGGTTTTCTCCGGGTACTCCGGTTTCCCCCCACAGTCCAAAAACATGCTGAAGCTAATTGGAGTTACTAAATTGCCCATAGGTGTGCATGTGTGAGTGAATGGTGTGTGAGTGTGCCCTGTGATGGGCTGGCCCCCCATCCTGGGTTGTTCCCTGCCTCGTGCCCATTGCCTCCGGGAAAGGACCCCCCGCAACCCAGTAGGATAAGCGATTTGGAAAATGGATGGATGGATGGATATATATGATATTTGATGTATACACAGGCCTATAGAGGACTCGGACGTCAGCCCCTCACACGGGCCTATAGTGGACTCGGACGTCAGCCCCTCACACAGGCCTGTAGAAGACTCGGACGTCAGGACTAGCCCCTATAGAGGACTCGGAGGTCAGCCCCTCGCACAGGCTTATAGAGGACTCAGACGCCCCTCGCACAGGCCAATAGAGGACTCGGACGTCAGCCCCTCGCACAGGCCTATAGAGGACTCGGACGTCAGCCCCTCACACAGGCCTATAGAGGACTCAGACGCCCCTCACACAGGCCTATAGAGGACTCGGACGTCAGCCCCTCGCACAGGCCTATAGTGGACTCGGACGTCAGCCCCTCGCACAGGCCTATAGAGGACTCAGACGCCCCTCACACAGGCCTATAGAGGACTCGGACGTCAGCCCCTCGCACAGGCCTATAGAGGACTCGGACGTCAGCCCCTCGCACAGGCCTATAGAGGACTCGGACGTCAGCCCCTCACACAGGCCTATAGTGGTCTCAGACGCCCCTCGCACAGGCCTATAGAGGACTCGGACGCCGGCCCCTCGCACAGGCCAATAGAGGACTCGGACGTCTGCCCCTCGCACAGGCCTATAGAGGACTCGGACGTCGGCCCCTCACACAGGCCTATAGAGGACTCAGACGTCGGACCCCCACACAGGCTTATAGAGGACTCAGACGTCAGCCTCTCACACAGACCTATAGAGGAATCACTGAAAGTATCCTTACCAGTGGCAGTGAGAGGAAATCTCTTCAAGGAGTTGTTGTAAAAACTGCATAAAGGATCATTGGCTCTGACCTCCCCTCTTTGGACACATTAAATACACAATGCTGTCGGAGGAAAACTCAGAACATACTCAGTGATCAACATCACCCAGCATTATGCCTGTTTAGGAGGAAGAACTTTATGATACAACCTAAGACACCGCAGGCCAGAGAGCATGACCGCCTACAAAACACGATTCTACAACAGCTTTATCCCAGCCACAGTTAGACTGATGGCTAAGCACATTAAAGTGGGTATGAAATACAGCCCCCCCCCCCCCCCCCCGTGGACATTACCTGGACAGTTACCACTCCAAAGAGGCAATCAGACACATCGGAGCACTACAGCCTCACTTTCATTCTTTCCCTTAGGTAGTCAAATAACTCTTTCAGTGCAATAGTCTAACAAACATGTGCAATATTCCACTTTTCTGTACATTATACTGTCTTGATATTATTTCTGTGAAATAATTCACTCACACACCCAGGCCATGCACTCTGTATCCTGTATCTGCATCTGTACACAGTGTGTAACCACTTACTGTATTACGTTCTGGAATTAGTGTGTTGGCTGCTTTTATTATTTACATTTTTTATATTATGTTATTTAATGTTTTAAAAAACTGTCTCTTCTCCTCTGTCTCTCTATTTTTTAAAAATGACTCTGGGAGATACGCACAAGAATTCCAATGTACTTTTACTGACCTGTTCCTGTGCAAATGGCAATAAAGATATCTACTACTACTCTACCAATGATATACCAGGCCCTTCAGGTCTGGGTGTGCAGCAGGACCACAAGACAGGAGAGTTCAGGACAACTGACTTCACTGACTCGACCTGGTCCACTGATGCTGAATAACCTCTCAGGTGACAATGAGCGAAAGCGGAGAGATGAAGGTGGGAGCTATGGAAGTGAGAAGAGTGAGCAAACTGTAGGATATACCCAAGATGACGTAAACCAGGATGGGTTACCAAAACATAATAGTGGAAATTGGTGGTATAAAGGGGCTGATACACCGCTGCTTCATTAGGGAGGAGGATTGTGTGGTGTGTGCGAGTGCAGAGCCTCCAGCTCAGGGAGTCCCGTTCCCGTACACTAATAACCAGTGTGGAGACTGGGGAATGGAGAGAGTTAGAAGAGTCTGGAAGGGTCTGTGTCAGGATGGTTTGATTCCCCTGATAAAGTATGCAAACTTAAATCTAGTCCGAAAGTGCGCATGCAGTACTGTCATTATTGGTGCCTGATATACCAGGGAAATATTAAATATGCTTATAGGGTGGACAGTTTAGGCCTTGGGAAGGTGGACAGCGATATATTATGGGGCAGAAATTGAGTTTTTTTCAAGGGACTTCCTTGTGAGTGTTTTAAGAATAATGGGACAGAGGAGGTAGGCATCTCCGGGGGAAACTGTCGAACTGTTTGGGATGTGAAAGGCGACCAAGTGCAGAATGGAGAAGTATCGAGCATTCCGCTGGATGCATTAGAGAACCAGAGCGTACCTCTGGCAGATACGTGGTGGCTGTGTGGTCAGGAGGGAGGATTGAGGCCTCCTCTCCCCAATAATTATGGAGGCCTCTGCACTAGGGGGATGTTAGCTAGCCAGGTGGATATTTACTCTGACAAACAGCCCTCTAGGTCCCACAGGTTTGTTACGAGCTGCGAAGATGATCCCAGTGTGTATATAGATGCCATATGCCAGCCGAGGGGCATTCCAGAGAAATATAAGGTGAGAAGTGAGATAGCTGCAGGGTTTGAATCATTATTAATTTGGCCTACTGTTAACAAAAATGTGGAATGGATACATTATTTGTACTATAATCAGCAGAGGTTTACCAACTATACTCAGGAGGCACTCGCATCTCTGGGGGAGCAGCTTCAGGCCACCAGTCTGATGGCATGACAGAACAGGGTGGCCCTGGATTGGCTCCTGGCAGAGAAAGGGGGAGTGTGTGTGCTGTTCGGGGATCAGTGCTGTACATTTATTCCCAATAATACAGCCCTGGATGTTTCATTTACTGAGGGTATGAGAAAGTTGCAGGGGTTACAGGATGAGATGGCGAGAAATTCGGGACAACATGACGGGTTGTTTGACTGGTGCTATAATATGTGGGTAGTTGGCAGTAAGCCCTTATGAAAGCACTCTGTGTGCGTGCTGTGTTCATTCTTGCTTTGCTACTAATCTTTTGTTGTGTAGTTCCTCTTGTTCGCTCCCTAGTGGGAAGAGCGCTGTCTCAGCAGGCGACTATAGCTGCAATGTTTAGAGTGGTGGGAGGACCGTTTGGAGCGGCAACCTCCTGGACCAACACGGAAACGGATGGCGACATAGACACCTTGGATGCGCTCCTGCCCATAGCTGAAGTTCGGCCGTACCGCCTGTGAATACTCCATGTTGGAAACGCTGCAGCCTGCCTGCCGCCCACGACACCTGGGACTTTCCTGCTCATGACAGAGTGCCTGTTATAGTAATCTACAGTGTTATCAGTTAACCTTTCAGTTATCTTTGCATTAGCCGTATATGTTTATGTAATGAGCTTGTGGTAGGTGATGTACTCCTGGTAGATTATGTATTCCTGATAATATATGCAATGTATCCTGGGGAGTTCATTGCTGTTGGTTGATTCTGAGTGTTGATAGTTTGTGAGCCATGTCAGCCATGGACCCCGAAAGGGGGGGCGCGCCTGTGGCGGGCTGGGAGTGGAATTTCCCTAGATCTTAGGGTTTTAGCCCTCCCTCCTAGGCTGGATGGACAGAATTGTGTGTGGGACTCTTTAGAATCCCAAAGGGGGGAAATATATGGGATATTATTTAGCACTATACAATGTAGAATATAATCATTACGGTATTATTAAAAAGCATGCCAAATTCCCGTGATGTAATCATTACAATGTAATCATTATAATGTAATCAACACAATGTAATTAATTGAGTATGTATTTGCACCTTGTATTAGCCTCAAACTTTCTGTTAGCTACTTTATGTTAGCCCTGAATGCATGAATATCCACCTTTATTAGTGTTATGCCTTATCATTATGTTGAAGGACAAATATATTATCAACCCTCTAATTAGACAATGTGCAACAGGTTGAAGCTGCCAAGGTTTGCTACTGAAGGAAGGTATTCGCCCGAGTTCCCCAAAAGTTCACGGCTGAGCATTTTTAAAAAACCAAGTGGAGATGGTCGCACCACCATTATGTTCGGCTGAGGGACCAAACAGTAAAAGAAATGATGGACAAACTTATCACCTAGGGGTGTGGATTGATGTAAAAAACAATGATTGTGAATGGTTGAAGGAATGATGATGCTTAAGTGACGAGATATTGTTAAATGATAAGAACTTGTATAAAAATAGGTATAAAACAGTACTGGACACACTTTAAGTGTCCGGCCTTGGTTGTAACTTCATTGTTGCAATAAAGACTGAATTTGGATCTACACCAGCGGCTTCTGACTTCTGATTTAGCAGGGAATGAAAAACCACAAAACTAACATTTTGCCTTTTTCCCCATCTGTAACTGTTATTATGTTATTATCATTTAGAACTGAATATCCATACTCCCTTTTAATCTCATGCATCTTTTTTATCATTCCCCAGACTTTACTAATGTCAGTTTCCCGTCCTACTGAATTATAGAAGGACCTCCAAAACTCCCTCTTTGCTCATTTAACTACCCTCCTTACGTTAGCCTGCAACTTTTTGTACTCAATCAAATTCTGAAAGTTGTGAGTACTTGTTAACATTGTAAAAGCTTTGTTCCGAGACTTAACTGCAGGATCACATTCCTTTGTTTACTATGAGATCTTTGGTTAGTCTGCTTTGCTGCCTCTAGAATTACTGCATCATGGTTAGATTTCTTTTGTCCGACATAAAGCCGGCCCTGCAAAACGTCACCTAACGTCACCAAGTCACATGGTACAAAAACCTACAAGACGATTGTGACAGATCGTGCAGCACGTGCAGAGAGCAAGTAAGATCGTGCAGCACCTTTCAGCCGGCGTAACTGTAAATGTCGCTACTATGTGCCCCTGGCTTATTTTGTAAATGTCTCGTAAATGTTCTTGTTTGTTTTGTTAATCTTAATGGTCACTGGTCAGCTATTACTTCTGTTGTAATTTAAAGCTTCAATAACAAAAATAATAAAAAAAACCTCTCAGCCAGCTGCACAAACTGGAACTGCCTCAGTGACACAACTTTGCCCTTATTGGCTGAACAATTTTAGCATGACGTTTGTATCTCTGGAAGTTCCGATGCGTTATCTGCTATTTCTCCCGAAAAGCCTGTAAAGAAGTAAAGTTTCAATAAATGCTCTAATAGTACACATAAGTTAATCGTTTATTTATTGTTAGTTACTGTAATGTTGCGCTGCTTTATGTGTTTAATCGTCTAGTCTGTGAAGAAGGCATTCAAGTAAGAATTGCATTGTATTCTGTGCATGACAATAAAAACTTTGAATCCTTGAAATAAATGTATTTGATCTTTTTCCTGGCAGCTATCTTTTCACTGCTAGCAGTTTGGATCAGGAGTTGGTTATTGTAGAAGAAGTAATGTGCATGCAGGTGATATTTGTATAGATGTATCTACACCCTTCTGGCAGTGCGGCCATCTCAGTCAGGTCTCGCACTACGAGGAGTAGAAGTTGTCTAGTTTGGCTGCTGTCAGTTTATATTACAAGTTTATATTACAGTTTATATTATTATATTACACTCCTGCAGCCGCCGGCAGATGGCGCTCCCCCTCACGTCAGCTGCAGTCAGACCTAAGTGAAGTCGAACGCACCCAATGGCTCCTCCCCATTCCCAATTATCAAAAAACCCACTAATTGAATGGGTCGCGTAATTATCGCTATGAATTCTGGGAGTCTGTGCAACTTCAAGACCGCAGCTCTCGTGTTACTTATAACAAGGAAGGAATATTATTCTATATTTTTAATGGCGACCGAATGATTGATTGATATAATGTAGCGTTTCATTCTATATCCTGTTTTGATAAGATATCGACATTTCGTAAACATTCGATATACAGTTAAACCATAATTGGTCCGTCTTGTTTCTTTGTCACCCAGAAACTTCACAACTGTGTTGTGGGCGGATTTTCAGCGCTTATATGTTTTTAAACTTGTCTTAAAATTTTGTGGTACTTCTACGTTTCTGCGCTTTTGTAAATGTAGATCGTATGTTTTGTCATTTGATTAAAGCGTTTGAAGACTTTGCAGCGCTCTGACACCAATCGGCCACCGTAGCTTAGCAACCGAATCATAACAATTCTTTTCCGTTTAGAGTTTTCATTTGAACATTTAAAGCAGCTCAGACTTGCAGTTTATCAGCAAGAGAGAAGACGCGAAAGATGTCCATCGTGAAAACCACCGTGAATCTCCAGAGGATTGACTGGCTGCTGCCGAAAGGTGCAGTCAGTGTGCGGATCGCCCCGGAATACATCCCCGGTCCAGTTGGCCGAGGTAAGGATGGCAAAATGATGCCCAGACTAACTCAGCACTTAAAGAGTTAAAGTCAGAATATGCTTGACTAGTCTTCTTGAATCTTCTGTTCTATTATCTTGTTTTAGAAGTACATGTCTAAATAATAAAGTAGTTCACCTTTAGCTTTAATATATGGGAGTCTTTTTGCATGTCTACTGCATTATATAATGAAATCAGTAAAATCTGTGGCTGTGCTGTGTTTAAACATCAGAGAAAATCATCATGAAGTGGTAAAGTAACAGCTGAATATGTCCTAATATACGGTGTTTCCCCGAAAATAAGACAGGGTCTTATATTAATTTTTGCTCCAAATGACGCGTTACGGCTTATATTAAGGTAGTATTTTCCCAAGTATAACATGCTACAGTATATTTACCGGTATTCATGAAAAAAATCCACATTTATTCAAACACAGACATCATGTCATCTTCTAACAGTATCTTTCCATGTAAACAATTTGACGGTGAATTTATTCATGAACAAAATTCTGCTGTATACTGCATATGTTTATTCAAATATAGTCGTAATGTCATGTTCTTCTGGAACATCATCGTAAATCTCCAAGTTCCAAATTCCGTCCTGAATATCTCGCAACTCAATTTCCTGTAGAACCAGTGTCCCCAATCTCTCATGTTTAGCAATAACTCTGTCCTTAAATGAGCGCCTCTTGTCCATGTAGCCTTCTCGTAGTATAACCGCATCTCATTCTAGTTACCGTACAATCCATGGGACAATAACTAGGGCTTATATTACGGGCTTCTTGAAAAATCATGTTAGGGCTTATTTGCGGGGAAACGCGGTAGTAATCAGAAAAAGCATAAATCTTAGTTTGGTACCTTGAGAGTGAATAAATAATGCAACTTATGGAAAGTGTAAGATATGTAAAGGATTTGACTTAATAGTCAATTGTTGATGCCAGCATTTGGATTGAGTGGGCTGCTATATTTGATGCACATGAACCTTTCCAGTGTTGTTTTTCGCTGTTGTTCTGCGTATCAGGGAATCTGTGCACAAACTGGCTTGTTTTTATAGGTCAGGTTCCCCTGCTGAAACGCAGACGGCCCAAGTCAAGACCAGCGCATAAGTTTCCCAAGCGTGTGTTTCCTGTATCCAATAAAGACGGCAGAATTTTTCTTAGTGTGCAATACCGACTGCCAAGTGTGATATCTGTGATGGTTGTGATGTAGTGTTGTTGTACAGTGACATAATGTTTCATTTAAATTAAATATGCTGTCCCCTGTCTTTATAATCCCAAAGGACAAACCAGTTCCAGTGATGCTGGCCGTCGGAAGAAGTGCCGCACCAGGCCGCCGGCAGCCAGCTCCCTGACCACGTCTGCCTCTCCTGGATCTGCTGCCATCCCGGTGGCAACCAGCAGGGGTCAGCAGGGCACAGGCCGCCGTAGAAATACGGCGGGAGGCCGGTCAGGGCGAAGAAGGAGGTATGACCAACAGAAGGGGTTAGAGCCTAAGCCCAGCTCACCAACCTTCTCCTCCTCTTCATTTTTATTTCCGTCTTCAGCCCCCTCCCCTTTTGTTTCATCCCCATTTCTTTTTATGGGCTCCTCTGTTTTATTGCCACACTTAGTCACACCTGTAAGCCCAGCTCCACATCCATATTCAGCTCCAGGCCTGGTTCATCTGACCCCTCTGCTTCAGGCTCCAGCACAGGCTGTAGCCGCCTCATCTAACCTGGAAAAATTCTATTGGTTGTATAACTATTATGTAACCAAGTACTCTAAAATGACCTATGACGCCAAGTGCTTTACTGAGTACTGGTGTCAGGAGTTTTGGAACAGACATTTAAATGAAATTAACTTAGCGAAACAGGGGAAGAATGAGGATAATGAGGGTACTCATTCATCCAAGAGGCGTAGGATTGATGAAGATGAGTTCATCTTTCCTATTGATGCACTGGAGCAGCTAAGTACTATGCCCAGGGCTCAGGAGATGGGTGTGGAGATGGGCTATCAGTCAGATGCACATAGCTACATTTCTCTGTAGATTCAGCACATAATTACACGAGAATTGTCATACATACTTAGGATAAGATAAAATTAGGATATGTCACCATGTAGTTCTATAGCATAAGGTACTATAGGATAAGATTAAGATAGGATAAGGTTAAGATAGGACAAGTTAAGATAGTCTTAACTTGTATGCCATTTTATGTTTTACAAAGACATGATAAATTACCATAAGTTTAGGATAAGATTATATAAGATAACATAGTATAAGAATAAGATAGGATTGCATAGCATAAGATAAGAAAGATAGGATAAGATAGGATAGGTTACGGTAAGCTTAAGATTGTATAACATAGGATTAGATTAATTATAAATAAAGCAGTCCTCCTTAGAGGGGGGGTGGTGGAGGGAATATTTAAGAAATAAAAATAGGATCAGTTAACATAAGGTAAAGATAAGATTGTACAACATAGGATTAGATTAATTATAAATAAAGCAGTCCTCCTTAGAGGGGGGGGTGGTGGAGGGAATATTTAAGAAATAAAAATAGGATTAATTAAGATAAGGTTAAGATAAGATTGTATAACATGGGATTAGATTAATTGTAAATAAAGCAGTCCTCCTTAGAGGGGGGGTGGTGGAGGGAATATTTAAGAAATAAAAATAGGATTAGTTAACATAAGGTTAAGATAAGATTGTATAACATAGGATTAGATTAATTATAAATAAAGCAGTCCTCCTCAGAGGGGGGGTGGTGGAGGGAATATTTAAGAAATAAAAATAGGATCAGTTAACATAAGGTTAAGATAAGATTGTATAACATAGGGCTACAGTGAAGAAATCAAAAATTTCAAGGCAGCATGAAGGTAACGCACAATCAGGGATGTGCAATTTCTGAGGCATGTATTCAAAAAAAGTATTTTACTTGTGTTTTATGATTCATATTTGAGTTCATGAAATAAAATGTTTTTTTCTACAGACTTTGATCAGTGTTTTTGTATTTTGTAAAATACGAGAAATACTGTATGCATGGTAATGTCAGGTGTGCAAAATGTTTGTGCTAACAAAGGACACAGAGCCCCTAGAAGGGCACAGAGCCAGGCTGAGCACCACAGCGCTATCCAGCCCATGGCTGCCGATGGTCACATTCCACCAGAACCCCCCAACACTAACTCCCCAGGGAACTTCCAAGCAGCAGAGCAGATTCCAACAACCGAGGATCAAAGGAAAAGAAAAGATACTGGCAGGAAGAAGATGATCTTGTGGCCAAAGGTTAAAAATGTAGAAGTTTGGAGAACAAATGTGTTACAAATGAAATATTATTTGAAATGTGCTACAGCTTAATCATTCTATCATACATCCATCCATCCATTTTCCAAACCGCTAATCCTACTGGGTCGCGGGGGGTCCGGAGCCTATCCCGGAAGCAATGGGCACAAGGCAGGGAGCAACCCAGGATGGGGGGCCAGCCCATCGCAGGGCACACTCATACACCATTCACACCTACAGGCAATTTTTTAGCAACTCCAATTAGCCTCAGCATGTTTTTGGACTGTGGGGGGAAACCGGCGTACCCGGAGGAAACCCCACGACGACATGGGGAGAACATGCAAACTCCACACACATGTAACCCAGGCAGAGACTCGAACCTGGGTCCCAGAGGTGTGAGGCAACAGTGCTAACCATTGCACCACCATGCCGGCCCAAAAATTTAAACAAATTCATTTTAAAAAACTTTAATCTCAGAGCCAATTGCCATTTGCCCACAAATATTTCAATTATTATTGCTTATGATTATAAATGCCGAATACATTCCTGGAGCCTTCGATTTAGCATACACAGTGCCCTCTACAGGATTCTGTTGAAACAGCATCTCTCAACCTCGTTCACAAGATTTGTGTCTTTTTCACAAAACGTTTTTCTTTGTAAATCCCAAAATCTTCCTATAATTGTATGTATGAATGCTTCTCGTCTTTTTCAGTCACACGAAGCCTTTATAAATGAGCTCCCCGATTAATCTGTTTACATGAAAACTTCTTAATTGCGTTAAGGCATGTAAACGTAGCCACCTAACGAAAGGTAACCACGTGACTTAGCAGACTGCATGTTCCTCATCTCCTCTGTATGGACCATAGAGCTGTGTGTCGGAGAGTCTGACAACACGCTACGTTTCAAGATACAGGCATTACAATTCAGTGCGCTGCTCTATTTTGCCATTCTTTTTTTAAAAAATCTTCTTTTAGAAAAACATGGCACATTATAGAGAGCACACCACCAAATGGATGAAATCTGAGTAAAAACATTTGATTTTTAACGCAATCAGAATAAAGGGGTCTGCATTTATCACTGTCCCTGTAACAATCCAGCATCGTAGCACTACAGCTATTTCGGATTCAGCCAACGAATAACGTTGCTAGTCAGCAGCCTTGTGCAAGCTACTGAAAATTACTAATTACCAATTACTGCATATAAAAGTAATTATAATAAGGGTGGGATTCGACCGGGTGTCTGCCTGGGGGGTCGCCGGCCAGGATCGCCAGCAGTTTGGACGTGTGGTTGGTCATCAATGTGCTGCATCAGCGTCTGCTCCCTCTGCCTGACCTGCCCTGTATAATTACATAATCAAGGAAAATAACAGTGGGCTAAAGGTTGCATAGTGATCACATTAACATCGCGTCGATGTTGAAATACATGGTGCAAACAAAAGTAGTGGAATTACACTGACGAGTTACTACCAACACTGCTAGGCAGCTAGGTTTGCTAATGCTAACGTTAGCAGCGCACCCATATGCTACTTCCTCTCGCAAGATAAGGCAGCGTTACTGTCACTGTGTAAATATAATGAGATCTCTTTGGAGCAAGCCTGTCGATACCATGTTAAGTGTAAAACCACAAGTAAAATACCTTGAAAAATAATAGAAATATAGATGGTGCTGAACCATGGTAAACAGTGGAGTCATAACAGAGGCTGTGCGTTGTGTTCAGTCTCCTTTCACTGTAAATCACACATGGGTTCACAATCTTTTGTGTCTGCTCTGAATCCCTCAGGGCTGGAGTGAAAACTCCATTCACACTAACATGGTGCCAAGGGGTATTGGGTAGACATGATTCTATCCTTTTTGGAAGTAATTTGTTTTACTGTTTTAAATAAGTTTAAAAAATTTTCAAAATATAAGGATAGCTCATTGTATCCAAAGGGATGTGCCAAGCTTGCAGTGTTGATGTGCTGCCACCTTCTGGAAAAATGATGAACTGATTTTCAGATTAAGAACATGTATGTTTTTCTGGTATCTGGTGAGAACCGTTCATGCTGCGAACCTATGCTTATGGGTTAGGGTTAAGCTTGGGTCTAGAGCTCAGGGTACTTCCAGGCTTGGAGGCCAAGGGTAAGGTCTCTCTTTCCCCATGTAAGCATTGAATGATGATCCAACACCAGGGCTTGGGTAAGTCACCACGAGTTGGGAGCCTCATTCCCCAGGTAAAGGATGAACGATGTCCATCCAGCCCGGGGATTCTGGTGAACCTCTCCTTACGCTGGAAGCCTCCTCCCTCAGGTAAGGGTTTAATAATCTCGCGGTACTTCCATTGAGCCTTGGGGTTCTGGAGAAAAATCCCAGGGCCATCTAACTGTAGCAGTGTGGAATTTTGCGGGTAGGACTTGTTGATTATTTCCGGTAAGTGTGTGTGGGGACCCCTAGTGTGTGGAGGCGTCATTGGCGTTTCCCGGTCCGGTAACTCCCCTTCCGCACCGCAGTGGTCTGCCGTGGTACGCTGGCATGCTGGCTGAGGTTCACACTTATTCTGTGTCTTGGTGGGAGGTTTTGCTGTTTTAATTAGCGTTAATCCTCTGCTTGATTTAAATGGCTAATGGTAATATTTTATATTGCAGTGTTTCTCTGGTGTCTGTGTTGCAGCTCCAGTGGTTGCAAGTTATTCTGGTGACTAGGCCTATAGCTACTTGTCAGTTGCTTTACTTGATGTGTTTTAATTGTAGTTACGGTTGTTGCCAGGATTACAGTTTCAGTTGCTCGTCAGCTTCAGTTTATGCCTCTTCCAGCAGACTTGTCAGACAATAATAGTTTGAACCTGCACTGTGGCTGCTGTGTTTCCTACGTCAGTTTTTCTTTTCCGTCAGTCTTGTCTTGTCCTCAGCCGGTCCGATGTCGCCCAACAACTGCTGCTTGAAGCTCCTGATCCTCGGTGGGACATCGGCGATGTGCTGGGAGCCCTGGAACGCGCTAAGGATCGTTGCACCTTTTCCTGCATTTGGAGCTGTTTCATTCCCTAGTTTTGCGACTTAACAGACTTTGGGCCGCCCTTTCTTTCTGTTTGGGACTGATACAGAGGGACAGCCTGTATTCTGCTACTCATTGTTTGCACTCTTCATAGTTTTCAACACTCAGATTCTTGGTTAGATTGGGGTATTTTCTGGGAGACTGTGAGCAGTGGCTGCCTCGATTGATCTGGCTGACTAAGATTTGATTGGTCTGGGGTGGTGGTGTTCACACTTTCACCGTGTGCAGTATTTTTGTGTGGGGATCAGTGCGGTGGGGCAGTTGTGTGTGTGTGTGTGTGTTAGTTTAGGGGACTCCATTCCCCTTTTTGATCAACTTCACCGGACACCTGTTTCTTGCTTGGGTTTTGTCAGCTAGTGGCCAAAGGCTGATTGCTGGTTAATTTTTTAAGGTCGTTGATGCTAAAGCGCTTGTCTTGTTTCTTGGTTTTATATTTTCAACAACCTGTTAATAGTACAAACACATCTCTAGCTCCATTCGGTAAATGAACTTGTGTGCTCTTAATTTAGAGTAATTTTTCCTGTGGTGAAATTCCCCAGGTGGTGTAGTCGTGTCCTTGTACTACTGACCGCTCTCTGCCACAAACACTTTACCCTAAACCTAAGCCTAATCCTAACCCTAACCATAGCCCCAAACGTCATGTCCTGCCACCTCCCTGACGTGGCTCTAATAAGCCATGCCTGCTGCTCGTTGGTCTCGCGTCTCGTTCCATCCCTCATGTTAAACACTCCCAGCTACTTCCAGTCTGTTCCCTTGTTATTCCTGTATAAGTGCTTCCTGGCACTGTGTTCGCCATTGATGTGGTGCCCTCCATGTTGCTTGTTCCCTAGCCTCCCATCTTGATCCCAGTAAATCCCAGTTTATTGTCTGACAACACCTGCTCCCAGAGTCGTTCATCCTGGCACCCAACAGACTGACGGAACTCGACAAGCCCCAGTAGGTTCCCCAGGTCCCTACAGCCGATCACTGCTGCATATGTCCAGCATACCTAATGTCGCTGGTTCAGGCCGCAGTACATCTTTCCCCAGAGAGAATGGCCCATCTCTGACGGAGGGCATAGCCGCCCTCTCCCCGGACTCCCAAGTGGAGGGTGTGACAGCTATAGCGGAGATCCTCAGGGCCCTCTGGAATGGAGTGAGTGTGCTGAACCCCGCAGAGGTGGGGTGCTCTGGAGAAAAGGAGCCCGCCGTCTCCCTGTCGTTTGCCGTAGGGCGACCTGCGTCCTCATTGTCACTTGAAGTCTGACAACATGATGCTTCTCTGGGATTTACTGTGATCCCCCTGTTCACCAAAACATGCTCCCCAAAGCTCTCCAGCACAGAAGAACAGGCTTCACTCCTAGTTCTATGGTTGTCAGAGTGCTGGACCACAGTAGAGGTCGGACTTTGCTTCAACATGGTTTTATTGGAAGTCTGCACACAATACAGATGTTTCCTACCATCCTTCGTTCCAATTAAATGTGGAAACGTTTTGTCAGCTGGTTGGACAAGACCCTACTGCCTCTTTTAGTAGTACACATAGTAGTGAGCAGTGGTGACGTAATGGTTAGGGACTCGTGATTGAAAGACACTGCATCTACAGCATCTGGCCCAGGAGAGCCAGCCGTTGCAGTCGTTACATCCGCACTTAAGGCTCCGGCCCAGAGGGCCGCTCAGGCCGCACCCAGTGTCCAACACAGGTGAGGCCTTGGTTGCCTCTAGGCTTCTCATAGAATCCTACACGGTTCCCTGGTAACCAGCCGACACCTGCCACACTGCTCCATAATGTCAGGCCAGCGTCCACCTCTCTGTCCCCTGATGCCTGGCCAGCACCCACCTCAATGTCCCCAGACGTCCAGCCGGTGCCCACCTCATCTCCTGACGGCCTGCTGGTGCCCACCTTCTATCCTGACGTCCCACCGGCACATGCCTGCAGGCTGCCAGCAGCCCAGAGAAGATGGATCCAGAGGATGTCCTGCTAGAGTGCCCTGGGTCCTGATACGTGGGTCCCTCCTTCATCCCAGACTCCGGTTACTCTGGTCCCAGTTTATGGTCACCAGTATCAACAGGAGTCCAAGAAAGCGGCAGGCAGAATGTCTGTCTCCCAGAGAGGGTTTGCCAGTCTCTGCTCTTGCCCTGTATGTCCCTTGTCATCTTCCTGTTCCTGTCCTGTTGTCTCCTTACTGCCCTACTGCTCTGCGGTGGCACTATATAAAAATGAAATTAAATGTCCCGCCTTCTCCCTGACGTGGCTCTAACAGGCCATGTTTGCTGCTTGTTGGTCTCACGTCTCGTTCCAGCCCTCGTGTTAAACACTCCCAGCTGTCTCCAGTCTCTTCCATCATTAGTCCTCCATTTAAGTGCTTCCTGGTCCTGTGTTCCCAAGTTCGATCACTGATGTTGTGCCTTATGTGTTGCCGGCTCCATAGCCTCCCATCCTGATCCCAGTAAGTCCCTGTTTGTTGTCTGACAAACACCTGCTGCACGAGACTTTCATCCCGGTGACCACGACACCAACCACCAGTGATGTCTGTGGAGCCCAGAAATACCAGCCTAGCTGCACTAGTGCCCAGGCAGCACCTTGACAGCGGCATGTTTGCATTGTTATATTTGCCTCACTTGTTCACCACTTTCGGTAACAGTATCTGCTAAATACTAGAACTGTAATCATATGTGAGTGAGTCTGTCTGCTTTGAAGGAGCAGAGATCCCAGCTCCTTACTGTAGGTACAGGGCACAGAAACGGGTAAATCCTGTAAGGTAACATTCTTACAGTCAGCATAGATTCCAGCACAGTTCTGGAATATGAAGGTCATAGTCAGTCATAATTTTGTAGCATTAAAATGTAACTTTTAAATAAATCCTAACAGTATGTGTGATTGTGGGGGGGTGTGGGGTTTCGGGGTGTAACCTCTGTCTCTTGGCTTGTTTCCTGTCCCTCCTGCTGTATGTGTGAAGTCTGCATGTTCTTCCAATGTGGGCTTTCTCCTCCTACTTTGGAGAACATGAAACTGCGATCAGCCGATTGGAATCTCTAAGCTGCCCTTAGTGTGAGTCTGTATGTGTGAGTTTGTGCTCTGCTATAAACTAGTATCCTGTCCATTGTGTCCCCCGCCCTGTGCCACCTGGGACAGGCTCCAGGCTCCCCACCCCCCTGTACAGGATAAGCAGTAATGCAGGACGGCTCCACACTGTTCCAAAGAAATGGCGCTCCAGCTCCCTTCAGGACTTCAGACCAGCTGCTCTCACTTTACACCTCCAGGCTTGTGGGTGTGGTTCCCACTCCTGGTTCTGCATGTACAGCTTGCATGTTCTCCCCGTGTTCCTGTGGGTTTCCTTAGGTTTCCTCATGCTGTCCAAGATCATGCAGTTTGGTAAATTAGTGTCTCTTGATTGTCCTCAGCATGTGAGTGAGTGTTTGCCCTGTGATGGACTGGCATCCCATCCAGGTTGTCTCTGCCTTGTGCCCTGTGCTTCCTGTGATGTGTGTGTCCCATAACCCTGTACTGCGGTTATTGGAATTTGTTGGATACTTTTTTGATATATGATCTTTCTGTTCCTGGGGATGGCTGAAGCTGGTCCATTAACTTTTGGCTTAAATATAAGAGTAGTGTTCAATGAATATCTAGAATAAATTTTCATTATTAGAGTATGGAATTGTTTTGGATGATTAAAATGATCACTCTGAACTTGACTGTCCTTCCTAACATAAATACACTCCCTGCACAAACACACAGAAAGAAAAGGAAGAGATGACATATATTCTTATGAATATTGTATATAGAATAATGTAAAAAAACAAATCTGTGCATTGACAGTACTTGTCAAAGCTTGTTCTGTCTAATCCTGACACAGTCTGTCTATAACTGCACATCCCTGCATGTTTCACCTGAAACCACATGATCCCAAACGTGATTCTAAACAGACACAGAAATTCATTCTCAGTAGATCTGCTCTCTCATACCTTTATACAGGGGCGTAGATTTAGGGTGGACGGAGGGGATGTGTCCCCACCAATATCCTCAGACCATTGAAATGTCGCCACCAAAAATTTAATCCACTTTAAAAAAAAAAAAACAATCGTGCTGTCAACATTAACCTAGACACGCAGAAAGGGATAAATCACGTTCTCTCCTTGAGTCCTCCCGCCCCCAAAACACATATGAACATTTTGATTGGCTGTGCATTTCCCTGCTATCATGTGAGAGGCTGTGGCTGCGTTCAGATACAAGCAGCACCAAATGCAGTGGATTTTTTTCCCCGTGCAAGAAGGTGTGTTGGGTGTGGTGACACATGTGAGGATGGCGGCAGCAAAAAAAAAGAAGCTGGACATAAGGAGCTTTTTTTCAAAGAAAAGTGTAAGTCACGTCAAGTTCGCTAGTGAATCCATCAAAGTCCATCAAAGTAACGACAGCAGTTAACGTTAATGCTAGTGGGGGGGTTTTACCGCTTTGACGCACATTCATTATAGCAGGGCAGGCTATAGTCTGTGAATACGGACTTAAAACTAACAGCAGATTAAACAGCTAAATGTAAAAGTATAAATATGATCCCTGTCAGTTCTCTTAATCTAATGACGACTATTTGTCAGAAATCAGTCTTGTGAAAGAAATTGATATGCTACATACTAATATTGCCATAGCTAGAATTTTATTGATAGTTCAACAATAGACAATCCACTTCGCACAAATAGTTTTTAAAATGCATTCACTGACTTGGCAAACATTAATGATTTGATTCGAGATTTGCACACTAAGACTCAGAAAACGTGAAATAAAATGATTGCTGTTTAAATGGTATGTGTTTATCCTGTTTTGTCAGGTGACAGAACCTAAACAACTGTGCTGTGTATCAGACAGTGATGGAGATAAGGGGTCACAGGTGATGTTGAAGGATGACTTGATATTATTATACCTAGTTTTCCTGAGATTTAACATTGTTACCAATAATAGGCTGAGGCATTCTCTGTCAATGCTCATAAGGAATCCCTCAATGTTTTTTTATTAGGGGACAGAAGCAGATCAGCCATGTTGTAGTTCAGGTGAAGAGGCAAGGTCACAGGAGGTGAATCTGAATGTTGATTATATATAACATATAATATGTGTGTGTGTGTATTATACATGTTGATTATACTAATATTTAACATTATGAGGAGTGATAGGCTGAGGACGTAAGTGATTCATTAGTGTTTTTGGCAAAAGTTTTGAACTGACATGTCTCACTTTTTTGTCACGCTATTTCATCAGGTGGCAATCCTGTCAGGTACTAGTGCAGTCAGAGGGGAAGAGTTAGGGTCAAAGGTCAGGCCTATTAAAGGCATTGTCCAGCCCCCAAAAAAACTTTACTCACTATTTACTCCTTAAGTGGTTCCAAACTTTTATGATTTTCTTTATTTTGTTGAATACAAAATAAGATATTGTGAAAAAAAGCTGAAAACCGTTAAACATTGACTTCCGTAGCAGGAAAAACAAATACTATGTAAATCAATGGTTACAGGTTTTCAGCATTCTTCAAAATATCTTCTTTAGTGTTCATCAGAAGAAAAAAAACTTAAAAATACTTGTGACAAGTGGAGGATGAATAAATGATGACAGAATTTTCATTTTTTGCGTGAACTGTCCCTTTAAGCAGATAATCATGGTTTTAATGTAGGGATAAAAAGTATGTTATCTAAATAAAATGAGTGGTGTGTTCTCATAAAGTCACATGTATCATCATAGTCAGTCTTACAGTATGACTAATTGTATAATGTGGTGTATTTCTAAGGAAACTGGTCCACCTGTAGTGAGCAGCAGGGAGAGCAGCAGTGAAAGTGACAGCAATGAGGAACAGTGTAGTAGTGGAGATATTCTGCATATTACAAATAAGCCAAACCAGCCTGACGCCAAATCCATCCCTGTTCAAACATTGTCCAATAGGGTCCTCCATTTTCAGGAAAGGTGGTACAAAGAATATCCATGGCTTCATTATAGCCCCACAGTTAAGGGAATTCTCTGTTTTCACTGTGTGAAAATATATACCATACAGAAAAGTACTATGTCAAAAAAGGCAGACCCTGCATTCTGCTCAAAGGGGTTCACTAACTGGAAAAATGCTCTTGAAAGATTTGAACGCCATCAAAATACTAAATCCCATCATCATGCAGTCACAGTTAGTTGTCAAGGAGCAGTCCCAATAAATACACAACTCTCAACCGCCTGGTCAAAACAACAGGAAAATGCCAGACACTGCTTACAAATTATTGTAGGTGCAGTACAGTATCTTACTAGGCAGGGTTTGGCACTGCGTGGTCATGACAAAGACGATGGTAACCTATTTCAATATTTAAAATATAAAGCCAAGGATGATGCCTGTCTTTCTGACTGGCTATGCCATTGTCATGACTATACCTACAAAAAAAAAAATAAAAAAATAAAAAAAATTCTGCACTACTCAATGGAGTTCTCAGAGATAGTATTCATAGCTTGGGTCCTTATTGAGCTAGCATCGGAAATTCATTGCAGAGTCTCAAAGCACTTATGTAAGTCGCTCTGGCTAAGGGCGTCTGCCAAATCCTGTAAATGTAAATGTAAATGTAAATACCTCTCCACAAGTGCAAAATGAGATTTTGCAGATGTTAGGAAACAGCATTGTCAGAAATATTGCACAGACTATCCAGTCTCTATCTGTCCTGCAGTTCTCAATCATTATAGATGGTACTGCCAACATGTCTGGAGCATATTCAGGTGCTCAGGCAGTACTGAAGAAATATCAGCCATTGGCTGAACTCACTGCCTTAACCTAATCACACAGGCTGCATGCCAAGCTAGTCCTTTAATTCGAGATGCTTGTGGGGCAGGGGGTGGGGGGGGGGTGGAGTCATAGGTCCCCACCAATGTCCAGAGCAAATCTACGCCCTTGACAGTTACTCATTTCCCTGTGTCTGCTCTGATCAGTGAGCGCTAGCTCTGGCTGAAAGAAGCAGCATATTCCCGTGACGCACGGCAGCTGAAATAGATGTGAATGAGCTGCGCATGTGCAAACGATGTTGCCACGGCCCAATCCGTCCGTGAAATAAGGACGGAAAGCATTCTGTGGCATAAATTACATCTATTTTCATTTTACTTGTAAATATAACTAATAATATCACAACACATATGCTGTATTTAACTTACCTACAGTAGTGATTTTGTCCAACGCAGTTATAAATCCGGATTCCGGAATTATTTCATTGCAGAGGATATAGCTGCTGGTTAATAAGTTCCGTTGTGTTGTCTGACAGAAAATATGTAACGTAATTGATAACAGTTTTATATTGGACACGTGAGGAAGGATTAGGGAAAACACGCAGAATGCAAATACGACTTAATTACGTCTTCCTCTTTTCTGGTAAGGTCAAAACAAAGGAGAACACCAAGGGATACAAAAGGAGTCGTTTATTAAATAAGGCTGCAGGCTACAGATTTTCCCTCTCACGACAAATACCAAGCCAGCCACGGTTTTCTCACACGGGCTCAAACAAACACACATCACTGCCTGGGATTAACAGGTTAAGTATAATCAGTCCAGCATTTTACACAGCGACCCACGCGGTTTCAATCCAAAACCTTACTCCGTGCACAGCTTTATTCCCCCGTCTATGTCCGAAAGGCCGCCCCCGAAGGACACATTTGCGCTGCAGTTAAAATCCATCGCATCCACACATTCTCATACAGTCAAACATTAGAAAGAGTTATGCTTCCCTGGAAGGAGGACTATCCCGTCCCACCGTACTCCTCCGGGGGATGAAAATGATTATTATTATCTCGGAGAACGCATGTAGCGCTCAGGCAAAATCAGCGGAGGTAAACTTTAAACTCATTTTTAAATGATGCATAAGAGTAATAAAAGGTAAAACTGCAAAGCTAGGTAAGGTTTCTTTCTATGACAGTAAAAATATTTTTCCCAATATCAATGTCAACCGGTTATGCAAAGAAATTGCCGCGGAAACGCAAGCGCCGCCTTGAAAACAGTTGAAAAGTCAAAAAATAACGATAAACGAAGTAAAAAACAAAAACAGCATTTTATTGAATATGTCAATACATATGCGTATATAAGCGTGCTGTCCTAGCGATGTGATTTTCTTATAAATATAGCGATATCGTTTTACTGTAATAGAGATTGGGGTATTTATAACACAAAAAAGGCGTTCATGCAAAAGTAGCTGAGGTAAACTTTAAACTGATTTTAAACGAATTCAAAGAAGGATGGATAATTAAACGTGCAAAGCTTGCGAAGTTTTTTTCCTATGACATAGTAACAGAGTAAAAATATTTTAGCGAAATTCTCTATACTAGACCTAATTTTGCCCAATCTCACCGAGTACGGGAAAACATACCCGTTTACGCTCCCTGCGACGAGCCTTCCTCTCTCTCCTGCACACAATATCTCCCCCTTCACTGGTGCAACTTGAGTTTGAGTGCGGTCGCCCCCCGCACCGCTTACTACATAAAATACCTTTTTTTATTACGCCTTGGACGGCTATGGTGATTTATTTATTTTAGCAACGCTTTGACCTTAAGAACGAATAAACTGTAAAATATTAGATAGCTCATAAACCGGGAAATTAATTATACTACTGCAACATAATGTTTAGTAATAACTCATGTATCATTCAACTTTTTTAAAAAAAAATATATACACGTGGACTATTGCAACGTTCTAGAACTGTCAATGACGTAAAACGCGATAGAAAATTTGCCTATTTAAACGAAACGCACCTGTGAACTCCTTATTGCGTTCTCTGTCTCTGTGAGCAATGGCATTCTCATCCTTCTTGGCGAGCCTCCTCATCATGATGTCTCTTGTTGACAACAGCTTCTCCGAGGATGAAGCTTCTTTTCAAAGGTGCACATCCTTCAAGTGGCCCTTCACCCCACTTTGCGACTTGGGCACTGTATGGGGTGTGGTGGTGCCAGTGGGACTGGGCGGGGCAGCCCTGGCCTCCCTCATCCTGGCCCTGGTGCTGCTGTGCCGCTTAATGCGGAACATCGAGGCAAAAAGGCGTAGCGAGGTAACACCGCTGCTGTTGCTGCTAGCCAGCATCATTGGGCTATGCGGCCTCAGCGCGGTGTATCTCACTGAGGAGGGCCAGCATGCCTGCATATATAGATATGCAATCTTGGCTATGTTGTTTGTGCCATGCCTTGCATGCCTGCTGGCCCAGGGCATGCGGCTACACCGGCTGGCACAAACAACATATAGCCGCATCATTGGAGCCATGGTGGGGTTCATTGCCTTGCTGGCCGGGGCACAAGGTATCGCAACTACCCTATGGGTAGTTGCGATCACCATGAATCAGGGCCAGCTAGCCTGTCGGTCCCGGCCACAGGACCTCACCATGGCTTTCATTTATGTGCTGGTCCTCCTCAGTGCGGCGCTCTCTGGGGTGGCATGCGGCTGGTTCCAGAGGCAGCCCTCAAAATGCAGGGTGGCATGGCTGCTTGCTACTTGGGTGGCCTCTGCCCTGCTGTGGGGTGCCAGGCTCTGCTTCCACACACGTGCCAACGCAGCTCTTGGTCTTCCCTCCACTTGGGATGACCTTGAGCATGCGTTGGTGCTGGTGGTGCAGGCCTGGCTCCTCCTACTGCTGCATGCCATCCCAGAGGCCCACACCTGGCTGCGCCTAGCCTCAGAGCCCTGCCCACAGACCCCAGCCAACGTCACCACCACTGGCTCCAGTGAGGAAATCTCCCTGTCCTCCTGGCCATTTGGGCACATGCAGGGCTCCTGGTCCAGTCAGAGCAGTTCAGGTAGAGTACTTTATTTTAACCACTTTGACTTACGATATGCGTGTTGGAGAGAGAGCGTAGCTATGGGTTGATATTTGTGCCACTAGAAACTGAATCTGAATGTAATAGTTGAATTAATTAGTTTGAATTGGAATTTATGAGTTGATTCTGAATTCAGTTTGCAAATGCTAATAACCGGGAGCATCAGTTGAACTGGCGTTTAATATGGTGATCTGTATAAACAGTGCTCGAAGTGGAGAAGTTAAAGTGTTGCTACTGTATTGACCGTGAGTACTACGGCGGGGGTGCGGAGTGGGTGTTGGGAACAACAGAAGCACCTCAACAACACTGTCGGTACTGCGCGCGGTGCCCCGCCACTCTCGCGTGACGCTTGTCTCTGAGTAGCAGAGTACTGGCAACTTGTGAGAAGTGGTGGTACAGTACGATAAAGATTCAAATATAGCAGTGCCGGTACTGCTTAATTTTTATTACGCATATGATCCTGCATTGTCTCTTGCCATAAATATCCCGCCACACACTTCCACTTCACCCCAACCTGCAGAACTGTCATGAACGTGGAAATGAGTTGCATTGTGAACCTGTGGTCGATCATTTTTCCTCAAGGACCCGGATTGTGCATCTCAATAAGTTGAAATTGACATAAAAAAAATTCAGATTCAGTTTGTAGCGGCACAAGTATCATGATGCCCACACGTAGCCCTCACTGTTTCCTGCCACCCTCCCCTTCAGCCAGGAACACTGACGTTGAACAAGGGCCCAGTACCCCCTTCGGCAGCAACCAGTCCATCACCATCACCATCCCGGAGGAGGGAGCAGTGAGTGTAGCTTCTCATTCAGCACCTAACACACACACACACACAGACACTATGGTAGCCCAAAGATCCATCCATCCATCCATCCATCCATCCATTTTCTAAACCGCTTATCCTACTGGGTCGCGGGGGGTAGCCCAAACACTGAACTGAAAATATGGGTTTGATCTATTCTACTTTTATCATGGCTACACATCACAACAGACCTGGGCTCCACCCCCATCAGTCCAAATTACATCATGTTGTTAATGGGAGTATATATATGCACAAGTATCCCCTTAACTATCCCAGTCAATAATACTGTCACAACTGATCTGCTAACAGATTTTTACATGATGACTAAACACCTGTCTCGCACCGGCAGGTGACCTCCATCTAAGGAGCACTGTGGAGAGCGCCCAAGCTCCTTTGGAGATGGACAGACGGCAGCAGACCATAAGGAGGACTGGACAGTTGACCCATTACATGATTAACTTCAAGTTGACGTCTGCTGTCTCTCACTCACATATGGCCTCCCCGGTCTACACGCACCCATCTATGGAGCACTGTGGAGAGCGCACAAGCTCCTTTGGAGATGGACAGATGACGGCAGACCTTGAGGAGGGCTGGACGGTCATCCCTGTAGAAGACTATCTTCAAGTTGAAGTTAAAGTTTATTGTAAGATTTATTAAAAATACACAATGAGATACTTCTGCTCTTGTTCTTTCCCTACCTTACATACAAGATGTACATAACTATAAATAAATAGAAATAAATGAAATAGACAACCTCTACAATTTTAAAACGTCTCACATTACACAAGCAATGCATCAGTAATTGCAAAAATACGTAGAATAAATACGGTACTGTAGTGACAATAAAACCCATGCAATAAAACATTTCTAAATGTGGTCTCATACAGTGAGCCCTACAATAATTCTGTTCCAGTAATTCTGGCTGCTTTTCACAGTCTTCTGTTGCATCGTGTAGTCTTGTACAGTTAGGCTGCCAAACCGTAGTGTAATACAGCCCGTAAGAATACTTTCTATTGTGCAGTGCAGAAGTTCACAAGGGCTTTGGTGCCCATGCCAAAACTCTTGCGGCGCCTTAGAAAGTACAGTCGCTGCTGAGCTTTCCTAAGAATGCATTTAATATTAAGTGACTGTAAGTGTATCTGCAATGTGAATACAGAGGTATCTAAGATTATCAACAATCTCATGAGATCTCATTGAAGGATATCGGCATATGATTTGCTGTGTTCTTCCTAAAATCAATAATGCTTTGTTTTGTCTTAGTGACATTCAAGGAGAGATAGTTGTCATGGCACCATAGTATGAGATCTTCCACCTCTACTATAGGCCCCTGTATCATATTATATATCAAAATAAAATCTATATTTTAATATAATTTTTTAAAAATATATGGTTTTAATACAATATGTAAAATATATGTGATCAGCTGTGGAACTGGTGTTTTGTTTAACTAAAGGGTGAAGCGAACATTTGAGATAACATTAACATAGAACAGCGGTCTAGGGTTGTGCCAAATTTGCCATTGATGAATTGTGCCTCATGGCATTGAAAAACTGCTGCAGGAATTGGCCACAGCCCGCAGGATGTTTCATTGAATTGTAATGACAGGAGGAAGGATTTAATTGTTCCTATTCAAAGAAATTCAGTCACATTACACAAGAATGTAATATGATTTAGCAAATCATCCATCCATTTTCCAAACCGCTTATCCAACTGGGTCGCGGGGGGTCCGGAGCCTATCCCGGAAGCAATGGGCACGAGGCAGGGAACAACCCAGGATGGGGGGCCAGCCCATCGCAGGGCACACTCACACACCAGTCACTCATACACGCACACCTACGGGCAATTTAGCAAGTCCAATTAGCCTCAGCATGTTTTTGGACTGTGGCGGGAAACCAGAGTACCCGGAGGAAACCCCACGACGACATGGGAAGAACATGCAAACTCTGCACACATGTAACCCAGGCGGAGACTTGAACCCAGGTCCCAGAGGTGTGAGGCAAAAGTGCTAACCACTGCACCACCATGCCACCCCAGGGTGCACCTTGACTTGAGAAATTACAATGGGAAGCAAATGGTAGAGGAGCTAGACAGTAGTGGTTACATCACCAATGACAAGTCCCCTCCCACCAGGATCAGCAGCGACCATATGCTGAGACACCGGGGCACTAAAGGGCTTTGAGTCCCAGGGAGCAGACATAAATACTCATCTACTGTAAGCTGCTTTGGATCAAAGCATCAGATAAATGTAAAAGTATTAATAAGATATTCCTACAGAGCAATTTCTAATAGACATGGCAGTGCCCTAACCTCTCATGTAATAAACCCCTTGGCATCATCTGCTGCCTCATTCAGCCTAATCCAATAGTCCAGAGGATCCTCCCTAGCGTCTGACTTGGTTGAACAAAAATCTGCTGGAGGCATCCCAGAATGCACAGTCAAATAAGAATGCTGCTTCAGGACACTAAGGACTGCATCCACATCTCCAGTAGCAGTGATGGTATCATTACTATGCAGCCATGCTCTGACCACATCTCTGGCACATCCCATCAGTCTGCTTGTGCCTGCAGTAGGGATGGGTGAACCTAAGCATTCAGAGGTTTCCCCAGCAGATAGACTATTTGGCATCTTAGAGAGGACACTGAGGTAGAGATTGGTATACAACTTCACAATATTATTCTTAATCTGCCAAATTTGGATTATCCCCTCTGTCAGAAATCTTGCAGGCAGAGCCCACTTGCAGCAGAGCCGAGAGGTAGGGCTACATGTTAAACTAAGACTAGAGGTATGTATCAGACCAGCTCTCCCTAACCTTCTGCTTGATAATATTCGATCTCTCGAAAATAATATGGATGAACTTGGAACTAGGATTAAGAATTAAGAACTGCTGTGCGCTGATTTTCACTGAAACATAACTGTAGGACAATATTGTAGAATCAGCTGTCCAGCTGCAGTCCATTCATCGTGGGGACTGCACAGTAGTATCTGGCAAACTCAGTAGTGGGGGGAATCTGCATTTACATCAACAACCAGTGGTACTCAGACTGTCACTGTTCAAGTGATGTAAACACTGTTCAAGTGATGTGGAGCACTGAATGCTGAAATGCAGACACTTTTATTGGCCAAGGAAGTTCACCGCTGCTTTCATTCTGCCTGTTTACATTCCTCCACATGCAAACTGCACGGCAGCATTGGACACATTGAATGAGGCTATAAGCGCACAAGAAATCAAACATAATGATAGAGTGTTTACAGTAACTGGTGATTTTAATCATTGCAACTTAGGGACTGTGATACCAGCATACCAACAACACCTTACATTTCCTACATGGGAAAAAAACACACATGTATAGCAATGTGAAGGAGGCGTACAAGGTTGTACCTGGTCTCCACTTTGGACAGTCTCCATTCCTCTACCCAGCATACAGACAGCTCCTCAAACAGGCCCGCACTGTGATGTCATTTTATGTGGCCTACCACTTCATGGCTGAGTTGCTGTTGTTCCCAATTTTTCCACTTTGGTAAAATACCACTAACAGTTGAGTGTGGAATATTTAGTAGCTAGGAAATTTCACAGATGGACTTATTGCACAGGTGGCATCCTATCGCAGTACCACGCTTGAATTCACTGACCTACTGAGAATAACCCATTCTTTCGCAAATGTTTGTAGAAGCAGTCTGCATGTCTAGGTGCATGATTTTATACACCTGTGGATATGGAAGTGATTGGAACACCTGAATTCAATGATTTGGAGGGTTCTCCCAATACTTTGGTAATTGTGTGTGTGTGTGTGCAGTGGTTAGCACTGTTGCCTCGCACTTCTATGACCCGGGTTCGAGTCTCTGCCTGGGTCACGTGTATGGAGTTTGCATGTTCTCCCCATGTCGTCGTGGGGTTTCCACTGGGTACTTTGGTATATATATAGTAAAATTGAGTTTTTAACACTTTTGCAGTTTTATTTCATAATTGAACTTTATAAGAAATTAAGTACCATTCAATAATAATGAACACTAAGTAAATATTAATAATTGATGTGTTATTGATCCCTGTGGTTGAATTGCTTTACACCTCCACCACTGTAGGTCAGAGCAAGCTGGTTGTGAAGGGTAGCTAGCTGTTGTAGCAGCCAAAGAACTGGGGCTTAAGGGCCAAGTACTAACAGAACTTAATTTGTTGCAGTTTTGTATGACAAATGGATATGTTTTGTATCCTGTGGAGAAATCATAAATACCCATTTTAGCAGGTGTGGTTTTGCTTTGAACAGGTAACGTTACGTTGAGACCGTCCAGGAACCTGGAACCAGGAACTAGGGGCCTCATTTATTAAGACTGTATGTGAGCAAAATAGCCATGAAACATTTGCACAAACATTTATAGAAAGATTTTCGGATGCATAAATGTAGAATATAAAGAAAAGATACCCTGCAATAGTTTGCACATTTTGAAATGGTGCAGTGCAACTGTAGGAACATTTTGGACAAAACATTAAAGAACAACATGCAGTCTGATAAAAATGAGCATCTTATTCATTTGTTAATACTGCTGCAGCGTTCTCTGCATTCTCACCACTGCTCCACATCATACTTCACTCTGCCACATATCACTTTACTACCCCATGTTGAATGTTGCATTGTATGAGCATCATTTTATCCTGTGGATTATCTTTTAAGTAGTTAAGTTGTGAAACTGTACCATAACCACTGTTGCTCTTATTTTAACTGATGAAAAATATATTAACTTGAAATCTCTCCTATGTCGCATCCTTTCATGATGTGATTATTGCATTCGTGCCGAGCAATGTTATGATATACAATGCAATCCTCACCCCCAGCCAGGGAAAATTCAGTCCCCCCCATCCGACGCCGCAGACTTCATCAAACTGTAGCAGAGCAGGTAATAGTCATTCGTAAATGATTAGATTCATAAACGATTAGCCTTATTTCCTTAGAAACAGATAAGATCTGAACCCAAAACTACCCGGTACCCTCAGCATCTTAATCTTCGACCTGCTCTTCACTCTCTGCCCCTTTTTGAATGATTTGAGGTCAGCACGCCAGGGGGCGCTAGGCAGCCACTTGGGCGTCTTCTCCCAGCCTATACTAACCTCCGTTTTTGTTCTTTGAAACTTTTATTTTTAAACTATGACTGGAAAATAGTAAAATGCTTTTTTCAGCTTTTGCCGTCTGGCCTGGTCATTTAGAAAAGGGCACAACCTTATTAAAAGGCACACTTTATTTTTGTGAAAACAATTTGATGAACACAAAAATATGGACACGATTACAGGGCTGAATTAAAACATGAACAAGAGTGGCTTCTGTACTGGAACTGAGACTAGCGTTGCGGTGGGGTGTGGAACGTGCTGTCCTGCCTTTGAGTTAATGTCCAGCAGCGCTTTGGATTCCTGCAGACACCCAGTCCATAATGAGGAAGCACATACTCATCACCACGAGCAGGAACCCTATAGCTGTGAAGCAGGAGTGTTGTACTTCAAGAAAATAGTCTTGATGTTTGAGAATTGGTTCAGAGACTCTTGTTCATAACCCCCCGGACCTCAAATAGTCCATAATTTCTTTTTCTGCAGAGTAGCTCTCCTCACACTCAGGTTCAAAACCAAAAAAGTCCATCCCATCACCAGGTATGGCTGACTTTGTGTGCCCATTGGCAGTTTCTTCTGCTACAGGAGCAACTGTGTCACACTCTGCTATCAGAAGCTCCTTCACTTCCTGTTTCCTACCCTCATCCCTTAACCATCGAAGTTTGAATTTTGGACAACTGACAGCAGCAAGAAGTGCGCATATGCAAAATGAGTCTGGATAGCCTGAAGAGAACAAAAATGTATTGTAGCTGTATAATTAGACATGTTTCTTTTGTTATTTTACTATTTAGGCTACAGTGCAGGCTATTTACTACAGTCCAATAATCTGCCTTTTATGGGATGAACAATATACAGTATAATAAGCATTGTTGTGATCTACTCAAACTAGTATTTTGATTTTGAATTAGCTTCCATCGTTGCATATACTCTATCCAGGTAGGCAGCAAATGTTTTTCTGTTTTTCAGGTAGGCAAACGTTGTGTAGAATAGGTAATTTCTCAATTATATGACAAAAGGAAGGAGAATCCACAGTGGAAATAGGTAGCATTCTGTCCACAATATACCCAGCCACAAGTTTGTCTTCTCCACTTATAGTTGGTGTTTGACAGGAGAAATCCAGCCTGCTGCTTGGCAGGAGTGGGACATGTACTGGCATTGGGCTCATCAATCACTTCGCCTGGTATTTTCTCCACTAATTTCACTGCGCAGTGCTGCCCTTTCAGATGTTGAATTTTTTGAGGTTGACAATGATTTCTTACCCCCACATAACATACAACGTTATAACAAATTTATAGAAGTCGCCAATAAGCTTAGAAGCAGAACGTCCATAGTGGTATTCTCTGAAATACTCCCCGTGCCACGTGCAAGTCAGGCTAAGTTAGCTGAGATAAGGAGATTAAATGCGTGGCTAAAAGGATGGTGTAGGAAAGAGGGGTTTAGGTTTATGGGGCATTGGAGGACCTTCTGGAACAGGTGGGACCTGTTCAAGCCGGATGGGTTGCACCTGAACCAGAGGGGAACCAGTGTATTGGGGAGGCGTATGTGTAGAGTAGTTGAGGAATGTTTAAACTAGGGACTAGGGAGGTTAGTTAACTATGTCAGTGGGGGGAAACGGAAAGCCCCAAATAATCATATTATAAGTGGGCACCGTAATAGGCCTACCCTTTGTTGTCTGTATCCAGGAGTATTAGGAATAAAATTCATGATTTAGAGGCTTTTATCTCATTGGACTCTTATGATATTATAGGAATAACTGAAACGTGGTTGAGTGAAAAGGATGGACAAGAATATAATATGGATGGTTACACGTTGTTCCGTAAGGATCGTATAGGAAAAAAGGGAGGTGGTGTTGCAGTATATGTAAAGGAAAACTTGCAGGCAAGGGAACTTACTGATATAAATAAAACTACGGAAGCAATATGGGTAAAATTAGATGCTAAAAACTCAAATAGCCTAATTGTCAGTGTTTGTTACAGAACACCTAATATAGCTGCTGAGGAAAGCAGATTGTTATACAGTGATATTAGGACTATGAGCAATAAAAATGATGTGGTAGTTATGGGTGATTTTAATCTACCAGGAATGCAGTGGGACATTGTCACTGGCTCTTCAGAAAATGAACTGGAGATGGTGGAATTAGTACAGGATTGTTTTTTTACTCAGTTTGTTAACACCTCTACCAGGGGAGATGCCGTTCTTGATCTTGTTCTCTCTAATAACCAGGACAGGATTGGTAAAATAGACGTTTTAGAACCACTTGACAGTAGCGATCATAACATGGTCAAATTTGAGGTTAAGTTTAGTGTTCGAAGAGGTAAGCCCAAATCCATCCATCCATCCATCCATTTTCCAAACCGCTCGTCCTACTGGGTCACAGGGTGTCCGGAGCCTATCCCAGAAGCAATGGGCACGAGGCAGGGAGCAACCCAGGATGGGGGGCCAGCCCATCGCAGGGCACACACAAACACCATTCACTCAAACATGCACTCCTATGGGCAATTTAGCAACTCTAATTAGCCTCAGCATGTTTATGGACTGTGGGGGGAAACCGGAGTACCCGGAGGAAACCCCACGACGACATGGGGAGAACATGCAAACTCCACACACATGTAACCCAGGCGGAGACTTGAACCCGGGTCCCAGAGGTGTGAGGCAAAAGTGCCAGCCACTGCATCACCATGCCGCCCCAGACTTTAACTTGATTTATTTAAAATATTTCCTAGAATAGGCATATACTTTACTTAAGAAGGGTTTAAATTCAACCCAAAAAAGCGAGTGCAAATCGCTACATCATTTAATTTGAGCAAATTCTACAGTTTATTTATTTGCAGTTTACGTACTGAATTACAGTGCATTGCAGCATTTTATCGGCAAGGTTCTCATAAATATTGCCATATTTTCTACAGTATTGTACTATTTTACTGACTTACAGTAGTGTTACTGTAATAATTTCACTGTTTATTACAGCAGGGGTGCAGATTGGACCCACGACCTCGGAGGTGTGAGGCTACAGTAGGAGCAATGGGCCACTATTGATATGAAATTCACCTGATTCACCTCATGTGTCCGCCTTCCGTTTGCCGCATGAGCCGCGCCCACCGTCATTAACCAGGCTCCGCTTCACGAGGACGGTGGGGCGCGGCTTCCTCGGCAGGCAGCCTCAAAGGTGCCAGCACCCATCACAATAACCACACAATGAACCCGTGCCCTTAACCCCAGCACAACATAGCACGATACCAGAACAATATAGCGCTAACCCGCTCCCAAACCATAAACTCCCATAATGCTCTGTGCGGCCAGCGTGGAAGCATCCCATGAGGAGGCAGCCCCGCCCCCCACAGTCACTACAATACATTTATATGCAGGACATAATTCATGGACTCAGAGCACGAGCACAAAAATTTATTGGCCATTCTAAGAAAGCTAGATAAATTGCCGTGCATAGGATACAGTGAAATGAGGTTGGTAAGAGCTTTTTTAACGTTAGTACTGCTAAATCTCATTATGGCGGCGCACGTCAGTCAGACATAAACACGCGAGAGTCTGACTGCGGCCAACGACGTTCTGTGGCGCCAGCGGCAGGTGGTTGTCATGGTTACTTTGCCACAAACCGGCCGATAGTGATGGGATTTATGGCTCTTTGAGGGGATCCGGATCTTGGCGATCCGTTCCTTTCAAAGAGCCGTTCAAAAGACATTTTATTTGTCACAGCACTTCCAGTCAGCCTGCTAACTTTGTCATACCAGGAGAGCTGAAAAGACCTGTTATTTTTCCCTATCTTTTGCAGTAAATCAATCTTAGGTGTTGATCTGCCCTGCTGTTTAATTCTAAGTTTTTCCTCGTAAGGAACACTTTCAAATGGCTTCGCCAAAATCAGGTCGACAATATTAGCACTGTCTGCCATCGTGTGCAGTTTCACCCATGACGCTAGCCTAGCCTAAGCCTACTATATGAATGAATGAATGAATGATCTAAAAAAAATATTAAACTCTGTAAAAGTGAAACAAGGAATGTGGTGTATAATTGTGTGAAATGTATGATGAAAATCAAGCAATTTCGCCAAGCAAATATAAAGAAATAGGTTGCAGCAGTTTTTATTTCGACTGAACTTGAGAAATCCGCGATGGGACTGAGCGCGAATAGCTTCAGCGATTCCTTATAGTACAAAATCGCTGTCAGTCAAAAGGAGATGCAATCTTTCGACAGACCCTCCAATCATCACGCAGAAGCTCGGAGTCCAGGCCAGCCCACTCCTCATTTTCTCCTCATTCACCCCCAGAGACGCTGAGCGTCCTTGGGGGGGACATAATCGCAACATTTATCCAATGACCGTCTAGTTTCAAAGCACTGGAAAAAAACGTTCAAAGCAGCCGCATTGAAGTCAATGGACGCTGGGCTTCAACGGGTTAATGCACTGTGACGCTACGGGAATGTATGAGAAGAAAATCAAGTCAGCCGACCTGCTATATCTAACTGATTCTGAACGAACTCGTCTTTGAGATGAACGTTTTCTAACGCATTTTTAGTCAATAAAATGTTAATACACACACACATAATACAAATTATGTTAGTACATAATTTGACCATTAATTTTGTGACATTATAGGGGAAGCTGAGCTTCCCTTGCAGTCTTAAAGAAATCTCCACTGCTACAAACACTTCCACACAAGAACATTGTTATCACGGCAGCGTGCACAAGTCATGGCTCCGCTCCTACCGAATGACAGAGGCACGCAGGGTTTTTTCCCACTGGAGTACTCACGTGAAGGATGCGTGCACACCTATCATCATGCTGTTAGGCAGTAGCACCCCAGCGCTGGGTGCGCCCCTCCCCCTATAACTGTTCTGTCTCGCCGAGGAGCTAATTTTTGTGCATCTGTGTGAAACACACATAGGAAAAAAAGAACGACAGAAAGAACGGTTCCCCCCCCAGCCGCGACTCGGCTCCCATCGTTCATGTTTATGAGCCGTTCAAAAGAATCGGTTCGTTCGCGGTCCCAACTCAACCGGCCGAAGTTCACGCCCTTTGACTAAGATGTCCGACGTTCGAGCTCCGGCAAAGAAAGCCGGATTTATTTTGATAATTTCTGCTTAAACTTTATTAAACTAATACATGTGTGTTTCGTGGTAATTTATGTACTTATCGATGTAGCTGGGTTTCGATAATTTAGAAGTTAATTGCGACTTTTTAGCTGGTTAGCTAGTTCTTGCTAGTTGGTACAGTACTAGCATTGCACTGTGTTTTCGTTGGTGTACCTCTGGGTTTTTTGTGTCTGTTAATCTATTAACTACTACAGGGAAGTTTACATCGTGTTTGATAGTGAGTCAGAAATACCTGTGCATTAATATGTTTTTCGGGTTGTGTGATTTCCATACATGTATATAGTTGTCACTTGGTTTACCATAGCTTGGTGTTAACTACAGATCTGATTTGGGATTCTGAAATTGCCCTGGTGTGCAGCACATGTCACACTGTCTTCTGATTACTGGTTGCATTTACAACATGCCACATTATATATAAGTCACAGTATTTTGTGTGTCAGGTATAGAGATGAATTTTTTTTTTTTTATAAATTCAGTTAAACTAACAGAGTTAGCTGTAGTAAGCTGCCCTACTCACAAGCGCTCTGACCCCAGATGTGAGCTGCTATTCACCCAAACGCCCTGACTCCACAGGAAGGTTCACATCCAACCAAACACTGTGACCCCAGAGCTAAGCTGACATGTACCCAAACACCCTGATCACAGAGTTCAGCTGTCATCTACTCAGATGCCCTAATTCCAAAGGTAAAGCTCTTATCCAACCAACTGCATCCAACCAAGCGCCTTGACTCCAGAGTTAAGATGACATAAACCCAAACACTGATAAAAGAGGTACATTTTCATCCACTCTGACTCCTTGATCCCAGACGTAAACTGTCGTCCACCGAAACACCCCGGCCCTAGAGGTAAGCTCCTAAACATGCAACCGGCCCAACCACAGAGGTAAGCTGCTGTCCATCCAAGCACCCTGATCACAGAGGCAAACCACTGTCCGCCCAAACACTCTGATCCCAGATGTAGGCTGCCATCTACACAAATACATTGTTCCCAGAGGTAATCTGCCATTCACCCAACCATGCTGATCCCAGAGGTAAACTACCTTCCATCTAACCATCTTGTTCTCAGGGGTAAGCTGACATCCCCCCAAATGCCCTGATCACAGAAGTAAGCTGCCATCCACCTAAACGACCTACCCACAGAGGTAAGCTGACATCCATCCAACTGCCTTGATCCTAGACTGCCCCAGTACGTCTAGGTGGTGACAATCCATCCTACAGGGTTGACATGATGCACTTTCCTGAAGCACACAAAGGACACCTCGGGTTTTATGTAAGTGCGCTTTGTTTTTCTGTGCTTGTGTTTTATTTGGTTTGGATTTTATTTAATGGCATATACAGATTTTACTGAGCACTGTTTTGGTTGATCACTGTTAGCACATATTCATCAATATTAACATTTTATTTTATCTGTTGTGCTGTTTGTTGTGTGATTGACCTATTTTATTCCTAAGGTTACTGATTTTATGTGTTTTAGGAATGTGTATGACAGTGTTTTAGCCCGACCCTTCTGCAGAGGTCCGGAAGTCTGCGGGTGTGTTCCTTTTTGAAGGTCTTAACTTTTTAATAGCATGCATATAAGGTAACATTTTAATTGTTTTATTGGCCATGTAATTAGATTTTAATGGTGTATAATTGTATTTGCTGGTGGAATTGCTCTTTTGCTTGTTTTAAGGATAATAGTTCTGCAGGTAGTTCTATTTGTTAAATGTTATCCTTAAAATTCTTATTGTACTGGGTTGGCATTGATTTGCATGATGTTTCAGCCTTTTAGAATGTGATTATGTGTTAATGTAAGTAGTGCAAGCATAATATTATAAAAAAATCGGCGTGGCACAGTTTGCGGGTATCGCTTCTCGGCCTTTTGGCTAAGATCAAGTGTAGTATCTGTTCTTATCAGTTTAATATCTGATACGTCCCCCATGGAGGGGACCACATATTAAACGGATTTTTGGAACAGGGAGCCGGAAGTGGGGCTTGCCCCGTCCGCTCCACGCATGGACCCGGTATTGCAGTGTTTCTGGGAACGGTGGTTACACACTTTGTATAACGAAGTTGGGAGCCATGTTGTTATCAGTGGCTTCCTGAGTGACTTGGTGCCCCAGCTGAGTGGAGTGAGGCAGGGATGTCCCCTCTCCCCCCTCCTCTACATGCTCTATATAGAGCCACTGGCGTGCGCCATTCGCACCCACCCCGGGGTCGATGGCCTTCTTATCCCAGGAAGTTTGGGGACAACTGTTAAACTGACCCAGTATGCAGACGACACCACGCTTTTCGTCAGCTCGGATCAGTCTCTCGGTCATGCCTTGAGCCTCGTTCACGCGTTCGGTTGGGCCTCTGGCGCGACGCTCAACCTCAGTAAGTCGGTGGCCAAGTATTTCGGCAGCTGGAAGGCGAGGGAGGACGTCGCAGGTGGTCTCACCCTCTGTGACGGTCCTCTCAGTTTTGGGGGTCAACTTCCTTTCGGATGGTGCCGCCCGGTTGAACTGGGAGGAGCGGTTGGCGATCGCCAGGCGGAAGATCGGACTGTGGAAGTCCAGGTCCCTGTCCTTCCAAGGTAAGGTTTTAGCCTTAAAAGTGGATATTCTTCCCACCCTGCTCTACCTTGCACATGTGTACCCTTTGCCCCGCTTCATGCGGAGGGGCCTGACGAGGGACGTTTTTAACCTCGTCTGGGGGGGCAGGTATGAGTACGTGCGTAGGGAAGTGATGTATCTCGGAAAGGACAGGGGGGGGAGGGACGTTATTGACTTTCCTCTCAAGCTTGACTGCCTGTTCTTCTCGCAGCTCTGCACGCGCCTGGCAGCTCCCCTCGAGCACCCCCATCAGCACTTTGTGCGTCTGTGGCTGGCTCTCCCCATGAGACGTCTGGTGACGTCGTGGACCAACCTCGGCCCCAAGGCTGAGACCCTGCCGGTCCACTACAGCCACGCTGTCAAGTGGAGTAAGTCTATTCCGGCAGGTGTCAAGACAGAGGCCCTGACGAAGCACAGAGCCCTTTACAAGGCTTTGCTTGGTCATAGGGAGACTCGGGCCATGTTGGGCCTGGAGGAAGGCACATGGGCGAGAATCCAGCCTAAGGGTTTGGATCACAGGCTGCAGGACCTGAACTGGCAGTGCCTTCATGGTAAGCTGCCAGTCAGGGACGTCTTGCACAGGCATAAGCTGACCAGACACCCCCGCTGCCCCAGGCCCGAGTGCAGCGAGGATGAGACCATCAAGCACGTGTTTTGGGACTGCGGGCATGCACAGAGAGTCTGGGGGTTGGTAGCGGGCCTGTGTGGACGTGTAGACCCGCAGCCCGGTCTGACCTACGACAAGGTGTTGAAGGGGTGGGACCCCAACCTCCATAACCCCTTCGGCCCCTGGATGTGGCTGCTGGTCAGCATTACCAAGCGAGAGCTTTGGAATGCCAGGACTGCGCTCATCCGCAGAGGGGTTCGTCTGGAGGCACAAGGGGTATTCCGCAAAATTCGGGCCGATTTGGGTTTCAGGATGGAGACCGACGTCATCCAACGGGGCTCCCACGAGGCCAAGGAGAGGTGGAAGGGCCTCTTTTGGCTTTAGCCCCGTTTCATTTAGGTGGTGACGCTCCATCCAACAGGGTCGACATGACGCACTGTCCTGAAGCACACAGGAGGTACTTTGGGTTTTAGGTAAGTGTGCTTTGTTTTTTGTGCGTGTATGGTATTTGAAATATTTTTTTTAATTAACTGCATGTACTGAAATTGTGCATGGCTGTGGTTGGTCACTTTTAGCACTTTTATGTATTAACATGAACTGTATTTATTAACATTTTATTCTATGTGCTGTGCCATGTCTGTGACTAACCAGTTTCTTAGCCCGACGTCATTGATTTTAGGTGTCTTAGGATTGTGTATAACCCTGTTTTAACCCGACCCTTGTGCCGAGGCCTGAGGTCTACGGGTCTGTTCCTTTTTTAAGGTTTTAATTGATTTTAATGGCATTTGAGGTGACATTTTAATTATGTTAATGGCCATGTGATTGTAATCAGATTTTAAAGTGTGTATATGTATCACTTGTTTTTACTGTTACGTTTTGCTTATCTTATAGTGAATGGTTCTGTGATATATTTGTTTAATATTGTTTTAAATGTTTGCTAATTATTGATGTTATTGGCACTGAAATGTATTACATGGGCAAAATCTCTACCATCATGATTAATCCTGAATGTTGTGATTAGTGTTTTAGCAGGAAAAGGTTGTTTTAAGCTCATTGTTGACAGTGTCTATTTTAAAAGGTGGTTTTTTTTATTGTGTGAATTTAAATGTGCAGAACTGTTTAATAAAGCATTAAAAAATCTGTTCTTATCAGTTTAATATCTGATACGTCCCCCATGGAGGGGACCACATATTAAGCGGATTTTTGGAACAGGGAGCCGGAAGTGGGGCTTGCCCCGTCCGCTCCACGCATCGACCCGGTATTGCAGTGTTTCTGGGAACGGTGCACCTCTACTGCCCCCTGCTGTTGAAAGACAGAGCTGATCGGTTTTCCGCTTATCAGACCGAGAGCCTGCGCCGCTTGCCAGGCGATTAGCCGGTGTCTTGAGGGACGGACTCTGTCCATGCGCCGGACCCTGTGCCATCTTCTCCTGCCATGTCGCTGACTAATCCAGAAGGAAAATGACTTTTAATATTCGAGTTTAAAAGAGCAGGTGTAACAGCTCTACTGCTTCTTACGTTTTTTCATTTTATGCAAAGTGACATTTTTGTATTTTTCTTTGACTTATTTATCCAGCTGGGTTTATTAATGAATTAATTCAGAGTATGTATCCTTGGCCAAGCTCCATGGATTATATGCTGCTGTTGGAATCAATCTTGTCACATCTATTATCAGATGGCCCTGTCTGGGAGGTTTGAACCCCCATTACTGCATGTTCTACCCTTGATTGTGCTGGTTTGCCCGAGTCACTGCTGTTTCTGCTGCATCTGAAAAACATAGCAGCTTAACTGGCGTCATTAACAGGAAGATCAATCTTATTAATATTCAACCTTCAGATGAGCTGGAAAGAGCAGCAGCAAGTGAGAAAAAATCTTCTGAAGTTAAGTACTTGGCACGGCAAGGCCTGGCTTTTCGAGGTGTTGGTAAGGAGAGTGGGAATTCTGATCCTTCCTGATCCTTCTGGTTTTGGTGTGTGTGTTGTAAAAAACCCTATTTTCCACCCGTGTCATGTACTGCCGCAACCAGAAGAGGGCAGAAGATATGGCACAAAAACAAAGGAAGAAGCCTAACTTTAAAAAAACTTCAAGAAACATCAAGACTCATCCAGCATGGGGTGGTGGGTTAACGAATAACACAAACAAAGAATAAGCAAACAAATGAGAGAAAAGATGCAGAGATGACTGAGAAGCAGGGGATGACTGGAGAGGAGAAGACAGGAGGGATACAGGGAGAGCGGAGAAGACAGTATAACTGAAGAATGGGAGAAGAGGAGAGACCGCAGAGGAAGGAGAACATAGATGACTGGAAGGGAGGGAATATAGGAGCAACAGAGAGAAGGAGGAAGGGCTGCGGAGGAGAAGACAGGATAAGAGGGGAAAATGTGAGCAGAGAAGGACAAACACCCCCACTGCCCAGCAAAGTGCACTTGTAAGTAAACCACAATTTTAGCCTTGAGCTCAATATCTGGACTTGTCTCTGTGTAGCGATGCATAGAATCCCTGATACTGGTTATGACTGTACTGTATTAGTCCTAAACCTGCCATTATAGTGTAAGAAGAAAAGATTTTTTTTAAGATCATTTTAAAAAAAGGTAGAGCGATGTAGCCCCCGGAGAAGTCCCCCCCCCCCCCCCCCCCCCAAAGCCCTGTTTGTTCCCTTCTAGCTTCCAGATGAAACTCACAATGCACCCCAACGCCACCTAACTTCTCTTCCACATGATGCACCTTATTTACCCTTTGAATCCTGTCTATTATTGAGCGTTTTTCTATCCATTTGATTATCAGCTTATTACACTGTATGTACATTAGTCAGCCACATATGCTGTATGGCTTTGTTTTCCGGACAGTCTGGGCTACTCAGATATGTCATAATTCGATTTGTAAATGCTGACAGTCTTGATATTATCCTTCTTATCAGGAAAAACTACTTCTGCATATAGATATTTCTCAATTTTTAGTCTCATCTAATATAAAAATGGGCAGGTAGTAGAAATATAATCTTATAAATGCTGAGATTAGAGTATCTGCGATGCAGGAATGCAGGGGTTTCATTGGGGCCCTTTCTATGGCTTAGTACTGTGAAGGAGTACATGGTTAGTGCCAGGCGCAAATGAATATCTTTGATTTTGCATCCATTTGGTAACTTGAAGTTGTCTGATAGTCAGTAATACATGGTTTAATTAATATGATTCTTTATTTACTACTTTATAACATCTGAAAGAAACTGAAATAGGAAAGCTTATTTTAATTTATAGTCCACTGGATAAACACAGACATTACAGACGGTTTTAGAGTCTAATGCTGAATGTTTTTTGCTATCATTTTTCTGCCTGCATATGCTATGATTGGTGCAGTGAAATTTGAGAATGTGTTTGTGGTCAGTATCATAGCCTCAGACAACAAACCAACGCTGTAGCGTGTCACTGTGTTTACATGTGAGAGGGGTTCCAGTTACATAATGGACTCGTTCTAATTGTTTTGACGGAGCTCGACAAACCTAAAAAATAAATGCTGGTGTTATCAAAAACTATGTCATATAGCTATATTCCAGATTTATTACAGCCAAACACATCTCGGAGCTCCGAGGAACCTCCTTCTCCCTACATTTCCCTCCTTCACACTCTTCCCTCAAATACTGTTACATTTGTCTTTTTTCCACACTCACACCCTGTCTTGATCATACTCTGACTGCATGGCATCCATATGCAGGGCAAACTATTTTACAGTCTTATCTAGTATAATAGGACATAAACATTGAATTTTGATAGTTATCTTTTATTTACACATTAGAACACAACACATGAACATGAAGGGATCGTTTGCATTTGCAACCAACACCTCCGCAAACCCCCTGTGGAATACTGGCCGCGGACAGGGGTGGAAATCCCCAAGCTGGAAGACTGTACTGCATCATGTTAACATTAGCTAGCTAGTTAGCATGGATACAGAGTGCACCGGACTACAACTATAAAGGACGTAAGGTGTGTGATATAGTAAAACACTTACTAACAGGTAATGCACGTTAGCATTACGTTAAATGACAACTTTACCTGTTACTTACCAGAATAGCCTCCTACACGTTCGTCGAATGACAGCAGGCAGAAGGCGGTGCGTTTTTCAGAAACACACCGGAGTTAAACTTACGCCGCGTTATTTACCAGCACTTGTAACACCAACATTTGCAGCCATTAACTCATATGTGGTAGTAACACTGAAATTACTTTCTCTGCGTCAAAATAAGGTAGCACTGTGATTTTGATACTTTATCATTTATACTTAACCGTACCTTCCTCCCATTCCTCCGTCTCTGCTTATTGACATTTAGGAGAGTTTCAGATATAAATTAACGATTCAAAATTATCAAACAAAGACAGACACAACACTGAAAAGATGACAAAGACACAGTTTGAAAAGCAAATATGTTTTATTGCAAATCTCTTATCTTAACATATGATAAGGTAGGCTGTGTTAACTTAACCCATCTTATTATATTTCAACTTAGCTTATATTAATATATTTCGTCTTGGCCTATCTTATATTTTAACTTAGCATATCTTATCCTATCGTATCTTATAGCTACATTAACACTTAAACAGTATCACTTTCCGTTGGGTCCCGCGGGATCCCAGTCCCAATGCAGGGCTCTAACACGGGTATTCTAAGAAAAAGAAAATAAACACTTTACTTAACTTTACTTAAAGCAGTCATATAACTAATAAATAAATACCCAATTAATGCCTTATAAATCATTTATAAATGAATTAAAAACAGGGCTGTAAATACTTATACAAAGGCATAACACATTATAGCTATCTTGATAATGCATTATGAATGCTCTGATCTATATATACACAATAAATGTCTTCATAATACATTATATCGGCCATTAATCCATAATAAACATGGCTATAATGTGTTATGCTTTTTTTTCTTCTATATTTATACCCATGTCTATAATATATTTATGGATGCATTACAGTGCATTGTGAAGGTGTCAATAATGCAGTTATATTACTGCTTTAAGTCATTTGTAAACCTGAATTCACAGCCTTATAATTACTGCCTCTTGCTACTTCTTCTGAAAGGCAGGGGACAGCAGAAGAAGCATCACTTCATCTTCTTCTTCTTCTTCTTGTGGCTCTTCTCAGTATCATCTTCAGAAAGATCTTCGGCATTCACATGGAATGATACTTCTTCTTCACTGTAGATCTTCTCGGCAGCATCAGCATCTTCTTTTGTTTTATCTGTCTTCATCACTTCAGTCTCGTCCTCTTCCTCAGGTCCTTCTTCTGGTATAGTCAGTAGCTGTGATCTGTCTTCAGATGCCACCATACACTGAAACATGACCAGTGTGGTAGCATCAGCATCTTCTGCCTGCTGGAATACCACATCAGCTTCTTCATTTTCCTCAGGTCCATCTTCCTGTAAAGTCTGCAGCCATATTCTGGCTACATATGCCGCCATGCAATGCCAACTGTCCACTGTGGCAGCATCAGTGTCTTCTGCTTCCTGAAGCTCCTCATCTGTTTCTTCATCTTCCTCAAGTTCTTCCTCCTGGATGGGTTCTAGCCAAGTTCTGCCTACTTGTGACACCACATATTCCACAGCATTCCCTGTACTTTTCCCTCCTCCTCCCTTAACCTCCTCCACATTCACTCCCACCTCACATACATTCTCCTCACCTCCATTTAGCATATCCATCATACTAATACCAGCCTCTGTCCCCTCCATCACAACCCTGGAGGCCTTCCCCTCAAATGTTCCCCACTCTGGTACCTCCACATATTCCTCACTACTCTGCCCCCTTACCTCACTTTCCCCCCGGCTTGTCCGGTCCTTCCTGACTTTCTTTTTTTTGTTAAGGTAGCAAGTTTTATAAATTTCCCAGTCTTCAGATGAAAGGCCGTAATTACTCTGAAGACTTTGAGATGAAATACTAGTGCTGGCTAGCAGTCCATCGTTTTCCACACTCTCCCCTCCCTTACTAACCCCTCCCTTACCCAAATCGGTAGACCCCCCCAATCCCCCCTTAACCCCCCCAGCCTAGACAGTGGGGAGTGTCACTGGTGAGAACTCCTCCACACCTTCTCCCCAGTTGATCACTTCATCCCACAGGTTCCAGGCTTCCCAGTGTTGGGTGTTGGTCCATCGATCAGCTCTCTCAATTCGCTCTCTGGGGAATAAATGAGAGATTAACCAGCACTTAAGAGAGATAATAAAATAAATAAAGAGCTGGAAATTCTTCAACCATACAGAAAATACAATTGTTATAATTATTATAATAAATAATTACAGGGTTCACATATATAAAAAAGAAAGAATAAAAGAAACAGCGAGCAAGATTGCAAAAAAAATCTACTGTAAAATGCACGATACTGTAAGTGCAATAGCATATTAAACAGTAATGTCACCAAATTATAACTAGAATCAAATACGAAACAACTGTGCTCCACATCAAATGAATACCCAGATGAATACTACCAAGAACTGAGTTAACACTAACCAAGCTAAGAATATTTGAAAGTGTTAATCCTGTGTAACAATGTAAAGAGATGTAATGATAAACTTAGAAGCATCTAGCCTACTCCGAAAGTAATGCCCCAATTTTTTTTTAACAATTTACCTACCACCCTGTACAGTAGGGGGTTCCAACTTCCGGTCGGTGTTCCGGTACCGTCCGCGCGGAGTATTGCACCGGGCGGCAGACAACCGGGGGTAGAGGAGCCAGCCGTCCCGTTTATTAGGGGATCGCGCCGTTTTGGAAAGAAAGCTGCCCGTATTGATGTACGGAAATACGCCATTAGCCCCGCATGTCCGTATACACCGTCAATCTCCCGCCGCTCGGCGTGGGAACCCCCAAATTATACCGCCGTCTTACCCATCTGTGACACTTTTCTACGACGGAAACCGATCCGCGGACATCGAAAGGTTGGGAAGCCCTACTAAACTAGCATGTTTGAGATGAATTTACTAACCAAATAGTCTGTCATTATTTAAATATTAGCAACCACAGTAGCAATAAAAACCACTGCACTTTAAATGACGTTAAAAAATATGTAATATTAAAAAAATATGTAATGTTTTTTATTGTATTATAGACATTTACTATGTCATTATAGTATAAAAGGCTAAATAATCAAAGTAGCACAACATCAGTTGAAGAATTCAAAGACATTTTGGAGAGCTAACAAGCTACTCACCTCTGCGCCATTTTCACTCAGAGTTTGTTGTGCTTCAAACGGTAAAGTTTGTGTTGTGCAGAACTAGCCTACTATTACTGATTGGTGAGAGAGGTGTGGCCGCTGTGGTACATCCAATGAAGATGCCAAGAGTATATTCTCCAGAACTTTTAATAAAGGCTTGGAACAAGGGCTCTGTACTAGTATGTGTGTGTGTGTGGTCCTGAAAGTAGAAATAACAAAAATAGAATAAAGAATATAAATCCGTTATACATACAGAGTCCAGTATCAAATAAACAGTTCACAATATTACCTTCAACGTTGTCTTACGGTAACTTTAAGCGGCCATCCCGCAAGTTTAATAGAATAAACAATCATAATACACAAAGTAATATAAATAAGATTTGTTGAGATAAATAAGTATGTAAATATAAACCGTTTAAAATAAACATAGGCATTGCATGACATCCGAGGTAAATGAAACATAAATCTACGCAGCAAGTTAGAAATAAAACGTTCGCCGCACTTAAGGGGCTCATTTCCGATTAACTGTATATAATATCCCAACATAAACACTCTTGTACAATGCACATGTAGAAACTTACGGGTATCTGAACGCACACAATCAAAGATTCCCAGCGCGGTATATCGCTCCCTTCCCGATATGACTAAACCCGCGATCTAAAAGAAGAAAAGGAAAAACATGGCGGGGATAACGTCCAGTTTACGCTTGCCTCAGTCAGAGTCCCTATTGGTCACGTGTCTCTGGCGAAGTCGTCCAATGAGAGCAGGAACTGGGCGGGACTCGCAGGGTGCGAGCTGAGCATAACAGGCAGACTAAACCCGCAGCCCTTTAGCACAGCCGCCCCCAAATTTGCATTGTCAAATTTGTATAATTCAGAAGGGGCTGTCTGGGTCTGAAGTTGTGTCTGGAATAGCAGGGAGAGGGATAAGTCGAGCAACAGGCCTGGTATAATTGTGATCCTTCACTTGAACATCCGCTGTTCGGACTCGTCCGTCCACTCCTGGGATGACCTTGGTAACACGGCCTACTGGCCAGAGTGCTCTTGGCAGGTGCGGGTCCATTATCAAAACTACTGTACCCAGCTGCAGTGGGGGGGCATCCCTTTGCCACTTAGAACGAGTCTGGAGTGCGGGGAGATAATATTTAATAAAATGAACCCAGAACTGATCTGCAAGAACCTGTGAGTGCTTCCAGCGACGGCGGCTTAGTAGCTCTGCTTCAGTGTACACTGCCTGAGGCAATGACGGGTCAAGCCGCCCCATCAACAGAAGGTTTGGGGTAACTGGATCAGGATCAGCAATATCGGTTGATACATAGCCTAGTGGCTTGGAATTTAGAATCCCTTCCACTTCAACTAAAACCGTTCTTAGGACCTCTTCTGTAACTGTTTGGGCTTGCACTGTGGTATATAATGCGGCCTTGACCGACCTGATCTCTCGTTCCCAGACCCCTCCAAAGTGAGGTGCGCCAGGGGGATTGAATCGGAATTTGATCTGGTGCTTAGCTAATTGCTGTTGTAGTATGGGGTGCAATGACTGAAATGTCTGATGGAGCTCTCTCTCACCTCCTTTAAAGTTCGTGCCCTGATCCGATAAAAGTTCTGCTGGTTTTCCTCTTCGGGCAATAAATCGGCGAAGGCCCATTAAAAATGAGTCGGTGTCCAAGTTGGATAAAATATCTACGTGGACAGCTCTAGTGGTCAGACATTTGAACAATATCCCCCAACGTTTCTCGTTGCGCCTCCCAATCCGTACCATGAAGGGCCCAAAGCAGTCCACGCCTGTTGAAAAAAAGGGGGGCTTTAACAACCGCAGCCGTGCAGGGGGTAGGTCTGCCATCTTAGGTACAGTTGGGCTCGCTCGCCATCTCTGACAGTCGGGGCAAGAACGTTGATGCCGCTTGACAGCTTCTCGTCCGTGTAAGATCCAGTATTTCCGCCGAAGCTCCGCAAAGAGACGTTCTGCACCTGGATGTTTAAGGCTTTTGTCTGTGTTCTGGATTATCAACTTAGTGATTTTGTGGGCTGGATCCAAGACTATTGGGTGAATGGCATCACGTTCGAGCTGATCACTGTGGCGGAGCCTACCTCCTACACGGATCAACCGCACTGCTGCATCATATTCTGGTGCTAGTGTGACCAGCCGACTAGTAGAGGATACCAGTTTCCCTGCTGCCAGGTAGGTGTAATCATCAATGAAGCTGTCCAACTGAGCTTGCCTAAGAATATTTCTCTCTGCTGCTTGATAGTCTTCAGCGGAAGGACCAGGATGATTACCTGCCGCCCCGTGCCGGGATAAGGCGACTGCCTCGACCAGACTCCTGAAGGAGGAAAACTGCTCATAATCTGGCAATGGGGGGTTAGTAATTACCTTGGTTAGACCAATGCAGGTGGGTTTCCGTAGTTCAGTGGAATCTCCCTGACCACCTGTAGCTGGTTTGGTGGGCCACAATTCTGAAGAATGCAACAGAAATGATGGTCCATCTCGCCAACGGTTTCTTCCTGCCAGGTCCCTCAAGGTCTTCCCTCTGGTTATGTCATCTGCTGGGTTACTGGCCGAATCAACATAACGCCAGGCTCCAGCATCTGTCAGCTCCTGGATTTCTGCCACTCTGGTGCCGACAAACACTTTAAACTGGCACGAATCAGACTGGAGCCAGGTGAGCACGGTCGTGGAATCAGTCCAGAGAATCACATCGTGTATAGTTATGGTAAGTTCCTTCAACAGAAGTGCTGCTAGTTGACTGCCCGTCAATGCAGCGCACAGCTCTAATCGTGGCATTGATAGCTGACGCTTGGGGGCCACCCTTGATCGTGCAGTCAGGAATGCCACTTCCACTTGTCCCTTGGTACCTTCACTCCGTAGGTAAGCAACAGAGCCGTATGCTCGCTCCGAAGCGTCACAGAAGATGTGTATAGTTTGGTGACTACTGGAACGGTCGATTGCAGGGCTTACATAACAGCGAGGCAGGGTTACCTGTGGGAGATGCTGAAGCTCTTCTACCCATGCCGACCATGCCTGGAGGGCATCATCTGGCAGGGATGGGTCATCCCATTCTCTCTGCTTACTCCACAGGTGCTGCACCAAAGTCTTGGCCCTAGTGGTAAAGGGGATAAGGAAGCCTAAAGGGTCATACAGACTGGCCAGCACTCGGTATATACTTCTCATAGTAGGGATGGGATATTCCACCAGGCGACATTTGTATCCTAGGGTGTCAGAATGACATGACCAGCGAAGTCCCAAGGCTTGCTCTTGAGGGTCTGCCCCTGACCCATTAAGCCACAGCACACTGTTGCCTGACCTTGATTCCTTTGGCAAATGATTAATGACCTCAGGAGTGTTACTAGCCCACTGACGAAGTTCAAACCCGCCTGCAGCTAGCACTGCTTGCAACTGGTCGACTAAGTGTTTGGCTATATCTTTGGAGGGCAAGCTCTTCAGGCAGTTGTCCACATAGAAGCAGCGCTCCACTGCTATCCGAAGGTCTTCCCCTGGCTGACTATGATCAAACACGTGCTTCTGGAGAGCAAAGGTAGCACAGCATGGGCTACATGTGGTACCGAAAGGGAGAACCTGCCACTCATATACATTGGGTGGTAGTTCTTTCTGTAGGTCCCTCCATAGAAAACGAAGAAGAGGCTTGTCTTCAGGGAGCAATCTCACTTGGTGGAACATGCCTTTGATATCACTGCTGAAGGCTACAGAATGTTCCCTGAATCTCAGCAGGACACCTAACAAACTGGATGTTAAGGTCGGTCCAGGCAGAAGCAGGTCATTAAGGTTATTACCCTGGTAGGTGAATGAACAATTATAGACTATCCGATTCTTCTCATTATGACTCACAATGTGGTGGGGTATGTACCAGGATTCACTGGTTTGGTTCAGCTCCTGCTCCGAAACCTTAACAGTATATCCTGCTTGTTCCAACTTTCGCATTTCAGCGCAATAGGAGGCTGCTTTCTCTGGCTCTTTGAGCAGGCGTCTTTCTGTGCTACGGAGATGTGCTAGCACAGCTTCCTTTGGTGCATTAAGTTTGGGCATGTTCCTTACCCGTAGCAATGGCGTGGCATAACGCTGGACTCCTTCTACGTCTACCCGTGATGTTTTTTCCTCCAGCAGCCTCATAGCTTCCTGATCCTGTTTGGATCTGGTAACAAGCTTCTCATTCCTATAAGGCAACACATCCAGTTGCCAGAGCCTTTCAACTTGTTGAAATAACTCCGCAGCTGGTGAGGAGGTGGACACATGCAAGCACTGCGTGGGTTGGAGCTGCTGCTGAATGAGCTTGGTAGGTCCCTGGAGAGTCCAACCTAACCTGGTCTTTACTGCTGCGGGCCCCCCAGGTGGTCCTAAATGCACAGGCTCCACTGGTGTAATTAAGTGGGGGTAGTCGGACCCAATCAACACTAGAGGGTGGGCATTATCAAATGCTTGAAGTGGCAAACCCCTTAAGTGCTTGTATCTCCTTTGCAGTGATTTCACGGCGTAAGTGTGTTCCGCTAGGCCCAATTGGTCAGCAGTGAAAGCTCCCTGGATTCTGAAAGTCTTCTGTGGTTGACTGGCAGGGGATATAGTGAATGTGACTGATGTACCATGAATAACTCTAATGTCCTGACGTACAGTTCTCAGAGCAAGGTCCTCGGGATTCCCTTGAAGTTTAAGGGAATGGGCAGCAGCAGGAAGTAGGATTGTGCGCTCCGAGCCATCGTCTAGGATAGCATAAGTCTCCAGACTGTGTTCTCCATTGCGCAGTATCACTTTGCTGACCTTCAACAGCACTTGGCTACAACCTGCTCGCCTATCTAAATAGAGGACCTCGTTAGCGGAGCTGACAAGACATGTGCTGTTCCCTTTTTCTGGCCTTGTGTTGAGCTCATGGAGAGCATCGAGATGTTTCCCGTTACATTTCTTACAGGTCATCTTTAGACGACACTGTGCAGCTTGATGGGAGCGACCACAACGCCAACATCTCCTGTTGCTCTTCACCCAGGTGGTCTTCTGATCTACTGTGAGTTGACTGAAGTTTCCACACTGGTTCAGGTAATGTAGCGAATTAACACAGTAGGGACAATATGCCGTGCTCTTATCTTGTTGCTTACTGCTGCTAGCCGAAGGGGGCTCAGCTGAAGAGATGCTCACCACTTGGTCTGCCCCATGTAGAATAGTTGCCGTCCGATTAGGTTTAAATAGCCTATGTTTATCCCTTTTCATGTCTCCATCACCCTTTCCATCAGCTTGGGCAAAATCATATCCACTCTCTTGGATCCTTATCTCGTACTCTAACCAATCTGCAAAGTTCAGGAGGGTAGGAATACGGACATGTTGCGGATATAGATATCTCTTGAATTCAGCCCGCATGTCCTGTGGAAGCTTGGACAACAGCCGAGTGACATGTGAGCCGCACTGGAGCTCGATGTGCCCACTCTCCCCCAGCTGATCAAGCATGCCTACCAAGGCCCTCACTCTCAAGGCAAACTTCTTAAATCCACTAGCATCACTACTGCGGATATTGGGAGCGTCCATCAGTTCAGCAATTCTCCTCAAGGCCAGTTGATGAGGTTGCCCATAATGCTCTGTGAGGGAGGCCATAGTGTTTGAATAGGGTTGCTTGGAGTTCATATACGAGTCAGCTATGAGGAGTGCTTCCTCAAACTTGATATGATCTACTAGAATTTGGTACTTAAACCTCTCCGTTGCATCTTCAGGCAGGATGTTGTCAAGGGCTATTTTCAGTCTTGCAAACTCTCTCGGGTCCCCCTTAGTGAAATATGGGATCGTGGGCTTAGGGCCCCGATAAGCTATTTCTCGTTGGTGCTCTGGGCTAATAGGCACATGTTTAGGTGCTACTGCATCATAACTGCATTGTGACTCTGATTCAGAGCAACCTTCTGGTTCACAATAGACTGGAGTTAGATGCTGCCTCTCATATGACATTGGCTGCGGTGCCCTCCCCAATCGTCTGAGGCAGTCAGTCAGCTCCTCCACCAAACCCTGTGGCACTTCAGTGGTTGGTGATGGTTGAAGTGCTTCATGTACTACTGGAGGGGGCGGCAGCGGCCATTCTGCATCCTCTTCTGCCCACTTGCCTTGCCTTTTAGTGGACTCATGTGCCACCGGTAGATGGCGATCCAGTTCCTGGTGTGGTGGCTGCGCAAAGGGGGTGTGTGGCACAGAAGGTACTGGCTGTTGACTGATATGGGTGGGCTTTGGGGTATGGACACTGAGCTGTCTCTGCATCTGCATCATAGTTAGCTGGAGTCTATGGTTATCCTGCCGTAGTTGCTTAATTGCTTCTAATATCTCTGGGGATGCCTCTGTTCCTTGTTTGTGCTGTGGAGAAGGAGTGCTATCCTGCATCAGTCCTCCATATGGTGTTTGGCTGACTGACCGTGGGCAAACCCTAGGTACGGGACTGCTCTGCTCATACTGCTGCTGATACTCGAGCGGGGTCATCTTGGCTGCCCTCTCCATATCATGGTATTCTTCTGGCATTCTAGCAATATGGCCCATCATGTGCATCGGGGAGTGAGGTCTGTCATGAGCTGGGAGATAGACATCATAATCATCAAATCTAGCTGGCAGACGTGTGTGCCGCCTGGGCCTGGTATTAGTAGGCTGAGCTTCCCCAAGAGGCTGATCGGAGAACATTATTCTAAACTTCCACAGTAGCCACCGTATCCGGCTCGAAGGACCAAAATTGTTGTGCAGAACTAGCCTACTATTACTGATTGGTGAGAGAGGTGTGGCCGCTGTGGTACATCCAATGAAGATGCCAAGAGTATATTCTCCAGAACTTTTAATAAAGGCTTGGAACAAGGGCTCTGTACTAGTATGTGTGTGTGTGTGGTCCTGAAAGTAGAAATAACAAAAATAGAATAAAGAATATAAATCCGTTATACATACAGAGTCCAGTATCAAATAAACAGTTCACAATATTACCTTCAACGTTGTCTTACGGTAACTTTAAGCGGCCATCCCGCAAGTTTAATAGAATAAACAATCATAATACACAAAGTAATATAAATAAGATTTGTTGAGATAAATAAGTATGTAAATATAAACCGTTTAAAATAAACATAGGCATTGCATGACATCCGAGGTAAATGAAACATAAATCTACGCAGCAAGTTAGAAATAAAACGTTCGCCGCACTTAAGGGGCTCATTTCCGATTAACTGTATATAATATCCCAACATAAACACTCTTGTACAATGCACATGTAGAAACTTACGGGTATCTGAACGCACACAATCAAAGATTCCCAGCGCGGTATATCGCTCCCTTCCCGATATGACTAAACCCGCGTTCTAAAAGAAGAAAAGGAAAAACATGGCGGGGATAACGTCCAGTTTACGCTTGCCTCAGTCAGAGTCCCTATTGGTCACGTGTCTCTGGCGAAGTCGTCCAATGAGAGCAGGAACTGGGCGGGACTCGCAGGGTGCGAGCTGAGCATAACAGGCAGACTAAACCCGCAGCCCTTTAGCACAGTTTGTTTACGTTGTTTCTATGGAAACTGCTCTGACTCTCCGCTTGACCGTAATATAAAGGCATGTATGCAGTAATTTTCTGATTGCAAAGTACAGGATTTAAGATTTGAATTAGTAACAGTACCGTGGGAAACAAAACATATATGTTATTGATCCCACGAAGAAAGTTTTCAATTTTCTCCTTCTTTCAGTTCTTAAATAACGTGTCAGTTTTTGCTCTGTTTGGTTCGGATTTACCATTTTAACATTGTAGCAGTTCCTAGGCAATACACAGACAAATTCTTTTTTTTAGGATGGAATTGTTATGCTGCAAACGATTACCTTCACGTTTCAACAAAGGTACTTGCTTTTGATATATAATTTTTTGTACATGTGTACTCTGGTCATACCCCTTGTACATATGGATGGCATGGAAGGACAGTCACTGCAGTCACCTATACTCTCCCTGTCTGCTTTTCTCATTTAAGTGTTGATACGGCAAAAGAAGATGGACCTTTTGTAGAAATTTCCAGCCAGAGACTTGGTTCCTATATGAAGAGAATATTTTATTTTAATTCAGGCTAAGAAACTACAGAAAACCAGCTCTGCATGTGATCTCCCCTTTACTGCACAAGGAGGGCACACACATCAACAATTAGCAATGCAGCAAAATACAGATGAACAATTTCTCACAGTTTCAGAATAAATCAGATTTCTCTGTAATTCAGAGATTGTCTAAGACTTCTGCTAGATCATTTTCTGCACTTGAACCTAATTTCAAGATAAATGACACCTGGGTCTATTAAAAGAAGGTGATGCTGCCTGACCCACCAACCAAGGCTGGGAGGAAAGGGAGGAATACTAGTCAAAGGAAGGAAGAAAAGCAGCCCACCCTGTCTCATGGTCATGGATACAAAAGTCAGGGAGTGTTACGAAGAAGACACCACACTTAAGACCATTGGTTTTATGCACTGAATTACACCAGATAGAGTTTTTGCATTCTAGCTGTGTTACGTAACATTCCTCAGCCTTCATTTGTTTCCACAGAATGCAGGACATAATTTAGGGTGCCAAACAAAACAACGAACTGCAGTATAGCCAATTATTTGTTTCAGTAGTTTTATAACAACTCGAACATAAAATGTTTGTTTTTCTTAGATAAAAGTCCAGTTGAAACAGACTTTATTTTTAAAAGTTAGATTGGATTTAAGAGATGGAACATGTTGCTTGTGTTAATACTACTTTGATTTTGAGGATGAAGTCTGAAGTGTAGGTGACGTGTAACAGGTTGTTATTTTACTTTTAATTTATAATTATACAAGATTCTGTTTTCCTTCTTCTGTCTAACCTGATGGGTACAATATCCTTTAAACTTTCCCATGATGCTTTTGTCCTGCATCGCCCCTCCCTCTGTCTTTTCCCCTTCATAAGGGTCCCGACCTCATTTCCTCTTCCCTTTGGTGTATTGCACACGTGGGAAGAGGTGAGGATCTAGTGGCAGGGTCCCCCGAGTTAGTAAATCAATTGTATAATTATGACCCATATATATTATATTTGATTTATTATTCATCATAAGCAGGGGATAGAAAACACGTCTATACATAAGTATATACATTGTTTTACTTTGTGCAGAGAGAGCGAGAGGGCCAGAGCATATGAAGTTTACCCCTTTCCTTATTGTTCCCAACAGTTTCAATAAAATCCAGGAACGACAACGGCGTCTGTAATATCCCTTCCTCCTGCACCCCACACACACCTAATAACACCCCAAAACACAATGCAGAGTATAGGCAGGGAATGACCGGTTACATAGGTACACTAGTGCGACTTGTAAATATGCCCTTAATTTATGCCTGAATATCCCTCCCATATAGTGGCTGACCACATATCATGTGAAAGACCCGGAGAGAGTGAGTGTATATATATATATGTATGATGTGCATGTGAGAGACACCATCGGAAGTCCGGTTCAGTTCCTCAGAGGCACTACTATGGAGGCGCTTACAGTAATAAACTTGCTGACCGCAAAAACTGGCACTATGATGGAAGTTATGCAGATGTGCAGAGTAGATGGAATAATTTTTGTACCTCAATAAGATTGTATGCCTTTTGCCTGTGTCTCCAGCCAGTGCCGGGGGTGAAACGCGCCTGCAATTATCAGCGGGATAACATTATCGTTCTTTTTAACCTGTGGAAAATGAAAGACCGATTTGCTGGCCAGATTTATTTATGAATCATAAACATGTTGTGGGCTATATAAGTAAAGTCAGGGCTCTCAAGTCTTATGCATTGACTGTGAGACACTTGCATTTCAACCAGTTCACATGCTCACGCGCCGCACCTTATGTTTGTCAAGCTGAGAAGTAAGGGTTAGGGTTATAATTATCAATAAATAATGTACTTCCCTGTGAAACAATGATGCTGGATGTTTATTTGCATATCATGATATGGTGCAGCCTTTTAATAGGTTTCTGTTTTTCTGTTAATCCATTCATGGTGTTGAATAAGTCAGCAAGCATAAGTGTAAGGCTAGTGAGTGACTGGTGTTTTCGGGGGAGACTCCCTAGAGCTGGAGAGAAATACCTTAAGGCACGGGATGAAAAATCCCAAATCTTCCAGGAAAAATGTCAGCATTATATGTATTTGCCACACAGAACAGAACAAAAAATTCCTTAGGGAATCACACGCCTACCATAGTCACTATACTACTCAGAATAGAATAGAACTTGTCAATAGGAACACATGAGAATTTGTGCAGTGCTGTTTCACAGTGGATTCTCACTGGTTTTCCCCAAGACTGGTACGATACATTTTATTTAGTTTCAAACCACAGGTTATTGCAAGAGGGATCAATTGGTTTACTTTTATACTGGTGCAAGGAAACTATTATTATGATGGTGGGTTATCAAACACAGTAGCTGGCTACCTCAGACATAAGACGCCCATTATGTACCTGTGTGTCACCTATATGGGCTTGGAATCTGTATATCAATTGAAATAATTATTCATAGCCCAGATAGCATCATGTTATTGTTTCAGCGTTGAAGTATAGTTAAATGCATTGAATTATGGTCAGTGATGAAGTATCAGCATTGAAACTGAATTGATTTTTGGTCAGATGTTCAATATTGAAAAATTAATGGTGGCGAAACCTTGATATAAAGTGACTTTTTCAACATTGAAAATAAGATGCTGAGTTAACATCAATATTATTGAAAATAAAAATGGAAAAATGAATTTATGGGGGGCGGCATGATGGTGCAGTGGTTAGCACTGTTGCCTCACACCTCTGGGACCCGGGTTTGAGTCTCTGCCTGGGTAGCATGTGTGGAGTTTGCATGTTCTCCCCATGTCGTCGTGAGGTTTCCTCCGGGTACTCTGGTTTCCCCCCACAGTCCAAAAACATGCTGAGGCTAATTGCAGTTGCTAAATTGCCCGTAGGTGTGTGTGTGAGAGTCACTGGTGTGTGAGTGTGCCCTGCAATGGGCTGGCCCCCCATCCTGGGTTGTTCCCTGCCTCGTGCCCATTGCTTCCAGGATAGGCTCCGGACCCCCCCGCGACCCAGTAGGATAAGCGGTTTGGAAAATGGATGGATGGATGGATGTGCACCAAAGCACACACGTTTTTTTCTGGTGGCTTAAACACATTTTTGTAACTACTGGCTATTCCCTCCATAGAAAACGAAGAAGAGGCTTGTCTTCAGGGAGCAATCTCACTTGGTGGAACATGCCTTTGATATCACTGCTGAAGGCTACAGAATGTTCCCTGAATCTCAGCAGGACACCTAACAAACTGGATGTTAAGGTCGGTCCAGGCAGAAGCAGGTCATTAAGGTTATTACCCTGGTAGGTGAATGAACAATTATAGACTATCCGATTCTTCTCATTATGACTCACAATGTGGTGGGGTATGTACCAGGATTCACTGGTTTGGTTCAGCTCCTGCTCCGAAACCTTAACAGTATATCCTGCTTGTTCCAACTTTCGCATTTCAGCGCAATAGGAGGCTGCTTTCTCTGGCTCTTTGAGCAGGCGTCTTTCTGTGCTACGGAGATGTGCTAGCACAGCTTCCTTTGGTGCATTAAGTTTGGGCATGTTCCTTACCCGTAGCAATGGCGTGGCATAACGCTGGACTCCTTCTACGTCTACCCGTGATGTTTTTTCCTCCAGCAGCCTCATAGCTTCCTGATCCTGTTTGGATCTGGTAACAAGCTTCTCATTCCTATAAGGCAACACATCCAGTTGCCAGAGCCTTTCAACTTGTTGAAATAACTCCGCAGCTGGTGAGGAGGTGGACACATGCAAGCACTGCGTGGGTTGGAGCTGCTGCTGAATGAGCTTGGTAGGTCCCTGGAGAGTCCAACCTAACCTGGTCTTTACTGCTGCGGGCCCCCCAGGTGGTCCTAAATGCACAGGCTCCACTGGTGTAATTAAGTGGGGGTAGTCGGACCCAATCAACACTAGAGGGTGGGCATTATCAAATGCTTGAAGTGGCAAACCCCTTAAGTGCTTGTATCTCCTTTGCAGTGATTTCACGGCGTAAGTGTGTTCCGCTAGGCCCAATTGGTCAGCAGTGAAAGCTCCCTGGATTCTGAAAGTCTTCTGTGGTTGACTGGCAGGGGATATAGTGAATGTGACTGATGTACCATGAATAACTCTAATGTCCTGACGTACAGTTCTCAGAGCAAGGTCCTCGGGATTCCCTTGAAGTTTAAGGGAATGGGCAGCAGCAGGAAGTAGGATTGTGCGCTCCGAGCCATCGTCTAGGATAGCATAAGTCTCCAGACTGTGTTCTCCATTGCGCAGTATCACTTTGCTGACCTTCAACAGCACTTGGCTACAACCTGCTCGCCTATCTAAATAGAGGACCTCGTTAGCGGAGCTGACAAGACATGTGCTGTTCCCTTTTTCTGGCCTTGTGTTGAGCTCATGGAGAGCATCGAGATGTTTCCCGTTACATTTCTTACAGGTCATCTTTAGACGACACTGTGCAGCTTGATGGGAGCGACCACAACGCCAACATCTCCTGTTGCTCTTCACCCAGGTGGTCTTCTGATCTACTGTGAGTTGACTGAAGTTTCCACACTGGTTCAGGTAATGTAGCGAATTAACACAGTAGGGACAATATGCCGTGCTCTTATCTTGTTGCTTACTGCTGCTAGCCGAAGGGGGCTCAGCTGAAGAGATGCTCACCACTTGGTCTGCCCCATGTAGAATAGTTGCCGTCCGATTAGGTTTAAATAGCCTATGTTTATCCCTTTTCATGTCTCCATCACCCTTTCCATCAGCTTGGGCAAAATCATATCCACTCTCTTGGATCCTTATCTCGTACTCTAACCAATCTGCAAAGTTCAGGAGGGTAGGAATACGGACATGTTGCGGATATAGATATCTCTTGAATTCAGCCCGCATGTCCTGTGGAAGCTTGGACAACAGCCGAGTGACATGTGAGCCGCACTGGAGCTCGATGTGCCCACTCTCCCCCAGCTGATCAAGCATGCCTACCAAGGCCCTCACTCTCAAGGCAAACTTCTTAAATCCACTAGCATCACTACTGCGGATATTGGGAGCGTCCATCAGTTCAGCAATTCTCCTCAAGGCCAGTTGATGAGGTTGCCCATAATGCTCTGTGAGGGAGGCCATAGTGTTTGAATAGGGTTGCTTGGAGTTCATATACGAGTCAGCTATGAGGAGTGCTTCCTCAAACTTGATATGATCTACTAGAATTTGGTACTTAAACCTCTCCGTTGCATCTTCAGGCAGGATGTTGTCAAGGGCTATTTTCAGTCTTGCAAACTCTCTCGGGTCCCCCTTAGTGAAATATGGGATCGTGGGCTTAGGGCCCCGATAAGCTATTTCTCGTTGGTGCTCTGGGCTAATAGGCACATGTTTAGGTGCTACTGCATCATAACTGCATTGTGACTCTGATTCAGAGCAACCTTCTGGTTCACAATAGACTGGAGTTAGATGCTGCCTCTCATATGACATTGGCTGCGGTGCCCTCCCCAATCGTCTGAGGCAGTCAGTCAGCTCCTCCACCAAACCCTGTGGCACTTCAGTGGTTGGTGATGGTTGAAGTGCTTCATGTACTACTGGAGGGGGCGGCAGCGGCCATTCTGCATCCTCTTCTGCCCACTTGCCTTGCCTTTTAGTGGACTCATGTGCCACCGGTAGATGGCGATCCAGTTCCTGGTGTGGTGGCTGCGCAAAGGGGGTGTGTGGCACAGAAGGTACTGGCTGTTGACTGATATGGGTGGGCTTTGGGGTATGGACACTGAGCTGTCTCTGCATCTGCATCATAGTTAGCTGGAGTCTATGGTTATCCTGCCATAGTTGCTTAATTGCTTCTAATATCTCTGGGGATGCCTCTGTTCCTTGTTTGTGCTGTGGAGAAGGAGTGCTATCCTGCATCAGTCCTCCATATGGTGTTTGGCTGACTGACCGTGGGCAAACCCTAGGTACGGGACTGCTCTGCTCATACTGCTGCTGATACTCGAGCGGGGTCATCTTGGCTGCCCTCTCCATATCATGGTATTCTTCTGGCATTCTAGCAATATGGCCCATCATGTGCATCGGGGAGTGAGGTCTGTCATGAGCTGGGAGATAGACATCATAATCATCAAATCTAGCTGGCAGACGTGTGTGCCGCCTGGGCCTGGTATTAGTAGGCTGAGCTTCCCCAAGAGGCTGATCGGAGAACATTATTCTAAACTTCCACAGTAGCCACCGTATCCGGCTCGAAGGACCAAAATTGTTGTGCAGAACTAGCCTACTATTACTGATTGGTGAGAGAGGTGTGGCCGCTGTGGTACATCCAATGAAGATGCCAAGAGTATATTCTCCAGAACTTTTAATAAAGGCTTGGAACAAGGGCTCTGTACTAGTATGTGTGTGTGTGTGGTCCTGAAAGTAGAAATAACAAAAATAGAATAAAGAATATAAATCCGTTATACATACAGAGTCCAGTATCAAATAAACAGTTCACAATATTACCTTCAACGTTGTCTTACGGTAACTTTAAGCGGCCATCCCGCAAGTTTAATAGAATAAACAATCATAATACACAAAGTAATATAAATAAGATTTGTTGAGATAAATAAGTATGTAAATATAAACCGTTTAAAATAAACATAGGCATTGCATGACATCCGAGGTAAATGAAACATAAATCTACGCAGCAAGTTAGAAATAAAACGTTCGCCGCACTTAAGGGGCTCATTTCCGATTAACTGTATATAATATCCCAACATAAACACTCTTGTACAATGCACATGTAGAAACTTACGGGTATCTGAACGCACACAATCAAAGATTCCCAGCGCGGTATATCGCTCCCTTCCCGATATGACTAAACCCGCGTTCTAAAAGAAGAAAAGGAAAAACATGGCGGGGATAACGTCCAGTTTACGCTTGCCTCAGTCAGAGTCCCTATTGGTCACGTGTCTCTGGCGAAGTCGTCCAATGAGAGCAGGAACTGGGCGGGACTCGCAGGGTGCGAGCTGAGCATAACAGGCAGACTAAACCCGCAGCCCTTTAGCACAGTTTGTTTACGTTGTTTCTATGGAAACTGCTCTGACTCTCCGCTTGACCGTAATATAAAGGCATGTATGCAGTAATTTTCTGATTGCAAAGTACAGGATTTAAGATTTGAATTAGTAACAGTACCGTGGGAAACAAAACATATATGTTATTGATCCCACGAAGAAAGTTTTCAATTTTCTCCTTCTTTCAGTTCTTAAATAACGTGTCAGTTTTTGCTCTGTTTGGTTCGGATTTACCATTTTAACATTGTAGCAGTTCCTAGGCAATACACAGACAAATTCTTTTTTTTAGGATGGAATTGTTATGCTGCAAACGATTACCTTCACGTTTCAACAAAGGTACTTGCTTTTGATATATAATTTTTTGTACATGTGTACTCTGGTCATACCCCTTGTACATATGGATGGCATGGAAGGACAGTCACTGCAGTCACCTATACTCTCCCTGTCTGCTTTTCTCATTTAAGTGTTGATACGGCAAAAGAAGATGGACCTTTTGTAGAAATTTCCAGCCAGAGACTTGGTTCCTATATGAAGAGAATATTTTATTTTAATTCAGGCTAAGAAACTACAGAAAACCAGCTCTGCATGTGATCTCCCCTTTACTGCACAAGGAGGGCACACACATCAACAATTAGCAATGCAGCAAAATACAGATGAACAATTTCTCACAGTTTCAGAATAAATCAGATTTCTCTGTAATTCAGAGATTGTCTAAGACTTCTGCTAGATCATTTTCTGCACTTGAACCTAATTTCAAGATAAATGACACCTGGGTCTATTAAAAGAAGGTGATGCTGCCTGACCCACCAACCAAGGCTGGGAGGAAAGGGAGGAATACTAGTCAAAGGAAGGAAGAAAAGCAGCCCACCCTGTCTCATGGTCATGGATACAAAAGTCAGGGAGTGTTACGAAGAAGACACCACACTTAAGACCATTGGTTTTATGCACTGAATTACACCAGATAGAGTTTTTGCATTCTAGCTGTGTTACGTAACATTCCTCAGCCTTCATTTGTTTCCACAGAATGCAGGACATAATTTAGGGTGCCAAACAAAACAACGAACTGCAGTATAGCCAATTATTTGTTTCAGTAGTTTTATAACAACTCGAACATAAAATGTTTGTTTTTCTTAGATAAAAGTCCAGTTGAAACAGACTTTATTTTTAAAAGTTAGATTGGATTTAAGAGATGGAACATGTTGCTTGTGTTAATACTACTTTGATTTTGAGGATGAAGTCTGAAGTGTAGGTGACGTGTAACAGGTTGTTATTTTACTTTTAATTTATAATTATACAAGATTCTGTTTTCCTTCTTCTGTCTAACCTGATGGGTACAATATCCTTTAAACTTTCCCATGATGCTTTTGTCCTGCATCGCCCCTCCCTCTGTCTTTTCCCCTTCATAAGGGTCCCGACCTCATTTCCTCTTCCCTTTGGTGTATTGCACACGTGGGAAGAGGTGAGGATCTAGTGGCAGGGTCCCCCGAGTTAGTAAATCAATTGTATAATTATGACCCATATATTATATATTATATTTGATTTATTATTCATCATAAGCAGGGGATAGAAAACACGTCTATACATAAGTATATACATTGTTTTACTTTGTGCAGAGAGAGCGAGAGGGCCAGAGCATATGAAGTTTACCCCTTTCCTTATTGTTCCCAACAGTTTCAATAAAATCCAGGAACGACAACGGCGTCTGTAATATCCCTTCCTCCTGCACCCCACACACACCTAATAACACCCCAAAACACAATGCAGAGTATAGGCAGGGAATGACCGGTTACATAGGTACACTAGTGCGACTTGTAAATATGCCCTTAATTTATGCCTGAATATCCCTCCCATATAGTGGCTGACCACATATCATGTGAAAGACCCGGAGAGAGTGAGTGTATATATATATATGTATGATGTGCATGTGAGAGACACCATCGGAAGTCCGGTTCAGTTCCTCAGAGGCACTACTATGGAGGCGCTTACAGTAATAAACTTGCTGACCGCAAAAACTGGCACTATGATGGAAGTTATGCAGATGTGCAGAGTAGATGGAATAATTTTTGTACCTCAATAAGATTGTATGCCTTTTGCCTGTGTCTCCAGCCAGTGCCGGGGGTGAAACGCGCCTGCAATTATCAGCGGGATAACATTATCGTTCTTTTTAACCTGTGGAAAATGAAAGACCGATTTGCTGGCCAGATTTATTTATGAATCATAAACATGTTGTGGGCTATATAAGTAAAGTCAGGGCTCTCAAGTCTTATGCATTGACTGTGAGACACTTGCATTTCAACCAGTTCACATGCTCACGCGCCGCACCTTATGTTTGTCAAGCTGAGAAGTAAGGGTTAGGGTTATAATTATCAATAAATAATGTACTTCCCTGTGAAACAATGATGCTGGATGTTTATTTGCATATCATGATATGGTGCAGCCTTTTAATAGGTTTCTGTTTTTCTGTTAATCCATTCATGGTGTTGAATAAGTCAGCAAGCATAAGTGTAAGGCTAGTGAGTGACTGGTGTTTTCGGGGGAGACTCCCTAGAGCTGGAGAGAAATACCTTAAGGCACGGGATGAAAAATCCCAAATCTTCCAGGAAAAATGTCAGCATTATATGTATTTGCCACACAGAACAGAACAAAAAATTCCTTAGGGAATCACACGCCTACCATAGTCACTATACTACTCAGAATAGAATAGAACTTGTCAATAGGAACACATGAGAATTTGCGCAGTGCTGTTTCACAGTGGATTCTCACTGGTTTTCCCCAAGACTGGTACGATACATTTTATTTAGTTTCAAACCACAGGTTATTGCAAGAGGGATCAATTGGTTTACTTTTATACTGGTGCAAGGAAACTATTATTATGATGGTGGGTTATCAAACACAGTAGCTGGCTACCTCAGACATAAGACGCCCATTATGTACCTGTGTGTCACCTATATGGGCTTGGAATCTGTATATCAATTGAAATAATTATTCATAGCCCAGATAGCATCATGTTATTGTTTCAGCGTTGAAGTATAGTTAAATGCATTGAATTATGGTCAGTGATGAAGTATCAGCATTGAAACTGAATTGATTTTTGGTCAGATGTTCAATATTGAAAAATTTATGGTGGCGAAACCTTGATATAAAGTGACTTTTTCAACATTGAAAATAAGATGCTGAGTTAACATCAATATTATTGAAAATAAAAATGGAAAAATGAATTTATGGGGGGCGGCATGATGGTGCAGTGGTTAGCACTGTTGCCTCACACCTCTGGGACCCGGGTTTGAGTCTCTGCCTGGGTAGCATGTGTGGAGTTTGCATGTTCTCCCCATGTCGTCGTGAGGTTTCCTCCGGGTACTCTGGTTTCCCCCCACAGTCAAAAAACATGCTGAGGCTAATTGCAGTTGCTAAATTGCCCGTAGGTGTGTGTGTGAGAGTCACTGGTGTGTGAGTGTGCCCTGCAATGGGCTGGCCCCCCATCCTGGGTTGTTCCCTGCCTCGTGCCCATTGCTTCCAGGATAGGCTCCGGACCCCCCCGCGACCCAGTAGGATAAGCGGTTTGGAAAATGGATGGATGGATGGATGTGCACCAAAGCACACACGTTTTTTTCTGGTGGCTTAAACACATTTTTGTAACTACTGGCTATTTTGCAAAAACTCTGCACACAAATAAAAAAACCACCAAATCAGCAAAACATTGTAGGTCTCTTGCAAAAGCTAATAAATCTTGCTTAATTCTTCAAACCTTTGAAAAATTGTATTTTTGTACCAATCAGTTAACACAAACCATCATCTTAATAAGCACACAATGCACCAACTACACACTGATGGTAGGAATGGAAAACACATCTGGCTTTTGCTTTCTCTGTGCACGAGGTATGTCAATTTGAGGTCATACTTTTGTCATAAATAGTTCTGTAAACACAATTCAAGATTCAAATTTCAAGTATGAATGTTTATTCACATGCATCAAAAGAAACATATGACAACATACAATTTCACTGAGAGAGAGAAAAAAAATCATTCTTGTCGTCTCTTTGGGTCCGGCTACAGAATTTCATCAACATCACATGCAATGCTTTCTAGTCCAAGGCACCGGGGAAACTCTCCTGGAGTGCCTTATCCTGGCCTGACATGATGCCTGGTCAATATCCTCGCATGCCTCCTCCATTGCCTGTAAAAGAGCCATGCGTTGATGGGGTTGACGATCATAGACCTTCCAGCACCAGGCAGAGAAGAATTCTTCAATCGGATTCAAGAATGGAGAGTAAGGCGGGAGGTTGAGTACAGTGAAGAGTGGGCGACTGTAAACCAGTTGCGAACTAAAGCAGTCCTATGGAAACTAATATTGTCCCATATGATGACATAACTGGTCTGTGAACATTAGTGAGCATATGATGTAGGCTGTCCAGGAATGTAATAATGTGTGCAGTGTTACATGGGCCCAGGGTTGCATGATGGTGAACAGCACCGTTCTGACTTATAGCTGCACACATAGTTATGTTACCACCACGCTGTCCTGGGACATTGGTTATGGCACCGTGTCCAGTAATGTTCCTGCCATGCCAACGCGTTCACTGTTTCTTTCAAAAGGGACTCTGTAAATGTGCTTCATCCTGATTCTGTTGCATGCCAGTACACGAGATAATGCAGAGATGCTCACATTGTTCATGTTTTGGGAGATGGTGTCATCCTCTATTATACGCTGCTGTATTTCTCGTAGCCTAATGGATTTATTTGTGATCACCATATTAACTATATGGGTCTCTCGTTCTTCAGTGAACATTCTTCCTCTGCCCCCAGATTCTGGATGTCTAGCAGGTCTGTAGAGTAACCTTTTCAGTTTTTACCTGTACAGCATTGTTGTGTTTCTCATTAGAGTATAGTACTATTACAAAACGTACTGTGAAGTAACTGTACTAACCGATTCTCATTTGGAACCGTCCTTATGATGCCTGCTACAGCGTAGCGGCTCAGGTCAGGCTGAACCCGTTGGCCAGCTTCCCTCAGGGTCATTCTATGGTTGATCACATGATCCACTGTTGTAGCTCTGATGACATCAGTTATTATATTTCTTCTTACCCTTCCTCCTTCCTCTTCACCTCCTCATCCTCTAAATTCACCTCCTAGTCTTCATCCTCTTCCTCGCCCTTCTCTAATTCTCACTCTTCTCAGTCTTCCTTCTCCCTTCATTGTTCTCCACACTGAAAGCTTACTGTACCTGTGGCTTATTTATAGCGCTCATGCTGATTGCAAAGTGAACTAATTATCTAAAACCGTTTTCACATGTGACAGTGTGGCCAGACAGTTGGCAAAATAGTGTAAACAATAGCCGTAAAATGTGTATAGTTTTACTAGGAGTGTGTTGGTCATTTGGAAATTGTGTGTAAAACAGTGAGTTGTGTTTACAGTTCCGCAAAAAGAGTGCTGTGCAGTGGATTGTATTTACACATTTGCAAATTGTGTGTTACAAAAGTGCAAACTGAGTGCAAAACAGTGAGTAATTTTGCTATAACTATTAATAGTTTTATAAGAATCATTGTTAGTGTTTAAGTATTCAGAAAAACTGTAAAAAAATTAAACGGGGGTGACTGTCCATTAAGCTAATCTGCAATCCTATTACACATAGCATGACACAGTACTGTTTTTGACTTTTTCTTTTAATCCACCGCGATTGTGATGAATGGGGCAAGAGAACAAAAACCACAGAAATGGCTCTTTGCATGCTATCCAGTGACTACGCGAGATGGTATAGTCTCTATGGTTTAACTAGAGAAGGCTTGGAGGAAAATGCTGTGGAAAACTGATTATTTTGTGTCTTCTCTATGCCTGGGCTCTCTAGGAAAAGCATAGAGACCATATGTATCTCTACAATTGATTTCTGTGGGGTGCACATATATAATATATATCAAATTTATATTATATAGATTATATCTAAGCATCATTCATACTTGAGTGAGAAGACAATTATAAATCATGTTATGAAAAGGTTTCTGTGTCGGAAAGGTACAGAAAGAGCCTAACGCAGGTTTACAGGAAACAAAGGTGTGGTGTAGGACAAGGACATGGACAGAGAAAGGCAATGGCACAACCCCTCAATATGATCAATTCATCTACTCTGTGTCGTCCTCCCAGCTGTCAAAGTAATTGTCAGCAAATGATGTACTTGACACGTACATTATTTACGTGTCAAGCCGTTCGGACGTTTTAACACGTCTTAAAACTACGTGTTAACGCAGCCAATCTGAACGTCTTAACACGTTTAAAATTGGGTGCTACCACTTTATCGGTTTTGAGGGGAAGCCCTGCAGACAGTCATTGCAAGAAGGGAAATATGTTCCTCGGTCACTAGATAATGACCTCAGGTGGCTGATTGACTGTCAGTGCCTGATCTGTTCCATGTTTTTACAGTTTTTTATTAGATTTGTTTAAAATACGTGGGAAAAAAATTAACAATGCAGTCACAGAATAATTATTTTGCATTTTAAAATAGTTTAATACTGCAGCACAGGAACAATACATGCAAAAGTATGGCAAGGAGTTTTAACATTTAATCGCTAGACTGGATATGTATTGCAGATATCTATCTTCCTAGTCAAAGAGAGCATTTCAGATATCCACAATGACATTCTTCCTATCCACAATTGTCATTTCAGATATCTAGAATGGCTATGCGACGTACATCCGGTAAAATATAAGGCAGCTAAATTATTGATGCCATTCATACTGTTGCTATGACCGTTCACTATAAACTCCTTATTACAAATAAATGAATAAATACATAAGTTTCTTTGCTGAATATATAGTTTTTGCTGTTAATGCAGAACAGAAAGTGATCAAAATGATAAGTTTAGCTCATCTGCACTGTTCACCACAAAGACACCAGTGCAATTAAATCAATATTAGCCAGATTTACCATTTTTGCTCCAGTTTCATTAAATGTTAAAACTGCCAGTTATACTTTGTAAAGATTTAAAGATAACTGTTCTGCCAGTTTAAATAAGCCCGTGATTCACCCCTCCAACAAATGGACTGTGCTGAAAACAACATCACAGTCACGTTTGACACGTAATACATATGTTGTCTATACGTATTAACAACGTAGGACTCACATGGCTGAACGTAGAGACCACGTGACTACAACGTACAGGGCACGTACTGCATACGTATAGCCCTTACGTCAAAAGGGGTGTGTACGTTTATGCCAACCAATAGCATAGATGCATTAAAGGTACAAACGTCTTAAGAGGTTCAAATTGGCCGCATTAACATGCAGTTTTAAGACGTGTTAAGATGTCCGAATGGCTTAACATGTAAATAATATAGGTGTTAAGACATAATTTGTTGACATGGGCGTCAAAGTAGATGTTAAGTCCCAAATGGCCTTCCATAACAAAGTGGTCTTTCAAAATAAAATCAAAATCAAATTCTTCACCCTTTGGTTGTTATTCTGTGTGGCTTCTCTTATATGTAATGAAATAGACCAGGGTGACAAAATAAGTATTACTGTATATACAATGTTGTCATGGAAATAAATCAATACTTATGTTTAATCAATTAGCCTATGATTACGGTTTAAAAGAAAATTGCGAAGAGCCATTTTCCTTTGCATCCCAACAATTTTGATTTCATACATCATAAATAAAACCACATATTTGTGATGTGTGATGTATTTGTGATTTTTTTTCTATAGATAATCTGCAGTATATGGAGTCCCTTAGATGTCAGGGTGAGAAAATATATTTTTAATTGTTTTGTGTTTCCTCTTAATAGTTTTGCGTTCCCTCACAATACTTTTCCTAATAATAATAACTGTACTCTGTTCATTTAAAGTACAAAAGTTAGAATTAATGGATTAATAAGTATAAACCAAAATAATACAGACATGTCCAGTTACGTGTACTTTACTGTTTACAGTAACTGGCAGTCATTGGACATAGTGCAATTATTATTATCATCATTATTTGTTATTATTATTATTATTATTATCCATCCATTTTCCAAACCACTTATCCTACTGGGTCACGGGGGGTCCGGAGCCTATCCCGGAAGCAATGGGCATGAGGCAGGGAACAACCCAGGATGTGGGACCAGCCCATCGCAGGGCACACTCACACACCATGCATTCACACATGCACACCTACAGGCAATTTAGCAAGTCCAATTAGCCTCAGCATATTTTTCGACTGTGGGGGGAAACCGGAGTACCCGGAGGAAACCCCAGGACGACATGGGGAGAACATGCAAACTCTGCACACATGTGACCCAGGCGGAGACTCGAACCCGGGTCCCAGAGGCAACACTGCACCACCATGCCGCCCCACTCTCAAGACCACATCATCTAATATAATCTCAATATGTGACTGTGTATATTTCTCACACAAGGATAACTGAGAGGTTATCTGACAATGCTCCAGTCCAGTGTCCATAATATACACTTCTTCATTACGCTAATCGTTATCAATCGCATTTTCAGATGCAGAACTTTGGGGACAGAAGCAAAAAAGTTACTCATTGATGCCTTTAGTGTAACTGAGCTACAAAAAAAATCCATCTGCTCAATTTTTGCTCCACTTCTCTTTTCCTGCATTTCCATGAAACTTTCAAGTTGGCGCTGGGGCTTGTGGTCAACCAATAGGAAAAGTTTATCACTATAAGCCCCACCCAGTAAGTCTTGGTCGAGAAAAAAAGTATGTTCTTTTTGGAACTAAAAAATGGTTCAGGAACTACCTCCTAAGACCTTCAATTGGGCCAAGTTCGTGCAGTAGGAAATCGCCTTATGACCTGCACCCACAATGGCTTGTTTAGAGACACCGGTTCAGCTGCCTGTATGGTTTTTCACCTGCGGCAGAAACAGCAGGCAAACCAGCACAAACAAGGTACGAACATGCAGTAATGGGGGTTCAAATCCCCAGACAGCGCCACCCATTGGGCCACATAGCATTTCATTTATCTGCAAATGTATATTTAAACCTTTAAGGTCCATCTCAGGCTCTCAAGCAGAGATCAGGTCACTGAAATCTGAAGCAGTGTGTTACTAATCTTACTAAAGCATGACAAAAGTGCTCACTTCTTTAAGATTTAAAAAAGCATTGACTGCAAAACACATGGAGACCATAATATCTCTAAAAGGTGAAAACACTAAATGTCAAGCGCCCCCTACTGGCTGGCTGCAGTACCATTATTAGCACCACCCATCCCCATGTCTTTCAGTGGTAAGAGGCGATTTTCCACATCACTTTCACTTTGCCCCCCCCCCCCCCCCCCAAAGGGAGTTCTTTGTTTCTACTGTGCAAAATAAGTAAGTACGTAATAGTAAGTATTTTGTGTCATTAATGTATGATTTAAATGCAAATAGTTTTATTACAGTCAGCATTTATTCACAGTGAGTAGCTTGTCATCATGAAGAGGAAGTGTGACAATCGTGAGTTTTTGGGCAACCACAGAAAAGCAGGAAAGTAAGTAGAGACAGTGAGATAATTAGTGCCAGTCAGATGATAGACGTATACAGTATGTGAGTCAAAGGTTCTTCATATATTAATCATTCCCATTCAGGTAACAAATCCTTAGAAATCCATTCCTGAGCATCATGCCAAGAAGCACCACTTGTTTACTGATAACTGCTTTCATGTAAACTCTGCTGTGCTGAGAGTAAAGATGAAGAGGGAGAGACAGCAAGAGGCTGCTGACGGCAGAGAATGCAGGCGACATGGAGGGGAGTGAGAAAAGGAGCAAATATTGATGGTTAAGAGTGAATAATGACGTCACAGCAGCCTGATCCTGATGTTAGTTTAATATGCTTCTTAGTTTGGCCTGTGGTGTGTATTTCAGATACAGCATTTAATCAGGGAGACTGAGTGTGAGTCAATGGCAGAGAGAGAGAGAGAGAGAGCAGACAGGCAGGTGAAGATGAAGGTGTATTAGGGAGGAGGGGGGGAAAGAGCTTGGACCTTCACCAAATCAGCCAAATGTAAATGTCACGTCTATCAAACAGGAGACCCTGCTTTCAGGAGAAATGGTTTAAAGATCACACTGGGCTCCCTTACAGCCCCCCCTCGTCTTAAGGGGGGTTCTTTGTTCCTACTGTGCAAAATAATTTGTAACACAAATGTCTAAACTGGCATGAAAGACACATTCAGTTCTTGTGAAGACTGGCATGTGAAACTGGAAAAGGCACTGTGGAAATTCAGTGCACATAAAGACAGGCAGTGCCACAGATTAGCACTGATGACATGGATTCAGAAGATCAATCCTGTTAATATTCAACCTTCAGATGAGCTGGAAAGAGCAGCAGCAAGTGAGGAAAAATCTTCTGAAGTTAAGTACTTGGCACGGCAAGGCCTGGCTTTTCGAGGTGTTGGTAAGGAGAGTGGGAATTTCAAGCAGCTTCTAATGCAAACAGTAGAGGGCGATGCAGAGCTGACCATGTGGCTGAAAGGCCACTTTGATTTCACCAGTGCTGTTTAACTGTAACACCTGTTCCTGGGTTGCCCTCAGTCCTTGTTATTGGTTATGATTCTCACTGTCCTGCATTGTGTCTTGTTAGCTGTGTATTTAAGTGCCTGTTCTGCTTCTGTTGTTTCATGGTTTATTATAGCTGTATGTATGTATATAGTTCTCCAGTTGTGTTTATTCCATCATTTAGTTCATTCCTGGTCATTTGCTGTTTATTTTGGATCCATCCTGATCCTTTTGGTTTTGATGTGTGAGTTGTAATAAACCCTATTTTTCCATCCGTGTCATGTACTGCCGCAACCAGAAGAGGGCAGAAGATATGGCACAAAAACAAAGGAAGAAGCCTAACTTTAAAAAGAACAAAAAACATCAAGACTCATCCAGCATGGGGTGGTGGGTTAACGAATAACACAAACAATCAAAGAATAAGCAAACAAATGAGAGAAAAGATGCAGAGATGACTGAGAAGCAGGGGATGACTGGAGAAGAGACGACAGGACCAGAAGACAGGAGGGATACAGGGAGAGCGGAGAAGAGAGTATAACTGAAGAATGGGAGAAGAGGAGAGACTACAGAGAACATAGATGACTGGAGGGGAGGGAATATAGGACCAACAGAGAGAAGGAGGAAGGGCTGTGGAGGAGAAGACAGGATAAGAGGGGAAAATGTGAGCAGAGAAGGACAAACACCCCCACTGCCCAGCAAAGTGCACTTGTAAGTAAACCACAATTTTAGCCTTGGGCTCAATATCTGGACTTGTCTCTGTGTAGCGATGCATAGAATCCTTGACACTGGTTATGACTGTACTGTATTAGTCCTAAACCTGCCATTATAGAGTAAGGAGAAAAGATTTTTTTTAATAAATCATTTTAAAAAAAGGTAGAGCGATGTAGCCCCCGGAGAAGTCCCCCCCCCCCCCCAAAGCCCTGTTTATTCCCTTCTAGCTACCAGATGAAACTCACAATGCACCCCAATGCCACCTAACTTCTCTTCCACATGATGCACCTTATTTACCCTTTGAATCCTGTCCATTATTGAGCGTTTTTCTATCCATTTGATTATAAGTTTATTACACTGTATGTACATTAGTCAGCCATTTTCCGGACAGTATGGGCTACTCAGATATGTCATAATTCGATTTGTAAATGCTGACAGTTTTGATATTATCCTTCTTATCAGGAAAAACTACTTCTGCATATAGATATTTCTCAATTTTTTGTCTCATCTAATATAAAAATTGGCAGGTAGTACAAATATAATCTTATAAATGCTGAGATTAGAGTATCTGCGATGCAGGAATGCAGGGGTTTCATTGGGGCCCTTTCTATGGCTTAGTACTGTGAAGGAGTACATGGTTAGTGCCAGGCGCAAATGAATATCTTTGATTTTGCATCCATTTGGTAACTTGTTGAAGTTGTCTGATAGTCAGTAATACATGGTTTAATTAATATGATTCTTTATTTACTACTTTATAACATCTGAAAGAAACTGAAATAGGAAAGCTTATTTTAATTTATGGTCCACTGGATAAACACAGACATTACAGACGGTTTTAGAGTCTAATGCTGAATGTTGTTTGCTATGATTTTTCTGCCTGCATATGCTGTGATTGGTGCAGTGAAATTTGAGAATGTGTTTGTGGTCAGTATCATAGCCTCAGACAACAAACCAACGCTGTAGCGTGTCACTGTGTTTACATGTGAGAGGGGTTCCAGTTACATAAGGGACTCGTTCTAATTGTTTTGACGGAGCTCGACAAACCTAAAAAATAAATGCTGGTGTTATCAAAAACTGTCATATAGCTATATTCCAGATTTATTACAGCCAAACACATCTCGGAGCTCCGAGGAACCTCCTTCTCCTTATATTTCCCTCTATCCCACTCTTCTCATCCCTCCATCCCTCAAATACTGTGTAATGATGATATGTGTGCATGTGGAGGGTGAGGGATGGGCGTGGAAGGTAATAGTTAATTAAGTGGCTACACCTGGGTTGTGAGGGATCTGGGGTTAATAGAGGGAGTGGGAGGCGCGTTAGGGAGATTTGGTCTGGTAGGCACCGTACGCGTTGGGTCCCGGGGGAGGTGCCGCTCGCATGCCGATTAGGGCTGCCGGCGGTGAAGCCAGAGAGTGGGCGGTAGGGACAGTTCCCGGTGCGGTAGGGCGAGGACAGTCAGGACAGTGGGGGTAGGAGGCTATGACCACTGCTTAGACGGGGTGGTTGATAGACGGGAGTAGCGGCACCCTCATAGGGACGGATTGGCGGTGGGGGGGTGGGATTCCCTTTCCGTGGGACGTTCTAGGTGACGGACCGGTGTGATTGTTCCTTCCCCGGGGGAGGGTCCTGATCCCTGGGGGGGAGGGGGTGTTCTGTTTTAACTATGTCTTTATTGTATGTGTGTTACGTGTGGTTTAAATGCGCAGTGTAACCGCTTAGGGTCGGGACAGGACTATATACAGTAGGCGGTTCTGGTCCCGTAACGCTTGCCTGTGCCCGAAGTGTGGGGATTACTGTGCATTGCAGTGCTATTGGTGTGCCGTGCCCTAATAGGGATGTTGTGTGGTGCGGGATTTACTGTGTGGTAGCGTGGGTTAACACACGCTTAAAAAGGGGTGGTGTGCTACGGGGAGAAAGCGGGACCGAACTCTTTGTGAATCCAGATCCGACCCAATGGGTCGCTGCATGAATTGTACTGAATAAAAGTATCTTTGTAATTGTAGCTGCAGTCTGGTGGTGATCTGTTCTCCTTTCACAGCCTCTGACGCTAGTTTAGGTTAGTTGCACTGGTGGCAGCGGTAGGATCATTTCTTTCCTTTGTGGTTTTCCCGTTTAGAAATCTAGAATTAGCTTTAACATGTCGGAGGCCGAGGATAGTGTACAATCTCCTAATTATGAGGGCGCTGATTGTTCTGTTACGTCTAGAGAGTGTTTTCTCAATCTCCCGGTGGCCCCCCTGCTTACCCAATATTTATACCGGAAACTTTTAATGGTGTGGGGCGTGAGTGGTCTGACTGGTCGGAACAATTTGATCTGGCGGCTGAGGTAAACAGGTGAGATGATTCTCTGAAAATTAAGTTTATGTCTTTGCTATTGTGTGGCCGTGCTAGGGAGATACTAACTACATCAAAAACCAAATGAATTAAAAAACGCGGAAAATAATGTTGAAATGAAAATATATTTTTTGACAGCGATCGACGACCTGTAATATTTTTGACGATGTCGCTGCTATATCGCTATTTGTAAAAAAAAGGAAAAAAATAGTTACTGGAAAAGCTACAGCGTTTTAAAAGTATTTGCTCTACCGATAAGCTACTGAAAGAAGTAAAGTTAGTAGCGTCGATTATTTTAGTTAGCTACTCCACAACACTGGACATAAAAATAACTGAACAATGTTAACATTTTCGTAATTTAAGCCCTCTCAACAGAAGCACTTTAATGAGAATATTTGAAAAATTAACTGATAACATATCAGTTATCTATATTTTTTTTATTTGCTTTGAAAACAGACTCAAATTAAGCCTATACGAAAAATTCAGAAGCCTATACAGTCTCAATTGAAGCCTGTTGCGTTTTTATACAATCGGTCTGGGATTCCGCTTAACGTCACGCCCGAAGCTCACACTTTGATTGCAAACGGGAAGAAACATAACTATTGTCACGTACACCGGCGGATGTCATCAATTAAGCCTGCATACTGGAGACTACAAAGGGACAGCACACGCAACGGGGGTTGCGAAGTATTGCCAATGTTTCATTTCTATATCGAGCGCTTGCTTGTCCAGTGTCATTCCCTCGTTCCTTACCTTGCCTGCCTTCCTTTCCCAGAGCAGCCCTCGTCCCTGAACCTCCCGTCCTGCCTTCCCTGCCAGCCCCAGGATCTCTCGTCTCCCCTTCCCTTCGTCTCCATGTCCTGTGCCTGCCTGTTGGACTGGATCTCCCCGGCTACCGAATCTACCTTCTGTCCCCGACCATTCTTCTTGCCTGGCCCATTGAAAGCCTGTTACCTGCTCGATCTAATAAAGATCGCTCTGTTCCGCATTCCTGGGTCCGCGTTTCCCTGCCGAGGGTGTCCTAACAATTATGTCTCCAGTAATAATTTTCTGCTAATAGCATTAATTCTCTTATTTCGGTATCGGTGTACTGCATGTACATGTTATCACCATCAAAGAAAAAAACGCGTTATGACTTATCAGTCATTATTATTGTTTTTGTCGTTTATTTAATCGTGTAGCAATACTGCCACTTGTCATATTATTAATTGCGTATTTATATAATATTAACCAATGACCAATCTCTGTATCTTACTAGCATCTTTTGCGCATTTGTCTTTGTATCAGCCGTAGCGGTCTGCAGGGGGAATCGCAGAAGCTGGAGTTTCTTAGAGCGCTGCATGGGTTTGGACAAACATTAGGTATTGGTAATATTACTGGACAAAAATATATCGTTATTGGTGTCCACCAAAGTTTCCAGCACTAGCTACAAGAAATGAGATTGAATGCATTTGCTCGTTTTTATTTGTATTTATTTTTTAAAAAGTTTCTTACATTATATCCGTGCTTTTTAAAGGTTATATCTCAATTTTTCAAAAGTAAACACAAAAAGGATGACACTTAATGCCCCCTCCCTGCCCCCACCCTATTTAGAACGTTAGCGTTCCATTACGTAAAAATGCAGTACTACGTCATGATGCACCGCTTATAAATGATCTGTTTGATAAGGGAGAAGCAAACACAAACGATTCGTGAGTGCATCGTACGTGTTGTAAGAGCAAGTGAAGCTGAAAGACATTGACAGTGAAGGTAAGGCCTCCCCTTCAAAATGTATACTTCACTTAGATCAAAGGTCTTAAACTAAAAAAAACGCTGTGATATGCTAAACTACCGACCGCAAAACGTGCAGACTGGCGGGTGTCAATTGCGCTGGAATGACATTACATGGTTTTAATTTTTCTCTGATATCGGCCGGCCATATACAGTAATTTGTTTGAGACCCCTGAATTTAAATAATAATTATTTTTTATAACGATGGTGGCCTATATAATGTGCCGATTTACTTGTGAAGTTGTTCAGCTGGTTGACATGGCATTGATTACTGCTTTTTAAGAAAGTGCATGTAGTCTCACACTGCAGAAGTCCATTGCTCAGTTGTCAGCATGCTCAGCGTGTCGCCTGTGATGTGTCCTGCACAGCAGCAGGCTACATTGCGTTTAATGGACTAATACTTCTTCAACCCATTAAATGATTCCTTTCTCTCTCCCTGCCAGTGATGGCTCCCTCTATCAATCTCTTCACCTTCCTCGTCCTGTCCCTGGTGGGGGGCAGCTCTTCATGGGACGAAGCTTCGCCTTGTGGATCCGGCTCCATCCTGACAAGGCCCTACACGGCCTTGTGTGAGCTGGATGCGGTGTGGGGCTTGGTGGTGGTGGTGGCGGCAGCGGCGGCGGCCCTCGCCTCGCTGATCCTGCTCCTGGTGGTACTGTGTCGCCTGCGGAAGATCACAGAGGCTGAGGAGCGCAGCGGGGTGGCGCCGCTACTCCTGCTGCTCGCTGCCATATTTGGGCTCTGTGGCCTCAGCCTGGGATACATCGCTGAGCACCAAGAGAGCCTCTGCTTCGCCCGGCGTGTCCTGATGGGGGTGTTGCTTGCTATCTGCAACACATGCCTCGTGTTTCATGGTCTGCGACTGCGCCGGTTGGGACAAGGTGCTCATAGCCCCAGCACAGGTCAACTGATGGGGCTGGCGGTGGCCTTGGCCGTGTTGGATCCGGAGTGGATCCTTCTAGCCACGATGTCCACATGCCAGCCAGCCTGTGAATACCAGCCGCTGGACTTTGCGCTGGCCACCACTTATGTGCTGGTCCTGCTCCTGGCAGCACTGGTGGGGGCGGCCTGCAGTCTGTGGAGGCAGCAGCCTCGGTGGAGGTGCAGGACCGCGTGGCTGCTCATCACCTGCCTGGCCTCAGTCCTGCTGTGGGTGGCCTGGATCACCTTCTGCCTGTATGGCAACGCGGCGCTTGGCCTGTCCCCAACATGGGACAACCGGGTACAGGCAGTGGTGCTGCTGGCACAGGCATGGCTGCTCATACTGCTGCACGCTGCTCCTGAGGTCCACGCCACCTTACGGCCCCCGTCCCGCATGAGAGAGGCCAGTTTAGAGGAGGGCCTTTCTCACCTGTAGTTTGGAGCAAACCGGGACTTCGTGTTCAGTGACAACAACTCAGGTATGGTACTTTGTTTTCGCTTCTTTGACCTACTCTGTGACTCTGTGTGTACTTGAGAGAGAGCATAGCCCTCGCTCTTTCCTCACATGGAGCCCCTACTGGAAGTCTGTGGAACAGCAGCGTATAAACAAGGTCTATTGACCTTTCCCTGTAACTCAGATCTCACTGGAGCAGAGCTTAGGTACCATGGCTGCATGTGCCCCCCCCCCCTAACAATCCCCCCCAAAAAAAATGTGAAGTATGACTACTGCACTGCTGAAGGATGTTTACATGATCAATATCTGTCTCTCTCCTGCAGGTGTCCTCCCCAGCCCCCAGGAAACATTACATTTTAAATAAATAATATATATATATCATCTCTGGAAGTGGTGTGTTTTTTTAGGGTTAAAAAGTTGAGAAACATTCAATGGTCATCATCATACCATATATCAGTAGCCCAGGCACTGGTCAGTTCCTTCACTCTACTGTTACAGACTTTCATGAAAACATTTTTTAAATGTGGGTGTTTTACCTGTATGATATGCTTGCCTTTTGTACTGGACATAAAATAGAATTAAATTTTTACATTATATTACTCATACAACAGGCGACATGGTCCTGCAGTGGTTAGCACTGTTGCCTCACACCTCTGGGACCCAGGTTCGAGTCTCCGCCTGGGTTACATGTGTGTGGAGTTTGCATGTTCTCCCCATGTCGTCGTGGGGTTTCCTCCGGGTACTCCGGTTTCCCCCCACAGCCCAAAAACATGCTGAGGCTAATTGGAGTTGGTAAATTGCCCATAGGTGTGCATGTGTGAGTGAATGGTGTGTGAGTGTGCCCTGCGATGGGCTGGTCCCACATCCTGGGTTGTTCCTTGACTCATGCCCATTGCTTCCGGGATAGGCTCCGGACCCCCCGCAACCCAGTAGGATAAGCGGTTTGGAAAATGGATGGATGGATGGATTACTCATACAAACACACACATCTGTAGGTTCTCAACTCTAGGTTTATATGAAACACATTAAAGCCAAACAAATGCAAAAAGTCCATGTATCGTTTGTCCTTGGGTTTTCCAGTCCAAAACGAAATCAGAAAAACTAAACAACAGCAGCGTTTTTTGGTTTTTCTGTCAGAAGGGGAAAAAGCGAAAAGCAGAAAACAAAAAATCAGGCTTCATATTTTATCCTAAAATGTAGAAAATATTACAAAAATACACCATTCTAAGGGTGGGTGTTTCCAAGCTTATGACTGGGACTGTTAATGTTGTAAAATTAAGATAAAGTTCACATTAGGCTGTATCTTACATCTCTGGTATCTGTTAGATCTGAATTTACTCATAGAAAAGAAACAAAAAAAGGTGATTTTACGGTTTTCCCATTTGGTTTTAAAACAGAAAAACAAATTTATTTTTGTATGACGCGTTATCCCAACAATACATTGTCTCAAAGCGCTTTACAGCATCCCCACCCAAAGCCCCCAGTGAGTAAGACATAGGTGACAGTGGCAAGGAAAAACTCTCTAGAAGGAAGAAACCTTGGGAGGGACCAGACTCAAAGGGGGAGCCCAACCTCCAGGGGCCGGCAGGGAGAGTCGAATAGAAGAGATGGCTAAGTGCCAAGTCACATTGTCCAAATCACAGGATTTGAGGCACAACCGGGAAGCAGGGAGGTGATGACAAGCCCGTGCCGACTCTCCTTCCAATCGCCAGGCAACCAGAAGTAATTAGGCAGCGGGTCATACATGGAAGATGGCACAGGCAGAACGCGAGCTGGATGCAAGGACGTCATGGGTACATGTCACATGTAGCAGGGTGTGCTGAAAATCTTGATAGATTGAGGTCTCCAGGCAGCACACCCCAGGAGGAGTTGGGGAAATAAAATGTGCAATTAGTCAAAGTATAGGGGAGACTATAGGCAGTGCTAACAGTTAGGTGAGTGCAATATGAAGTGCAAAGTGCAAGCTCCGGCAGATATGGCAATGGCAGCATAAGTAGGAGGGAGAGGCAAGTGGGAATGCAGGCATGGGGAGTCCCTGAAATGTCAGCACTCCAGTTCCACAAGGGATGGTGAAGCTAGAGTGACAGCGCTGACAGTTCAGTTTATCTAAAGCCAATGGCATCGAACGCCACCCAGCTCTACACCTCACACTGTAGGTCTGACTGGTGGGATCATTTCTTTCCTTTGTGGTTTTTCCGTTTAGAAACCTAGAATTAGCTTTAACATATCGGAGGCGGAGGACAGTGTACAATCTCCTAATTATGAGGGCGCTGATTGTCCTGTTATACGTGTAGAGAGTGTTTTCTCAATCTCCCGGTGGCCCCCCCTGCTCACCCAATATTTATACCGGAAACTTTTAATGGTGTGGGGCGTGAGTGGTCTGACTGGTCGGAACAATTTTATCTGGCGCCTGAGGTAAACAGGTGGGATGAGTCTCTGAAAATTAAGTTTATGTCTTTGCTGTTGTCTGGCCGTGCTAGAGAGATGTATAGTGGGATGCCGAGTGAGGCTAAAAGTAATTATGGGTTGTTAAAAGCGGCTATGGCAAGGTGTTTTGAACCTGGTGATAGTAGTGATTGGAATAGAGCTAGTTTTACCGCCCGTCGCCGCCTGCATAGCGAGACGGCAAGGGAATTTGGTAACGCCTTACGGAGATTAGCCGCTAGGGCTTATCCCACGGCTGATCGTCGGATTTGTGATCTGTTGGCAAGAGACCAGTTTATTACGCATTTTGCTACCGGTGATTTTCGGGTTAGCCTGTGTAGTGCCAAGCCTAATACGCTGGAAGATGTCATTGACCTTGCTTCTGAAATGGAGTTGCTGAGAAGTTTGGAGCAGACTTCTTTGCCACCTGACGTTAAAGTGAGGGGAGTGGTGGAGCATAAATTAGAAAGGGATGAACAAATGGAGGTGTTGTTGGGGGTGGTAGAGGAGTTAAGGCAGGAGGTAAAATCGCTTCGTACCACGGTGTCTAAGATGCAAGAGGGGATGAAAAGCTTTCTAAGTAAATATGGGGTGGTGTTGGATTTTGGTAGGAAGGAGTGTCGGGTTATGGGTCAATTATTACCTCTCCTTGTGCCAGCAGATGTGGACAAGCCTCGGGTCGTCATGGTTCCAGAAGATACTGTAATCCCCCCCCCCTCGAAGTGAGGCAATCATTGCTGGTAAGGTGGAGAATACAGGTGGGGCTGCTTTTGAGGGTATGTTGGAGCCTTTGGATTCGGCATCTAGCCAGTGTAATATAATGATAGGGGGATGAGGGTAGGTACCTTGCATACGGGTATTGAGGTGAGTCGGAAAGCAGAGAATGTAGACCTGGGTGAGGATGAGGAGGATTCTGTTGTGCCCTGGACAGTCGATAGGCTTGTAACATATTTTGATTGCACCAGAAGGGGTTTGCCTCATCCGATATGACTGGTATTTATACCGCGTTGCAGAAGAATTTGTCTGTATTTAGTGCCGGAGAGGGAGATTTGGGGAGAACTCGCCTGATGTTGTATAACATTGATACTGGTGAGGCGAAGCCGGTAAAGTTGCCTCCCCGCCGTGTCCCCCTCCATTTGCAGGAGGAAGTATCTGGTCACTTAAAGCAGATGCTGGAGAATAACATCATTCAGCCCTCGAATAGCCCTTGGGCAGCGCCGGTGGTTCTGGTACGGAAGCGAGATGGTGGCCTTCGGTTTTGCGTTGATTATCGCAAATTGAATGATGTTACCCGTAAAGACACGTACCCCTTACCCCGAATTGATGATGCGTTGGGTAGTTTGAGCAAGGCTTGCTGGTTTTCTACATTGGATTTAGCCAGTGGGTACTGGCAAGTCGAGGTGGATCCAAAAGATAAGCATAAGACGGCGTTTATCACTCGTCAGGCCTTTTCCAATTTAATGTGCTGAGTTTTGGCCTGTGTAACAGTCTGAGAACTTTTCAGCGTCTCATGGATTTAGAGTTGGCGAGTCTTCAGTGGACTACTTGTTTGGTGTACTTAGACGATACAATAATATTTGGCCGTACCTTTCAAGAACATCTGGACCATGTGGATGAGGTTATAACGAAATTGCGTCAGGCTAATCTGAAGGTTAAACCGGCGAACTGTAACTTGTTTGCCACAGAAGTGCAGTATTTGGGTCATATAATATCGGCTAGGGGTGTGAAAGCTGATCCGGCTAAAGTGGAAGCTGTGCGCCAGTGGCCGGTGCCTAAAAATCAGACAGAGGGGAGGAGTTTTGTGGGCCTTGCCTCTTATTGTAGGAGGTTTATTCGGGGTTTTGCTGAACTTGCTCGCCCTCTGCTCCAGCTGACCGAGAAAGGCAGACGGTTTACATGGGCAGAAGCTTGTCAGGCAGCATTTGAACAGCTCAAACTTAGTTTGATGTCTGTACCAGTCCTGTCTTACCCCGACCCTAATAAAACCTTTATATTAGATACAGATGCGAGTGATGCAGGTATTGGGGCAGTATTGTCCCAGGTAGAAGGGGGACGGGAACAGGTGATAGCATATGCTAGTAGGGCTTTGACTAAACAAGAAAGGAAATATGCAACAACCAAGAAGGAGTTAAGTATGGTTACCTTCATAAAACATTTTAAATACTACTTGTTGGGGAAGGAGTTCGTCTTACAGACAGATCATAACTCCTTAAGATGGTTGCATAATTTCCAAGGTTTAGAGGGGCAGTTGGCTAGGTGGGTGGAGCAGCTGGCCAGCTTCCAATATAAGAGAGTGCATCGGCCGGGTCGGGGACACGCTAATGCGGATGCCCTCTCTAGAGTGCCCGCTTTTCTGCCAGTAACCTCAGACTCACCGCCAGCTACCCAGGAAAAAGGGGGAGAGGTGATATGTGCTGTGAGAGAGGTGTGTCAGGAGGCAGTGGCATGTCAGGAGGAGTGTGATGAGCTGGGGCAGGATCAGCAAGGAGATGCTGAGCTGCGGGAGATTTTTGCTATAAAGGAAGGGAGGGAAGGCAGGTAGTCAGCCTCCAAATGAGTTGTGGAAATATGCATCAGTGTGGGATCAGTTGCAGGGTTCTAGGTTGGTACGATATCCACCTTTGCATTCTGATGCAGCAAACCAAGTCCAGGTTGTTATCGACAAGTCTTTGGTGCCAGAAATTTTGAGGCAGTTGCATGATGCTACCACTAGGGGTCATTTGGGAATACAAAAGTTGCAAGCAAAGGTGAAAGATCGCTATTATTGGCTGGGATGGTTTGGGGATGTTAAGCACTTGTGTCGGGAGTGTGTGGATTGTGGTTCCCGGAAAGTGGTGGGGAAACAGGGAGGTGCCCCGCTGCAGTCTGTTGTAACTGCTAGGCCATATGAACGGGTAGCATTGGACATTTTAGGGCCATTACCGGTAACTCCAGGGATGAATATGTACATTGTGGTCATTGGGGATTATTTCTCAAAATGGACTGAGGCATTCCCTCTCCCTAATCAGGAAGCTTCCACTGTGGCCCAGGTCTTGGCGGAGCAGTGGGTCTGTCGCTTGGGGGCCCCTCGCTCTATCCATACAGATCAGGGCCGAAATTTTGAATCAAATCTATTCAACGAGGTGTGTCAATTGTTGAACATTCAAAAGACTAAGACATCAGCTTATTACCCCCAGTCAGATGGGATGATTGAGAGGTTTAACAGGACATTGTTGGCAATGTTGTCTCTCTTTGTGGAGGAAAATCAGTCCAATTGGGATGTTTTGTTGCCTTGTGTGATGATGGCTTACAGGAGTAGTATTCACTCTAGTACTGGGGTTACACCGTACAAGGTTGTTTTTGGGCAAGAGATAGTGTTGCCAGTGGATGTTATGTTGAATCTCAACGAGGGGGAAAGATTTTCCTTTGTAACGGAATATGTGGCCAGACTAGGGGACATATTGTCCACAGTGGTGGGAGCAGTGAAATGTCATCAGGCAAGAGCTTCGGGTAAGCAGAAGCAAGCGTATGACTTTAGAGCGCAAGTCAAGTACTATTCAGAGGGGGAACTGGTATGGGTTTGGAGGAAGGCTAGAAGACGGGGGTTATGTCCAAAGTTACAGAGGAGGTTTAAGGGTCCATATAAGGTGGTGGAAAGGGCAACGGAGGTATTGTATCGAGTGGTACCAGTGGAAGGGGGAAGTGAGGTGGTGGTGCATTTTAATCGACTTAAACCATTTCTCTCTACTGTAACAGAGGCTGCCAATCAGGAGGGCAGACACCAAGTGATGCCTGTTGGTACCCTGCCTGAGCTAAAAGATTCCCCCCCTGGTGGTGGCTATCCACAACCACGGCCCTAAGTAGAAAAGGGTGGCGAGATGGAGGGGGGGTGCCAGGGCTAGAAGTGTGGGCAATGGCAGCGAATCGGCCAGAAGAGGCAAGTGCAATTGGACCAGGGCAGCAGGGGGAAGGGGACCAGCCTACCTGAACCTGGCGGAGCCGAGCCCGTAAGGTCCCTCCAGAGCCACACAGCGATGGGCCTGCTGCTATGCATGGGGCCAAGGAAGGGGCTCCAGTTCAGAAGACTCGTCTGCGACGTCAGAGGAGGCCACCAACATGGTCCAAGGACTATGAAATGTTGTGACTCAAGGACGAGTCTGCCCTAAGGGTGGGGGGAGTGTAATTTTGATGTGTGGGGGGTGAGGGATGGGCATGGAAGGTAATAGTTAATTAAGTGGCCACACCTGGGTTGTGAGGGATCTGGGGTTAAGAGAGGGAGTGGGAGGCGCGTTAGGGAGATTTGGTCAGGTAGGCACCGTACGGGTGGGGTCCGGGAGGGAGGTGCCGCTCGCATGCCGTTTAGGGCTGCCGGCTGTGAAGCCAGAGAGTGGGCTGTAGGGACAGTTCCCGGTGTGGTAGGGCAAGGGCAGTCAGGACAGTGGGGGTAGGAGGCTATGACCACTGCTTAGACGGGGTGGTTGATAGACGGGAGTAGCGGCACCCTCATAGGGACGGATTGGCGGTGGGGGGGTGGGATTCCCTTTCCGTGGGACGTTCTAGGTGACGGACCGGTGTGATTATTCCTTCCCCGGGGGAGAGTCCTGATCCTCGGGGGGAGGGGGGTGTTCTTTTTTAACTATGTCTTTATTGTGTGAGTGTTCTGTGTGTTTTAAATGCGCAGTGTAACTGCTTAGGGTCGGGACAGGACTATAGAGGCGGTTCGGGTCCCGTAACGCTTGCCTGTGCCCGAAGTGTGGGGATTACTGTGCATTGCAGTGCTATTGGTGTGCCGTGCCCTAATAGGGATGTTGTGTGGTGCGGGATTTACTGTGTGGTAGCGTGGGTTAACACACGCTTAAAAAGGGGTGGTGTGCTACGGGGAGAAAGCGGGACCGAACTCTTTGTGAATCCAGATCCGACCCGATGGGTCGCTGCATGAATTGTACTGAATAAAATTATCTTTGTAATTGTAGCTGCAGTCTGGTGGTGATCTGTTCTCCGTTTACAGCCTCTGACGCTACTGTAGTTTGGGTTCGTTACAATATCAATTCGATGACTCGCATATTCCCTATAATATAGGGTCTAAATTTTCTAATTTTAAGTTTTTTTAATGTTTATAACCTTAGATCTATGCAAACCATTTCGTATATATCCAACAACACAGTACAATTATGGTGGTCATCTGGTTTATGACAGTAAAACAATGTACATTTTATGTACACTGAATGTAAAATTAAAGTTAATGAAAGCAAAATTATTGAAAACAGCTGTTGTGCCTTCGATTTACTAAAACACATGTTGGTACAATAAAACCATTAAAATTTTACAGATAAAGCATATGACCATCCATCCATCTATCCATTTTCCAAACCGCTTATCCTATTGGGTCGCGGGGGGTCCGGAGCCTATCCCGGAAGCAATGGGCACGAGGCAGGGAACAACCCAGGATGGGGGGCCAGCCCATCGCAGGGCACACTCACACACCATTCACTCACACATGCACACCTACGGGCAATTTAGCAACTCCAATTAGCCTCAGCATGTTTTTGGACTGTGGGGGGGAAACCAGAGTACCCGGAGGAAACCCCACGACGACATGGGGAGAATATGCAAACTCCACACACATGTGACCCAGGCAGAGACTCGAACCCGGGTCTCAGAGGTGCGAGGCAACAGTGCTAACCACTGCATCACCATGCTGCCCCTGCATATGACCATAAGTTTAATTTCTGTAAAAATACAGAAAAGAAATTGACCAGTTTCACTGAAGGGGTTTCTTTTATTTTACAAACTGTGCGTAAAAATATGTTTATGCAATGTAGTTTTGATAAACCTTTACTGTCATTTAACATGAGGAAAAAAATAATTATACCGTAGTCAAAATGGCTGATATAAAATGGTTTAAAACTGTGAAAAAAAATTGCCTTTTTTTACAGTGTATACTTCCAGTCAGAAGGTACCACACCGGCAGATACGGATTTCTGAAATAGCAAAGTAAAAGGTCGACGAATAATATCCCTCATCTCTTTTAAAACAATAGGTAAGATGCTGTTATGATATCCTGTCTAGGGTTGGAGTGTAACAGTATTCACGGGAAAGGGGAATGGGACAAAGGGACAAACAGGGTGAGGGCAACAAGGGAACACCAGTGGACAAAGGGATATTTTTTGTATTTTCATTTTTTTTCATGTATAATACTGACACTGAACAAATAACCCGGTGCAAAAGACTTTGGGAGTGACCACAGCCAAAATAACAAACAAAATCCCCAACTATCAAGTGCGACCCACAGCTAATCTCACCTAAGTGCAAAAGAAAAGGAAACCAAAAGACAAACACTCCACCTCACTCCCTGACCAAATAAACAGAGTCCAACACACACTTGCAAAACAAAATAGCAGTCACTGCCTATACAGCAATACAATCACACATACATAACTTACACACAAGTCAAAGCAACAAGGGGGCTAGTGAAGACGTAAACCAAAGAAAACCAAGCGGGGAGACAGCAAGCCAAACTGAGGTCGCGGGGGGGACCGGAGCCTGTCCTTGGAACAACAGGCGTAGGCAGGAACCAACCCTGGGCAGGAGTCAACACTCTGCAGGGCGCAAACACTCACAACTTAGATTTGCCAATTAACCTACCCTGCGCACTTTTGGACTGTGGGAGGAAACCGGAGCCCCTGCTGGAAGTCTTTCCCCATTCACCAGATTATATTGCCAGAAGACTGAAAATTAGATATCAAATACTAGAGTGACATAAAAACAAAAAACAAGATTGCTTGTAATGAGACGCAAAACAGAAGATTATCTCTTTTTATATTTTGAGAAAACATTTTAACATTTATCCAACCGGTCAAATGGTTTAATAATTCATACAGCAGCATTTCTAAACTCATTCCTCAGCCCAGGTTTCCAAAATGTTTTGAAACATTAGTCCATGTGACTGCTGTGGTTGTCATGCCCTGCTCGTCGGCTCCTCCTGTGTGCCACGCCCCCTGCTTACCCACGTGTGTTTCCCGGATTGTACCCAGCTGTGTCTGCTTATTTTCAATCAGTCCTGTGTATTTCAGTCCGTGTCTTACCCGAGTCCTTTGTCCGTCATTGATGTTACCTGATGTCAGTTGCCGTTCAATGTTCCCTGCCCCGGATCACTTAATAAACCCCTTGTCAGCCCTGAATTCGGCTTGTCTGCTCGTTCCTGCCTGCCGATCCCGCTTCGCCCGACCGCGTCCCGTGACAGTGGTATTGTTCCAGGCAGGGAAAACAACTTAGGAGAAAATTTCCGTGCATGTTGGGTGTTTGTGGTACTGTTGGGCTGAGGGGGTAATTGAGTGACTATTAACCTTTGAAATCCAATTATATTATTTAAACAGGTTAGTAGTTAGTGTGATTTAGATGAGGATAAGGATGTTTTATTGTCATTACAAAACGTGTTCTACATGAAGGGAACAAAATGAGGCACTCAGATCCGGTGTATTAGCAATAATAAAATAGAAATAAAATCGAAAGAACAATACAATGAATAATATGGTAACAATTAAAATAAAATAGAATAAAGACATTAAGATAGATTCTATTAGGAGAATTTAACCATGGATGTAAAGTGAGCAGGTGTGAGTGTAGCAGAGATTACTGAGGTCTGTGTGTAATAAAGTATATGTGACACTGGCTGAGGAAGCAGCAACGTGTGTGTGTGCAAAGTCACAGTAATAACCTGCAGCACTGAGGGATCTATTGCAGCGAAGCCCTGACATGTAACACTGGTGATGAATAGCAGTGTTAGATATAGGTATAGTGAGGTACTTATAATTATAGTAGGTGTAGGATCACGGCCTGGATTAGATTTAGTTAGAAACATACAGGGCAAATCTAGATAACACATACACACACAGATTACATATAAATATAAATTTGGGGGCAGTGTGTAGCTCAGTGTGCTAAGCCTGTGATCAGAAAATAGCCCACTTTAGCCCAGCCTGGGCACATCTGTGGGTCCTTCAGCAAGGCCCCCAGTTCCCTGGGTGCCACTATGACTGGCTGCCCGTCACGGCCAGCTCACTCTGAGCAAGTTGGGGGAGGCAAAACGAAAATATCTTGATTGGGATCAATAAAAAGTATTAATTCTTATCCTACGGTCTGAGCATTCGGTCAATCCAAGTACAGAGAGTGGTAATGTGGACAATGCTGCTTGCATTTCCGGCCCAGCAAGGCCTGCTGCTGCTCCACAGCTATATATATTCAGCACTGACCTTTTTCCATTCAGTGGTTGTTAAAATAACTTTGTGTAGCCTAGTAATGGTGTAGTGTAATATTCTTTGGTTTGTAATATAAGGAATTAAATAATATCTTCCAAGTGAGATACAGGCCCTCCACATTTTCAGTGAAAGGAGACCAGACAGCATGAAAGCTCTTCCTACAGTTGCCTCTGCTGTATCTCAGATTTTCAAAAGGTAACATAGAAAACACATCTTTAACCTATTGTCTGAAGGCAGGGGGTCTGGAGGACTTCCACTGTGTGAGAGTTGTTCTTCCACCCAGCAGAGAGGAGAAGGCTGTGGCTCTGGCCTGTGAGGCGGTGTATTGTTTTTCTGCGGGGAGATGTGAGCATCGGGTGAGACTCAACTCAAATGCAGCCACTTTGAGACAGACGTGGACTTTAAGGAAACACAGACTACACATGGAACAGCAATGACTGAGCTGGGGAACGCAGTGAGGGCAGGCATATTTATACACAGCACACTAATCAGCGATAAAACAGGTGTACAGGGTTAGGATGGAGAACTATAATGGGATACAGGAGAATTAGGAGGGTTACAAAGGGCCAGCAGCGACCCCTGCTGGCATGAGTGGGAGGAGACATGAAAAAATAAGAGATTACAGATCATGACAGGAGCACCAAGCACAGCAACAGTGGGGTCATGCCCAATTATCACACCACATATATGAGAAAACATTATGAAAATCTGTTCCCAAAAATTGTTCAAACATCAGCATGACCGAAACATACGACTGGTTGTATCTAGGCTACACTGGCACTGACAGCAGAGTGTAACAAATTACCAGCTACGACATATATCTGATGATTCAGAAGAAAGACAAGTTGAAGAAACAAAGTGGTTAATTGACTATTGTATAATAATCAAATCACTTCATAATCATCCATCCATTTTCCAAACCGCTTATCCTACTGGGTCGCGGGGGGTCCGGAGCCTGTCCCGGAAGCAATGGGCACGAGGCAGGGAACAACCCAGGATGGGGGGCCAGCCCATCGCAGGACTTCATAATCATGTAATACATAATATGTCACGATGGGAAGATGGACAATCCAAGGGCAGCCTTGTGGGTTTTATTGCTGAACCAAAAGACATGAATAGAACCCAAGAGGAGGAGGAGAGCACAAATAGGAGGGAGGGAGGAAGGAATAAGCAGGAGGAGTCGGGGAGAACCTACTAACACGGGGAGCAGAGAGGGGTCCTCCTCCTTTTTGGGTGAAACTAATTGCTTGTGACATGGTAAGAGGCAACTTCTTTCTTGAGAGAATTTCTTTAAAGGGCAAGACAACCAAAGCTGTAAATCTAACAGGAAAAAATAGCCTTTGTAGAATTCTATGTGAAGACCCTCTGGGCCAGGCGCCCTGCTGCTCTGCATTGTTTTATTTGCATGTACAACTTTGTACTCCATAATTTTAATATTTTATCACGAAGCCTGAAGAGCAATATGAACTATATCTTGCTTTAAGTAAATTGTCTCATCCATTATTAGATTTAAACACAGTCATAATCCACAGCAAACTGCACTTACAGCCTTCATCCTGCTCTTCAGTCTCTGACGTGCTGCATCTAAATGGGGACTCGTCAAAAAGCCAAGTGGAGCTGTCATGAATGAAGGCCTTGTTCAAGCTTCCCCAGCCTGACAGCAGGTTAGTCTCTCATTTGACTAAAGTATATTTAATTTCTACAGAACTTTGCAGGCTCATCTAGGATGGAGAATTTCTGCTGCTGAGCGCATTAGAAGAGATTCTCAGAGGGAGATACGAGTCCTAGGTGCCTGCTGGGTACATATTCAAGACAGAGTTAGGACCGACTCCAAAAATTCTGCACTGTCTCCCAGATTAGAGGAAAAAATTGTATTTTACTGAAAATTTCATTTCTAATAGATGGAATCTGATTTACCTTAGACTTGGTCAGCAGTCGTGGATAAACTTCAGAACAACAGACGGCCTTTGGGCTGGGGGGGACAGGCAGGTTGGCAGGTGGGGGCACGCGGAATGCTCCTGGGGGTGTGGTGGGTGTGCTTATATGATTTACAGGAGCCGAGGCTAAGAAAGGCACTAAACTGCACAAACATCCTCATGTACGAAGTTTTACATAAAAAGGGGCCATGGGCTTGTTGGCGCTATAATTCTTAGCACTCTGACTTGCTCTCTGGGGCTTTGGGTTTTTGAGACAATATGAGAAGGGCAGGTGCCCTTTTGCGTGGAATGTCTCCCATCCCTGTTTTTCCTTCTTCCTCTTTTTGTTTTCTTCAAGTGCCAACAAGAGAAATTAATATGACAATAGCAAAGCATCTGTAATCGCAACAATTTTCTGGGAGAAGGTGTGTGTTTTTTGACATAAATGCAGGGGTGCCAATATTTTTGGCCATGACTGTAATAGTTATTTGTGATTTGTAATCATTATTTAATTTTATCGATCCATCTACCTACCTACACTAAAAAATGTACAGTTGGATGTAATTAATTTTAAGACAAATGGTTACATGAAATTACTATCCAAGAACATTTTATTTTGTAATTCAAATTTTTTTTATTTTTCAAACCAAAAAGTTACAGCACTTCAGCCATTCACATTTATAAAACAATATGACCAATCACTAGTTCAACCTCCCAGCCATTTATCCTTCAAAAACATGGCCCTAGAAACGTTCCCACATTTTCATCATATCTTGTTTCCCATTTAGTCTGTCCAACATTTTTTCATATGAAGCTGCCTTAATCATCTCATCGGTCCATTCCTTTATATTGGGGATTGTTGAGGATTTCAAATGCCTTAATATTACCCTCATGGCAGTTATGAGTCCCACCATCACAGCCTTAAACTGTTTATTATTCACCTTTGGCAATTCCACTCTATCTCCTAGCAGACAGAGTCGGGTTTGCGGGGTAAAGTAAAGCCTAGCCATTTGTCCAGGAGACCAAGAACTCTACCCCAAAATGGATATACCTGAGAGCACTGCCACAGCATGTGTAAATAAGCCCCCACCTGCCTTCTAAAATTCCAACACTGATCAGTATTAATTAGTCCAGTTCTATTTAGTCTAACTAGTGTCCAGTACTATCTGTGTATAATTTTATACTGAATAAATTTACCTTTTACTTCCCTATATTTCCCCACTCTAGAAAGTATTCTTGACCTTCTCTATTTTAACACTCGTGACTCAATGCCTCAGTTGCAAAAACTTCCAAAAACTCCCTCCTCCTTCTACATCATACTTACTCTTTACGTCTGATTATGACATAAACATCCCATTTACGAATAAAGAGTTTTCACTCCTTTGGGTTGCCATTGTTTCCATACTTTTTCCTATTCGTATTTCAGGATTGTGCCAAATTGAGGAATATGGCTGCATGTAATGTGATACTTTAAGCTTCTTATGTATTTTGTGTCACGATCTCGCTGGCAAAGCGGGCGATCGGCGGGCAGGCGAGCGAACAGGAACAAGCGGACAGGCAAATACGGGGCAGAACGAGGGTTTAATAAGGTTTCGGGGAACAGGGAGCATCGGACACTGACTTACATCAAACGACATTAATGACGGACAAGGGAAACCGGGGAGACCAGGACTTAAATACACAGGACTAATCAAAGTAACTAGACAAAGCTGGAGACGATCAGGGAAATACACGTGGGTAATCAGGGGGCGTGGCACACACGAGGAGCGGACGAGCCGGGCATGACATTTTGATCCATACATTCCTCAAAAAAGATATTATCGGGTTTGTGTTTCTTATATTGTCCCCCCATTGTCACAGAATGTGCAGAGGTTGAAATAGTGAAGCCAAATCGCTCTCGATAGCTATCCAGTCCACATCAGAATTCACATTCTTCCAGTGATAGTAGAGTTCGGCTATTTCAAATGACATGCTATATAATCTAACATCTGGCAATCCTAGACCTCCCTTGTCTCTGGGCAAAGTAATTTTAATCCTAGGTTTTTTCTTTCCCAACAAAAATCTTTTACTATACTCTCGTACTGCTTAAATATCCTTTGCGGAATATTAAATGGAAGCATCATAGAGAGATAAGTAACTTGAGGCACCACAACCATTTTAGTAACATTAACTTTCCCCCCATAAGGATAATTTCAATGCTTTCCATTTGTCCATATTAAGTTTAATTTTGTTCAATGAGGGTTCAAAATTCTGAATTATTATTTTGTCAATATATAAACTCAACAGATTTAAATTTCATGTTTATAGTTCAATTTTATGTTATATAAACAAAATAATTTTTAATACAGTGCATTTTTTTATTAATTCAATAGCACCCATGTTCAATCCACTTAAGTTTGGAAGGTGTATTGGAAGGTAACGCAGATATTTCTTAAGTGGGCATCCAGAGATATCGTCCCCCCTCCAAGTACCCCTTTTCTCCACCAGTTCTGTACGGAGCTCGACAGGAGGAATGGAGAGGTAGAGAAAGGGGTTAGTCTCACACAAAATGTAATGCAAAATAAAGAGTAAATACAAGTGCCATGAAGCAGAATTGAGCTCCAGCAGGCCTCGACTTACAGTAAAGGAATTGTAAGGCAGACATGCTAACAAAACAGCTTTACATTCCCAATTCCAAACCATTAATGGGCAACCTTAGAGTGACAACGGCTAAAAAAAACCTTAGCTATAAGTTGGAATGAAACATTGTGAAAAGCCAAGACTCCACATGAACATGTTCTCCCCTTGCAGAGTCAGATCACGCATTTGAAGTGTTCCCAAGTGTTTGTGTGTTTTAGGTTCCTGTTAGTGAGGGGTCCTTTGCCGTTCTGTCTGACATCCAACAGAAAGTCCACTGTGTCTCTGCAACTTAAGCTGAGTCAGTGTAAGTGTGTGGCTCAGTAGCTCAAGTATTTGGGCTTGTAATCCAAAGTTTGCTGGTTTAAATCCAGCTTCAGATGGATAACTGTATGTTTATGGGCCATTGAGTTATGAAAAATAATCAATGTAGTGAATCACTATATTCTCAAATTACTTGTTGTACTTTTACGAACAACACCATTTATTAAAGAAACAAATTTGCATTGGCAGAATGAAGAATTAAAAATGAAAATAAACTATCATTTAAGAAATTGTGGAAAACTGAATTTACAATATTTGTAAATTGAAGGAAGAGTCCATTAACTTAACGGAAAATGTGCTGGTAATTTTCTGCCAGTACATTTTCCGTTTTTTGGTGGATTTTTTTTTACAGTGTATGACACGCTTGAATTCACTGAGCTCAAGTGTATGTGAAAATTAATATATTTACATCTAGTATGTTTCATGGCTTCACTGTATTTCCCACTGCAATGATCAGTTTCATCTAACTGCTGATGTTAAAGGCAGAGCTGAAATTTAGTTTAGTCATGACCTCAAAATTTAATTGAAGTAGGTATTCTGTACAACCAGACGGAACTGCTGGTTGGGCTGGTCATCACCTGCATTTTCTAAGTGATGTCTAAATGTAAAGTTTCAAATTGCACAATATATATTAATCTGTTTTTAATGTTTTTACAAAATATTTTTTATGTGTTTGCATCTTATATTTTGTATAATGGGCTTGTACATTTGATTCTTCCTTGATTTCGGTGTAATGAAGTGTAACTAGTGAAAAAGAGAGAAACGTTTGGGAAGCATTATTGAGCTGATTGTCCAGAGTCAATTAAGTAAGTGACAATTAAGGTCAATATAAATCACCTATTACCCACTGTAATCCTTTGTATTCCCCCTGCACACTCTGTTAACAAAATAAGAGGGTTGAAGTCAAATCAGGTTAAAAATGTAAATTTGATCCTCCGCCCATCGCGGAAGATGCGTTCCAGACCCATCAGCGATAGGTGAAAATCCACGATACAGAAAGACCATATAAATTATTTTTTAAGTTTAAGCCTTAAAATACCCCTCCCACATGCTTTAAACACATGTAAACTCATTAAAACAACACATATATCTGTTTGTCGGGCTAAGGATATGAGTGACATAATAATAATAATAATAAAAATAAATAATAATATGTAATATATATATATATACACACACACACAACTTTCTCTCTATATATGTAATGGAATATATAAAAATAAAAACATATATGGCTCTTACACATTCTTTTCATCCTTCTTCATGTAGCGTACTGTTGATTCATTCAAGCCATAATGGCGAACGCCGTCCGCATAACGCTTTCCTTCCCGAAGCACATCCAGAAGTTTTACCTTCTCCTGAATGGTCAACGTCTTCCATCGTAGGGCTTAGAACAAAACGAAAACAATCGGACCACAAACAATGTACGGGATACGCAGAGAATCGTGAGGCGTCGGAGAAAAATCCGTGATATAGTGGGGGAATCGCTGTAATGTGAAATCTGCCAATCCTGGTTTTCAGCACCATGGACAAAAACCTGTCATTTATAGGGACCTATTATGCCCATTTTCACTGTTCATAATTGGATTTTTATCTTCTGCTAGAATAGATTCACCCTTTTAATAGGTGATATCCTAGAATCCAATATATTATTGCAGGGCTATTTTCATTTGATGTTAACCAAATGTGATATATTTATTTTTACTTTTGATATCTCGTCCTTTTCCCCTTATCTGATAAGAGCCGCTGTCCGCTGAGACAAGCTGGTGTGTTTTTACTGCTCATTGAAAAGTGGGTGGTGCGGACTTTGTGTATTACATCACACTCTGAGACAGTCACTGACTGGTGGGCTCTGAGGGGGCGGTGTGACCTGAAAATCATCCATCAATCAACCCAGGATGGGGGGACAGGCAAGTGTAAGGCAACAGTGCTAACCACTGCACCGCTCCTGAAAATCATGAACCATTTTAAATGTTGAAGTATTTTTGAAATATTTATTAAATTTAAATATTTATTAAATCAAAACATTGAGCAGTATACATGATATAGCGACTCATTAATGAATAAGCAATATAATAAGATTCAATTTCGATTTCACTACTTAAAGCGCCAGAACAACGCATTTGAAAAAATCAACAGCTATATCTCTTACCAGAAATCAGGAACAGGTTAAGAAAATCCACAGACTTCGTCGCGAGCAGTTTAATATACGATCTATTTCCTTCTACCCAACTCCACACATCAATAATATCACTGCGCAGCAGATATCGCCAGGGAGCTCGTGCTTGTGTCTAATGCGCAGTGATACGAGTAGTGTACTTCGATAGAAGCACGACATTTCTACGGCTGATATTTCCAAACCTGAACAACTCCCAGCACAACTTTGATGGATAGATAGCATTAAGGCCCCTCTAAAATATCTTTTTATAGTTTTGGGGTGAACCTCCCATTTAAACGAAGTACATCGTGGTGCTCATGAACTTGAAAGCCTAGATGCCTCATCTCGCTTTTCCACAACGTGTCAGCAGCGCCACCATCTTGGAGCGGTAATTAGGCATAAACAAGCAACATGTCAGGGTGTAGATGGAAAGATCTTTTGGCCATAACTTCTTTACTAATTAACGCATTTATATCTTACAATTATGTAGAATAAATAAAAAAGCCCACCACTCCCAATTTATGTAGTACTCCTGATAGTACTCTCAACGAAAACTAATCATGCTAGTATCCCGTCAGTGTCACAGGCTAGTAAACATTTTATGTATTTTATTTGACCGTACCGCAGATTTTTTTACCTGTGAAATGTGGTTCCCTGTTTTCTAGTTTTAACATTCCTCATGTTGTTGCAGTTTCGAAAATAGTCGGTTCACTAAGAGATATCACTCTTCTATTTCACAATTGCCGCGCCAATATGGCGTATCGCCCAACGAGGCATCCAGGCTTTCAAATCTATGGCGATGCTGCCTACGCTACTACCCGTCACATGACACAGGAGCTACCGAATACCCGCCAATCGGGAGCCGGCTAGATCAACCACGCCCACCCGTCACATAGAGAAGAGTGAGGCGAAAGAAGCCAATCAGTTTAAAAATGTCACCATTAACGCGGTATTTAGTAGTCCGGAGATATTTTACTTTAAGCAAGGCACAAAATAAAGTTGTAGTATTTGTAATAAAATTTGAAGATTAGCCATCCCCGAGGAGCTGACAGGAAAGTCAGGTACAGATATAGTCCTCATTAACCAGCTAGTCGGTTACTAAACGTCGCCAAATAAGGTTGCCTTTTTCTATGATGTTTTTTTTCAGTTAAATTGACATTAAACAAAGTAATCTGAGACCTGAGATATAACATTGGCAACTATGGTCATTTTTTACAATCATGGATATTTTAACATTGAGGACGTGTGTCTCATGTCATTTTCACATAGCGGGAGTTTAATTGTTTTTATCTATGTCTATGTGTCAACATATATCTATTTCGTTATGTCACTCAAATGTATGATTAGTATCGACATTTCGGTAGACTACTATGTTGTAATAAAACTGTATGGTCCTCTGGGAGTTGGGCAGTAGAAAGGAAATGTAAAGTATCAATAAGAAATACTATTAATGAAGTAGCCGCCCTATCCTTTTACTTTGTATGGAGTGTGCATACAAGACACAACTAATGCAGTTGTACTGTTATGTATATAATTTAAAAGGTATACTTGCCAGCAACAGATTGAGTTAATAAAATTAAATGAAAAGTATTAAGACCCCTTGTCATTCATAGTATTATATACTTCTTAATTTTACAAAGACTTTTTTCCTATCATATTTTTAAGTTTTTGAAGTTGATAATCTGGAAAACTGCTGCCTGGGATCAACTATCCATTCTTGACTCTTGGAATAGGAATTGAAGTTGAATAAAACAGCCTTACAGCACCCTCTTGTGACATACAGTAATATGGAAAACAGAACAATTACTAACAGAACGCAACATCCCCCCTTATGTATTCTTCTTCCTGCAGCAGCACTGTATTCTATAAAAGACACGCCTTACCTGTAACATTTCTTCCTTTAAGGTCACTACACCCCAGACAAAACAATAATGTAAGTTCAACAAAAAACATTGTGCTTGTGCCTTCCTGTAAGTGCACAACCTTTCACTATGAACTGCCTGTTTTGCTTCCAACAGAAATCAATTACAATTAGAAATGTTCCATTCACTGAGGACCACAGTAAGAGGATCTATGAACAACTGTTATATATTTTACACTGAATCTCTCTTTTCCTTTAAGGTATCTCTTTCTAACCAGAAAATCACGCTCAGAACATGCATTTCATTTCTTTGTTTAACTCTGTGAAGTTCCATAGTCCTTGAGCCGATGACGGTTTGTGTGCCCTGGCTGCACAGCTTCCAGTTCCTTAGGCCATTCCAAGCTCAACTGTTCTTTCAGGACCAGTCTTTGGCAGGGCTGGAAATTTGGGAAGTCCACTGGGTACTGAGGCCAAATGGGCAGCATGCCATGCTTTCCCGTCAGCCAGGATGGGTCTCGATGGGTGCAGAGAATTTCTAATGCCCTTTTTGCACATGCGCTGGTTTCCACAGCCGCACTCTGTGCCCTTCTCTGAATGAGGGAGTGCGAGCTCCCTGTCTTGCATCACAGTACTGTTTCATGCGAGATTGGCAAAGAGACACCCAGCAATGCACTTTATTATCATGTCACTTAATTATCACTTATGCCCCTTCAGTATCAGGCCAAGTACAAACACTACACAAGCAGAGTATTCTGTGGGGAAAGATTAATGTCCTCAACTGCTGAGAGCAGCGTGCTGGTGATGCTCTGTGCTCATTACATCTGTGAGTTCAATACTCTCTGTAGTGCTTTTCAATGCTGCATTGAGCAGTTGCCAGGATGTTATGCTGCCTCTGAGGATAACTGTTTGTTTTGAAGTAGAATAATTCAGAATAATTCAGAAGATGGATACAGATTTTCTCTTATTAAACAAGACACGGGCTCACTCATAATTGTCCAATAAGAGATAAGGAGCATTCCTATTGAACAATCATGACTTCTAGCTTAAGTTAACTCCGCTAACTGAGAAATCCTGCTTAGTGGAACACCTCCCAGGTCAGAAGAGAACAACTACAACAACCAAGAGTCACTGCCTGGCTTCTGGTTATTGTGCATTAGCTCACAGCTCAGACTGGGAGTCATTTCATAATGAATCGACTCCTCAAGTCCAAGCCTTGCAGTGGACTGCAAAGCATCCAGGGACACTGCGCAGCACGTTAAAAGATAGCTCTTATGGAGTGACCACTAAACGTAAAAGTGGAAAAATAAATCATTTTAAAAATGTTAAATGAATAGTTAAGGAAGATGTGGCATTTGATTATGTCCATGCATTTTATAATCTATTCAGTACAGGATCATAGGGGAGTCACAATAGGACATACTGTAAGGAAGGGGAATATTCTGCCAAGAAGGTCAGTGCATCATAGGACTCACTGACAGACACAGACACACACAGGCACAAGGAAACAAGCAGCAGAACATGCATATTACATGCAGAGCCAACAAGCCTGTAGGACCTAAGAACAAACTTAGATTTGGGTTTAAAGTGTTCTATCTGGGATTTTCTTGCTGTTGGTACTACAGCCAGACACACAACAGTCTGTAGTCATGATCCTCGTTCCCCAGTAAAATACTCTTATTTTCTTTCATGCGTACTTTGACAAAGACATCAGCTTAATACAATGCACAAGGCTCACAAGTTGAAACTTCAAGAATAGGCACAGACCATGACATCACCTTAAAACCAGCTTGGAAGGTGATGAAACTGTAACCTGGCTGTCTTCATCGCCTGATTTAATCCCCATCGTTAACTATGGGGCCTTAATGTAGCATAAGATTAACCACGATCACAAACATTACACTTCTCAGAGCGGCGTCTAGGAGGTTGTCCTAGTTGCTTGTGTGTGTGTGCGTGTGTGAAGTGATACCAGGCTCATGATGGTCATTGACAAGAAAGGGCATTAAACTTGGCAAAAGGGACCGCAAAGAATGGCAGATTGTTATTCTTTATATAAATTCAATAACTAACTAAGTCTTCTTTTATTATTGCTTCTCTTAAAAGAAAAGAGAGAAAAATCCATCAGTTTCTTTTGTTTTCGTTTGTAACTAATTTTCTCTAAAAAAGAATTTACTTTTAGCAAGACAAAACTTCTGAATTCATTTTCTCAGTCTGTCAGTTTGCACGCACACACACACACACACACACACACGCACAAACACACACACACATACACACACACACACACACACACACAGTCAAATGCATTCATAAATGTATATATATAGTCAGGAGTGGTCCTTTCACCACGATATGTCACCCATGTGCACTGTCTTCGAGTAGTGAACCAGTTTTCAATACAATGGTTAAAAAGGCTGTTACGATCCTCAGTCTAGGGTTGAGGACCGCCAGAAAGGTAAAGGGAAAGGAGAGGGGAAAACGAGACAACCAGGGTATGGGAAAAGGGAACATGGGACACAAAGGGATCTATTTTTGTATTTTTTTTATGTTTATTCACAAAGACTTTCACACACAATAGGGCAACAGACTTCGGGAGTGACACCGCCAAAACAATAAACAAAACCCCACTAACGAACACGTCCCAAACTAAGCTAACTCTAAACGAAAAGAAAATGACACAGACTAATCCTAACTCCCTAACCAAAACACAGAATAAGCAACACGTACGCAAAACAAAACAGCAGTCACTCCCTACGTACTTAACAGAAACCAACATACAGAACACCAAAGCCGAAACACAGTATCCGAGGGGCGAAGCAAGAGAGGAGTCAGGAGGAAGGCAAGAGATCACAAACCAGAAAGCAGTCAAAACCAAAGGCAAAGGTACAGAGGGATAAGGCAAGAGACGAAAATCAGAAAACCAAAACTGTCATACACGATCAATCAAAAGAACACAAGCAAATCAATAACGCAACAACCAACTGTGAGCAGAGCTGCCGCTACTCTCCCGCCACGGCCTTTTAAATCATAAATGCGGAAGTAGCGTATAGCTCGGGGCGTGGCCAGGTCCGGGAGGCGGAGACGAAGGCAGCCGGACAACGATCAGGACAATCCCCCCCCAAACCTTACGGCACGTAACAAGGCTCAAACCTTCAGTGCCTCGTTGTGCCATCTCTACCAGTGTTTTTTTCAACAGGGAAAATACAACTTGTATGCTGGCCTTAGAAGCACAACTTAAAAGAATAGCTGCCATGCTTCTGCCTAGCATGGCAGAGGGAGTGAAATGGTATGGGACTGCATTGGTGCTGGTAAGGTGGGTGATTTACACAGAGTACAAGGTGCAATGAACCAGCAAGGTTACCGCTCTGTTTTACAACTCATGCCACCCCCTGTGGTCAGCACTTCTATCAAGCAGCAAGGCTGATTCAAAGCACACTGGTGAAAGATGAGGAATCCAGAGAACTGTCCTGCTTGACTGGCCTACAGAATCATCACATCTCCAGCCTATCAAGCTCATGTGAGACCAGCTTCACCATGAGGTCAGAGAAAATACCAAGCCAGTCCCACCTCTGGGAATAGCAGGATTGAAATTTCCCCTAATATTGTCATAAACGGACAGCTCTAATGGCAAAGGACTGCAAAGCTGTAATTGCTGCAAATATAGTTTTCATACAGTTTGATTAATTGAAAATGAAGATGAAACTTATTGCAATATTTATTATATCACAAAGCAGAAGGCAGCAGGGAAAAGTAAAAAAAGAATCACCCCAGATGGGACTTAAAACCACGATATCCAGCTCAGAAAGTCAGGGCCGTGGGCGTTTGGCCAGTGGGGCAACCGGCAGACCTGAGCTTACGACCAGGACACTTGACTCACAATGGAAGCTCAGCAAATTATAAGCAAGCCTGCAAAAGTGACATGAATGGATCTGTGTAATCTATGGTAAAATGCATCTTGGGGCTGAGACATTAACACTCACAGTCCATGAGAAGATGACATCCATCACTGGATCTCAGTCAAATGCGCTCATCGAATTTCCGCTATGCCTTTGGCATTTAATGTTTGTACTTAGCTGAAGAGCTAACTGCAAACATTACTTGAATGGGATATAAAAAAAAAAAACATTTGCATTACAGCAATACGTCACACATGACTATGTAAGGGAATAGATGAAACCCTGAAATGCCGAACCTGAACAAGGTTTTCTGGATTACATTCATAATCCTTTGGATCATCGACGACTGTTCAGCAATAAAACCAATAGGTAATGGACACAATCCACTCACCTACAGTAGAGGGGAGCTTCTCCAACTGCAGTCGGCTATCACCTCAAGGCCGGCAGTTGCTCTTCCTCTGGAGTTTCGCCTGAGTAAAAGAGGTAGGTGAGGAGGTGTACGCTCCAAGCTGAGGAGGAGACCCTTCAGACCACCGCTACTGCCCATCATACTGGCCAATGTATGTTCACTCCAGAATAAAATGGACTTATTGCATGCCAATTGTCGGGTGGAGCGGTATCACCTATGTTATTGTCCTGACTGAAACCTGGCTTGATGACACCATCTCTGAGGTTAGTCTCTCTAATTTTATGATCTGGCGGACTGACAGGATGTCTCAGTCAGGTAATAAGTGGGGTGGTAGGGTCGGCATATTTGTCAACGAGCGGTGGTTACACGAATATTAAAGTACACCGCATTGTTTTGGACACCTGACATGGAGATGCTGATTCTATCTGTACGCCCCTTCTACCTTCCGTGGGAATTCCCTACTGTAGTAATTAGCTGTGTCTACATTCCACCAAGCGCTAACACCAAGGCAGCGGCGGAGCTAGTGTGTGAGGACGCCAGCTCCATGACGGCAAGATATCGCGACGCCCCGGAGTTTACTGCGAGTGATTTTAACAACTGTAATGTCAACGCTGTTTTGCCATCTTTTTATCAGTATGTGGATATTCCCACTAGGAAGCTTAATACTCTGGACTTATGTTACAGTAACATCTCTGACGCCTTCATCGCGTGTGTACATCCTCCACTTGGCCACTCTGACCACAATGTTGTCTTCCTGCTACCTCACTGCAAACCAGAACTGAAGCGCATTAAACCGCATGTGCACCTGGCCACCCTCTGGTCGGAGGAGGCAATTGAACGACTATAAGGTTTACTTGCATGTACAGATTGGGACATTTTCCAGGGTGATCAAAACCATAAAGTTTCTGTAATTACAGACTACATCAAGTTTTGTATTTATTCCACTATTCCCACCAGAACTGTCTGGGGATATCCTACCTACAGACCCAGTATCACTTCCCATGTTAAGCACAGCTTGAAGGAAAAACACAAAGCATTTCTATGCAAGGATTGGTCTTCTGTCCAGTCACTCAGTAGACAAGTAAAGAATGAGATAATCAATGCCAAACTCAAATATAAGAATAGACTGGAGCAAGAGTTCAGTACAATGAACACCAAACAGGCCTTTTGGTTACTCACTGGTCAAATACCCTACCATGACCTTCATCCCATAGGCACTGATCTTACAACTTTTGCTGACTCCTTAAACTCCTTCTATACAATGTTCGATAAGCAGGACTACTCTGCTATCTGTGAGGAGCTGCTCAATGGCTTTCCCTCTGACGATCCTACAAACCCTCCCTTTACTGTAGAGGACATGAGGCAGCAGCTAAGCAGATGCAAAGCTGGCCAGGCCGCCGGGCCTGATCGTGTACCAGCTAAAGTTTTGAAGCTATTCGCCACAGAACAAGCTCCCATCCTTCATTCCATCTTCTGAAACTCATATAGATTGGTGACCATTCCTACAATTTGGAAAACTTCTACCATCGTCCCGGGTGCTAAGAAACCTCGTCCCTCTGAGCTAAATCATTACTGGCCAGTAGCACTCACATCGATAATAATGAAATGCCTAAAGAAAATTATACTCCATATCATCCAGCCAGCTGTCAGACCGCAGCTGGACTCATACCAGTTTGCCTCCTGGGTGAAGAGCAGAACAGAGGATACTGTAGTATGTCTCCTCCACTCCCTTCTCCAACACCTTGAATCTCCAGGCACCTTCGCTACTGTCCTCTTCATTAACTCCAGTTAAGCTTTTAATATCATTCAACGGCACCAGATGATCAAGAAGCTTCTTCAATTGAACATATCCCCATCTCTCATCCGTTGGGTCCATAATTTCCTCAGCAATAGACCACATATTGTAAGGATAGGCACAGCCAAATCAGCAACTGTGATCAACAACACTGGACCCCCTCAAGGGTGTGTCCTCAGCCCCTTCCTCTTTACACTCTATACCAATGACTGCATTATTTTTCTAACTTTTTCAGTGTAAGATGAAGTTACTTCAGAAAATGTACATTTTTTCTAACCCTTTTCACAAATATTTACAAGGGCTGCCAATAATTGTGGAGGGCGCTGTAGCTTCTCTAGCTATATTTTTATCAGTGAGCTCCCTTGCCTGCAAGTTTTCTTTTACATATTCTGCAGCACCACCTCCCTTCCTGCTTATCTGCTCCCTACTATGTAAATGATTCTCACTGACTGAACAACATTGAAATAATTGTTGTAATCATGTTACAGTTTACTATGAAATGTTTCTGTGCAACAGGTCAGCAAAAGAAATGGGTGTGCAGAGGCCTAACAGTGAGGATACGTAAAGACCACCATCCTCAGCCTCAGCAAGTGGTCCATCAACGTCAAGCGGATGACAGTGAACAGCAAACCCCAGTTCTGCCAACCATAGTTACCCCATCAGCTTGGAGGGAATCAGTGGCTGAGGGGATGAGGAAATCCACGGGGTGGAAGGACACATTCTCTGTGCCTGAGTACGAGATCCACCACTGGTCCGGAGTGAGATACTGGTCACGAGAGGCAAAGAAGACATCTGTAAATGAAAAATCCATTCTGGACCTTTGTAATGCCCTGCAGTCGTTTACTCTCTCTTGAGGGGGAGCATTATAGATTTCTAAGGCTAACAGGATGTCCAACACCCAGAATTGTATTTAAACCTTTAAAATTATAAAATAAGTTCAGTCTGATATTGTGTCAGCCAAATAGTGTCATCAATGTGCATCATAAATAAAACACATAGCTTACGGTGGACCTAAATTTTCCAAACAAACCAGAAATCATATGAATCATGTCAGTGCACTTTGTACTGAATTGCTCAGGTATAGTGATGTATGCAGGGTTTCATCTATTCCCTTACATAGTCATGTGTGACGTATTGCTGTAATGCAAATGTTTTTTTTTTTTTAAACTCCCCATTCATTTGTGTTCCTGCCACTCTATAGCTAAGTACAAACATTAAATGCCAAAGGCATAGCGGAAACTCGATGAGCGCATTTGAGTGAGATCCAGTGATGGATGTCATCTTCTCATGGACTGTGAGTGTTAATGTCTCGGCCCCAAGATGCATTTTACCATAGATTACACAGATCCATTCATGTCACTTTTGCAGGCTTGCTTATAATTTGCTGAGCTTCCATTGTGAGTCAAGTGTCCCGGTCATAAGCTCAGGTCTGCCGGTTGCCCTACTGGCCAAACGCCCACGGCCCTGACTTTCTGAGCTGGATATCGTGGTTTTAAGTCCCATCTGGGGTGATTCTTTTTTTACTTTTCCCTGCTGCCTTCTGCTTTGTGATATAATAAATATTGCAATAAGTTTCATCTTCATTTTCAATTAATCAAACTGTATGAAAACTATATTTGCAGCAATTACAGCTTTGCGGTCCTTTGCCATTAGAGCTGTCCGTTTATGACAATATTAGGGGAAATTTCAATCCTGCTATTCCCAGAGGTGGGACTGGCTTGGTATTTTCTCTGACCTCACGGTGAAGCTGGTCTCACATGAGCTTGATAGGCTGGAGATGTGATGATTCTGTAGACCAGTCAAGCAGGACAGTTCTCTGGATTCCTCATCTTTCACCAGTGTGCTTTGAATCAGCCTTGCTGCTTGATAGAAGTGCTGACCACAGGGGGTGGCATGAGTTGTAAAACAGAGCGGTAACCTTGCTGGTTCATTGCACCTTGTACTCTGGTTCACTACTTGAAGACACAGTGCACATGGGTGACATATCGTGGTGAAAGTATCACTCCTGACTATATATATATACATTTATGAATGCATTTGACTGTGTGTGTGTGTGTGTGTGTGTGTGCAAAGTGACAGACTGAGAAAATGAATTCAGAAGTTTTGTCTTGCTAATAGTAAATTCATTTTTAGAGAAAATTAGTCACAAACGAAAACAAAAGAAACTGATGGATTTTTCTCTCTTTCCTATCAATAGAAACAATAATAAAAGCAGACTTAGTTATTGAATTTATATAAAGAATAACAAACTATCTGCCATTCTTTACAGTCCCCTTTGCCAAGTTTAATGCCCTATCTTGTCAATGACCATCATGAGCCTGCAAGTATATAAGAGTCTAACAGGTCGAGATGCTGTTCAGCCAAATGGCTGCTTCAATATTAGTTTAAATACTAGAACTCATGGCCATAGGTGGAAATTAATGGGAGAACATTTTAAACTGAACTTGAGAAAACACTTTTACACAGCGTGTAGTTAGAGTATGGAACAGTCTTCCTGTTCATGTAGTGCAAGCTAAACCCCTGGGTTCCTTTAAATCAGAGCTATAGATAAGATTTAAAAAATTCTGAACTATTAGTCAAGTTCTCCCCAAACGTGCTTGATGAGCTGAATGGCCTCCTCTCGTTTGTAAATTTCTTATGCTCTTATTATTTTTCAGTCCAAACTTGGTACCTATTTGGAATAATAGATATATTACCCACCGAAATCAGTCCCCGTACCATGAACGTTGGGTAGAGAAAAACATCTGGTCAGCTTTGCATCTATTGGACATCACAGGAAATGTTCTGTTTTTTGAAAACTTTTGTTTAAAACATAATAGTTTATTAAAAAAGAATTTGATATTGTTCTAAAAGCTATTCCAGCTGCACATTTAATGTTGGTCAGGAACCTTTTAAACAATTCTCCCCTTGACCTATTTCATAGGCTCCCTCCTCTCCAATACAATGGTATTATTTTTAAGGAGGGTAAATTCCTAAATAAAATTATTAGACATAATATTATTAGACATTACTTATGAACTATTTTGTCACCTTTCCAATAAAAGTTCAAATTAACCAGTAAACACATTTGCACTAAATATATTTATTATCCAATACCCCTCAAAGTCAGAGTTACACTTTAAAGTATTCAATGCTATATATCCCTGTAATGAATTTCTTCATGCTAAGTTTAACTTTGATAATAATATTTGCACCTTTTAAAATAATGACATAGAAACTTTGGACCACTTGTTCTTCTCTTGTTGCTTCTCAACAAGTACAAAATTTCATTTCTTGACTTCCTTTACTTGTAATGATATTATCTTTGGTGTTGTCCTAAATGATGATACGCTTTATCTTTTACTCAATAAAATTATATTGTTGGGAAAATCTATATTCATAAAACAAGATTCGTCATCATGGCTTATAAATGCTTATTATAGTTCATCATTGTTTGTTTCAGTAACGATAACATAAACAGGGGTAGGCACCAGGAAAACATCATTGGCTCTTGCATCGATTACTTTTCCTGTAACACCCTTTAGATTGTTTCCCTGAAGGGCAGCAAACCGACAATTTCGGTGTGATTGAGCTGATCACGTGTGCATAGGGAGGGAATGCGGACCACATGACCTTCCCGGCGAGCTCAGCGCATCCAGCATCACTTCGCAAATACAATCAAAATGTTTTATCTTTATTCACACTTTCTATCTTTATTCATTATCTCTACGATCTCACTGCTGGACGAATGCCTGGCATTCAGAGCATTCTTTATTAGCCATTTGCCTTTGGATGCAGTTTATTAGCATGCCCCAAAGCGTCCAGGCATCAGTAATTGCTTCCCACGTTACTCCGGTCCTGGGGTCTTCTGTAACTGCCCTTTGGGATTACATATATTCAGCATATGCTTTTGTCCGAAGTGAGGAGAGTTTGGGGTCAGAGCACTTGGGTCTAAGGGACTTGCTCAAGGGCTTAACAATGTTACGATTACTCTGCCATGGGAGTTGAACCAACAACCAAACTGGCAGAGATGGCCAACCTGCTGAGCTCCACACCCGCTGACGATCTCCTTTTCCTGTCTGCTGCAGTCTCCATGGACCTGAGTCCAGAGAAGCACTCTGAACTTGAGGAAAGGAGCCCTTCTGCTGGAGATCCAGAGGCTGCGGGAGGCGCTGAGAGAGGCCCTCATGGAAGTGGAGGGCCTTGAATCCAGCACCAAACGCAGCCAAATCTTAGAAAAGAATAGGCATGTCGCCATGGGAAGAAAGAAATTCAACATGGACCCTAAGAAGGGTATCCTGTTCATGGTACAAAACAATCTTCTCCGGCACACGTCTGAGGACATCGCCCAGCTCCTATACAAGGGAGAGGGGCTGAACAAAACAGCCATTGGGGATTACCTGGGTGAGAGAGACAACTTCAATATCCAAGTCCTCCAAACATTTCTTGGGCTTCATGAATTCGCAGGGTTCAACCTGGTACAGGCTCTCAGGCAGTTCCTCTGGAGTTTCCGTCTGCCAGGAGAAGCACAAAAGATTGACAGGATGATGGAGGCCTTTGCACAGAGGTACTGTCAATGTAATCCTGGAGTCTTCCAGAACATTGACACCTGCTATGTACTTTCATTTTCCATAATCATGCTAAACACTAGCCTTCATAATCCAAATGTGAGAGACAAGCCCAGTGTGGACAGGTTCATCTCCATGAATCGAGGAATCAATGATGGAGGCAACCTGCCAGATGAACTCCTCCGAAATCTTTATAAGAGCATAAAGAATGAGCCATTCAAGATTCCTGAAGACAATGGGAACAATGCCTTCTTCAACCCTGACAGAGAGGGTTGGTTCTTCAAACTGGGAGGAGGACGGGTGAAAACATGGAAAAGGCGGTGGTTCATCCTGATGGACAACTGACTTTACTACTTTAAACATACTACGGATAAGAAACCCAGGGTGATCATTCCGCTGGAGAATCTGAGCATCCGTGAGGTGAAGGATCTCAGGAAGCCTAACTGCTTTGAACTGTACATCCCTAACAACAGCAGACAGCTGATGAAAGCCTGCAAAACGGAGGCGGACGGCCGCCTGGTAGAGGGCAATCATGTGGTGTACCGCATCTCGGCGCCAACCCCTGAGGAGAAGGACAAGTGGATACAGAGCATCACTGCTGCTGTGAGCACTGACCCTTTTTATGAGATGCTGGCAGTAAGAAAAAAACGGCTGAATAAATAAATAACGATAAAGACTGTGTGAATATGGTTGGATGTGCTATTGCAGAAAGTATTTATTTCAGAACAAGGAACTTTGCACAAAGTAATGTTTAATCTTAAGGTAGCATGACCGAATTCCAGGTTTTGTTTTGATGCGACTTATTGTTCACTACAGATTTTATCATCGAAATGCCCTGTCCTTTTTTTGTATAAATGTGAAATTAAATGTTATTTGCACTGTATTGCTGATCTTTATGTCAGAGTACCTTTTTTTCTGAGAATCCACACTGCTGTAAATTTGCATTAACATGATTAGGATTGGGATGGAAAAATTATTTTCCATCTTAACCCATATTCTAAGCATATTGATTTCTGTTTTTTTTTTTATTTTACTTTTACAGCAGTATGATTTAAGACACTAACAGCAATTCATTTTTCAACCAGTAATTGTTAATGTGATAGGAATTGCATTCAACAGCAAATGCGTTCAGCTTAACCAAATGTATAAATCTTACATATTCTGATGATTCGACATTCCCCCGACGTCTGTGTGATGTATTTCAGCAACAACACGCAGTTAATGAGATCACTATGCGGAATTTAGCCGACTGTTATTTTACTGATTAGGATATATCACCCAAGATTGGGGTATACTATATATCAAGGGTCAGCAACCTTTTTGAAACTGAGAGCTACTTCACGGGTACTGAGCCATACAAAGGCTACCAGAACAGACTTTACCTAAACTTATCTAAACTTCATGTAGAATAAACACGTTTTAAATGCTTTTTTGGATATTGTCATTTTCAAATCTATATAAATACAAATGTGATTAAAGAAGAATAGCAACAAGATAAAATGAAATTTTAGTCGCTGCCCACTGGTGAGTTGTGGTATTTTTAGAACAGGTCCGTGGGTGACTCATGTGGTGCTTGGGGGCATCCTGGTGCCAGTGGGCACCATGTTGGTGACCCCTGTTCTAAATGGTATGTAGGATTTGCAAACTACACCAACGCTTCTGATGTAGCTACATTTAGGCTTATAGTGGAATAATATAGTGGAAGATTCCTTGGTGAGTGTCTGAGAGCGTGAAAGTCATGCCAGATGCATGGTAGTCGGCAGCCCTGCTTTCCGTCTGCATCTGTCTCTTACTTTAGGTGGCTAGAGATCCAGCATTACTCAGGATTCGGAGCCACTTGCACTGATAATAATTAGTTTCTTTTTCCCCTTGCAGTCTGCTGCTGTATAACATTATGAAATCAGCCCAAAAATCCGCAACCCATGACCTCCTAATATTTACCCGAAACTATGTTTTCAAAATAGCACAACTGGGCATGAACACCGCGGACCTGGAAACTCTGCTGAGCACTGACAATCAGCGTGCAAAGGCTCTTAATTTGGATATGTTTGTGAAACGTTCTGCTGCACAGCACAACAAAGAAAAACAACTGGTCAGTGATAATGAAAAGTACAATCAGCATTGTTTTAACCATGAGAGTCCAAATGCTTAGATAAATTGTCAGTTTTTCAGTGTAAGTATGCTCCTGAGCGCCACGATTCTGAATGATAGTCGGTTTCTCATTGAACCTCCATGCCACTCTGTTAAAATCTCTTGCCACCCCATGTAAAATTTTCTAGATCCACCACTGTGCCAGAGCTAAGACTTAAGAATCTTGAGTATTATTTCAACATAAACTTTGCTTGGGTGCTTCATACTTTAAATTAAATATGAATTATGGCAACGTGCAAAACTATTAAGGAAAATGCAACATATTTGTTTTTCATTTACATAATTATATATGTTGATTATGATTCTTTTTAGTTCCACAGTACATGCAGATACTAAAATTCAAGCATGCACTCTTAGGTTAATTGCTATCAGTTTATATAAAGATTTATAGAAATTTCAGTCAGAGACTAGCTTCTGATATAGAAAGAATGTTTACATTTTTTTGGCTGTGGAATAGTTTTTCAGTGCTGCATGTAGTTTCTCTTTATTGTTTGAATAGGGCACACTTACACATCAACAAGTGCAGTGGCAGTTGTGATGTTCTCGCATATGAGAAAATACAAGGACAACTTTTATTAAAGAAAACGAAAGGCTTTACTCTCCATACTCCAGTGAATTGCATGCATAGGCCTACTGCCACATCTCACTTTGCCAACTTCCGCTTCCGTGCGGCTCAGGAGGATCTGGCTGCAGAACACTGGAAAGGGGTCCACAGCTCAAGGGGACCACCAGAGGACAGATGGAGTGGAACCGGGAACCAAGGGATTTGCCAGTGACTGGCACTCACTGTTGTTTTCGACTACAATAAAAACAGCTGTACTGGCTAAATAATGAGCATACAAAAAGAAAAAAAGACATGGATAGGAATAAAAAAGTAATTAAAAATAGAAAAACAACTGAAGAGTCATTCACACTGAACACGCGTCTCTGCTCTCAGGACGATGATCCTGCCAACTGCGCCAGACTGTGACAGACCGAACTACAAAACTGTAGACTCAGTGGACAGCTGACTACGCCACCCTAGGAATTTCATCCAGCTTTCCATTGAGACTACAGTTTTGCAGTCTGTTCTGCCAAACAATGTATTAAAAAGTGCAGTGTTATACATGACACTGTAATTAGTTCAATTCAAGAGATGTACTATCAAGTAATAATAGTGTGATTATCATAATCACACAAATATATGAATTCCTCTGATACTGAATTAAACAACCCTTTATGCTGTCCCTTATGTGAATTAGTAAACATTTCCACACCTCTTTCACCATAGACAACCATTCTCTCCATAGTCATATGCAATTCCAATTCCCACTTTTATTTATTTTATGGCAGACAGACAGCAGTGTATTATTATATTATAATTATATTATAATTATTATATATATCATTATATTAGGGTGCCCCTCGCAGAAGGTAAATTTAATCTTATTTAATTACATTTTCTATATAGCGTCAGATGACAGCAGACGTCATTTACTGTAAGGTTACCTTTACTATATAAGATATAACAGCTCCCAAAGTTCTTCATCTGGTACAGAAAACATACGCCTGACAGATGTTGAAGTTTATTCCGTCTTTATTCTTCTAGACACCGTGAAAAACTATAAAATAAACATATTATTAAATTCCTGCATTACATTTAATCTTACAAGACATTCTAAAAGATCCATGATATTACCGCTAAACAGCGGCTCATACATCACCGCAATTCCACTTTTCAATACAAGACAACAAGTAAATACAATAAATATAAATTACCGTGTGCGCCTTCTGACCAAATGCTTAGGAGTTATTACAGATCCTGCCGTGACAAGCCGACAAACCACAAGTTGACTCCATGAATCTCCCAGCATGCATTTACACCTAACCTATTCCGTCACCTGACCATGTATTCAAGGGTTAACACGGATCAATTAAATAGTCAGCAGAGGGCACTGGCATACATTTCACAGCATACATTCTATATTAAATCAAACCAGCAAAAGGTGATTATAAAATAACCGTCTTAGCGACAGTTACAGAGTGGCGTAGTCACCCTTTCGCTCCATAGCGCCCCCTACCCCTACTACGATTATAATTATATTAATTGCCTCATGTGCAGTTACGCTGGTTAAATTACCTGGAAATGTTATTAACTGCACATTCTCCTAGAAACTAACAACGGTGCTCACTCAGGTATATTTATAATGGTCAGAAAGCTGATGTAAAGTCTGATATAGTGCTGAATGTGTTATTTTGTAGACAGTAATAGGTTTGATTAATTTTATATTCCATTACTGTAGAAAGCTATACTTGCTTACTTAAGGTATTTTGCGTTATTAATGTGTGATTTAAATACAAATAGTTTTATTACAGTCAGCATTTATTCACAGTGAGTAGCTTGTCATCATGAAGAGGAAGTGTGACAATCGTGAGTTTTTGGGCAACCACAGAAAAGCAGGAAAGTAAGTACAGACAGTGAGATAATTAGTGCCAGTCAGATGATAGACGTATACAGTATGTGAGTCAAAGGTTCTTCATATATTAATCATTCCCATTCAGGTAACAAATCCTGAGAGATCCATTCCTGAGCATCATGCCAAGAAGCACCACTTGTTTACTGATAACTGCTTTCATGTAAACTCTGCTGTGCTGAGAGTAAAGATGAAGAGGGAGAGACAGCAAGAGGCTGCTGACGGCAGAGAATGCAGGCGACATGGAGGGGAGTGAGAAAAGGAGCAAATATTGATGTTTAAGAGTGAATAATGACGTCACAGCAGCCTGATCCTGATGTTAGTTTAATATGCTTCTTAGTTTGGCCTGTGGTGTGTATTTCAGATACAGCATTTAATCAGGGAGACTGAGTGTGAGTCAATGACAGAGAGAGAGAGAGAGAGCAGACAGGCAGGTGAAGATGAAGGTGTATTAGGGAGGAGGGGGGAGGAGCTTGGACCTTCACCAAATCAGCCAAATGTAAATGTCACGTCTATCAAACAGGAGACCCTGCTTTCAGGAGAAATGGTTTAAAGATCACACTGGGCTCCCTTTCAGCCCCCCTCGTCTTAAGGGGGGTTCTTTGTTTCTACTGTGCAAAATAATTTGTAACACAAATGTCTAAACTGGCATGAAAGACACATTCAGCTCTTGTGAAGACTGGCATGTGAAACTGGAAAAGGCACTGGGGAAATTCAGTGCACATAAAGACAGGCAGTGCCACAGATTAGCACTGATGACATGGATTCAGAAGATCAATCCTGTTAATATTCAACCTTCAGATGAGCTGGAAAGAGCAGCAGCAAGTGAGGAAAAATCTTCTGAAGTTAAGTACTTGGCACGGCAAGGCCTGGCTTTTCGAGGTGTTGGTAAGGAGAGTGGGAATTTCAAGCAGCTTCTAATGCAAACAGCAGAGGGCGATGCAGAGCTGACCATGTGGCTGAAAGGTCACTTTGATTTCACCAGTGCTGTTTAACTGTAACACCTGTTCCTGGGTTGCCCTCAGTCCTTGTTATTGGTTATGATTCTCACTGTCCTGCATTGTGTCTTGTTAGCTGTGTATTTAAGTGCCTGTTCTGCTTCTGTTCTTTGATGGTTTATTATAGCTGTATGTTGTATGTATGTATATAGTTCTCTAGTTGTGTTTATTCCATAATTTAGTTCATTCCTGGTCATTTGCTGTTTATTTTGGATCCATCCTGATCCTTTTGGTTTTGATGTGTGTGTTGTAAAAAACCCTATTTTTCCAGCCGTGTCATGCACTGCCGCAACCAGAAGAGGGCAGAAGATATGGCACAAAAACAAAGGAAGAAGCCTAACTTTAAAAAGGACAAAAAACATCAAGACTCATCCAGCATTGGGTGGTGGGTTAACGAATAACACAAACAATCAAAGAATAAGCAAACAAATGAGAGAAAAGATGCAGAGATGACTGAGAAGCAGGGGATGACTGGAGAAGAGATGACAGGAGCAGAAGACAGGAGGGATACAGGAAGAGCGGAGAAGACAGTATAACTGAAGAATGGGAGAAGAGGAGAGACTGCAGAGGAAGGAGAACATAGATGACTGGAGGGGAGGGAATATAGGTGCAACAGAGAGAAGGAGGAAGGGCTGCGGAGGAGAAGACAGGATAAGAGGGGAAAATGTGAGCAGAGAAGGACAAACACCCCCACTGCCCAGCAAAGTGCACTTGTAAGTAAACCACAATTTTAGCCTTGGGCTCAATATCTGGACTTGTCTCTGTGTAGCAATGCATAGAATCCTTGACACTGGTTATGACTGTACTGTATTAGTCCTAAACCTGCCATTATAGTGTAAGAAGAAAAGATTTTTTTTTAAATAAATCATTTAAAAAAAAAAGGTAGAGCGATGTAGCCCCCGGAGAAGTCCCCCCCCCCCCAAAAGCCCTGTTTGTTCCCTTCTAGCTTCCAGATGAAACTCACAATGCACCCCAACGCCACCTAACTTCTCTTCCACATGATGCACCTTATTTACCCTTTGAATCCTGTCCATTATTGAGCGTTTTTCTATCCATTTGATTATAAGTTTATTACACTGTATGTACATTAGTCAGCCATTTTCCGGACAGTATGGGCTACTCAGATATGTCATAATTCGATTTGTAAATGCTGACAGTCTTGATATTATCCTTCTTATCAGGAAAAACTACTTCTGCATATAGATATTTCTCAATTTTTAGTCTCATCTAATATAAAAATTGGCAGGTAGTACAAATATAACCTTATAAATGCTGAGATTAGGGTATCTGCGATGCAGGAATGCAGGGGTTTCATTGGGGACCTTTCTATGGCTTAGTACTGTGAAGGAATACATGGTTAGTGCCAGGCGCAAATGAATATCTTTGATTTTGCATCCATGTGGTAACTTGTTGAAGTTGTCTGATAGTCAGTAATACATGGTTTAATTATTATGATTGTTTATTTATTACTTTATAACATCTAAAAGAAACTGAAATAGGAAAGCTTATTTTAATTTATGGTCCACTGGATAAACACAGACATTACAGACGGTTTTAGAGTCTAATGCTGAATGTTTTTTGCGATCATTTTTCTGCCTGCATATGCTGTGATTGGTGCAGTGAAATTTGAGAATGTGTTTGTGGTCAGTATCATAGCCTCAGACAACAAACCAATGCTGTAGTGTGTCACTGTGTTTACATGTGAGAGGGGTTCCAGTTACATAATGAACTCGTTCTAATTGTTTTGACGGAGCTCAACAAACTTAAAAAATAAATGCTTGTTTTATCAAAAACTATGTCAAAATATTTCAGATTTATTACAGCCAAACACATCTCGGAGCTCCGAGGAACCTCCTTCTCCCTACATTTCCCTCCTTCACACTCTTCCCTCAAATACTGTTACATTTGTCTTTTTTCCACACTCACACCCTATCTTGATCATACTCTGACTACATGGCATCCATATGCAGGGCAAACTATTTTACAGTCTTATCTAGTATAATAGGTCATAAACATTGAATTTGATAGTTATCTTTTATTTACACATTAGAACACAACGCATGAACATGAAGGGATCGTTTGCATTTGCAACCAACACCTCCGCAAACCCCCCTGCGGAATACTGGCCGCGGACAGGGGTGGGAATCCCCAAGCTGGAAGACTGTACTGCGTCATGTTAACATTAGCTAGCTAGTTAGCATGGATACAGAGTGCACCGGGCTAAAACTATAAAGGACGTAAGGTGTGTGATATAGTAAAACACTTACCAACTGGTAATGCACGTTAGCATTACGTTAAATGACAACTTTACCTGTTACTTACCAGAATAGCCTCCTACACATTCGCCGAATGACAGCAGGCAGAAGGCGGTGCGTTTTTCAGAAACACACCGGAGTTAAACTTACGCCGCGTTATTTACCAGCACTTGTAACACCAACATTTGCAGCCATTAACTTATATGTGGTAGTAACACTGAAATTACTTTCTCTGCGTCAAAATAAGGTAGCACTGTGATTTTGATACTTTATCATTTATACTTAACTGTACCTTCCTCCCATTCCTCCGTCTCTGCTTATTGACATTTAGGAGAGTGTCAGATATAAATTAACAATTCAAAATTATCAAACAAAGACAGACACAACACTGAAAAGATGACAAAGACACAGTTTGAAAAGTAAATATGTTTTATTGCAAATCTCTTATCTTAACATAGCCTACCTTATCATATGTTAACTTAACCCATCTTATATTTTAACTTAGCCTATCATCATATTTTAACTTAGCCTATCTTATCATATGTTAACTTAGCCTATCATATTTTATCTTAGCCTATCTTGTCATATCTTAACTTAACCTATCTTATTATATTTTAACTTAGCCTATCTTATCATATAACTTAACCTATCTTATCTTATTATATTTCAACTTAGCTTATATTAATATATTTCGTCTTAGCCTATCTTATATTTTAACTCAGCATATCTTATCCTATCGTATCTTATAGCTACATTAACACTTAAACAGTATCTCTTTCCGTTGGGTCCCGCGGGATCCCAGTCCCAATGCAGGGCTCTAACACGGGTATTCTAAGAAAAAGAAAATAAACACTTTACTTAACTTTACTTAAAGCAGTCATATAACTGCATTATACATACCCAATTAATGCCTTATAAATCATTTATAAAAGTATAAAAAACACGGCTGTAAATACTTATACAAAGGCATAACACATTATAGCTATCTTGATAATGCATTATGAATGCTCTGATCTATATATACACAATAAATATCTTCATAATACATTATATCGGCCATTAATCCATAATAAACATGGCTATAATGTGTTATGCTTTTTTTTCTTCAATATTTATACCCATGTCTATAATATATTTATGGATGCATTACAGTGCATTGTGAAGGTGTCAATAATGCAGTTATATTACTGCTTTAAGTCATTTGTAAACCTGAATTCACAGCCTTATAATTACTGCCTCTTGCTAATTCTTCTGAAAGGCAGGGGACAGCAGAAGAAGCACCACTTCATCTTCTTCTTCTTCTTCTTGTGGCTCTTCTCAGTATCATCTTCAGAAAGATCTTCGGCATTCACATGGAATGATACTTCTTCTTCACTGTAGATCTTCTCGGCAGCATCAGCATCTTCTTTTGTTTTATCTGTCTTCATCACTTCAGTCTCGTCCTCTTCCTCAGGTCCTTCTTCTGGTATAGTCAGTAGCTGTGATCTGTCTTCAGATGCCACCATACACTGAAACCTGACCAGTGTGGTAGCATCAGCATCTTCTGCCTGCTGGAATACCACATCAGCTTCTTCATTTTCCTCAGGTCCATCTTCCTGTAAAGTCTGCAGCCATATTCTGGCTACATATGCCGCCATGCACTGCCAACTGTCCACTGTGGCAGCATCAGTGTCTTCTGCTTCCTGAAGCTCCTCATCTGTTTCTTCATCTTCCTCAAGGTCTTCCTCCTGGATGGGTTCTAGCCAAGTTCTGCCTACTTGTGACACCACATATTCCACAGCATTCCCTGTACTTTTCCCTCCTCCTCCCTTAACCTCCTCCACATTCACTCCCACCTCACATACATTCTCCTCACCTCCATTTAGCATATCCATCATACTAATACCAGCCTCTGTCCCCTCCATCACAACCCTGGAGGCCTTCCCCTCAAATGTTCCCCACTCTGGTACCTCCACATATTCCTCACTACTCTGCCCCCTTACCTCACCCTCCCCCCGGCTTGTCCGGTCCTTCCTGACTTTCTTTTTTTTGTTAAGGTAGCAAGTTTTATAAATTTCCCAGTCTTCAGATGAAAGGCCGTAATTACTCTGAAGACTTTGAGATGAAATACTAGTGCTGGCTAGCAGTCCATCCTTTCCCACACTCTCCCCTCCCTTACCCAAATCAGTAGACCCCCCCAATCCCCCCTTAACCCCCCCAGCCTGGACAGTGGGGAGTGTCACTGGTGAGAACTCCTCCACACCTTCTCCCCAGTTGATCACTTCATCCCACAGGTTCCAGGCTTCCCAGTGTTGGGTGTTGGTCCATCGATCAGCTCTCTCAATTCGCTCTCTGGGGAATAAATGAGAGATTAACCAGCACTTAAGAGAGATAATAAAATAAATAAAGAGCTGGAAATTCTTCAACCATACAGAAAATACAATTGTTATAATTATTATAATAAATAATTACAGGGTTCACATATATAAAAAAGAAAGAATAAAAGAAACAGCGAGCAAGATTGCAAAAAAAATCTACTGTAAAATGCACGATACTGTAAGTGCAATAGCATATTAAACAGTAATGTCACCAAATTATAACTAGAATCAAATACGAAACAACTGTGCTCCACATCAAATGAATACCCAGATGAATACTACCAAGAACTGAGTTAACACTAACCAAGCTAAGAATATTTGAAAGTGTTAATCCTGTGTAACAATGTAAATAGATGTAATGATAAACTTAGAAGCATCTAGCCTACTCCGAAAGTATTGGCCCAATTTTTTTTTAACAATTTACCTACCACCCTGTACAGTAGGGGGTCCCAACTTCCGGTCGGTGTTCCGGTACCGTCCGCGCGGAGTATTGCACCGGGCGGCAGACAACCGGGGGTAGAGGAGCCAGCCGTCCCGTTTATTAGGGGATCGCGCCGTTTTGGAAAGAAAGCTGCCCGTATTGATGTACGGAAATACGCCATTAGCCCCGCATGTCCGTATACACCGTCAATCTCCCGCCGCTCGGCGTGGGAACCCCCAAATTATACCGCCGTCTTACCGATCCGTGACACTTTTCTACGACGGAAACCGATCCGCGGACATCGAAAGGTTGGGAAGCCCTACTAAACTAGCATGTTTGCGATGAATTTACTAACCAAATAGTCTGTCATTATTTAAATATTAGCAACCACAGTAGCAATAAAAACCACTGCACTTTAAATGACGTTAAAAAATATGTAATATAAAAAAAAAATTAATGTTTTTATTGTATTATAGACATTTACTATGTCATTATAGTATAAAAGGCTAAATAATCAAAGTAGCACAACATCAGTTGAAGAATTCAAAGACATTTTGGAGAGCTAACAAGCTACTCACCTCTGCGCCATTTTCACTCAGAGTTTGTTGTGCTTCAAACGGTAAAGTTTGTTTACGTTGTTTCTATGGAAACTGCTCTGACTCTCCGCTTGACCGTAATATAAAGGCATGTATGCAGTAATTTTCTGATTGCAGATTTGATCCCTATGCAGTAATTGACCACTGACCTCTTGGACCCTCTGGGCTGCCTTCACCTGCATTGAGGCAGCTGTTACGTTTGCTGTCATTACATTCAGCCCAAAATATCAAAGTACAGGATTTAAGATTTGAATTAGTAACAGGACCGTGGGAAACAAAACATATATGTTATTGATCCCTCGAAGAAAGTTTTCAATTTTCTCCTTCTTTCAGTTCTTAAATAACGTGTCAGTTTTTGCTCTGTTTGGTTGGGATTTACCATTTTAACATTGTAGCAGTTCCTAGGCAATACACAGACAAATTCTTTTTTTTAGGATGGAATTATGCTGTAAACGATTACCTTCACGTTTCAACAAAGGTACTTGCTTTTGATATATTATTTTTTGTACATGTGTACTCTGGTCATACCCCTTGTACATATGGATGGCATGGAAGGACAGTCACTGCTGTCACCTATACTGTCCCTGTCTGCTTTTCTCATTTAAGTGTTGATACGGCAAAAGAAGATGGACCTTTTGTAGAAATTTCCAGCCAGAGACTTGGTTCCTATGTGAAGAGAATATTTTATTTTAATTCAGGCTAAGAAACTACAGAAAACCAGCTCTGCATGTGATCTCCCCTTTACTGCACAAGGAGGGCACACACATCAACAATTAGCAATGCAGCAAAATACAGATGAACAATTTCTCACAGTTTCAGAATAAATCAGATTTCTCTGTAATTCAGAGATTGTCTAAGACTAGATCATTTTCTGCACTTGAACCTAATTTCAAGATAAATGACACCTGGGTCTATTAAAAGAAGGTGATGCTGCCTGACCCACCAACCAAGGCTGGGAGGAAAGGGAGGAATACTAGTCAAAGGAAGGAAGAAAAGCAGCCCACCCTATCTCATGGTCATGGATACAAAAGTCAGGGAGTGTTACGAAGAAGACACCACACTTAAGACCATTGGTTTTATGCACTGAATTACACCAGATAGAGTTTTTGCATTCTAGCTGTGTTACGTAACATTCCTCAGCCTTCATTTGTTTCCACAGAATGCAGGACATAATTTAGGGTGCCAAACAAGACAGCGGAACTGCAGTATAGCCAATTATTTGTTTCAGTAGTTTTATAACAACTCGAACATAAAATGTTTGTTTTTCTTAGATAAAAGTCCAGTTGAAACAGACTTTATTTTTAAATGTTAGATTGGATTTAAGAGATGGAATATGTTGCTTGTGTTAATACTGCTTTGATTTTGAGGATGAAGTCTGAAGTGTAGGTGACGTGTAACAGGTTGTTATTTTACTTTTAATTTATAATTATACAAGATTCTGTTTTCCTTCTTCTGTCTAACCTGATGGGTACAATATCCTTTAAACTTTCCCATGATGCTTTTGTCCTGCATCGCCCCTCCCTCTGTCTTTTCCCCTTCATAAGGGTCCCGACCTCATTTCCTCTTCCCTTTGGTGTATTGCACACGTGGGAAGAGGTGAGGATCTAGTGGCAGGGTCCCCCGAGTTAGTAAATCAATTGTATAATTATGACCCATATATATTATATTTGATTTATTATTCATCATAAGCAGGGGATAGAAAACACGTCTATACATAAGTATATACATTGTTTTACTTTGTGCAGAGAGAGCGAGAGGGCCAGAGCATATGAAGTTTACCCCTTTCCTTATTGTTCCCAACAGTTTCAATAAAATCCAGGAACGACAACGGCGTCTGTAATATCCCTTCCTCCTGCACCCCACACACACCTGATAACACCCCAAAACACAATGCAGAGTATAGGCAGGGAATGACCGGTTACATAGGTACACTAGTGCGGCTTGTAAATATGCCCTTAATTTATGCCTGAATATCCCTCCCATATAGTGGCTGACCACATATCATGTGAAAGACCCGGAGAGAGTGAGTGTATATATATATATATATGTATGATGTACATGTGAGAGACACCATCGGAAGTCCGGTTCAGTTCCTCAGAGGCACTGCTATGGAGGCACTTACAGTAATAAACTTGCTGACCGCAAAAACTGGCACTATGATGGAAGTTATGCAGAAGTGCAGAGTAGATGGAATAATTTTTGTACCTCAATAAGATTGTATGCCTTTTGCCTGTGTCTCCAGCCAGTGCCGGGGGTGAAACGCGCCTGCAATTATCAGCGGGATAACATTATCGTTTTTTTTATTCTGTGGAAAATGAAAGACCGATTTGCTGGCCAGATTTATTTATGAATCATAAACATGTTGTGGGCTATATAAGTAAAGTCAGGGCTCTCAAGTCTTATGCATTGACTGTGAGACACTTGCATTTCAACCAGTACACATGTTCACACAACGCACCTTATGTTTGTCAAGCTGAGAAGTAAGGGTTAGGGTTATAATTATCAATAAATAATGTACTTCCCTGTGAAACAATGATGCTGGATGTTTATTTGCATATCATGATATGGTGCAGCCTTTTAATAGGTTTCTGTTTTTCTGTTAATCCATTCATGGTGTTGAATAAGTCAGCAAGCATAAGTGTAAGGCTAGTGAGTGACTGGTGTTTTCGGGGGAGACTCCCTAGAGCTGGAGAGAAATACCTTAAGGCACGGGATGAAAAATCCCAAATCTTCCAGGAAAAATGTCAGCATTATATGTATTTGCCACACAGAACAGAACAAAAAATTCCTTAGGGAATCACACGCCTACCATAGTCACTATACTACTCAGAACGCCTGGCAGCCACCAAATCAAACATAGGAAAAGGTCCGGATTCATAGCGTTAGAATGTGGTAGAGACTAATATCCATAACGTACCATCCTAGAACACACTGTGCTCTAAAATTTAAGCCCAATTAAAATCTGAATATTAAATGAGGAAAATAATTTGATTTGTTCTTCTATCCCAAGTTGTGGTCTAAAAGCAATAAGACCACCATCCATTATACCTGCTTTGGGGAAAATGCACTCCTGTAGCCACTAGGGGAGCTCTCACCTCTTCTGGGCCCAGCTAAATAATTATGTTACGCATTCTAACAAGCTTTATTATCTGTGTCAATAAGCCCTGCTTTTACACTAACACTCCTGCTGAGAGGCTAGTTTGATTACCAGTCTTACCCTTGTCATTAGGAACACATGAGAATTTGCGCAGTGCTGTTTCACAGTGGATTCTCACTGGTTTTCCCCAAGACTGGTACGATACATTTTATTCAGTTTCATACCACAGGTTATTGCAAGAGGGATCAATTGGTTTACTTTTATACTGGTGCAAGGAAACTATTATTATGATTGTGGGTTATCAAACACAGTAGCTGGCTACCTCAGACATAAGACGCCCATTACGTACCTGTGTATCACCTATATGGGCTTGGAATCTGTATATCAATTGAAATAATTATTCATAGCCCAGATAGCATCATATTATTGTTTCAGCGTTGAAGTATAGTTAAATGCATTGAATTATGGTCAGTGTTAAATTATCAGCATTGAAACTGAATAGATTTTTGGTCATTTTTTCAATATTGAAAAATTAATGGTGGCGAAACCTTGATATAAAGTGACTTTTTCAACATTGAAAATAAGATGCTGAGTTAACATCAATATTATTGAAAATAAAAATGGAAAAATGAATTTATGGGGGGCGGCATGATGGTGCAGTGGTTAGCACTGTTGCCTCACACCTCTGGGACCCGGGTTTGAGACTCTGCCTGGGTCACGTGTGTGGAGTTTGCATGTTCTCCCCATGTTGTCGTGAGGTTTCCTCCGGGTACTCTGGTTTCCCCCCACAGTCCAAAAACACGGTGAGGCTAATTGGAGTTGCTAAATTGCCCGTAGGTGTGTGTGTGAGAGTGACTGGTGTGTGAGTGTGCCCTGCAATGGGCTGGCCCCCCATCCTGGGTTGTTCCCTGCCTCATGCCCATTGCTTCCGGGATAGGCTCCGGACCCCCCGCGACCCAGTAGGATAAGCGGTTTGGAAAATGGATGGATGGATGGATGTATATGTGTGTTTCCAAGGTACCAACATTCCTACAGAACCATGTTACATAATATATCCAAATATAGGGAATTTCAGCGTGAGCCCTGATGCATTATGCATACTGCTTTCAAATCTGTGATCAAAGCACTGACTGCAAAAACATGGAGACCATAACGTCTCTAAAAGGTGAAAACTCTACATGTCAAGCGCCCCCTACTGGCTAGCTGCAGTACCATTATTAGCACCACCCATCCCCATGTGTTTCAGTGGTAAGAGGCGATTTTCCACATCACTTTCATGTCTTTCCATCCACATAATGACAAACCATTTCTTCTCAATGTATTATTAGCTATGTAATTAATGTAATCTGAAAATGAACGTCACTAATATTATTATTACAATTAATTTGCATATTTTCAAAATCTATACTTTTCTTCAAAACAAAGTGCAGCTTCTATCCAAAGCACAATCCATATTTTTACTTAAAAGCTTATTGACCCCCTGATTCTGGTATCACTTACTTTTCAGTATTTTCAAGTAAACATTATATGTGCTGTATTTGTATGATGAAACCAATCCTTGAGTCCAATATAAAATAACTGAAATAAACACACAGTGATTCAAACTTCTGCATTTTTTAATTTTGTTTTGTCTTTCAATAAAAGCTGAAAAGGCTAAAAAGTAAATGCTGGTGTTATCAAAAACTATGTCATATAACTATATTCCAGATTTATTACAGCCAAACACATCTCGGAGCTCCGAGGAACCTCCTTCTCCTTACATTTGGGGAAGATGGTGGCGCAGGAGGTAATGCTATCGTTTAGCAACCAGAGAGTTGCAGGTTCGAGCCCTGGTTTCTCGTGACCCCATCAAAGTGTCCTTGAGCAAGACACTGAACCCCAAATTGCTCCCGGCGTGCAGGTTGGCGCCTTGCATGGCAGCCTCCGCCCCCGGTGTGTGGATGGGTGAATGTGAGGCATGAATTGTAAAGCGCTTTCAGTTCTCATAAAAGTAGAAAAGCACATTTACCATGTGTGTTTTGGATTTGGATTGTATTGGTGTGTAGTCAATCGCTCATGTACATGCTCAATCGCAGTAACATTTTCACAGGAATTTGGGAGGTTGAAGTGCTAATTCCATGGGGGTGTATTCAGTGGGAAAGGTGTGTATGTAGGGCATGTCCCCCCCCCCCCCCCTTCGTGGTGTTAGATATTCTGTTTCCCCCACTGTGTGTTAAGTACTGGGTTTGCTCTTGCGTGTTTAATAAAAGATTGTACTACCCTGCTTGTCCTGGCATATTGCCTGTGGTTTGGGGGGAGGTTACTCTGTGTGTGTGACCGTGAGTGACGCGACATGTGTGATACAGTATACATCCAGTGTGTAACTGTATAAAGTAAAACTCACTGTGTAATATTAAATGCAAATGGAATACTGTAATATGAAGCATTGCAGTAAGAGGACAATATTACAGTACAGGGCACATTGTTGGATTACATACCTGTTGGCTCTATGAAATGTTTGAATGGTTGAGGACATGGTTGTTCTCCCATCATTCGGCCAACCAGCCTCAGCCATTGTAAGGCCATGATTGAGGGCCTAATTATATATATACAGTACTGTGCAAAAGTCTTAGGCAGGCAAAGAAGGCAGGCACCTCATACTGTCATGCCCGGCTCGTCCGCTCCTCCTGTGTGCCACGCCCCCTAATTACCCACGTGTGATTTCCTGATCCTGCCCAGTCGTGTCTTGTTTCCTGCTGCCTTGTTCTGTGTATTTAAGTCCTGGTCTCCCCAGTTTGCTTTGTCTGTCATTAATGTCAGTTGAAGTCAGTCTGCGTCCAGTGTTCCCGGCTCCCCGAAGCCAGAATAAACCCCCGTTTTCCCGTATACTGTTGCCTGCCTGCTCCTTTCCCGCACGATCGGCGCTCTGCTCGCGATCGCTCACCTCGTCCCGTGACAGAATGACAGACCCAAAGAAGAAGCGGAGAAGGAGGAAGAAGCTCCCAGAAGAGCCGATCAGTCTGGGCGCCTGCTCGCTCTCCAGCCCCTGGCTCCCTCAGGAGGAGGAGCTCGTCCTGGGTCCCGACCTGGGACCGTACGGTCTGGGACCCTGCTCCCTGGCGAGGCTCTGGGCTCCGAGCGAGGATGAAGAGGACGAGCCCTTCGTCTTCCCGGACCCAGAGCCCCTCCCTGCGGAACAGCTATCGCCCCCCAAGCGGAGCGATAACCGGCCCGAGGGGCTGGCCAATGGGGGGGCCAGAGCAGTGAGGGACGCCATCCCGCGGGTTCCCCGCCCTCTTAAAGGGGCCACGCCCGTTTCGCCCGCGGCCCTCGCTGACAGGTACTTCACCCTCCAGGGACTGTATTGGAGGGTGATGGGAGAACCGGCCCCACAGGGCCCTCCGGAGGGGGAAAAGCTCGCAGTGCAACTGGGGCAGGATTTCGCCTCTTTCACTCCAGAATCCCCGTATTTAGATCTGGAGAGGATGGCTGAAGACCTCCGGAGGCTGATCAAGCTCCGGAGAGCTCCGGAAGCGCCCCCTCCGCCTGCAGCTCCAGGGCAGGCGCCCCCTCTGCAGCCGCCTGCTGCAGCTCCCGGGCAGGCGCCCCCACTGCAGCCACCTGCTGCAGCTCCCGGGCAGGTGCCCCCACTGCAGCCAGCTCCTGTTCCTGACCGCGCTCCTGTTCCTTTCCCGGCGCTCCCTCCGCCTGCTGCAGCTCCCGGGCCGGCGCCCCCTCTGCAGCCACCAGCTGCAGCTCCCGGGCAGGTGCCCCCACTGCAGCCGGCTCCCGTTCCTGACCGCGCTCCAGTTCCTGCAGAGGCGCCCCCTCTGCAGCCGCCTGCTGCAGCTCCCGGGCAGGCGCCCCCTCTGCAGCCGCCTGCTGCAGCTCCCGGGCTGGCGCCCCCACTGCAGCCACCTCCTGTTCCTGACCGCGCTCCTGTTCCTGACCGCGCTCCTGTTCCTGACCGCGCTCCTGTTCCTGAACGCGCTCCAGTTCCTGCAGAGGCGCCCCCACTGCCTCCAGTTCCTGACCGCGCTCCAGTTCCTGCAGAGGCACCCCCTCTGCAGCCGCCTGCTGCAGCTCCCGGGCAGGCGCCCCCTCTGCAGCCGCCTGCTGCAGCTCCCGGGCAGGCGCCCCCTCTGCAGCCACCTGCTGCAGCTCCAGGGCAGGCGCCCCCACTGCAGCCACCTGCAGCTCCAGGGCAGGCGCCCCCTCTGCAGCCGCCTGCTGCAGCTCACGGGCCGGCGCCCCCACTGCAGCCACCTCCAGTTCCTGACCGCGCTCCAGTTCCTGCAGAGGCACCCCCTCTGCAGCCGCCTGCTGCAGCTCCCGGGCAGGCGCCCCCACTGCAGCCACCTGCTGCAGCTCCAGGGCAGGCGCCCCCACTGCAGCCACCTGCAGCTCCAGGGCAGGCGCCCCCTCTGCAGCCGCCTGCTGCAGCTCCCGGGCCGGCGCCCCCACTGCAGCCACCTCCAGTTCCTGACCGTGCTCCAGTTCCTGCAGAGGCGCCCCCACTGCCTCCAGTTCCTGACCGCGCTCCAGTTCCTGCAGAGGCACCCCCTCTGCAGCCGCCTGCTGCAGCTCCCGGGCAGGCGCCCCCACTGCAGCCACCTGCTGCAGCTCCAGGGCAGGCGCCCCCACTGCAGCCACCTGCAGCTCCAGGGCAGGCGCCCCCTCTGCAGCCGCCTGCTGCAGCTCCAGGGCAGGCGCCCCCTCTGCAGCCGCCTGCTGCAGCTCCCGGGCCGGCGCCCCCACTGCAGCCACCTCCAGTTCCTGACCGCGCTCCAGCGGCTCCCGGGCCAGCTGACCGCGTTCCAGTCCCTGACCGCGTTCCAGTCCCTGACCGCGTTCCAGTCCCTGACCGCGCTCCAGTCCCTGACCGCGCTCCAGAGGCGCCCCCTCCGCCTGCAGCAGCTCCAGCTCCTGTCCCTTCTCCTCCAGTGACTTTGTCTCTCTCACCCCGGCGAACTCGACCCCAACCTGGGGTCATGTCTGTGTCCCGTAAAGGGAGGGGACACAGACGCAGGCCTGGGGTCCCGCCCGCCCTGCCCCCTGGCTCGCCCTGCCTCGCCTGCGCTGGGGCTCGGTTGGCGCCTGCGGGTCCTGGCCCTCCGGGTCGGCTGTCGCCTGCGGGTCCCTCTCCGGTGCCTCGTCGCCCTGCCTCGCTCCCCTCTCCGGGTCCTGGTCGGTCGCCTGGGGGTTCTCCGACGGCGGCTCCTCGGTCGCCTGCGGGGCCCTTACCTCCGGCCCTCCCCCGGACGTCGCCGCCTGCTGCGGCTCCCCCCTCCTCCGGGCCTTCGCCCTGGCCCCTTCCTGCTCCCTCGTCCCCTTCCCTGGTGCTCCCTCCTGCTCCCTCCCTGGCCCCTCCGCGGGTCCCTCGCCCTGTCTCCTCTGCCCCTTCTCGGTCCCCTCCGGCTCCGGCCTCCCGGCCGCCTGCGGCCCCTCCGGCTGCCTCCCGTCGCCCGCTGGGTCTCCCTCGGGCTCCCCTTCCTTCCTCCTCCTTCTCTCCCTACGCCCCTGCCTTTGTCCCGCCTGTCTCTGCCCCTTCGTTTTTTGCTCCCCCTCGCTTCGTTCCTCCCGTCTCTGCTCCTCGTCCTCCTGTGTTCCCTCCGTTCACTCCTGGCCCTTGTGTCCCGCCTGTGCCCTCTGCTTCGCCCTTTCTTGTCTGTCTGTCTGCTTTCCCGGCCCTCTGTCGGGTTTTGTCCTTTGTCTTGTCCCTGGCTGTGTTTTGTGCCTCTGTCTTGTTCCCGGTCCTGCGTTAATTCTGTTCTTGTTTTCCAGGTCCTGTTCTGCCTCGTCCCGTCCGTCGCCCCCTTCCTTGGCGCGCCCGGAGTAGCGCGCCTTTGGGGGGGGGTTCTGTCATGCCCGGCTCGTCCGCTCCTCCTGTGTGCCACGCCCCCTAATTACCCACGTGTGATTTCCTGATCCTGCCCAGTCGTGTCTTGTTTCCTGCTGCCTTGTTCTGTGTATTTAAGTCCTGGTCTCCCCAGTTTGCTTTGTCTGTCATTAATGTCAGTTGAAGTCAGTCTGCGTCCAGTGTTCCCGGCTCCCCGAAGCCAGAATAAACCCCCGTTTTCCCGTATACTGTTGCCTGCCTGCTCCTTTCCCGCACGATCGCCGCTCTGCTCGCGATCGCTCACCTCGTCCCGTGACACATACAGCTAGTCAATCTCTCACTGACTTTTTGAACCAATATATTTAATTATTTAATTGAGCTGTTGGTGAAATTTAACAAAATCGTGGAACGGCTGATGTGCCCCTGAAGACAAGTTTGGGAACTGAAGCGGTGTTCATCTAGCTATCCAACTAGATATCAGTAACTTTTTAGAAAACAGAAGAAATTATTACTAGTTTTTATTGTGTTACTCTTAATTTGCACACATTCTAATATTAAATTGTATTTTTTGTTCTAAGCCAAAGTGCACTTGCTACCCAGATAAACAGCTTTAAACATTTCTTTGGACTGCCTAAGACTTTTGCACAGTACTGTACTGTATATGGTAATGCTAAATTGATAACTCCTATCAGTGTTGTGTTTATGGGAAATATGCTAAATTTGCTGATGCAGACTTCTCAGTTGCCCCTTTATCCACCTTACTTACTGTTGCTATGCCTGCTATGTGCTCACTCTGCGTGCCTTAATTATATTATGGGGTTTTATTATTAATTTATTCATAATCATTGTTATTTTTTCAACCTCTGTGTGGCCATAATATTTTGGGTTTTATAGTTACAGTCATGTGGATTAATCTATTTTCTCTGTGTTTAACCATGAAGAACAAGGTGTGACAGGGGATGATTTTGTGGACATTGGGGAGCAAGATGTTTACCTTTTGTTCCCCAAAAACTTCAGACTGAGGAAATCCCTAATTTCCATTTTAAAACTAAAGGCAAGTAAACTGTCTGTTTGATAGCAAGCTCTGTGTTTTTTGTGGTTTCACAGACATACTGCTGTCAGGTCATGGTTACAGAATATATCATATTTAGTTTCATGGTCTTTCCTTCAAGCAGTCTGGAGTGGAAGCAGAAGACTTCCTAAAAAATAAGCAGGGAAATCAGCGGCAACACCTGAACAAAAGAGATTCAGTGTAAGTATCACACAGTCCTGGAAATAGAAACTAAAGTGGACAGAGCTGTTAGAACACAGACAGTGCAGGTGGAAGTAGAATCAGCAGAATAAGTGGTTCTCACATCAGAAATACTGCTACCATTCATTCTGCTCATTCTATGTCCACCTGCACTCCTCTCTATTCTAACGTTTTTGGTGCAAAACTGATATCTTTCTTTTTTCTACACGTCTCCACCAGGCTGTTGTAAGATCATCCCTGGGTGCATCAAAAATGTGGACCACTGCCTGCAAGGGAGCGGAAATTGACTGGAAACCTGTCATAAGCAAAGTCTGTACCTCATAAAACTGTTTAAAATCAATATTTCTAATCAAATAGTTTAATTTCTCTATTTTACTTTTTTACCACATAAAGCCCAATGAGGGCTTAAATTTTCAATCACCAAATAAAGTGTTTTAACAGAATATTTCATGTAATTTCAAGGTCACAGCAGAGTTGCCCTGCAGCCTCGTCGGCAAAGAGCAGGAAATTCGGGAAAAAGCCTTAAAAATGCTCTGAAACAGGAGGGAGGACCTCCGAAGGTCAGGAAAGGTAATACATACTGTACATAGGGAACCCGCAAGCAAGTTAAAATTATTCAAGGGCCTTGCAATCAAATTAAATCATGAATGTAATGTCCGGAATACAGACCTAGTCAGCCAAGGCTGAATAATGTTCCTGTTCTTGTTCTGCTTCACTTTCCTGGCTTCTCATGTCGTGGCAAAACTTCATTTCTACTGATTCCATTGTCTAGAAGAGAGAAGGACTTCAGCTTCACTCCAACGGTATGTAGCTTATCTGTATTTATACCTTATCATTGTGTAATATATATAGTCATACATTTCATAATTTAGCTTCTAAAATATTGTGCAATCACCAGCCCAATTGATATTTTTGCCATCTTAATCCTCTCAGGATCAGTACAGTATATGTGCAAACATATTTTATGTCTTTACAGACATGTAAGACTAATGAAAAAAGGTGGGAGAACAGTGGCCCTTGGAGGTAAAATGTGTTTTTACATTTTCCCAGTGCTGCTGCATGATTCACTGTACTGCAGTGTCAGGTTTCCCATTGCTCAGCACACCTAATTTGGCTAAAGAACTTGATGATGTTACGATGATCAGTGTGTTGGCCAGTGAAACTGACAATGTGCTGAATTTTGGGAAATTTTTAAATGTATTATAAACACAGTATATTAATCTGCACAATGTAGCAAAACAGTCTGAAACGTAACTGAGATACAGAGGTTATACACTGATCAGCCATAACATGTGAAGCGAATAACATTGATTATTTGGTTACAGTGGCATCTGGCTGTGGGGGGGTTATATTAGGCAGCAGGTGGATGCTTTGTCCTTGAAGCTGATGTGTTGGAAGCAGAAACAATGTGCAAGTGTAAGGATGGGAGTGACTTTGATATGGGCCATTTGGTGATGGCTAGAGAGCTGGATCATAACCCCCAGCTCTTGTGAGATGGTCCTGCAGTGGTCAGCAGGTTCATGGTGGGGCCCAGGCTCCCCTTTGCCGCCAAAATAGCCTTGACTCATCAGGGCGTGGATTCCTCTAGACCTCTGAAGGTTTGCTGTACTATCTGACATGTAATGAGCCTCCGTCACCCGTTCACATATTTCCCTACAGTTTTGGAGATGCTGTGACCGAATCATCAAGCCATCACAACTTGGCCCTTGTCACTCAAATCTTTAGGCTTGTCCACTTTTCTGCATCCCAGTATATCCTACACATTGTTTATTTGCTGCCTAATAGGTCCCACCTACTAGCAGGTGCCACTATTACCAGGTAATCAATATTATTCACCTGTTAGTGGGCGCAGTGTTTGACAAATACAGTTTAAAATATCCATCCATCCATCCATTTTCCAAACCGCTTATCCTATTGGGTCGCGGGGGGTCCGGAGCCTATCCCGGAAGCAATGGGCACGAGGCAGGGAACAACCCAGGATGGGGGGCCAGCCCATCGCAGGGCACACTCACACACCATTCACTCACACATGCACACCTATGGGCAATTTAGCAACTCTAATTAGCCTCAGCATGTCTTTGGACTGTGGGGGCAAACTGGAGTACCCGGAGGAAACCCCACGACGACATGGGGAGAACATGCAATCTTTGTCATCGTCTACTGGATATAAAATATCTTCAAACGGGATATTAAACAGTTCAATCTTGAGAAATAAAGTAGCTATTTTAAATATAGAATAATTAACTGACTTACACTGGAACAGACCCAATACAGAAAAAAGTATTGCAATAATAACATGATGTAGCAAAATTTGTCAGAAGGTTTAGTAGTGACTTGGCTCGAATCGGAAGAGATGAAGAAAAGAAAATTATAAATGAGATTTACTGCTTTAACCTGCAAACCAGTCAATCGTCTTACTGATACAGAAAATAATGTAGGAGGTGACTTACAGAATAAATTGTATGATTATATATAAACATAAGGCAGAAGGAGCCTTTGTTAGATTGTGGCAAAAATGGCTTGAACAAGGTGAGCAGAACTCAGCCTATTTCTTTAGGCTGGAAAGTCAGCAAGTCAGGAACAACTGCATTATGCGGGTGAGGATTTATGGAAATGCTGCAGATGACATCAAGAAAATAGCCAAATTCTGCACTGAGTTCTTTAATAATTTGTATGTCAGGAGTCTTGATCCAAAATTTTTGATTTCTTCTCAAACATCACGGGAATAACTGATGTGGATCGTGAACTTTGTGACGTCCCAGTTGGTTTAACTGAGATGTGTGCAGCAATAAATTGCTTAAAAAAAAAAAAAAAAAAATTAAAATTAAAAAAATTGCTTTTTTCATCATTGCTGGAGACTTCAATCAGGCAAATCTGAAGCCAGTTTTCCCCAAATTCTTCCAATATATGAACATCCCAGCTAGAGGGAGAATCTGTCTGGACAATGTTTACACAAACGTTTGTGAGGCCTACAAGGCCTACCCTTCCTACCCTCACTTATGGTTATGAGCTCTGGGTGATGACCGAATAAATGAGATTGTGAATACTGTATAAGCAGCAGAAATGAGTTTCCTCAGCAGGGTGTCTGGGCTCAGCCTTAGAGAGGGTGAGGAGCTCAGACATCCGGGCTCAAAGTAGAGTCGCTGCTTCTCCGCATTGAAAGGAGTCAGTTGATGGTTCTAGGATACCTCTTGGACGGCGCCCTGGGGAGGTGTTTCAAGGCATGTCCAACCAGGAGGAGGCCTGGGGGCAGACCCAGAGATTATATATTATATATAACCTGAGAGATTATATATAATATATACTACATTATATACCAGCCTAGATGCATCTACGTTGGGAGCGTCGCATTGGCGCGCTGCTGGAGAGAGGCGTGTGTCCAAAGTGGATTAAAAGACGTTCATATAGTGATCTAAAGACAAACTCACTTTTATTAATAGCTGTTGTAGAATCAATATTAAACTCACTATTTTATTTGTGTCCATTGCTTGGTCAAAATATCAGGCAGATCATTGTGAGCAGCAATAAGTAATAAACATAACAATCTCAAATAATGATAGACATTAATTAGCTTTGCACATTAGTTAATTTTGCACATTGCTTACTGAGCAAAATTAGCACAATACGATCATTAATAGCATAATCAGTTTACTGAATGTGTCTGGCAGGCTGTGGGGTGGACTCTCTATAAAACAAAACAGGTGTTTAGTACCAAATTAGGACCCAATATACTCATTTTTAATTCTTAATTAAAAATTAAGGATGGCATGGTGGTGCAGTGGTTAGCACTGTTGCCTCACACCGCTGGGACCTGGGTTCGAGTCTCCGCCTGGGTCACATGTGTGTGGAGTTTGCATGTTCTCCCCATGTCGTCGTGGGGTTTCCTCTGGGTACTCCGGTTTCCCCCCCAGTCCAAAGACATGCTGAGGCTAATTGGAGTTACTAAATTGCCCATTCAGTAGGTGTGCATGAGTGAGTGACTGGTGTGTGAGTGACTGGTGTGTGAGTGTGCCCTGCGATGGGCTGGCCCCCCATCCTGGGTTGTTCCCTGCCTCGTGCCCATTGCTTCTGGGATAGGCTCCGGACCCACCGTGACCCAGTAGGATAAGTGGTTTGGAAAATGGATGGATGGATATTAGATAAGTGGCAGAAAAATCGATGGATGGATGGAACTGTATGAAAAATAATGCTGCTTATGAAAGTAGGTAAGTAAGAATTTCAGGTTAGAATTTCATTGTACCTTGTACGCATGACACTGCTTTCTTAGAAACTTATACTGCCATTAAATTTTGAAGACACTGTACAAAGAAGGACACAATAGTGTTCGGAATATTTTTTTCTTGTCTGTGAAAATATACAGCTCTTCTGGACACTCATTCTTAAAAAAATCAGATGCTACTTTAATACGATCTGTACCGTTAGTAAAGACAATATTCCGTGACAAAACGTGACCATACTGCCACGCCAATTTCTGGTGGCACTGCACGTCGCGCATGCGTCTTGTTATCCTCACGTAAGTGCGCAGACGAAGCCGGAATCAACACAGAAAACGTGGCGGCCAGACTGGTACCTCTCCGCGCACGTATAAGCGGACGTGTTTGTATAGACTTTTATGATGCATTTTACTCCTCCGCGGACGACCGCCTGCCGCACTACAAATTTGTCTTTAAACGCCAACATAGATGATTTTGATGAGGATTGGGGTAGTTTGCAAACCCTACAGCCAATTTTCAAGGTAATAGAACTGTTGCATACATTTAAATGCGTATGCATATGTGTGCAGACTTGTCCCAAATTGAAAACCTCACGCCAGCCAGTTGATCAAAGTTGGCAGCCCCGTGAACTGCCGCTCTGAATTTGTAAAACGTAGTGAAACATACACAGACCTCGCGGCTGCGGTACGTGTGCAGGGAATATCAGAATTACTACTAATACTTAAATAGGACACGTGCGCATGTGCAAAGTACACAGCTTGACCAGAGAAATATGAACGTTTCCATGTACGCATACGCGGTGTAATACGCGAGTGCTGCGCTTTGCGGAGAACCAGTGTTGGAGTTAGACTCCACCGAGTCCGTTGATGAGGGAAGGATGCAGTCTGAGGCGAAGGTTGGTTGCATGTCAGCTCTCTTTAATGACGTCACAGATTGCAATCAGGGAGCACACTTAGATGCACAAAACAGTACATACCAAGAGTAGCTCAATATCTCTTGTCAGGGTCTGGTTTTTATAACCCAAACAGGGCGTTTGCCGTTCTTGTTGTTGACTCTCCAGTTAGCGTAACATGCAACTATTGTTTTGTAACTGCTAGTGTTAGTCCCCACACCCGTTCCCTTTTATCTTATCTTATTATGTTGCAATTAAGCAGCGTCAGCGACCCCCTCCCTTGTTATGTCCCCGCATGTCAAGCGTAAGCTTAATGTCACCGCGACCCTGTCAATGTACCTTCTGCTTTTCTAAATTTACTTGCACTTCGAGGAGGGCCGGAGCCCCCCTTTTTGTCCTGCCTATGTTCCAGTTCCAGTTAGTTCCCCATTCTCAGTGTGACAAAGGTTAGCACGCGGCCTAGCCCCCCTTCACCACTAACACACCTCATACAGCTAGTCAATCTCTCACTGACTTTTTAAACCGATATATTTAATTATTTAATTGAGCTGTTGGTGAAATTGAACTAAATCACGGAACGGCTGAGGTGCCCCTGAGGAGAAGTTTGGGAACTGAAGCGGTGTTCATCTAGCCATCCAACTAGATATCAGTAACTTTTTAGAAAACAGAAGAAATTATTACTAGTTTTTATTGTGTTACTCTTAATTTGCACACGTTCTAATGTTAAATTGTGTTTTTTGTTCTAAGCCAAAGTACACTTGCTACCCAGATAAACAGCTTTAAACATTTCTTTGGACTGACTAAGACTTTTGCACAGTACCGTGTGTTTTACAAAAAATAAATGACTGTGTTCAGTGAGCTGAATAAACATGAAAAATATTGTTTTTTATACGTTTTCTCTCTGACTAAAATGTAATTAAATGTAATCCTGATTGGGGGGGGGGGTATCCCCTTCTCCTGTATATGTACATTTTATATATTATATATTTATGTCCATTTACTGTATTTCCTCCCTGTACAGTGACAATAAAGGCTTTCTGTTCTGTCCTATTAATGTCCTGCTTCAGCGTCACTCAAAGCATAACTGAGTAACATAATGAAACCACAGTCTGCTGGATTAAGTTAAATTAACTGTATTACTGCAGCTGAACATAACTGACATAATGACTGTCAATCAATGTGTATAATAATCATTTAACTAGAGACAGAAAAGACTGAAGAAAACTGGAAATTATATTTATGTCCTGGTCCAGTGGATTAAAGTAAATAAAATTATAATTAATATATTTAAATAAATAAAGAAATTTGATTTGTTAAATAATTAACACCCTTGCCACCCCCACCCCCCAGTAATAGGTCTGGTTGCTCCCCCGTTGGACAGAAAGGGCAGGTGCCCATGCACCCTTGCCACCCCCACCCCACTGTAAAAGATCTGGCTACTCCCCGTCAGACAGAAAAGGTAGGTGCCCATGGTCTCTTACCCCCCCCCCACCCCACTGAAGAAGGTCTGATTACTCCCCCGTAGGATAGAAGGGGCAGGTGCCCAGGCAGCCTTGCCACCCCCACCCCACTGTAAAAGGTCTGGTTATGCCCCCATCAGACAGAACGGGCAGGTGCCCAGGGTCCCTTACCCCCCCCCCCCACCACATTGTAAAAGGTCTGGCTACTCCCCCATAGGACAGAAGGGGCAGGTGCCCAGAGACCCTTGCCAGCCCCACCCCACTCTAAAATGTCTGGTTGCTCCCCCGTCATACAGAATAGGCAGGTGCCCAGACAACCTTGCCACCCCAACCCCACTGAAAAAGGTCTGGTTACTCCCCCATTGGACAGAAAGGGCAGGTGCCCAGGGTCTCTTACCCACGCCCCACCACACTGTAAAAGGTCTGGTTACTCCCCCGTCGGACAGAAATAGCAGGTGCCCAGACACCCTTGCCACCCCCACCCCACTGTAAAAGATCTGGTTATGCCCCCATCAGACAGAACGGGCAGGTGCCCAGGCACCCTTGCCACCCCCACCCCATTGTAAAAGGTCTGGTTATGCCCCCGTCAGACAGAACGGGCAGGTGCCCAGGCACCCTTGCCACCCCCACCCCACTGTAAAAGGTCTGGTTATGCCCCCGTCAGACTGAAAAGGCATGTGCCCAAGCACCCTTGCCACCCCCACCCCACTCTAAAAGGTCTGGTTGCTCCCCCGTCATACAGAATAGGCAGGTGCCCAGACAACCCTGCCACCCCCAACCCACTGTAAAAGGTCTGGTTATGCCCCCGTCAGACAACGGGCAGGTGCCCAGGATCCCTTACCCCCCCACCCCCACCCAAATGGAAAAAGTCTGGTTACTCCCCCGTAGGACAGAAGGGGCAGGTGCCCAGGTAGCCTTGCCAACCCCGCCCCACTGTAAAAGGTCTGGTTGCTCCCCCGTCATACAGAATAGGCAGGTGTCCAGACACCCTTGCCACCCCCACCCCATTGTAAAAGGTCTGGTTATGCCCCCGTCAGACAGAACGGGCAGGTGCCCAGGCACCCTTGCCACCCTCATCCCACTGTAAAAGATCTGGTTATGCCCCCGTCAGACAGAACAGACATTTCACCAGACACCCTTGCCACCCCCACCCCATTGGAAAAAAGGTCTGGTTATGCCCCCGTCCGACAGAACGGGCAGGTGCCCAGGCACCCTTGCCAACCCCACCCCACTGTAAAAGATCTGGTTTGTCCCCCGTAGGACAGAAAGGGCAGGTGCCCAGGCACCCTTGCCACCCCCACCGCACTGTGAAAGGTCTGGTTATGCCCCCGTCAGACAGAACGGACAGGTGCCCAGGCACCCTTGCCACCCCACCCCACTGAAAAAGGTCTGGTTACTCCCCCATTGGACAGAAAGGGCAGGTGCCCATGCACCCTTGCCACCCCCACCCCACTGTGAAAGATCTGGCTACTCCCCCGTAGGACAGAAGGGGCAGGTGCCCAGGGTCTCTTACCCACCCCCCACCACACTGTAAAAGGTCTGGTTACTCCCCCATCGGACAGAAGAGGCAGGTACCCAGAGACCCTTGCCACCCCCACCCCACTCTTAAAGGTCTGGTTGCTCCCCCGTCATACAGAATAGGCAGGTGCCCAGACAACCTTGCCACCCCCAATCCACTGTAAAAGGTCTGGTTATGCCCCCGTCAGACAGAACGGGCAGGTGCACAGGCACACATACCCCCGCGACACGTATATCGAAAGACTGGAACAATATTGCTTAGCTAACAACATTGAAAATGAGAGAAAAGTGGCAGTCTTGCTGAGTGTTATGGGCGCAAAGACATACAACTTACTGAGGAGTTTAACCGCGCCGCAAAAGCCTGCTCAGAAATCGTTCAAAGATATAACCAAAGTGTTGCAGGAGCACTTTAATCCGAGGCCACTTGTTATTGCAGAGAGATTTAGGTTTCATAACCGAAATCAGCAAAAGAACGAATCTATTCCCAACTACATGGCAGAGCTCAGGAAGCTCGCAGAACATTATCAGTTTGGCGCGGGCTTGTCTGACGCACTCAGAGACAGGCTTGTGTGCGGTATGCATAACGAAAGCATACAAAGACGACTCCTAACCGAAAAAGACTTGACATTAGCCAAAGCATTAGAAATTGCAAGTGAGACTCATACAACAACAACAAATTCTCAACCAAGCCAGTCAAGGCAGCTGTATGCTTCCGATGTGGGAAAAGTTCTCATGACCAAGCAGACTGCTGGTTTCGTGATAAGAACTGTAAACACTGTAATAAAAAGGGCCACATACAGAGAATGTGTAAAATGAAGCAAAATGAGGAAAAACAAAGATTCCGGAAAAGGGATAAAAGGGTGAATGAAATGAATGACACTGATACAAGTGGTTTAACCTCAGATGATACTGACACAGGGTTGGGGCATATAGCGCTCCATTCAGTGTCAGGCAGTGATAAGAGGATGATATGGGTGACCCCAGAGATTGAAGGAAAGAAAGTAAAAATGTAACTAGACACTGGATCAGCACTTTCTCTTATATCGCTGAAAGATTACAAAGAGACGTTTGCAAATATTAAATTGAAACGTACACCACTGTTACTGAAAACATATACAGGAGAAAAGGTGGCACTGGTGGGAAAAATTGAAGTCAAAATGAAATATGAAGACAAAATGAAAACTTTGGATTTGTATGTGCTGCAATGCGGAAGTGTACCATTATTTGGACGTGACTGGCTGCATATGATTAAGCTCAATTGGCAGTCTATTAAGGTAATGCAGCCCATTGAGAATGAAAGCAGTAAAGCCACACAGGAAGAGCTGAAAATTTAACTTCAACGGACAGCATCAGTCTTCCAAGAGGGCATAGGAACTTTAAAACACATGAAAGCACACCTCACAGTGGATGAGCGTGCCTCAGCCAAGTTTTTGAAAGCTCGTCCTGTCCCCTGTGCATTGCGTCCAAGAGTAGAGACAGAACTAAAGCGACTAGAGGACCAGGGTATTTTGTGCAAAGTTGAATGGTCAGACTGGGCAACACCAATCGTACCAGTTGTGAAGAAAAATGGCGCGATAAGGCTATGCGGCGACTTTAAGGTAACAATCAACCCAGTTCTCCATGCAGATCAATACCGGTTACCACGTATAGAAGACATTTTTGCTTCATTAGCTGAAGGGCAACATTTTTCAAAGATTGATTTGGCTCAAGCATATTTATAAATGGAAATGGATGCTGAATCAAAAAAGTACCTAACAATTAATACCCACAAAGGCCTCTTTCGGTACAATCGGCTAGTGTTTGGCATTGCATCCGCGCCTGCGGTGTGGCAGCGTGCTATCGATCAAGTGCTACAGGGCATTCCAGGCACACAGTGCTACTTAGATGACATTATTGTGACAGGTCATGACGACAGCTCCCACTTGGCTAATCTAGAGGCTGTCCTAATGAGGCTAGCTGAGTGTGGACTTAGAGCCAATAAGGACAAATGTGAGTTCTTTAAAGACTCCATTGAGTTCTGTGGGCACAGAATAGACAGAGAGGGTCTCCACAAATCACGAGACAAAATTGATGCCGTCCTGAAGGCTCCAAAACCCACCAATGTTTCCCAGCTTCGCTCATTTTTGGGACTGGTCAATTACTATTACAAATTCCTGCCAAATCTTGCAACTGTGCTTCATCCATTGAACAGCCTCCTACAAGCAAAAGTGACCTGGAAATGGACAAAGAGTTGTGACCTGGCATTCCAGACTGCGAAAGAACTTATCCCATCCGAAAAAGTCTTGACTCACTATAACCCAGATTTACCTCTTCGCTTGGCTTGTGATGCCTCGCCATATGGCACAGGTGCTGTCCTTTCACACAAAATGCCGGACGGCTCTGAACGCCCTATTGCCTTTGCATCCAGATCTTTATGTGCTGCTGAAAAGAACTATGCACAAATTGACAGAGAAGGGCTTAGCCTTGTTTGGGGTGTCAAGAAATTCAACCAATACCTATATGGCAAATGTTTCACATTAATTACAGATCACCAACCCCTAGTGGCCATTTTTAACCCTAGGAAATCTATTGACTGTAGCACGTTTACAAAGATGGGCATTGTTTTTAGGTGGACACAGATACGTGATTGAGTACAAAGGCACAACACGGCATGGTAATGCTGATGGACTCTCTCGTTTACCATGTGAACCTGAAGTCAATGCCACTGCAGACCCAGCTGAGATGTTCCATACAACCCTTCTGGAGAACCTACCTGTCACAAGTGCACAGGTCAAACAGGAAACATCCAGAGATCCAACTATGGCAAAGGTCTTTGAGTTAACTGTGAAGGGGTGGCCTGACAAAAACACAGTGGCCTTGACTGAATACTTCAGTCGACGCGAGCAGTCATCCGTGTGTCATGGGTGCATCATGTGGGGTACAAGAGTTGTTGTGCCACCCAAGCTGCGATCCCGAGTCCTGGGAGCACTTCATGATGGACACCTGGGTGTGGTAAAAATGAAAAGTCTTGCAAGAAGCTATATATGGTGGCCAGGCATTGATCAACAAATAGAGGAAATGGCCAAATTATGTCCTGAATGTCTGCAGACGCAAAAACAGCCTCCATCCGCCCCTGTCCACAGCTGGGAGTGGCCAACTGCCCCTTGGCAAAGGATCCACGTGGACTACACTGGGCCTTTCCTAGATCGTATGTCTCTTGTGGTGATTGATGCATATTCAAAGTGGCCAGAGGTCTTCATAGTGAAAAATGCCACAAGCACAAAAACAGTGGAACTACTCCGCACACTGTTTGCAAGAACAGGATTGCCTGAACGACTTGTCAGTGACAACGGCAGTCAATTCACATCCGAGGAATTTCAGTCCTTCCTCCAGAGAAATGGCATCAAACACACCACAGCAGTACCTTACCACCCCGCCACGAACGGGCTAGCTGAACGATTTGTTCAGTTATTTAAACAGTCAATGAAAACAATGTCAAATGCTCAAGTGTCACTACAAGAGAAGATGGTAAATTTCTTACTTGCATACAGAAATGCTGACCATACTACCACAGGTCAAGCTCCTGCCGTTTTGTTCATGGGAAGAAGACTGAGGTCACGTCTTGATTTGCTAAAGCCTGACCTGCGTAGAGATGTCATGCAAAAACAATCCATCAAAGCAAAGACTGGTCATGTTAAAAACTTTGTGATTGGACAAGTTCTGGCAAGAGACTACCGTCAGTCTAAGCAGAAATGGCAGCATGGTGAAATACTGTCCAAGACAGGCCCTCTAACATACACTGTGAGAGTTGGGGAAAGTGTTATCTGGCGTCGACACGTCGATCAATTGCTGGAAGCAACCGCTCAACGTTCAGCCAATAAGAGCACAGAGGATGACCTTCATAACCCTGAGGACTCTGATGAGCTCGTGTGCACAGCCTCAGAGCCGCCGCCTCCTGATCATGGAAATGCTGCACTTGTTAATGTGGGTATTCCTGAGGTTCCTGTTCAGGGCTCTGACCCTCACGAGAGACGCTATCCTGAAAGAGCTCATCATCCTCCCCAAAGACTGGACCTATAGAAATGCATTGTGTTGTTTTTGCCATGTTTAATGAGTGTTAGGTGTGTTAAGTGTTCGGCACGAATGTCGAAGTGTTCAGGACTATTTGGTTGTAATTGTGAAGTTGTAATTGCCAGTACTGTAGTTGTGGGGTATATTATTGTTTCGTTTTCCTTTTATATGAGATAGACATCAATGCTGTAAGGGAGGAAATGTTATGTTCACATTAATTATATAGGAACTACTTTTCTGGTATGTACCACAATAATTAACATACAGACTGGCTAGCGTAGGAATACGCAGAGTTAGAGAACTATATAGTCCTACACTGAGAAGAGACATGCGATGCAGTACAATTCCTAGTAAAGACATTGCTAACTTTACTTTGGTGTCTGTTGGATGTATGTTGTGAAAGTGAGAAACACAACAATGTACATTCAGAGCTTCCCGATGTCACAGTGGAAGGTGCACATGATGTTGCTCCCGGCTGTGTAGCAAAACCATGTAACGCAGCGCGAACACCTGCCAAAACTGCATGTTCTATGGCCTCTAAGTGAGCAGAATTCGCCATGTTGTCCCGCATCAGCCCTAACCTGCGCTCTCGTCGGTACTGCCCATTTTACACAAATGGGCGTGGCTAATTTGCATACGTTCTCAACATTTAGAGTCTACATTTAGATTTAACATTTAGATTTAACATTTATATTTAACATTTATATTTAAGTTTTATATTTAACATTTATATTTACATTTAACATTTATATTTATATTTACATGTAACATTTATATTCACATTTACATTTAACATTTACATTTAATATTTATATTTAACATTTACATTTAATATTTATATATAGACAAACCATTTATATTTACATATGATAAACAATTTTGAACATAATTTACACAGCAAAAAAACCTGATAATCCACAACACCATTGACTTCTAGCTAAATGTCAGAAAATTGCACTAAATGTTGAAAAAGTGCAAATACAAAAATGTTTGCTACCTTTACAAACAGCGCCCCATACCAACAAATTCCAATAACCGCTTATCCAGTACAGGGTTATGGGACACACACATCACAGGAAGCACAGGGCACAAGGCAGAGACACCCTGGATGGGATGCCAGTCCATCACAGGGCAAACACTCACTCACATGCTGAGGACAATCAAGAGACACTAATTCACCAAACTGCATGATCTTGGACAGCAGGAAGAAACCTGAGGAAACCCACAGGAACACGGGGAGAACATGCAAGCTGTACATGCAGAACCAGGAGTGGGAACCACACCCACAAGCCTGGAGGTGTGAAGTGAGAGCAGCTGGTCTGAAGTCCTGAAGGGAGCTGGAGCGCCATTTCTTTGGAACAGTGTGGAGCCGTCCTGCATTACTGCTTATCCTGTACAGGGGGGTGGGGAGCCTGGAGCCTGTCCCAGGTGGCACAGGGCGGGGGACACAATGGACAGGATACTAGTTTATAGCAGAGCACAAACACAAACATACAGACTCACACTAAGGGCAGCTTAGAGATTCCAATCGGCTGATCGCAGTTTCATGTTCTCCAAAGTAGGAGGAGAAAGCCCACATTGGAAGAACATGCAGACTTCACACATACAGCAGGAGGGACAGGAAACAAGCCCAGAGACAGAGGTTATACCCCGAGACCCCACACCCCCCCACAATCACACATACTGTTAGGATTTATGTAAAAGTTACATTTTAATGCTACAAAATGATGACTGACTATGAACTTCATATTCCAGAACTGTGTTGGAATCTATGCTGACTGTAAGAATGTTACCTTACAGGATTTACCCGTTTCTGTGCCCTGTACCTACAGTAAGGAGCTGGGATCTCTGCTCCTTCAAAGCAGACAGACTCACTCACATATGATTACAGTTCTAGTACATAGCAGATACTGTTGCTGAAAGTGGTGAACAAGTGAGGCAAATATAACAATGCAAACATGCCGCTGTCAAGGTGCTGCCTGGGCACTAGTGCAGCTAGGCTGGTATTTCTGGGCTCCACAGACATCACTGGTGGTTGGTGTCGTGGTCACCGGGATGAAAGACTCGTGCAGCAGGTGTTTCTCAGACAACAAACAGGGACTTACTGGGATCAGGATGGGAGGCTATGGAACCGGCAACACATAAGGCACAACATCAGTGATCAAACTGGGGAACACAGGACCAGGAAGCACTTATATGGAGGACTAATGATGGAAGAGACTGGAGACAGCTGGGAGTGTTTAACACGAGGGCTGGAACGAGACGTGAGACCAACAAGCAGCAAACATGGCCTGTTAGAGCCACGTCAGGGAGGAGGCGGGACATTTAATTTCATTTTTATATAGTGCCTCACAGAGTCGTCCCAAGGCACTTTACATAGATGTGTAGTCATACATTACAACATCATTAAAGACAGTAATACACAAGGGGAAAAAGGAAAGAAAGATATTAAATAAAGAAAGCCAGATGACAACGGAGGAGAGGAACCAAAAAACCCCAAGTAAGGAGAAAAAAAGACCTCTGGGGGTCCATGGACAACTGGCTGCCCAACCCCCCCCGGCAGACTAATATTACTGAGAACAGAAAAGAGTGGAGCTGCTTGCTAAAGGCCAGGTGTGAGGTGTGATTAAAGTCTGTCAATAAGCCTGTTCTCCACGCTGGCCTGTGTAGGGTGACACTCAAGGCTGCACCCAGGATGACACAGTTAGCAGGTCCAATTCGCAGTGTCACCCCTCCATGGGACAGAACCAGGACTCCAGCTGAGATGGTGCCCCCCCGGGCAGCACCTGGAAATGTGGGGATGCAGAGAGCATGGATGGTCAGAACATGCGTTGACACATAAATGGACAAGCATATTGGATAAGAATGGCATTGCTTAATGTGACAGTACCCCCCCCCCCCCAACCCACCAAAAGCATGCGCTCCGGCCATGAAGTCCAAAGGGATTAGACAACTGGGATGGAACCAGACTGGACTCTGGACTAGACAGGGGATGACAGAACAGATGGTAGACAGGACAAGACCAGACAGAACACTAGACAGACAGCAACACCAGACATAAGAGCAGTTGCAGGACATCACTAAGGACATGGAGCGGATAAAGGAAAAGCTAGGAACCACAGGTACAGCAGTCCTGTCAGACCCCAAAACAGGATGGACAGGTGGAGGGTCAACAAGAACAGGGGCACAGGATGCAGAAGACAAGGAGAGATACAGGTGGGACAGAGCAACAAGACAAACACTGAGGCACAAAAAGGAATAACATGGGGCATCCAGGGAAGCCAGGTGAAGATTCGGGGCTGGGGACCCTCCTAGGCCCCTTTCCAGGTGAGGCTGAACTCTGCCGAATCACAGGACCAGAGGGTCTGGGAGGGCCAGCAGGGCCCGAGGACGTGAGGGGTTGGCGGGCGATGAGAGAACCGCAGAGCAGTAGAGCAGCAAGGAGACAACAGGAGAGGAACAGGAAGATGACAAGGGACATACAGGGCAAGAGCAGAGACTGGCAAACCCTCTCTGGGAGACAGACATTCTGCCTGCCGCTTTCTTGGGCTCCTGTTGATACTGGTGACCAGAAACTGGGACAGAGTAACTGGAGTCTGGGATGAAGGAGGGACCCACGTATCAGGACCCAGGGCACTCTAGCAGGACATCCTCTGGATCCATCTTCTCTGGGCTGGTGGCAGCCTGCAGGCATGTGCCGGTGGGACGTCAGGATAGAAAGTGGGCACCAGCAGGCCGTCAGGAGATGAGGTGGGCGCCGGCTGGACGTCTGGGGACATTGAGGTGGGTGCTGGCCAGGCATCAGGGGACAGAGAGGTGGACGCTGGCCTGACATTATGGAGCAGTGTGGCAGGTGTCGGCTGGTTACCAGGGAACCGTGTCAGATTCTATGAGAAGCCTAGAGGCAACCAAGCCTCACCTGTGTTGGACACTGTGGGTGCGGCCTGAGCGGCCCTCTGGGCCGGGAGCCTTATGTGCGGATGTAACGACTGCAACGGCCGGCTCTCCTGGGCCAGATACTGTAGATGCAGTGTCTTTCAATCACGAGTGCGCTTCCCTAACCATTACGTCACCACTGCTCACTACTATGTGTACTATTAAAAGAGGCAGTAGGGTCTTGTCCAGCCAGCTGACAAAACGTTTCCACATTTAATTGGAACGAAGGACGGTAGGAAACATCTGTATTGTGTGCAGACTTCCAATAAAACCATGTTGAAGCAAAGTCCGACCTCTACTGTGGTCCAGCACTCTGACAACCTAGAACTAGGAGTGAAGCCTGTTCTTCTGTGCTGGAGAGCTTTGGGGAGCATGTTTTGGCGAACAGGGGGACCACAGTAAATCCCGGAGAAGCATCATGTTGTCAGACTTCAAGTGACAATGAGGAGGCAGGTCGCCCTACGGCAAACGACATGGAGACGGCGGGCTCCTTTTCTCCAGAGCACCCCACCTCTGCGGGGTTCAGCACACTCACTCCATTCCAGAGGGCCCTGAGGATCTCCGCTATAGCTGTCACACCCTCCACTTGGGAGTCCGGGGAGAGAGCGGCTATGCCATCTGTCAGAGATGGGTCATTCTCTCTGGGGAAAGATGTACTGCGGCCTGAACCAGCGACATTAGGTATGCTTGACACAAGCAGCAGTGATCGGCTGTAGGGACCTGGGGAATCTACTGGGGCTTGTCGAGTTCCGTCATTCTGTTGGGTGCCAGGATGAACGACTCTGGGAGCAGGTGTTGTCAGACAATAAACTGGGATTTACTGGGATCAAGATGGGAGGCTAGGGAACGAGCAACATGGAGGGCACCACATCAATGGGGAACACAGGGCCAGGAAGCACTTATACAGGAATAACAAGGGAACAGACTGGAAGTAGCTGGGAGTGTTTAACATGAGGGATGGAACGAGACGCGAGACCAACGAGCAGCAGGCATGGCTTATTAGAGCCACGTCAGGGAGGTGGCAGGACATGACGTTTAGGGCTATGGTTAGGGTTAGGATTAGGCTTAGGTTTAGAGTAAAGTGTTTGTGGCAGAGAGCGGTCAGTAGTACAAGGACACGACTACACCACCTGGGGAATTTCACCACAGGAAAAATTACTCTAAATTAAGAGCACACAAGTTCATTTACCGAATGGAGCTAGAGATGTGTTTGTACTATTAACAGTTTGTTGAAAATATAAAACAAAGAAACAAGACAAGCGCTTTAGCATCAACAACCGTAAAAAATAAACCAGCAACCAGCCTTTGGCCACTGGCTGACTAAACTCAAGCAGGAGACAGGTGTCCGGGGAAGTTGATCAAAATGGGGAATAGAGTCCCTTAAACTAACACACACACACACACATACACACACACACACACACACACGCACACACACACCTGTGCTCCATCACACTGATCCCCACACAAATATACTGCACAAGGTGAAAGTGTGAACACCACCACCCCAGACCAATCAAATCTTAGTCAGCCAGATCAATCGAGGCAGCCACTGCTCACAGTCTCCCAGAAAATACCCCAATCTAAACAAGAATCTGAGTGTTGAAAACTATGAAGAGTGCAAACAATGAGTAGCAGAATACAGGCTATCCCTCTGTATCAGTCCCATACAGAAAGAAAGGGCGGCCTAAAGTCTGTTAAGTCGCAGAACTAGGGAATGAAACAGCTCCAAATGCAGGAAAAGGTGCGACGATCCTTAGCGCGTTCCAAGGCTCCCAGCACATCGCCGATGTCCCACCGAGGATCAGGAGCTTCAAGCAGCAGTTGTTGGGCGACATCGGACCGACTGAGGACAAGACAAGACTGATGGAAAAGAAAAACTGACGTAGGAAACACAGCAGCCACAGTGCAGGTTCAAACTATTATTGTCTGACAAATCTGCTGGAAGAGGCATAAACTGAAGCTGACGAGCAACTGAAACTGTAATCCTGGCAACAACCGTAACTACAATTAAAACACATCAAGTAAAGCAACTGACAAGTAGCTATAGGCCTAGTCACCAGAATAACTTGCAACCACTGGAGCTGCAACACAGACACCAGAGAAACACTGCAATATAAAATATTACCATTAGCCATTTAAATCAAGCAGAGGATTAACGCTAATTAAAACAGCAAAACCTCCCACCAAGACACAGAATAAGTGTGAACCTCAGCCAGCATGCCAGCGTACCACGGCAGACCACCGCGTTGCGGAAGGGGAGTTACCGGACCGGGACACGCCAATGACGCCTCCACACACTAGGGGTCCCCACACACACTTACCGGAAATAATCAACAAGTCCTACCCGCAAAATTCCACACTGCTACAGTTAGATGGCCCTGGGATTTTTCTCCAGAACCCCAAGGCTCAATGGAAGTACCGCGAGATTCTTAAACCCTTACCTGAGGGAGGAGGCTTCCAGCGTAAGGAGAGGTTCACCAGAATCCCCGGGCTGGATGCACATCGTTCATCCTTTACCTGGGGAATGAGGCTCCCAACTCGTGGTGACTTACCCAAGCCCTGGTGCTGGATCATCATTCAATGCTTACATGGGGAAAGAGAGACCTTACCCTTGGCCTCCAAGCCTGGAAGTACCCTGAGCTCTAGACCCAAGCTTAACCCTAACCCATAAGCATAGGTTCGCAGTATGAACGGTTCTCACCTGATACCAGAAAACCATACATGTTCTTAATCTGAAAATCAGTTCATCATTTTCCCAGAAGGTGGCAGCACATCAACACTGCAAGCTTGGCACATCCCTTTGGATACAATGAGCTATCCTTATATTTTGAAATTTTTTAAAACTTATTTAAATCAGTAAAACAAATTGCATCCAAAAAGGATAGAATCATGACTACCCAATACCCCTTGGCACCATGTTAGTGTGAATGGAGTTTTCACTCCAGCCCTGAGGGATTCAGAGCAGACACAAAAGATTGTGAACCCATGTGTGATTTACAGTGAAAGGTGACTGAACACAACGCACAGCCTCTGTTATGACTCCACTGTTCACCATGGTTCAGCACCATCTATATTTCTATTATTTTTCTAGGTATTTTACTTGTGGTTTTACACTTAACATGGTATCGACAGGCTTGCTCCAAAGAGATCTCATTGTATTTACACAGTGACAGTAACGCTGCCTTATCTTGCGAGAGGAAGTAGCATATGGGTGCGCTGCTAACGTTAGCATTAGCAAACCTAGCTGCCTAGCAGTGTTGGTAGTAACTCGTCAGTGTAATTCCACTACTTTTGTTTGCACCATGTATTTCAACATCGACGCGATGTTAATGTGATCACTATGCAACCTTTAGCCCACTGTTATTTTCCTTGATTATGTAATTATACAGGGCAGGTCAGGCAGATGGAGCAGACGCTGATGCAGCGCGTTGCCACACCAACCACACGTCCAAACTGCTGGCGATCCTGGCCGGCGACCCCCCAGGCAGACACACGGTCGAATCCCACCCTTATTATAATTACTTTTATATGCAGTAATTGGTAATTAGTAATTTTCAGTAGCTTGCACAAGGCTGCTGACTAGCAACGTTATTCGTTGGCTGAATCCGAAATAGCTCTCGTGCTACGATGCTGGATTGTTACAGGGACAGTGATAAATGCAGACCCCTTTATTCTGATTGCGTTAAAAATCAAATGTTTTTACTCAGATTTCATCCATTTGGTGGTGTGCTCTCTATATGCCATGTGTTGGCAAAATAGAGCAGCGCACTGAATTGTAATTCCTGTATCTTGAAACGTAGCGTGTTGTCAGACTCTCCGACACACAGCTCTATGGTCCATACAGAGGAGATGAGGAACATGCAGTCTGCTAAGTCACGTGGTTACCTTTCGTTAGGTGGCTACGTTTACATGCCTTAACGCAATTAAGATGTTTTCATGTAAACAGATTAATCGGGGAGCTCATTTATAAAGGCTTCGTGTGACTGAAAAAGACGAGAAGCATTCATACATACATTTATAGGAAGATTTTGGGATTTACAAAGAAAAACGTTTTGTGAAAAAGACACAAATCTTGTGAACGAGGTTGAGAGATGCTGTTTCGACAGAATCCTGTAGAGGGCACTGTGTATGCTAAATCGAAGGCTCCAGGAATGTATTCGGCATTTATAATCATAAACAATAATAATTGAAATATTTGTGGGCAAATGGCAATTGGCTCTGAGATTAAAGTTTTTTAAAATGAATTTGTTTAAATTTTTGGGCCGGCATGGTGGTGCAGTGGTTAGCACTGTTGCCTCACACCTCTGGGACCCAGGTTCGAGTCTCCGCCTGGGTTACATGTGCGTGGAGTTTGCATGTTCTCCCCATGTCGTCGTGGGGTTTCCTCCGGGTACGCCGGTTTCCCCCCACAGTCCAAAAACATGCTGAGGCTAATTGGAGTTGCTAAAAAATTGCCTGTAGGTGTGAATGGTGTGTGAGTGTGCCCTGCGATGGGCTGGCCCTCCCATCCTGGGTTGTTCCCTGCCTTGTGCCCATTGCTTCCGGGATAGGCTCCGGACCCCCCGCGACGCAGTAGGATTAGCGGTTTGGAAAATGGATGGATAGATGTATGATAGAATGATTAAGCTGTAGCACATTTCAAATAATATTTCATTTGTAACACATTTGTTCTCCAAACTTCTACATTTTTAACCTTTGGCCACAAGATCATCTTCTTCCTGCCAGTATCTTTTCTTTTCCTTTGATCCTCGGTTGTTGGAATCTGCTCTGCTGCTTGGAAGTTCCCTGGGGAGTTAGTGTTGGGGGGTTCTGGTGGAATGTGACCATCGGCAGCCATGGGCTGGATAGCGCTGCGGTGCTCAGCCTGGCTCTGTGCCCTTCTAGGGGCTCTGTGTCCTTTGTTAGCACAAACATTTTGCACACCTGACATTACCATGCATACAGTATTTCTCGTATTTTACAAATTACAAAAACACTGATCAAAGTCTGTAGAAAAAAACATTTTATTTCATGAACTAAGTCAAATATGAATCATAAAACACAATTAAAATACTTTTTTTGAATACATGCCTCAGAAATTGCACATCCCTGATTGTGCGTTACCTTCATGCTGCCTTGAAATTTTTGATTTCTTCACTGTAGCCCTATGTTATACAATCTAATCTTAACCTTATGTTAACTGATCCTATTTTTATTTCTTAAATATTCCCTCCACCACCCCCCCTCTAAGGAGGACTGCTTTATTTATAATTAATCTAATCCTATGTTATACAATCTTATCTTAACCTTATGTTAACTAATCCTATTTTTATTTCTTAAATATTCCCTCCACCACCCCCCCTCTAAGGAGGACTGCTTTATTTATAATTAATCTAATCCTATGTTATACAATCTTATCTTAACCTTATGTTAACTAATCCTATTTTTATTTCTTAAATATTCCCTCCACCACCCCCCCTCTAAGGAGGACTGCTTTATTTATAATTAATCTAATCCTATGTTATACAATCTTATCTTAACCTTATGTTAACTAATCCTATTTTTATTTCTTAAATATTCCCTCCACCACCCCCCCTCTAAGGAGGACTGCTTTATTTACAATTAATCTAATCCTATGTTATACAATCTTATCTTAACCTTATGTTAACTAATCCTATTTTTATTTCTTAAATATTCCCTCCACCACCCCCCCTCTAAGGAGGACTGCTTTATTTACAATTAATCTAATCCTATGTTATACAAGCTTATCTTAACCTTATCTTAATTAATTCTATTTTTATTTCTTAAATATTCCCTCCACCACCCCCCCTCTAAGGAGGACTGCTTTATTTATAATTAATCTAATCCTATGTTGTACAATCTTATCTTTACCTTATGTTAACTGATCCTATTTTTATTTCTTAAATATTCCCTCCACCACCCCCCCTCTAAGGAGGACTGCTTTATTTATAATTAATCTAATCCTATGTTGTACAATCTTAAGCTTACCATAACCTATCCTATCTTAATTTTATTCTATGTTATCTTATCCTATCTTTCTTATCTTATGCAATCCTATCTTATATAATATTATCCTAAACTTATGGTAATTTATCATGTCTTTGTAAAACATAAAATGGCATACAAGTTAAGACTATCTTAATCTTATTCTATACAATCTTAACCTTATCCTATCTTAATCTTATCCTATAGTACCTTATGTTATAGAACTACATGGTAACATATCCTAATTTTATCTTATCCTAAGTATGTATGACAACTCTCGTGTAATTATGTGCTGAATCTACAGGGAAATGTAGCTATGTGCATCTGACTGATAGCCCATCTCCACACCCATCTCCTGAGCCCTGGGCATGGTACTTAGCTGCTCCAGTGCATCAATAGGAAAGATGAACTCATCTTCATCAATCCTACGCCTCTTGGATGAATGAGTACCCTCATTATCCTCATTCTTCCCCTGTTTCGCTAAGTTAATTTCATTTAAATGTCTGTTCCAAAACTCCTGACACCAGTACTCAGTAAAGCACTTGGCGTCATAGGTCATTTTAGAGTACTTTGTTACATAATAGTTATACAATCAATAGAATTTTTCCAGGTGAGATGAGGCGGCTACAGCCTGTGCTGGAGCCTGAAGCAGAGGGGTCAGATGAACCAGGCCTGGAGCTGAATATGGATGTGGAGCTGGGCTAACAGGTGTGAGTAAGTGTGGCGATAAAACAGAGGAGCCCATAAAAAGAAATGGGGATGAAACAAAAGGGGAGGGGGCTGAAGACGGAAATAAAAATGAAGAGGAGGAGAAGGTTGGTGAGCTGGGCTTAGGCTCTAACCCCTTCTGTTGGTCATACCTCCTTCTTCGCCCTGACCGGCCTCCCGCCGTATTTCTACGGCGGCCTGTGCCCTGCTGACCCCTGCTGGTTGCCACCGGGATGGCAGCAGATCCAGGAGAGGCAGACGTGGTCAGGGAGCTGGCTGCCGGCGGCCTGGTGCGGCACTTCTTCCGACGGCCAGCATCACTGGAACTGGTTTGTCCTTTGGGATTATAAAGACAGGGGACAGCATATTTAATTTAAATGAAACATTATGTCACTGTACAACAACACTACATCACAACCATCACAGATATCACACTTGGCAGTCGGTATTGCACACTAAGAAAAATTCTGCCGTCTTTATTGGATACAGGAAACACACGCTTGGGAAACTTATGCGCTGGTCTTGACTTGGGCCGTCTGCGTTTCAGCAGGGGAACCTGACCTATAAAAACAAGCCAGTTTGTGCACAGATTCCCTGATACGCAGAACAACAGCGAAAAACAACAATGGAAAGGTTCATGTGCATCAAACATAGTAGCCCACTCAATCCAAATGCTTGGCATCAACAACTGACTATTAAGTCAAATCCTTTACATATCTTACACTTTCCATAAGTTGCATTATTTATTCACTCTCAAGGTACCAAACTAAGATTTATGCTTTTTCTGATTACTACCGCGTTTCCCCGCAAATGAGCCCTAACATGATTTTTCAAGAAGCTCGTAATATAAGCCCTAGTTATTGTCCCATGGATTGTACGGTAACTAGAATGAGATGCGGTTATACTACGAGAAGGCTAGATGGACAAGAGGCGCTCATTTAAGGACAGAGTTATTGCTAAACATGAGAGATTGGGGACACTGGTTCTACAGGAAATTGAGTTGCGAGATATTCAGGACGGAATTTGGAACTTGGAGATTTACGATGATGTTCCAGAAGAACATGACATTACGACTATATTTGAATAAACATATGCAGTATACAGCAGAATTTTGTTCATGAATAAATTCACCGTCAAATTGTTTACATGGAAAGATACTGTTAGAAGATGACATGATGTCTGTGTTTGAATAAATGTGGATTTTTTTCATGAATACCGGTAAATATACTGTAGCATGTTATACTTGGGAAAATACTACCTTAATATAAGCCGTAACGCGTCATTTGGAGCAAAAATTAATATAAGACCCTGTCTTATTTTCGGGGAAACACCGTATATTAGGACATATTCAGCTGTTACTTTACCACTTCATGATGATTTTCTCTGATGTTTAAACACAGCACAGCCACAGATTTTACTGATTTCATTATATAATGCAGTAGACATGCAAAAAGACTCCCGTATATTAAAGCTAAAGGTGAACTACTTTATTATTTAGACATGTACTTCTAAAACAAGATAATAGAACAGAAGATTCAAGAAGACTAGTCAAGCATATTCTGACTTTAACTCTTTAAGTGCTGAGTTAGTCTGGGCATCATTTTGCCATCCTTACCTCGGCCAACTGGACCGGGGATGTATTCCGGGGCGATCCGCACACTGACTGCACCTTTCGGCAGCAGCCAGTCAATCCTCTGGAGATTCACGGTGGTTTTCACGATGGACATCTTTCGCGTCTTCTCTCTTGCTGATAAACTGCAAGTCTGAGCTGCTTTAAACGTTCAAATGAAAACTCTAAACGGAAAAGAATTGTTATGATTCGGTTGCTAAGCTACGGTGGCCGATTGGTGTCAGCGCGCTGCAAAGTCTTCAAACGCTTTAATCAAATGACGAAACATACGATCTACATTTACAAAAGCGCAGAAACGTAGAAGTACCACAAAATTTTAAGACAAGTTTAAAAACATATAAGCGCTGAAAATCCGCTCACAACACAGTTGTAAAGTTTCTGGGTGACAAAGAAACAAGACGGACCAATTATGGTTTAATTGTATATCGAATGTTTACGAAATGTCGATATCTTATCAAAACAGGATATAGAATGAAACACTACATTATATCAATCAATCATTCGGTCGCCATTAAAAATATAGAATAATATTCCTTCCTTGTTATAATTAACACGAGAGCTGCGGTCTTGAAGTTGCACAGACTCCCAGAATTCATAGCGATAATTACGCGACCCATTCAATTAGTGGGTTTTTTGATAATTGCGAATGGGGAGGAGCCATTGGGTGCGTTCGACTTCACTTAGGTCTGACTGCAGCTGACGTGAGGGGGAGCGCCATCTGCCGGCGGCTGCAGGAGTGTAATATAATAATATAAACTGTAATATAAACTTGTAATATAAACTGACAGCAGCCAAACTAGACAACTTCTACTCCTCGTAGTGCGAGACCTGACTGAGATGGCCGCACTTCCAAAAGGGTGTAGATACATCTATACAAATATCACCTGCATGCACATTACCTCTTCTACAATAAACAACTCCTGATACAAAGTGCTAGCAGTGAAAAGATAGCTGCCAGGAAAAAGATCAAATACATTTATTTCAAGGATTCAAAGTTTTTATTGTCATGCACAGAATACAATGCAATTCTTTCTTGAATGCCTTCTTCACAGACTAGACGATTAAACACATAAAGCAGCGCAACATTACAGTAACTAACAATAAATAAACGATTAACTTATGTGTACTATTAGAGCATTTATTGAAACTTTACTTCTTTACAGGCTTTTCGGGAGAAATAGCAGATAACGTATCGGAACTTCCAGAGATACAAACGTCATGCGTGTGACTAAAATTGTTCAGCCAATAAGGGCAAAGTAGTGTCACGGAGGCAGTTCCAGTTTGTGCAGCCGGCTGAGAGGTTTTTTTTTATCATTTTTGTTATTGAAGCTTTAAATTACAACAGAAGTAATAGCTGACCAGTGACCATTAAGATTAACAAAACAAACAAGAACATTTACGAGACATTTACAAAATAAGCCAGGGGCACATAGTAGCGACATTTACAGTTACGCCGGCTGAAAGGTGCTGCACGATCTTACTTGCTCTCTGCACGTGCTGCACGATCTGTCACGATCGTCTTGTAGGTTTTTGTACCATGTGACTTGGTGACGTTAGGTGACGTTTTGCAGGGCCGGCTTTATGTCGGACAAAAGAAATCTAACCATGATGCAGTAATTCTAGAGGCAGCAAAGCAGACTAACCAAAGATCTCATAGTAAACAAAGGAATGTGATACTGCAGTTAAGTCTCGGAACAAAGCTTTTACAATGTTAAAAAGTACTCACAACTTTCAGAATTTGATTGAGTACAAAAAGTTGCAGGCTAACGTAAGGAGGGTAGTTAAATGAGCAAAGAGGGAGTTTTGGAGGTCCTTCTGTAATTCAGTAGGACGGGAAACTGACATTAGTAAAGTCTGGGGAATGATAAAAAAGATGCATGAGATTAAAAGGGAGTATGGATATTCAGTTCTAAATGATAATAACATAATAACAGTTATAGATGGGGAAAAAGGCAAAATGTTAGTTTTGTGGTTTTTCATTCCCTGCTAAATCAGAAGTCAGAAGCCGCTGGTGTAGATCCAAATTCAGTCTTTATTGCAACAATTAAGTTACAACCAAGGCCGGACACTTAAAGTGTGTCCAGTACTGTTTTATACCTATTTTTATACAAGTTCTTATCATTTAACAATATCTCGTCACTTAAGCATCATCATTCCTTCAACCATTCACAATCATTGTTTTTTACATCAATCCACACCCCTAGGTGATAAGTTTGTCCATCAATTCTTTTACTGTTTGGTCCCTCAGCCGAACGTAATGGTGGTGCGACCATCTCCACTTGGTTTTTTAAAAATGCTCAGCCGTGAACTTTTGGTGAGCCTGTTGCACATTGTCTAATTAGAGGGTTGATAATATATTTGTCCTTCAACATAATGATAAGGCATAACACTAATAAAGGTGGATATTCATACATTCAGGGCTAACATAAAGTAGCTAACAGAACATTTGAGGCTAATACAAGGTGCAAATACATACTCAATTGATTACATTGTGTTGATTACATTATTATGATTACATTGCAATGATTACATCACGGGTATTTGGCATGCTTTTTAATAATACCGTAATGATTATATTCTACATTGTATAGTGCTAAATAATATCCCATATATTTCCCCCCTTTGGGATTCTAAAGAGTCCCACACACAATTCTGTCCATCCAGCCTAGGAGGGAGGGCTAAAACCCTAAGATCTAGGGAAATTCCACTCCCAGCCCGCCACAGGCGCGGCCCCCCTTCGGGGTCCATGGCTGACATGGCTCACAAACTATCAACACTCAGAATCAACCAACAGCAATGAACTCCCCAGGATACATTGCATATATTATCAGGAATACATAATCTACCAGGAGTACATCACCTACCACAAGCTCATTACATAAACATATACGGCTAATGCAAAGATAACTGAAAGGTTAACTGATAACACTGTAGATTACTATAACAGGCACTCTGTCATGAGCAGGAAAGTCCCAGGTGTCGTGGGCGGCAGGCAGGCTGCAGCGTTTCCAACATGGAGTATTCACAGGCAGTACGGCCGAACTTCAGCTATGGGCAGGAGCGTATCCAAGGTGTCTATGTCGCCATCCGTTTCTGTGTTGGTCCAGGAGGTTGCCGCTCCAAACGGTCCTCCCACCACTCTAAACATTGCAGCTATAGTCGCCTGCTGAGACAGCGCTCTTCCCACTAGGGAGCGAACAAGAGGAACTACACAAAAAAAGATTAGTAGCAAAGCAAGAATGAACACAGCACGCACACAGAGTGCTTTCATAAGGGCTTACTGCCAACTACCCCACATATTATAGCACCAGTGAAACAACCCGTCATGTTGTCCCGAATTTCTCGCCATCTCATCCTGTAACCCCATGTTTCTCATACCCTCAGTAAATGAAACATCCGGGGCTGTATTGTTGGGAATAAATGTACAGCACTGATCCCCAAACAGCACACACACTCCCCCTTTTTCTGCCAGGAGCCAATCCAGGGCCACCCTGTTCTGTCATGCCATCAGACTGGTGGCCTGAAGCTGCTCCCCCAGAGATGCGAGTGCCTCCTGAGTATAGTTGATAAACCTCTGCTGATTATAGTACAAATAATTTTTCCATTCCACATTTTTGTTAACAGTAGGCCAAATTAATATTGATTCAAACCCTGCAGCTATCACACTTCTCACCTTATATTTCTCTGGAATGCCCCTCGGCTGGCATATGGCATCTATATACACACTGGGATCATCTTCGCAGCTCGTAACAAACCTGTGGGACCTAGAGGGCTGTTTGTCAGAGTAAATATCCACCTGGCTAGCTAACATCCCCCTAGTGCAGAGGCCTCCACAATTATTGGGGAGAGGAGGCCTCAATCCTCCCTCCTGACCACACAGCCACCACGTATCTGCCAGAGGTACGCTCTGGTTCTCTAATGCATCCAGCGGAATGACATCTGAGTCCTCTATAGGCCTGTGTGGGGGGCTGACGTCTGAGTCCTCTATAGGCCTGTGTGGGGGGCCGACGTCTGAGTCCTCTATAGGCCCGTGTGAGGGGCTGACGTCTGAGTCCTCTATAGGCCTGTGTGGGGGGCTGACGTCTGAGTCCTCTATAGGCCTGTGTGGGGGGCTGACGTCTGAGTCCTCTATAGGCCCGTGTGAGGAGCTGACGTCTGAGTCCTCTATAGGCCTGTGTGAGGGGCTGACGTCTGAGTCCTCTATAGGCCTGTGTGGGGGGCTGACGTCTGAGTCCTCTATAGGCCCGTGTGAGGGGCTGACGTCTGAGTCCTCTATAGGCCTGTGTGAGGGGCTGACGTCTGAGTCCTTTATAGGCCTGTGCGAGGGGCTGAAGTCTGAGTCCTCTATAGGCCTGTGTGAGGGGACCGACGTCTGAATCCCCTATAGGCCCGTGTGAGGGGCCGACGTCTGAGTCCTCTATAGGCCAGTGTGGGGGGCTGACGTCTGAGTCCTCTATAGGCCTGTGTGAGGGGCCGACATCTGAGTCCTCTATAGGCCTGTGTGGGGGGCCGACGTCTGAGTCCTCTATAGGCCTGTGTGAGGGGCTGACGTCTGAGTCCTCTATAGGCCCGTGTGAGGGACCGACATCTGAGTCCTCTATAGGCCTGTGCGAGGGATTGACGTCTGAGTCCACTATAGGCCTGTGTATACATCAAATATCATATATATCCATCCATCCATCCATCCATCCATTTTCCAAATCACTTATCCTACTGGGTTGCGGGGGGTCCGGAGCCTATCCCGGAAGCAATGGGCACGAGGCAGGGAACAACCCAGGATGGGGGGCCAGCCCATCGCAGGGCACATTCACACATCATTCAAATATCATATATATGATTTATTAAATTTAGATTTAAGTTTGCAGTCAATTCAATTTCCACGTTTCTCAATTTTCACGTTGCCTTTTTAAACGCAATTATGTGAATTTTAAGTAAAAATGTAGAATAAAATTATGTCGTGATAATTATCAATATCATTTCCTATGAAAAAAACTTTACTATTGTACAATATTGCCCAGCCATAGGCTGATTTCAAAATTGATTTACATATTGTCTGTCTGTCATTATACATAAGAACATAAGAACTATACAAACGAGAGGAGGCCATTCGGCCCATCAAGCTCGCTTGGGGAGAACTAAACTAATAGCTCAGAGTCGTTAAAATCTTATCTAGCTCTGATTTAAAGGAACCCAAGGATTCAGCTTGCACTACATTATCAGGAAGGCTATTCCATACTCTGACTACACACTGTGTAAAGAAGTGCTTCCTTAAATCCAGCTTGAAATGTTCTCCCGCTAATTTCCACCTATGGCCACGAGTTCGTGTATTTAAACTAATGCTGAAGTAACTATTTGGTTGAACAGCATCCAAACCTGTTAGAATCTTATATACCTGGATCATGTCCCCCCTCAGTCTCCTTTGCTTGAGACTGAACAGATTTAGCTCAAGTAACCGTTCCTCGTATGACATTCCTCTAAGACCAGGAATCATTTTTGTGGCCCTACGCTGCACCTTTTCTAAGGCCACAATGTCCTTTTTAAGATATGGTGACCAAACCTGCACACAATATTCTAGGTGAGGTCTCACCAAGGAATTGTATAATCTTAGCATTACCTCCCTTGACTTAAACTCCACACACCTGGAGATATACCCCAACATCCTATTGGCCTTTTTTATTGCTTCCCCACACTGGCGAGAATGGGACATGGAAGCATCAACATACACACCAAGGTCTTTCTCATGATCAGCTACCTTTATTTCAGTGACACCCATGAAATACCTGTACTTTATATTTCTGCTCCCTAGATGGAGTACCTTACATTTATCGACGTTAAATTTCATCTGCCAGGTATCGGCCCAGTCACTAATTAAATCAAGATCCCGCTGTAGCTGCTGAGCCACTAATTCATTATCTGCTACACCACCCACCTTGGTGTCATCTGCAAATTTCACCAGTTTACTGTATATATTGGTATCCATATCATTTATGTAAATTAGGAACAATAGTGGTCCTAAAATCGAACCCTGCGGTACCCCACTATGAACGCAAGCCCACTGTGACATTGTGCCTCTTATAACTACTCGCTGTTTCCTATCTGTTAACCAGTTATCAATCCAGGTCGCTACGGTACCTAAAATACCTGTCGCTTTGAGTTTAAGTAGGAGCCTCTTGTGGGGGACAACATCAAAAGCCTTTTGGAAATCTAAGTAGATGACATCATAGGCCTTCTTATCATCAACTTCCTGAGTAGCTTCCTCAAAAAACTCCAACAGATTTGTTAAACAGGATCTACCTCTCCTAAATCCATGCTGGCTATCCCGCAAAATGTTATTGGAGTCCAGGTAATCTACCATTTTCTCTTTGATTATAGCCTCCATAACTTTACCAGTTATACAAGTTAGACTGATTGGCCTATAGTTAGACAAATTACTTCTATCCCCTTTTTTGAAAATATGCGTTATGAAGGCGTGCTTCCAATCAGAAGGTACCACACCTTCAGATAAGGATTTTTGAAACAGTAAAGTTAAGGGTCGGCAAATAATATCCCTCATCTCTTTTAACACTATAGGTAAGATGCCATCAGGGCCCTGTGATTTATTTATTTTGAGCTTAGCTAGGCTTTGCAAAACATCTGCTTCAGTTATATATATATATTAGCTATAGACAATGCTGGATAGGTAATAACTGGTAAATTACTAAGGTCCTCAACAGTGAATACCCGTGCAAAACTATCATTGAACTAATTTACTATATCAATGTCGTTTACTATTATAAGACCCTTACTATCCTGCAGATTAGTAATTTCAGGTTTTAGAGCTCTTTTAGAGTTAAAATACTGGAAGAAACTTTTAACGTCATCCTTAGCTTCCAATGCAACCATCCTTTCGACATTTCTTTTAGCTCGTCTAATATCATTTTTTAACTCAGCCTGTAGACTTAGATATTCCTGCTTAATTCTGTCATCATCAGTTATTTTCCATTGCTGGAACAAAGCCCTTTTCCTCCTTACTTTATACTTTATTTCCCTAGTAAACCACCTAGGTTTCAATTTCCTAGATTTATTCTTGCTGGAAACAGGTATGAAGTCCTCTTGCACTTGCAATAATGTGCTTTTAAAAAATTCCCAGGCCTCTTCAACAGTTTTGTTATTTAACTCCATCCAGTTCACAGTTTCTAGTTTTAGTCTCATACACTTAAAGTCAGCCTTCCTAACATTATATATTTTTGATTTGGACTTAGCTCTTCGAACACTAAACTTAACCTCAAATTTGACCATGTTATGATCGCTACTGTCAAGTGGTTCTAAAACGTCTAATTTACCAATCCTGTCCTGGTTATTAGAGAGAACAAGATCAAGAATGGCATCTCCCCTGGTAGGGGTGTTAACAAACTGAGTAAAAAAACAATCCTGTACTAATTCCACCATCTCCAGTTCATTTTCTGAAGAGGCAGTGACAATGTCCCACTGCATTCCTGGTAGATTAAAATCACCCATAACTACCACATCATTTTTATTGCTCATAGTCCTAATATCACTGTATAACAATCTGCTTTCCTCAGCAGCTATATTAGGTGTTCTGTAACAAACACCGACAATTAGGCTATTTGAGTTTTTAGCATCTAATTTTACCCATATTGCTTCCGTAGTTTTATTTATATCAGTAAGTTCCCTTGCCTGCAAGTTTTCCTTTACATATATTGCAACACCACCTCCCTTTTTTCCTATACGATCCTAACGGAACAACGTGTAACCATCCATATTATATTCTTGTCCATCCTTTTCACTCAACCACGTTTCAGTTATTCCTATAATATCATAAGAGTCCGATGAGATAAAAGCCTCTAAATCATGAATTTTATTCCTAATACTTCTGGCGTTTAAATACAGACAACAAAGGGTAGGCCTATTACGGTGCCCACTTACAATATGATTATTTGGGGCTTTCCGTTTCCCCCCACTGACATAGTTAACTAACCTCCCTGCCCCCCCAGTCCCTAGTTTAAACATTCCTCAACTACTCTACACATACGCCTCCCCAATACACTGGTTCCCCTCTGGTTCAGGTGCAACCCATCCGGCTTGAACAAGTCCCACCTGTTCCAGAAGGTCCTCCAATGCCCCATAAACCTAAACCCCTCTTTCCTACACCATCCTTTTAGCCACGCATTTAATTTCCTTATCTCAGCTAACTTAGCTTGACTTGCACGTGGCATGGGGAGTATTTTGGAGAATACCACCGTGGACGTTCTGCTTCTAAGCTTATTGGCGACTTCTATAAATTTATCCTGCAGAACAGCCCTTCTACCCTTGCCTATGTCGTTGGTGCCAACATGCACCACGACAACTGGATCCACCCCAGCTGGGGCCAAAAGCTTATCCACACGATCTGGAAGGTCTCCTACCTGGGCACCAGGCAGGCAAGACACCGTACGGGACCCTCTATCACGCGTGCACACATAACTGTCTACTCCCCTAATAATGGAATCCCCCACTACCACAACCTCCCTCTTCCTGGGGGGAGGGGGCTCCTCAGTGCCCAAGGGCCCACCTGCCTCCCCAGTCCGTTCCGGCTCTAAAGCTGGAAGAACCTGAAACCTGTTCGACACAGTCACCTCAGGTGATGCCGCCTCTGCAACGTGTGTACGCCCTTTCCTGCGTCTACGACCTACGGTCACCCAGCTCTCTCGACCTCTCTGCTCTTCATTCTCCCCCCTCCCGGCTAGTGGCGTACACACCTTCTCCCTAAAAGGCGTATTAACTTGCTCCTCTAACTCACTGTTGCATTGGATGAGAGCCGGTTGCTCCTCAAGGTCGCGAACCTTGACCATGAGCGAGTCCACTAGCTTACATCGCTCGCAGATGAAGTCCGACTGGACACTAACGTCCAGAAGGGCAAACATGTTGCAAACGCAACACTGAGCCGGCCCCATAATTAACTAACTCACTATGACCCCGTACTCCCAGCCCAGTAAATTTATATAGCGTATTTAACTTTAAAGATTAATTAGCGTACCGTTAAATGCAATAAAGTGCCGAGTACACTAAAATAAGTTACTTGGGTTGAAACGGAACTTAATTATTATTTTTATTTAAAATTTTAAATCCAATAAATTTACTACTACTTACCAAAAGAACTTCTGCCTGAACCAAGTATGAACTAAAAACAAAACGAAATCGAAGTTGCTCTTGGGAGGTCGAAAAACCACAAAAACCTTGCAGAATTAATCAGGATAAAACATATAAAACGATAAACAATAAAAACTATACGATTAGGAAGCAATCAGTCCCGTGTACATGATCAGCCAGAAAATACTTGCATTCATCTAAACTTTTATAAACTTTAAACTGCCTTTGCTTGCTGGCCTGTGGGCTGATGGACAAACTTGAATGCCTTACAGGATAGGATAGGATGCACACTCTTTATTGTCCATTAAATCCCTCTATCAAGTGTCAATAGGCTCCAAACAACCAAATGTAATTAAAGAAAATTTAAAAAAAGGGGAAAAAATACAGAAATAACCCAAAATAAAAAAATAATAAATAAATAAAGACTAACCAAAGTAACTTAACTGTCCCCCTCAGTTATCAGTCATCAGTCAGTCATCACCCTGACTAAACTGTATAATGAGCAGATGGGACTGTCAGTACATGGTTAGATCGTGTTTAATACAACAACTGGAATACTGCATACAAGGCACAAAAGCACTGTGGGGAATAGAGCATTATGGGAACAGTAGTTCTATTATTACACCTCCTCCTTTTAGCTTAAGTCAAATGTGCTGTGTACCTTTTGACATTAATTTCTATTACTGCTATCAACAACCTCCTTCTCTCTCTCTCTTCTACTGAACTTCCCTCTTTGTTCACAAGTCCATTCTGTGAGGTGGTTTTCCAGTCAACTTGACCTAGTAACAGTCCCTGTAGGCCAAAGATGACCTTTATCAGTCTCTACTACATATGGTCTAGGAGTATCTGCAGGTCTGACGACTCCCAGCAGTCCCTTCTGTGCTAATCCAAACTGTCTGACCAGATGTCAGTTCTGCGAGAGGTCTGGAGCGGAGTCTGCGGTTGTAGTGTTTTGCCTGCTGATGCCTTCTCTCCTCATCCTGCTTGCGAAAAACTTGCAGATCTGGCCATTTAGGACCCAGCTGTCCACCATCTGGCTAATCTGTGCTGTGATACCGGGCCACCATACTGACTGTGTAGCTGTTAGAGTGTATCTGTGTATTTTATCATATTATTATCCTCCTATATGTGTACGTGCAACCCTTAACAACTAACCCATGGCCCAGAAAGGGTTGCAGACAAGATGTCCTCACAGGGGCCTACCAGATTGTGACGCAGGAATAAGAGACCTTGAGAAAGGAAACAGATTCTGTCAACATAGCAGGGGGCCCACCTTGAGATATGTAATGCTTTGTATTAACCCTGTTTCACGGAGGCCTCACACAGCATTGACTAGTTAAAGACAAGACCCATGTAACCCCTCCCCTACCCTATAAATAAAGAAGCCAAGGGACTGTCCTGTGTGACACTCAACAGAGGCGCAGATACTGTCTGTTGCACCTGAAGTGGGCACCCTTGCGCAAGTAAAACAGTCTCGATTATTCCTGGGTCCTAGAAGTGGAAGCGTGTGAGTAGTAAGCTGCGGCGCTTCCTCACACAGGAGATTGTAGGAGTGAAAGCTACGGCGCTTTCTCCTAACAGTAGCTCTGGCTCGGCATTTTGTAATTCCCTGATAGCCTTCATGCAGACGCTGAAGAACATCCGCTCTCAAGGGGGGAGGTATCACAAGTCCTTCTCCCTTCATGAGAAGGTCGTGAGCAAGGTGAAAATCCATTGTGCGCTGCCAGTATGGTTTAATGTCTGGATCTAACTTACATCTCTCTGGCCATTCTGTGAAACAGTGGTTTGTCACTTGTCTGCATACGTCGTCTTCTTTCTGCGCTGTCTTTATCTCCTCCAGCCTTTTGTCTCCACGTCTTTCTCTAGCTGAAGATGCCGTTCAATCAAAATGAATATTTTACTCACTTATCTTTTGGTCTTTTATGATTCCATGTGTACCACCTCCAAATTATTTTGAAGATTTGAATTTCATTGTATCCAAATTAATTTGGAACGGCAGACAACCCAGGAAACGCTTCTCAGTTTTACAGCGCACCAAATCAGACGGTGGCCTCGCCCTCCCTGATTTTAAGCTCTAGCATTGGGCATTTCAAATTAGGGCTATGCGCACTTGGACAGACGCAGGCAGTGTAGTGTCGTGGAGAGGTATTGAATCGGCTATAGTGCATCCCCACGGACTCCAGGACTTACCTTTCCCAGGGGTAGGTCTTCGTAAATCACGACACAAACTTGGTTGTATCTTTTCATCCACCTTAGCTGCATGGTACAACGCCGAAAAAGTAATAGGTCAACAATCTCCTTTATGGAACAATTTCCACTTTCTGTCAGACTATAAAGCTTTTGTTTGTCCCCCCTGGTCATCCAAGGGGGTTTTCACATTTTCTAATACGTTTGATGCGAATGTTGTGCGCACATTCCAGGACATTCAAAAAGAATACAGTCTGCCTGGCTTCTCATTTTTCTTCGACCTCAGGCTACGATCCACAATGAAGACCTATGCTGTGCCATGGAATTCTGTCTTAGATGATCACCCAATGTTTAGCTGGATCGATCCTGTCGAGGCATCTAAAGGCACAGTCACAATCATTTACAACAATTTACTCCTTAACGTGCATAAGCCTTTGAAGATTCTGCCAAAATGGGATTTAGAACTTTCTAGGTTAGGATTCCACCCGGTTTGGGAAACAGTGCGGTCGAATCTTTGCCTTACTTACAAAAACCTTAGTCATGTACGTATTCACTTTAAAACTATCCATCGTTTCTATTGTAACCCTACAAACGGTATCTCATCAAACCTGCTCCCCATCCATACTGCAGCATTTGCAACACTGACACTACCGGTACGTTTCTACATGTTCTGGGACTGTCCAGTGACCCAACATTTATGGAAGCTTGTCACTCGTGTGTAATGTGATCTTACTGGACTATACTTTGACATGGAGCCTTGCTTACTATTGCTTAACGATGATTTGATGTACCAGTTCTCATTACGTGATAAAAAACTGTTAAAGGCAGGCTTTACAGCTGCTAAGAAAACCACACTACAGCGATGGATACACCCTGATACAAACCTGAAGCAATTCTGGATTGTCTCATTCCATTACATTGTCTATTTAGAGTATACCACTGCAAAGATTAACAAGGCAAAGCAATCACTGTAAATACCTGGAGGAATATGGCTGCTGCTCTTAAAGAGCTTCTTTGAATGGTCTAGTTTATATGAGTTTGCTGCCAACATGTCAAGTGTGAAAAGTTGTTCTGTGTTTCCTTTTTTTTTTTTCTTTTCTTTTTTCTCCTTTCTCTTGCTGCTTTTTTGTCATTTATTCTTGTGGTATCTCTGTCCTGTATGTGTCTTCTGATAAATTGACGGAATGACAATAAAATTATAATCACAAAAAAAACAGCCTCAACTACAACATTATACATTTTTGCTGTACACAGTATCTTGTCACGGTTGATCAAAACATGATTCACCCCTGTATTCCCATAAAGTGTCCTGTAGGGCCTGGATTAGGTCCACAGCTCTAGCTAGATCAAGGGAAGGTGCTTGAAGCATGTCTGACAGATATTTGGCTTCCCCAAGAATCTTCCTAAGAACTGCTAGAATTCCAATAAAGGTAAGGTCTACTTGTGAAAGCAGGCCCCGTGCATCCACTGATCTCTCCGCACTGCTCTCTCCATCTATCTCATGTAGTACACGCAATACAGCTGGCAGTCTGTCCATGAGATTTTTACATGCATAGTACCTGCATGCCCATCTGGTATCACTGACTTTCTGTAGCTCTCTTGGTGCATCCTGATACATGTCTTGTTGAACTGACAACCATTTCTGGTGAACATAAGACCCTGACATGTACCAAGGAAAAAAAACATGAGTTCCATGTGCGATCTTTTCAGGTATCGTGATTTTGTTGAATTGATAGATTAATTGTTGTGGCCAGCGTGCGTATATAAGATCCGGTTGTAGTTGCGTGTGGGACCACCCTGTAACCGGTGACGTGACTCTCCATGTGCCAGTATCTCCTTTTTGGGTCACCCCGTTCAACAGCAGGGCCATATTTAATCTCCTCCTTAGCTTCTGCTTCTAAATGGTCAAAAAGAAAAAATGCTTGATCAGCAGACGAACTCGCACCTCTTCCTCCCACCCCTCAAAGCTCACACCAGACCTGCCCCCAAACACTGGACACTTCCGGTCTCTAGAAATAAAAGTAAAACGTTCAGTATAGACATGAGGCTCGACCGAAACAGGTGGAGGTGCGGGGGAGGACTGGGTGGCAGTAGAGGGACCTGGAACTTCTGCTCGTTCCTGGTGCAAACGATCATTATCAGGCTGGAGCTGCCCCAACAAGTTCCTGAGCTGCTGCACTTCGTCGTCCATAATGACAATAGGACAATAAAACTAGACGGCACAAACGAAGCCCGGCAAACAAAATTTACTCAAAATAGTAGCGGCTGTCACAGGAGATCGCGGGCAGAGTGGCGATCGTGAGGGCAAGCGGGGAATCAGGAAGCAGGCAGGCAGGATTCGGGACGAACGGGGTTTATTATAGGGATATCCGGGGCAGGGAACACTGGACGGCAACAGACATCAAACGACATCAATGACGGACAAGGGAAACCGGGGAGACCAGGACTTAAATACACAGGACTAATCAAAGTAACTAGACCAAGCTGGAGACGATCAGGGAAATACACGTGGGTAATCAGGGGGCGTGGCACACACGAGGAGCGGACGAGCCGGGCATGACAGAGGCTCCTGGGAAACTAATGCTGCTGTTTTACTTTGCCTTTCCACTATGACAAATTAAACACCAAAAAATAAAAAATTAAAAAAAAATCTCACCTAACCTCCCCAGGGAGCGATCAGGGAGTCACATCTGCACCATGTACTGGTGAAATCCTGCCGACTACACCCACTCCGATATAAAAGCACACAAATTCATAATCACCGCCCTGGGGACGCGAAGACCATGAACACTGCCTTTATTATTCTGCGTTCAGTTAACACTCCAAAGGAAAAACCAAACAGCAAAGCAATTACTTTAAAAATTACCCACAAATGGTACAAATCAGATCATGTTAGAATAACACTCCAATCACACAAAGAAACCCAAACCCGGCAGCTATTACCTAGGGGTGGGGGGGGGGACACTGTCAGAAGGTACTCCACGGGGTCAGCACATCACATGGCGTAGATACACACACCAGGGGGGTGGGCTAAGAAGGCAGAGCGACCACGCAGCGCTATATCGCCAGGACCTACCCCCCCCCCAAACCAGATCCTCACCACCCAACACCAAGCCTCCCCAACGGCGCCCCACGGTTTACGTACAACAAACTAAACAAAACACATAAATACTTAATACTAATTAAACAGGAAACCCGAAAACAAAATAAACGAAACAAAAGCAGAAAACACAGCAGGACAAAACAGCAGCAATTGTAGTGGCTCAGTATCCCGCCGGCTGCCTGGCTCACGCCGGTCCGGGACACTCCACCAAATCGCCATCCACTGAATGATTACAAGCGGTATTAAAAGGGAACCTTAAAACGGGAACAACTGCAAGTGGCTAGATTACCAAGCCCTCGCTCACTGCAGTGATGGAGATGCCCACAACTAGGCTAATTTAGTGAGGAACCTCCCTCAAAGGTACAACGGCGAACACCCGCCTGCTTCAGATCACAAGCCCATGTTCTGAATCACTATTCTACCAACACACAGGTAGAAGATGAAGAACTCTCCTCAAAGTAGTGCTGTCAGTTGGACCTTGTAACATGAATAATCATAGTGGAGAGTTACAATAATTATTTTAATGGGAAGATGTGAGATTTTTATTGGGGGGGGGGGGGTCCCACCTTCAGAAACAACCAGTGAAACTCGTTTACCTCAAACCTTCTGACCATGTGAGTCTCATTAATGAAACCATATCTTAAGCCCAGCCGGAGCCCACCTCCCCAAGGGTACACTCTACTTTACCAGAAAATGCCAAGATGGATTCAAATTCAACTCCCAAACCTACTATCAGTTTTTAGAAGACACTTTCTTCAAGCAGCGGTACAGGATGAAGTCAGCATCTTTCAGGAGGACCATGATTTTTACGCAGGACAATGCTCCATCGCATGCATTGAAGTACTCCACTGCATGGCTAGCCAGTAAAGGCCTTAAGGATGACAAAATAATGACATGCCTCCTTTCCTCACCTGACATAATCCCTATTGAGAACTTGTGGGCCCTGCTTATATGGGAGATTTACAGTGAAGGAAAGCAGTACAGCTCTCTGAACAGTGTCTGGGAGGCTGTGGTTGCTGCTGCAAAAAAAGTTAATCTTCAACAGAACAAGAAAATACCAGATTCCATGAATGGAGGACTTATTGCTGTTCAGCAGCCGGACTGCTTGGGGGAAGAAGCTATTGCACAGTCGTGCAGACCTGCTCCTGATGCTGCAGAATCTTCTTCCGGATGGAAGAGGGGTAGTAGACAGTTCGTGGGTTGGATGGTACCGGTCAGTCACAATGCTGGTGGCCTTACGGATGCAGCGGGAAGTGTAAGTGTCCTGCAGGCTGGGGAGGGAGCTGCCGATGATGCACTCAGCGGTCTGCACAGTCTTCTGAAGGGTCCGGACCGCTGAGCGCGTCATCAGAAGCTCTCCAGCCTGCAGGACACTCACACTTCCTGCTGCGTCCGTAAGGAGGTGGCTATATTGCTCACTAATTGATATTTCATGTGATGTTTGTTTATTATTCGCACTTTGAAAGATGATAATAAACAAGGGAGATGGGAAAATGTAGGTGTTCCATTTAGTTGCATAATAATTGTGCACACTAATAGTTGTGTAATAATTCTGCACACACGTGTTTTCCCCTGATAATGTTCACACTCACATTTCCTTTGCATAACATTCAGGCTTCAGGTTCATTAACATTTTGGACTGACTGATGACACTATATTTGTTTATTATTAAAATTAATCCCAAAAACACAACTCGCCTAATAATTGTGAACACAGTGCATTACATTGTGGGAACCAAATGTCCCCCAGGATGAGATAAAAACCTTTTGCCATGTTTTTCACTCCCCACACCCCAGAAACATAACCTCAATTTCATAAAAAAATCTGTGAATAGAATCACAAAACTGAAAAAAAACCTAAAATCATGTATTTTGTTTGCTTACTTATGGTTAAGGTTGGGGCTGGGTAGACTGTCATTGTTGGGATTAGAGTTTTCACGATCGAAACAAATGTAGAGTCCCCACAAAGATATAATTACAAACCTCTGTGTGTGTGCGCGTGTGCTTGCGTGTTTGTGTGCGTGTGTGTTTGTGTGCGCATGTATGTGTGTGTGTGTGCGCGTTAGCGTGCGTGTGTGCGTCTGTGTGTGTGTGCGCGTGTTAGCGTGCATGTGTGCGCCTCTGTGTGTGTGTCTGTGTATACCTGGCTACAGAAGATGGATGGATGGACAGATGGAATTTGCAACCTTTCTAAAGAGTAGCAGAAGCACTTCTGACACTTGAACCCTGATGATAAGTACAATTATTTATGTAAAAGTGCATCAGTTTTGTACTTAGTGGCATTTGCCAAACATGCTTGTAAAGGTGAATTCTGCCAGAGGTCAGTGCTGTGGGTTGGCGTTTGGCTCAGTGGCTTATATCACTATGCTCCTGTGACTAAGGCCCTTAACCCCAAACGCACCGGTGACTGCCTGCGTCTGCCTTCTCAAAGAAAAAATTTAAATTGTTTGACTGTGGAATTTGAGCTTCGTGGGTCCAAACCTGCTTAGTCACACCGCCCTAAGTTTGCTGCTCAACTCGCCGCTTTCTCAATTGTAAGTCGCTTTGCAAAAAAATATCTCCAAAATAAAAGTAAATGCTCTTTTTTGCAGGAGAAAAAATGATCAACATGTGTTTTAAACGGTACAAAAGTGGGTCTGACCTTCATGCAGTTTCAACAAAACGTTGGTGAGGACAAGGGACGTCGCGATATAATGTGATCATACGATTACCTTTGCAGCAAAATAAAAGGACAGTGATAATGGTTCCCAGCAGCACAAACCAAAGACAATTGGATGAAAGCAGAGTGGAATATGGGAGTATGGTAGACGATCCTTTCATAGCATCCAGATTTCTTAATGTTTGCTAGGCTGAGTTTGTTTATATGGCGAGGAGCCCAGCACCAAGTTACACAAGAAAATAAGCTGGAGGAAAGCAGCAGGCAAAAGCCTGACCCAGACGCAGCCCCGGTGCACGCCGGTTGGCGGCTGGGGAAACTTGCCGCGCATCACTCCTACGGCGGCTGTTTCAGCTCACGGTAGGAAGCCGCCATCTAGTGGTGCGCTTTGGGAATTGCATGTAGCGCCAAAGTTCCTCGAAATTGTTACAGTATCATGGACCTAAAGACTCATTGAGGTTTCACTCCAAACACAATATTGTGCAGTTTGGGGATTTGCGTTGGTGTTTTTGTGCTCATCATCACAGGTCCTGAGGGCCCATACATGCTGGTGCTGAGCTCTGTTACTGATATTCTTAAGTATTATTTTTAATAATTGTTGCACTTGGACTCAATCTTTTATACAATGTTTTGTCGCTTTTAATCTTTCCAAGCACTTTGCATACCGGGGCGACGCCCAGCACCATACAGTGTCAATCTGCTTCCTCATTTGTATGTCGGTTTGATAAAAGCTTCTGATAAATAAGTAAAATGTAAGTCAGTATAAATGTATATACAACAGTAACTATGGTAGATTTTTCTCTGGTAGGTCTCTCTGACCTTACGGCCCTGGGAGAAAAGCCCAGTGTAATATGGGCTAAAATGTAAATGTGTAGTTTTTTAGATCTTAATCTGAAAATCCGTTCTTCGTTTTCCCAGAAGGTGGCAGCACATGAACACTGCAAAACTGCAAGCTTGGCTTGTCGCTTTGTATACAATAGTGCGCTATCCGTATATTAGAAATACTACATAATTACATACATCAATCAATATCAAGAATAGATAGACACACAATATACCAAAATCTTAAAATCCCCCTTGGCTGCATGTTACGCTGTAGTTTGGTTTGTCTAAGCTCCACACTTTCCCAGAATTACCCTGGACTGCTTCCAGTATGGAAGCCAAAAGAATCAGACACGAAGCTCACATAACTTGGCAAGAGGCCCCTGAATTACCTAAAGTGGATGGAGTTTTCACCTCGGCCCATGGGGATTCAGAGCAGACACAAATGAGCGCGAACCCATGTGTGATTTACAGTAAAAGGTGACTGAACACAATACACAGCCTCTGTAGTGTCTCCACTGTCCAGCAGGGGGTGCCACATGAAAGCTGCCCAGCAGGAGTAAACAGGTTTCCGGAGATGATGCATTGCAGTCCCACAGTCCTCTAGTCTTAAGTGCTCAAATTTTGTGGTCCCTCTATACCTTAGTCTCATAGTCCATAGTGCCCAATTCCCCTTTGCCCCACTTCCATGATCCACAAGTCCCTAGTCTCCTTGTTTCTTAGTCCCATAGTCCCTAACACTGTAGCCCCTTTTCCCCTGGTCCCCTATTCCCTTAGTCCCATAGTCTCCTAGTCCTGTGGCCCCTAATCCCATAGTCCTTAGTCCCCTAGTTCCTACTCCCTATTCACCTTGTATTAAGCAGGGAGCAGGATTCTGAGGCCATCTGATATGCTTTACAATGAAGCTGTGCTAAAACCAGTATATGCATGAGGGTGTTTGCGCTGCCCTGCACTAGACTGGAAGTTCCTGTAAATCACTTATATGAAAGTGCCTGTGGAACACAGATAAAATCCACATGTCTGAGGTGGCTGGCATCTGGTCTTTCTCATGTGTCAGGCCTGCGATGCAGCATTCAAACACATGGTCTCCTTTTACAGCCTGCAGGTTACGCAAACGTACCATTCAATCGGGGCCATGTGGACAGCTGTCTGCCATCTCTGATTGGCCGTCGAGTCCACGGACCCCAAAGGTTAAACTGGACACTTGCAGGCGTGTCTGATTCATCAGATTCCCGTCTGCTGGGTTGGGCAGCATCACATTGAGGAAGAACCTCATTGTGTTTTCAGCTACCTGGCATTAGGAGCTGATTACTTCAAGTCATTAGGACTTTTTTCATAGAGATTCTCTAGCTGAACAAGTAGAGTGTTGCATTTATGATGCATAAATGGGTTCAAATCCCCCAAGAATATGCATAAAACATAACCCTTCCCACTGCTGTAAGTCACTTTGGGTAAACAAGTCTGGTAAATGCAAAAGTGTTTCTACAAGTGGTACAACAGCATGCCCTACTGGTCAGATTAAAATGCTGTTTGGATATATTCCATTTCATAATGTGGCTTCTGATTATAACATCAATGTGTAATAGGAATTGATTGGAAACGTATTCACTACTTCTTTTACAAATGTATTTATCTGGATGAACTGGTCCAATTGGTCTCTCTTACCTTAGACCCCTGGGAGAAAAGCTTAGTGTCCATGGGGTTAAATGTAAATGGATATTCTATGTGATGAGTAATATAATCTGGGTTAAGGACGACTCAGATGCAGTAGCTCTGGGAAAGACACAGGCTTTATTAAGGGAATACAGCAAACAACACTTGGAAGAATGATGACGGAGCTGAGGAACCATGAGAGCAGGAACATTTATACACAGTAATCACCGACGGGAGAGAGGTGTAGGAGGCTAACAGACCAGGGTGGAGAACGTCAGCGATGGGATACAGCTGGGGAGGGTTAGGAGAGTTACGGAGTGTCAGCAGTGACCTCTGCTGGCCCAAACAGGAGGAGACGGGACAGATCGTCACAAGTACTAAGATGTGATGCATCCATCTTCCAAACACTTATCACAAGGGTATCCCAGAGCCAATTACAGGAAACACAGGGTACAAAGCTGGGGTCCACCATGGATAGAATGCCATTCAATCACAAGGCACACTCACAGTCATAGACTCTGGGCAATTTACAGATGCCTGTCAGAGTCGCTGCAGGAAGAAACCCATGTGGGATAAAGAGAGCAAACAAACGCCACACAGACAGCATAGGAGAAGGATGGAAACATTCAACACTGCAGCTGCAAGGCAGCCCTGTTACCCACTGAGCCGCCCCTCACTGGATTCTCATGGTTAAAACAGGACAACATGCCCAATACATTCAAAATGCACATGTGGAGGATTTCAGCCATATGGTTTTGAGTAACTTCTACACCCACGTACCATGTGTGAGATGGAGCCGGCCAGTTCCTCTTATGGTCCAATTCTGCTCATGCGTTACTAAGATTATGGTACTTAGGTCCTCCATCCATCACATCCTCTTCTCACTGTGGTCATGCTCATCCACTCTGGACACTGTGTGCTTGGTAAAAGACTCTCATCTCTGTATCCTTGGCAGCGAAACTAAAAGGGGGTTTGCTGAACTAGATGGGCTGAGACTGGAAACAAAGAGGATCGTGAGGGATCACAAATGGGAGGACTGGCAACCGGGAAGGTCACAGGCAGCAGGAAGGTTTAACATCAATGACCGGACTGGGGCTGACGAGACAAATAGATAATTAAATGCAAAGACTAACGAGGGGCAACAACCAACAGGCATGAATCATCAGGGTCACGCTAGTGAGGAGACAGGAGGGTCAGGCAGGTGTGATGGGTAGGACATGACAGTGGTCATGTGACACGGGCTGTTACTGTCACCATGAGGAAGCGCAGGAATGTAAACAGCTTGGAAAAGGCAGCTGGTGTTTTTCTCTTTTATTTCTGTGTGAGCCTATAGTGGGTCCCGTGTTGGATGGGATCCTGTCTCTACTGCATGTCAGTCGTAAGCGGATCACACTTCTTACCGTTAGGGTGATGCCTGTGGTTTACAGTGGCTTGCAAAAGTATTCGGCCCCCTTGAACTTTTCCACATTTTGTCACATTACAGCCACAAACATGAATCAATTTCATTGGAATTCCACGTGAAAGACCAATACAAAGTGGTGTACACGTGAGAAGTGGAACGAAAATCATACATGATTCCAAACATTTTTTACAAATAAATAACTGCAAAGTGGGGTGTGCGTAATTATTCAGCCCCCTTTGGTCTGAGTGCAGTCAGTTGCCCATAGACATTGCCTGATGAGTGCTAATGACTAAATAGAGTGTAACTGTGTGTAATCTAATGTCAGTACAAATACAGCTGCTCTGTGACGGCCTCAGAGGTTGTCTAAGAGAATATTGGGAGCAACAACACCATGAAGTCCAAAGAACACACCAGACAGGCCAGGGATAAAGTTATTGAGAAATTTAAAGCAGGCTTAGGCTACAAAAAGATTTCCAAAGCCTTGAACATCCCACGGAGCACTGTTCAAGCGATCATTCAGAAATGGAAGGAGTATGGCACAACTGTAAACCTACCAAGACAAGGTCGTCCACCTGAACTCACAGGCCGAACAAGGAGAGCGCTGATCAGAAATGCAGCCAAGAGGCCCATGGTGACTCTGGACGAGCTGCAGAGATCTACAGCTCAGGTGGGGGAATCTGTCCATAGGACAACTATTAGTCGTACACTGCACAAAGTTGGCCTTTATGGAAGAGAGGACAAAATGTGGAAAAGTTCAAGGGGGCTGAATACTTTTGCAAACCACTGTATGTCATTGCCCAGAGTTACTTGGATTTGCTGGAAACTTGACTGTGACACAAACACAATAACCTGTAGCAGGACTTGTAGTCTTTCAGGCACTCGGCCCCAGATTTTTAATTACTTTGACTTTATATCTGAATCCGAATGTGGCCATTAGCAATTTCATATATATATATATATATATATATATATATGTGTGTATATATATATAATATATATATTCAGGACGCTAATTGTCGCACTGCCTTTATTGTTATTTATTCTATTCTACTGCCTTTATTGGCCCTACTACCCCATTTCGTTGTGCTCATACACAATGACAGTAAAGTTGACTTTGACTTATGAAGTGAGAAGGCCATGGATAGAAAAGTTGTGCTAATGCTAACTGTGACTACGGCGGTCAGATTTATTGGACCCAGCTGATGGGTTCCACAAGTCCCCACGTGATCTGAGCCACAGATACAGCTAAACTGTCTGACAACAAGCCAGTGAAGTCAAACAGCCTGCAGGGCCAGTCACCCCATCTGGGCGCAGGAGCCCAAAACAGGACAAAGGCTTTTGTTTTCTAACTTTGACAATTGGGCAAATAGTGATAAATCAGCCTCCCCCCTGAGAGTTGCCCCAAAACACATCGCTTTAGTTCACTGTCTTTCACACGTTGTTCTGTTGATAATGTCCCCATAAAAGAAGCCAGACTTTCCCAGAATGGCAGCTGCTCACTGTAACATGCATTAAGAGACTGAAAAGTGCTGGTGAACATCCTGCCTGGACGCCGGCCACTGTGATGGTGAACATGAATAGGGTGAATGGAATGATATATGTGGACTTTCATGGAATATAAACTGTGAATCGCCCATCTATCCAGCAAACCCCACTATAACAGTAATACCACCCAGTCCACCCGCCTGCATCCTGAAATATCACCTGAAATATCAGGCGAAACATCAACACAAGCAGATAGCTTCCATATTAATGCAATGGGAGCAGAAACAGCTGTGGGCTGTATATATACAGTGGGGCAAAAAAGTATTTGGTCAGCCACCGATTGTGCAAGTTCTCCCACTGAAAATGATGGCAGAGGTCAGTAATTTTCATCATAGGTACACTTCAACTGTGAGAGACAGAATGTGAAAAAAAATCCATGAATTCACATGGTAGGATTTTTAAAGAATTTATTTGTAAATTAGGGTGGAAAATAAGTATTTGGTCAATTCAAACAAGGAAAATCTCTGGCTCTCACAGACCTGTAACGTCTTCTTTAAGAAGCTTTTCTGTCCTCCACTCGTTACCTGTCTTAATGGCACCTGTTCGAACTCATTATCTGTATAAAAGACACCTGTCCACAGCCTCAAACAGTCAGACTCCAAACTCCACTATGGCCAAGACCAAAGAGCTTTCGAAGGACACCAGGAAAAGAATTGTAGACCTGCACCAGACTGGGAAGAGTGAATCTACAATAGGCAAGCAGCTTGGTGTGAAAAAATCAACTGTGGGAGCAATTATCAGAAAATGGAAGACATACAAGACCACTGATAATCTCCCACGATCTGGGGCTCCACGCAAGATCTCATCCCGTGGGGTCAAAATGATCATGAGAACGGTGAGCAAAAATCCCAGAACCACACGGGGGGACCTGGTGAATGACCTGCAGAGAGCTGGGACCAAAGTAACAAAGGTCACCATCAGTAACACACTACAACGGCAGGGAATCAAATCCTGCAGTGCCAGACGTGTTCCGCTGCTGAAGCCAGTGCATGTCCAGGCCCGTCTGAAGTTTGCCAGAGAGCACATGGATGATACAGCAGAGGATTGGGAGAATGTCATGTGGGCAGATGAAACCAAAGTAGAACTTTTTGGTCTAAACTCAACTCGTCGTGTTTGGAGGAAGAAGAATACTGAGTTGCATCCCAAGAACACCATACCTACTGTGAAGCATGGGGGGGGAAACATCATGCTTTGGGGCTGTTTTTCTGCTAAGGGGACAGGACGACTGATCCGTGTTAAGGAAAGAATGAATGGGGCCATGTATCGTGAGATCTTGAGCCAAAACCTCCTTCCATCAGTGAGAGCTTTGAAGATGAAACGTGGCTGGGTCTTCCAACATGACAATGATCCCAAACACACTGCCCGGGCAACAAAGGAGTGGCTCCGTAAGAAGCATTTGAAAGTCCTGCAGTGGCCTAGCCAGTCTCCAGACCTCAACCCCATAGAAAATCTGTGGAGGGAGTTGAAAGTCCGTGTTGCTCGGCGACAGCCCCAAAACATCACTGCTCTCGAGAAGATCTGCATGGAGGAATGGGCCAAAATACCAGCTACTGTGTGTGCAAACCTGGTAAAGACCTATAGTAATCGTTTGACCTCTGTTATTGCCAACAAAGGTTATGTTACAAAGTATTGAGTTGAATTTTTGTTATTGACCAAATACTTATTTTCCACCCTAATTTACAAATAAATTCTTTAAAAATCCTACCATGTGAATTCATGGATTTTTTTTTCACATTCTGTCTCTCACAGTTGAAGTGTACCTATGATGAAAATTACTGACCTCTGCCATCATTTTCAGTGGGAGAACTTGCACAATCGGTGGCTGACCAAATACTTTTTTGCCCCACTGTATATATATATATAACTGCACACATAATATATATATATATATATATAACTGCACACATTATATATATATATATATATAACTGCACACATAATATATATATATATATATTAGGCAGTCACATAAACTTTTAAAATGATCTCCATGTTGATTTAAACCTATGATATTATGTCTGTCAAACTGTTTGCCCTTAACCGTTTCAAAATCTCTCCTAAAGTCATCCCAGTATTGGCAGTATTTTCAATATACTCATGTATTTTTTGACATGACCACTAGCTCACCTCATATAGCTAATCAGTACCTCAGTGACTTTATAAAACTAGTTTCATTAATTAATTAATTGAGCTGGTCGTGAAATTTAACAAATACATGAAATGGCCGAGGTGAACCTGAGGAGAGGTTTAGGAACCATATTGGTGTTCATCTAGCCATCCAACAAGATATCAGTAACTTTTTGGAGAACATAAGAAATTCCTTTTAGTTTTTTTGTTTTACTCATAATTTGCACATGTTCTAATATTACATTTTCTTTTTCATACTGAGAAAATATAAATTTACTACCCAGATAAATAGCTTTAAACATTTCCTATGACTCCCTAAGACTTTTGCACAGTACTGTATATATCTCAGGATTCCTAATGAAACAGGATTTATGTGTTTTTTTTCTGGTAATTGGTAATCACCTACACTACTTCATTGATGATCAGGTGCCTTTCTGTTGTTGTTGTACTAACGTGACTTATTAAGATTTTATGTTATTTATGTTTACTTAGTTAATATATGATTAATTTGATTATGTTATTATCTTTACTAAGTTACCTCAGGACCGCTGTAGGTTTTGAGTTAATAAACTGTCTGCCGTCTGCCGCCCCCTGCTGGCCAAAGCGTCGCCGCTGCGATATCAGGCTGCTGCGCTCAGTGAGCAGAGAGCGCGGATTAAGTCTGTTACTCAGTTACGTTCTGGGCAGCGCGGAACCGGGACATTAATGGGATAGAATAGGAAGCCTTTATTGTCAGTGTACAGGTAGCAAATACAATATATAGACCGAAATATAAAATATACATATAGAGGGGAGGGGAAAAGCTCCCCCCACTCATCAGGCTTAGATTTCATTACATTTTATTTTATTCAGAATCAGAATTCACTCCATTGGTACAACTGCATGTACTATGAATTTGTTTAGGCAGTTTTGGTGCATTTACAGACAACACAGAACATAAGTCAGAGAAAAACAGTCATTCTACATGTTTGTTCAGCTTACAGAACCCAATTATTAACATACGTCACACTTCAGACAGAGTAAAAAGGGTTATACTGGTTATAAAGCAGAGATTTTACCTTTTTGCCACAGAGAAGCAGCGACATGTGAGACTCTGATACGGTAAAAATGATTCCTCCAGCACACAGTGAGCTATCCCAGCATGCACAGCGACACGGGGGGGTTTGGATAAACCCCAAACCCTGGATTGAAGGACTCAGTGAATGAGGAGGTGAAGCTGTACAGGGGGGTCAGTCCATCAGAGGAGACTCTGTAGAAGGACAGAGCACCAGCCCCCCAGTCCAGATACACTCCTACTCTGCGGGGGCCTGAGGGCTCTATGGGTATGAGAGTCTGTTTATTATTGTGACAGACAGAGTGTCTGTGAGGAGAGCAGCACAGCATCCATGACTTGTCATTGTATCCAAGCCCACAGTCACTCCATCCTTTCCTCCTGATCCCTTTATAAGTGACTCCTATCCAGGCTCCATCTCCATCCCACTCAGCCTCCCAGTAACAGCGACCAGTCAGACTCTCTCTGCACAGAACTTGGCTCCAGCTGTCAAATCTCTCTGGATGATCAGGATATGGCTGCTCTGCCCCCCCTGTCACCTTCCTGTTCCCCCCTGACAGAGACACTTCTCTGTTTGCAGTGTTGGGGTCCAGCGTCAGCTGGCAGGAGCCTGTAGGCAGGAGGAAGAGCGATTGATCCCATGACGAAGCCCAGCATCTCCATCATTATCACTGTCACACCTCACACACTCACTCACACAGAACTCGCTCCAATACACACATTTTATTCCCAATATACTCATGTAGCCGCCCGAGTCTGCGGCGCTCCGGCTGCCCCCTGCGCTGTGAGACACGCCGCGCTGAGAGACTCGCTGGGGCCGAACTGCACTTTAGCCTGCGCTCTATTATTCTGTACGATACATAAAATATAAAAAGTCAAATATGTGAATAACCTCAGGAAATGTTGGTCGCCCGCGCGACGCCGGCGGGAAGACGCGCCGAAATGACGCGGGTGTTAAACTAATAGGCTTAATTACAGGTAAATAAAATTACAAACAGCATTCAGCATTTTATTAACCATAAAATTACACAACAAAGATTACCACTAAAAGTGAGTTTGTCTTTAGGTCACAATATGAACGTCTTTTAATCCACTTTGGACACACACCTCTCCAGCAGCGCGCCGACGCGACGCTCCCAACGCGGACGCATCTAGGCTGGTTCTCCGCAAAGCGCAGCACTCGCGTATTACACCGCGTATGCGTACATGGAAACGTTCATATTTCTCTGGTCAAGCTGTGTACTTTACACATGCGCACGTGCCCTATTTAAGTATTATTAGTAGTAATTCTGATATTCCCTGCATACGTACCACAGCCGCGAGGTCTGTGTATGTTTCCCTACGTTTTACAAATTCAGAGCGGCAGTTCACGGGGAGTTCAAAATCATCTATGTTGGCGTTTAAAGACAAATTTGGAGTGCGGCAGGCGGTCGTCCGCGGAGGTGTAAAATGCATCATAAAAGTCTATACAAACACGTCCGCTTATACGTGCGCGGAGAGGTACCAGTCTGGCCGCCACGTGTTTTCTGTGTTGATTCCGGCTTCGTCTGCGCACTTACATGAGGATAACAAGACGCATGCGCGACGTGCAGTGCCACCAGAAATTGGCGTGGCAGTATGGTCACGTTTTGTCACGGAACATTGTCTTTACTAACGGTACAGATAGTATTAAAGTAGCATCTGTTTTTTTTAAGAATGAGTGTCCAGAAGAGCTGTATATTTTCACAGACAAGAAAAAAATATTCCGAACACTATTGTGTCCTTCTTTGTACAGTGTCTTCAAAATTTAATGGCAGTATAAGTTTCTAAGAAAGCAGTGTCATGCGTACAAGGTACAATGAAATTCTAACCTGAAATTCTTACTTACCTACTTTCATAAGCAGCATTATTTTTCATACAGTTCCATCCATCCATCGATTTTTCTGCCACTTATCTAATATATAACATATAATCTATTTGTGTGTGTGTGTGCGGTGACTCGAACCTAGGTCCCAGAGGTGTGAGGCAACAGTGCTAATCACTGCACCACCATGCCACCCACCAGAAAACCATACATGTATTTAATCTCAAAATCAGTTCATCGTTTTCCCAGAAGGTGGCAGCACATCAACACTGCAACCTTGGACAAGGATCACCACACCTTTTCCTGCATTTGGAGCTGTTTCATTCCCTAATTTTGCGACTTAACAGACTTTAGGCCACCCTTTCTTTCTGTATGGGACTGCTGCAGAGTGACGGCCTGTATTCTGTTACTCATTGTTTGCACTCTTCATAGATTTCAACACTCAGATTATTGGTTAGATTGGGGTATTTTCTTTTTGTTTTCCGTTTATTTGTATACCAGTGGCTGCCTCTATTGATCTGGCTGACTAAGATTTGATTGGTCTGGGGTGGTGATGTTCACACTTTCACCTTGTGCAGTATAGTTGTGTGGGGATCAGTGTGGTGGGGCACAGGTGTGTGTGTGTGTGTGTGTGTGTGTGTGTGTGTTTAGGGGACTCCATTCCCCTTTTTGATCAACTTCACCGGACACCTGTTTCTTGCTTGGGTTTTGTCAGCCAGTGGCCAAAGGCTGGTTGCTGGTAAATTTTTTAAGGTCGTTGATGCTAAAGCGCTTGTCTTGTTTCTTGGTTTTATATTTTCAACAACCTGTCAATAGTACAAACACGTCCAGCTCCATTCGGTAAATGAACTTGTGTGTTCTTAATTTGGAGTAATTTTTCCTGTGGTGAAATTCCCCAGGTGGTGTAGTTGTGTCCTTGTACTACTGAGTACTACTTTGGAGAATTGTTATTGTTGACAGATATTAGAAGTGACAAACTGCCAGTCCCATCAGACAGCCATCGGCCATCGCCCTGCAGCCCAGGGTGCTCCGGTGACAGGAGCACTTATGTTCCACCATGCTGTTCGTTATGGACACACTGTGGGCAGCACAGGGATTCAGATCGGCCAGGCCGTTCCTCCCAATCACACCCTTCCAGGTTTCACTGTCGCTACGCACATCAGCGTTAATGTCTCCCAGCAGGACGATGCAGTCCCCACGGGGGGCACCTCCCAGCCCCCCCTCCCAGGTCTCGAAGCAGGCCAGGTACTCTGAGCTGGTGTTCGGTGCATACGCATAAACAGTCAGACCCCCTCCCCCAACTCGAAGTGGAAGGGAGGTAACACTCTCGCTCACTGGGGTGAACTCCAACGTTCTGGCACTGAATTGGGGGGGCTATTAGCTCATTTTGCAGAGGTCACCATTGTCAAAATGAAAATGAGGCTGAGGTGGGATGAATTCCACAAAATTTGTTGATGCTAGTATGGCATATTCTTCTGAACCAGGATGTACATCTTATCAAAAACGAGAATGTGATCAAGGTTTACCTTTCTCTTGATTTCCTTGTAACCGGGACACTTAGAAGCTAAGTTCAAATTTAGAAAACACACTTTTGCAGAATCATGGATTTACAGTAGTGAGGATGATTCATATAACCAAGCTGCCTCCGGCTATAATTCCTCACAGTGGGGCTGAAGATTTTTATTTTCTATGTGAAAACCCATGATCCATTTGAGGTGAAGTACCTGACTCTGCTTGGACCTAAAATATATTCATACCCCATTGATTAACTCTGTAATGTACCATATATGTTTAGTAATATGTATCCAGCGTTTTCAGCCTCTCTCAGGATAACAGTGCTTGTGCTTGTTGTCTCAGAAAATTGTAAACTCAGAAAATAAATCAAGCTTGTTGACTTGTTGACTAACGTTAGTTATTCACGCTGCAAAGAATATTTTGATGTTTGCTGATTAGCTAGTACATTGACACTTAGGCTACGCCTGTCAAAATCCTTAACTTACCTTTAATATCGGTAATGTTCCCCTCAGTCGCTGTATCCTTTTAACAGAACTGCTCTTGATATTCAACATCCCTCCTCAGCCCATTTTTCAGCATCGTTTATGGTAAAATGTGGCACCAGCTCAAAGTTTACAGTCCAAGCCGTTGTTATGTGACTGTACTTCCAGGCTTCCACTTGGGGTGACTCCCTCCTCTGCCTCGCTTTCCATTCAAAATGGCGGCCGTTTGAAAAAAGCACATAAGTAGACCCACACCTGCCCAGCACCTCTCACCAGGGGCAAGTCAAGAGTGGAATAGAGGGGAGTCCAGCCCCTCTCAAGCCCAACCCACTGATCTGCCAAATCCTGTAAATGTAAATGTAAATGTAAATGTAAGCCCAACCTGTGCATATATTTAGTTGGTATCTCTCTACCTCCCCAACCAGCTCAGGTTCTTTTCCCACCAGAGAGGTTACGTTCCATGTTCCTAGAACCAGAACTGGTAGCCGATGATCGGTCCGCCTAGGCCCCTGCATACACTGCCACCTGATCCACATTGCACCCAACCCCCACGGCTCGCCCTGCAGATGGTGGATACACAGGAGGGGGAGCCCATGTAAATTAGGCGCTCACCTGCTCCAGGGAAGGGTTCCGGTCTCCCCAATGTGGGCAGGGTCACATGATCTTTAGTGTTAGTGACTCACACTTTGTCTGGCTGCTCACCCAGGAACAATTTGCCTTGGGAGACCCAAACAGGGGCAGCTCCCCCAACAACATAGCTGCTAACCTCACAGAGGGACACGAACCCTTCCAGCACAATAGTGTCAATACATGGAAGGGCCCAAACGTCACCCCCGATCTACCAACATACTGTCCTGGCTGACCTCCCTCAAGAGTTACCCACTGACCTAATACTATACTGTCATGGATAACCTCACTCAAGCATTACCCACTGATCTAATACCATACTGTCATGGATAACCTCCATCGAGCGTTACCCACTGATCTAATACCATACTTTCATGGATAACCTCACTCAGGCGTTACCCACTGATCTAATACCATACTGTCCTGGCTGACCTCCCTCAAGCGTTACCCACTGATCTAATACCATACAGTCATGGATAACCTCACTCAGGCGGTACCCACTGATCCAATACCATACTGTCATGAACAACCTCCCACAAGCATTACCCACTGATCTAATACCATACAGTCATGGATAACCTCACTCAGGCGTTACACACTGATCTAATACCATACTGTCATAGATAACCTCACTCAGGCATTACCCACTGATCCAATACCATACTGTCATGGATATTCTCCATGACGTGTGACCCACTGATCTAATACCATACTGTCATGGATAACCTCACTCAAGCGTTACCCACTGATCTAATACCATATTGTCATGGATAACCTCGCATAAGCATTACCAACTGATCTAATACCATACTCTCATGGAAAACCTCACTCAGGCGTTACGCACTGATCCAATACCATTCTGTCCTGGATAACCTCGCACAAGCATTACCCACTGATCTAATACCATACTTTTATGGATAGCCTCACTCAGGCGTTACCCACTGATCCAATACCATACCGTCATGGATAACCTCGCACAAGCATTTCCCACTGACCTAATACCATACTGTCATGAATAAACTCACTCAGGCGTTACCCAATGATCCAATACCAAACTGTCATGGATCACCTCCCATAAGCATTACCCACTGATCTAATACCATACAGTCATGGATAACCTCCCACAGGCATTACCCACTGATCTAATACTATACAGTCATGGATAACCTCACTCAGGCGTTACCTACTGATCCAATACCACACTGTCATGGATAACCTCGCACAAGCATTACCCACTGATCTAATATCATGCTGTCATGGATAACCTCCCACAAGCATTACCCAGTGATCTAATACCATACATTCATGGATATCCTCCATCACATGTGACCCACTAATCTAATACCATACTGTTATGGATAACCTCACACAAGCATTACCCACTGATCCAGTACCATACTGTCATGGATAACTTCACTCAGGCGTTACCCACTGATCCAATACCATACTGTCATGGATAACCTCCCACGAGCATTACCCAATGATCTAATACCATATAGTCATGGATATCCTCCATGACGTGTGACCCATTGATCTAATACCATACTGTCCTGGCTGACCTCCCTCAAGCGTTACCCACTGATCCAGTACCATACTGTCATGGATAACCTCACTCAGGCGTTACCCACTGATCCAATACCATACTGTCATGGATAACCTCCCACGAGCATTACCCAATGATCTAATACCATACAGTCATGGATATCCTCCATGATGTGTGACCCACTGATATAATACCATACTGTCCTGGCTGACCTCCCTCAAGCGTTACCCACTGATCTAATACCATACTGTTATGGATAACCTCGCACAAGCATTACCCACTGATCCAGTACCATACTGTCATGGATAACCTCACTCAGGCATTACTCACTGATCCAATACCATACTGTCATGGATATCCTCCATGACGTGTGACCCACTGATCTAATACCATACTGTCATGGATAACCTCACTCAAGCGTTACCCACTGATCTAATACCATACTGTCATGGATAACCTCGCATAACCATTACCCACTGATCCAATACCATACTGTCATGGATATCCTCCATGACGTGTGACCCACTGATCTAATACCATACTGTCATGGATAACCTCACTCAAGCATTACCCACTGATCCAATACCATGCTGTCATGGATAACCTCCCACAAGCATTACCCACTGCTCCAATACCGTACTGTCATGGATATACTCCGTTACATGTGACCACTGATCTAATACCATACTGTCCTGGCTGACCTCCCTCAAGTGTTACCCACTGATCTAATACCATATTGTTATGGATACCCTCGCACAAGCATTACCCACTGATCCAGTACCATACTGTCATGGATAACCTCGCACAAGCATTACCCACTGATCTAATACTATACTATCATGGATATCCTCACTCAGCCGTTACCCACTGATCCAATTTCATACTGTCATGGATAACCTCCCACAAGCATTACCCACTGATCTAATGCCATACAGTCATGGATAACCTCACTCAGGCGTTACACACTGATCTAATACCATACTGTCATAGATAACCTCACTCAGGCATTACCCACTGATCTAATACCATACTGTCATGGATAACCTCGCATAACCATTACCCACTGATCCAGTACCATACTGTCATGGATAACCTCACTCAGGCGTTACCCACTGATCCAATACCATACTGTCATGGATAACCTCCCACGAGCATTACCCAATGATCTAATACCATATAGTCATGGATATCCTCCATGACGTGTGACCCACTGATCTAATACCATACTGTCCTGGCTGACCTCCCTCAAGCGTTACCCACTGATCCAGTACCATACTGTCATGGATAACCTCACTCAGGTGTTACCCACTGATCCAATACCATACTGTCATGGATAACCTCCCACGAGCATTACCCAATGATCTAATACCATACAGTCATGGATATCCTCCATGATGTGTGACCCACTGATATAATACCATACTGTCCTGGCTGACCTCCCTCAAGCGTTACCCACTGATCTAATACCATACTGTTATGGATAACCTCGCACAAGCATTACCCACTGATCCAGTACCATACTGTCATGGATAACCTCACTCAGGCATTACCCACTGATCCAATACCATACTGTCATGGATATCCTCCATGACGTGTGACCCACTGATCTAATACCATACTGTCATGGATAACCTCACTCAAGCGTTACCCACTGATCTAATACCATACTGTCATGGATAACCTCGCATAACCATTACCCACTGATCCAATACCATACTGTCATGGATATCCTCCATGACGTGTGACCCACTGATCTAATACCATACTGTCATGGATAACCTCACTCAAGCATTACCCACTGATCCAATACCATGCTGTCATGGATAACCTCCCACAAGCATTACCCACTGCTCCAATACCGTACTGTCATGGATATACTCCGTTACATGTGACCACTGATCTAATACCATACTGTCCTGGCTGACCTCCCTCAAGCGTTACCCACTGATCTAATACCATATTGTTATGGATAACCTCGCACAAGCATTACCCACTGATCCAGTACCATACTGTCATGGATAACCTCGCACAAGCATTACCCACTGATCTAATACTATTCTATCATGGATATCCTCACTCAGCCGTTACCCACTGATCCAATTTCATACTGTCATGGATAACCTCCCACAAGCATTACCCACTGATCTAATGCCATACAGTCATGGATAACCTCACTCAGGCGTTACACACTGATCTAATACCATACTGTCATAGATAACCTCACTCAGGCATTACCCACTGATCTAATACCATACTGTCATGGATAACCTCGCATAACCATTACCCACTGATCTAATACCATACTCTCATGGATAACCTCACTCAGGCGTTACGCACTGATCCAATACCATGCTGTCCTGGATAACCTCGCACAAGCATTACCCACTGATCTAATACCATGCTGTCCTGGATAACCTCCCACAAGCATTACCCACTGTTCCAATACCGTATTGTCATGGATATACTCCGTCACATGTGACCCACTGATCTAATACCATACTGTCCTGGCTGACCTCCCTCAAGCGTTACCCACTGATCTAATACCATATTGTTATGGATAACCTCGCACAAGCATTACCCATTGATCTAATACCATACAGTCATGGATAACCTCACTCAGGCGTTACACACTGATCTAATACCATACTGTCATAGATAACCTCACTCAGGCATTACCCACTGATCCAATACCATACTGTCATGGATATTCTCCATGACGTGTGACCCACTGATCTAATACCATACTGTCATAGATAACCTCACTCAGGCATTACCCACTGATCCAGTATCATACTGTCATGGATAACGAGAGGCATCTGGCTGCAGAAGGGCCTGACAGCGCGTGTCCTCTGTCAGGCCCCTTCCACTCTCAAGCCCCTACGTCATTTCTTTTCGAACGACAGACTCCTACTTGTCGCGAGCTATAAGAATCCATCTTGTCGTGCGGATAATTCCGAAGTCGTGGTATGTATGGCTAAACTATTTAAAAATTAATTATTACATTGAAATACGTGTGTACCTTAAGAATCAATCTTGTGCTTGCGGATAATTCTGAAGTCGTGGAATGTATGGCTTAACTATTTAAAAATTAATTATCACATCGAAATACGCGTGTGTCGAACTCATCGCCTTACCTCAGGCAACTCATGTTTACCTTAAAAAAGTCCTAAGAGTAGTGCTCGGTCACATAAAAAAGTCAGCTAAAGACCAAGTAAACTTTATAGTCATATCAGCTACTGTATATACAAGTATATAGAGAGACAAGACGACGTGACTCCAGCTTTACACAGTACAAGAAAAGGCACTTAAAATATACATATAAATAATATATAAAAACCGCAAATTTTAACCTAAAGAAACTTAAAGAATAACAAGACGAGGAAAAATAGATATAAATACAAGATGCAAATTAGTTACACGTGTTTCGGGTATTAAGGCAATCACGTGGAGAGTTTATAATTAGTTTCGGAATTCCAGCAGTAGAGTTCAATATCAACATTTTTATATATAACTCAATTTAGAGTATCACTAAAGTGGGGTTGGTGATGTGTGCAATATTTCAACAGGTAATAGTATATTTTAAAGGACTAACTGTATCTCAAAGGACCACTAGCTGATAATAAGATCTCATTTTGACCTAATTCATCATGGTGAACAAATTTAAAGATGTGGTTATAATTGTGTATTTTTTTTTTCATAATTGCTCAGTAATTATGTTGTTTTTAATATTACAGATGCATCCTTTAATTCTAAGTCATGGTGCCCTACCAGAAATAATCAGATGCAGCACATGCTGCCGTCTGTATCATTGCCCGCTTTGTCCTAACTTTAGGCCAGCGAAGCTGAACAGACTAAAGATCCACCTGGATGTGCATATAAAAAATGCAGTGTTTTTCCAAAGTAAGTTCATGTACTTTCTTTCTTTTTATTTGAAGTGATAAATTATATTGAACATAAACAATTAAAACCAGTGTTTTTGTTCTTGCAGACTTAAGAATTTGCAGATGCACTCTACCTTGTAGAAAGGATGGTCATTTCCACTGTCCTAGGTGCAGTGAGACAGTGATTAAAAAAAACACTTTTGTGGAGCACCTGGAAAAGTGCAGCGGTGTGACCAAAAAGACTGAGTCCTCATGCTTACTTCAGACAGCCTTACCTCCCATTCCATTGCTTCAACAAGCAAAATCTTCCTCTCCACAGCCTGAAGGGGATCAATGTTTCCCTCAACTAAAGAAAGAAGTAGAACCTTCCCATCTGCCCTCATTCAGAAAACCAGTAAAGGTGAAATGCCCACACTGTTCACTGCTGTTACATAAAAAGAATCTACATACTCACATTACTAGGAAGCATTTATGTAAACCAAGAGATGTGAATAGGCAGTCACATTTTGCCCGTGTTTGTGTTGATACAAAAAATGGTATTGCTGCAGTTCAAAAGTCAGGGCATGGATTTTCAACACCTATTCATGTTCAAAAAAAAATTAAGGGCAACAAACATGAGGTAATGTGTGAACTGGAGGAATGCTGGCAATATCAGCTATTAGTACGCAGGAGTCGTCTTGTGTTCAGTGAATGCCACCACATACGTTCACTGGAATACTGCACAGAAGTAGCAGAGGAAGAGATTCTACATGCAAGAGTTTTGGATGAAATGGTTGCATGCAAATTCTTTGCAGCAGCAAAGAAGGCAGTGTGCTTGAAGAGACAAAGGTTAGCATTGAAAGCTGGAGCACCTTTTGCTGTCCTTGTTGATCTTGGTGGGTCAAAGTCTTATATTTGTTTATCCATCCATGACTCCACAACATATTTCAGTCGCCTTGGAAGAATGATGGTTACGTTCAGTATGAAGAACAACACGTGGCATTGTCCATGTGCTAAGCCACATATGTCATGCCCTCATAAGAACATTGCAAAGTGGCACATCTTTCAAATTAACAGGAACTTGTTCAGAACAGGATTCAAAGCCTGACACAGCTTCACAGTCCAAACAGGAACAGGCAACAGAGGACTTGAAGAGGGCAGTGAAATACATTTATGAAAGAAAAAAAAAGTCTTCCAGAGGACACAACACCTGCAAAACCACCATCAGACTACCCATCAGATTTAATTCCAGCGGAGACTTCATGTGTCCTTTGCTCAAGCAGTCCAAAGTTTGACATGCCAGTGAATATTACAAATATGTCCAAAATAGTAACAACCCTTGGAATTGCTGAAAGTAAGTGTATGAAATTAATTCTATTCTTCTTAAATACTGTTTTACTTTGTGTTTCTTACAGCTATATTGTTTAAAATTTTTTATTTTATTTTTTTTTAGATATTTCAACCTACTTTAAGAGATGTCCTGAGTGTCAGATGACTTACCGTTATCAGGAGTGGCAAGATGGACGTCATAACTTTGATGATCATCTTGTGTTGAGCCTTGAACTATGTCTTTATTTAAGACACAGTCTTCAGGTATTTCTGTGTGAAGAGGATTTTTTGTTGCACTGTGGCTTTGAAATATCACATCATTGTTTTCTTTTCGTTTCAGAACCACATTTCTGTTTCAAGGGCTATCGATACTCTGCAAAATTTGCGGAAAAAACAGTTTCCACCGACAGACAGGATTTTGCATGCCTACTGCCACTTTGAGGCACTAACCAGCACAGATTACACATATGCTTGTGTTCTGTGTGGCTACTGGCCTTCTGTTGTGGTGATGGACCTGCATAAAAAGGCTTTTTTTAATTTGGCGGGTAATTGAGTTATGTTTAAGTCAACGGTTTAGTAAATACTTTTTTTAAAGTAATTTCAGTATCTTATCACTTTGTCTGTCTTTTATCAGTCAGTGATCTCAAAGATCCACCTGTCAACTATACTGGTGAGCAAAGCATTGTGGATTTCTGGGATGCTATCAATCTAGAGATGATTTCTTCTGGCTTTGTTCCCAGTAAGTCAATATGACACTATTTTCCTGTAATCTGGTAATCTGTGTTTTTTTGCGCTGGATGACTTTGTATCTTGTTTTGTAATAGGTCAGGCACAGAACCCTTGTGCTGTTAAACCAAATTATGAATTCTGGGCACCTTGGATAGGGCCAATGACCAGGAAAAGTGACAAAGTACTCAACACAGAACATGAAAAAATGTCAGGTGTCAAGTCATCTACTGAAGTGGCACTTACACTTGTATCTGAAGATCGGCTGGTTGACGAATTGATGAAACAAAAAGTAAGTAATTACTGGAAAACAGTAAAATATATCCATCCATCCATTTTCCAAACCGCTTATCCTACTGGGTCGTGGGGGGTCTGGAGCCTATCCCGGAAACAATGGGCACGAGGCAGGGAACAACCCAGGATGGGGGGCCAGCCCATCGCAGGGCACATTCATACAGGCACACCTATGGGCAATTTAGCAAGTCCAATTAGCCTCAGCATGTTTTTGGACTGTGGGGGGAAACCAGAGTACCTGGAGGAAACCCCACGACGACATGGGGAGAACATGCAAACTCCACACACGTGACCCCAGTGGAGATTCAAACTTGGGTCCCAGAGGTGTGAGGCAACAGTGCTAACCACTGTACCACCATGCCGCCCCCAGTAAAATATAAAATATGTAATATATATATATATATATATATATATATATATATATATATATATATATATATATATATATATATATATATATATATATATATATATATATATATATATATATATATATATATATATATATATATATATCTTTTACATGTTAATGATTTATTATTAATTTGGTAATTTTATATTACTATTCTTAAATAATGTAATGATGTATCATTCTTCCAGGTGAGCACTGTCCGAAAATTGTGCAAGGCCTGTAACGTTTGTTCCAAAGGGTCCCGTACTGACCTTGTTATCAGACTAAGGGAGGAGATGAAAACGAGACAGACATATGACAAAGTATTTCAGAAGATCTGGGGCGCATCTGGTGAGTAGAGTTGGCAGTTTATGAAAGTCATTTTTAATAGACAGTTTTTGCATACATTATGTTTCATTTTGTGTTTTCAGGTGGATGGTCAGTCATTGTGTGTCCACATGGAATTGTGTACAGCTTAAAATTCAACCTTAGAGCAGAGAGTCCAAGGGACTTTGCAGATTTGCTTCTTTCCTGGAAGCACTTTCCAAATGTGTGTGTATATGATTTTGCCCGTGGGCTAGCTACACATACTAACTTGAGGGCACCAGCCATCTTGCCTTTTCATCCATTTGAAGGAAGACTGGCACAGCCTACTGTGGAGAACATTCAGTCAGCTGAGATGAAAAAACTTCAGGTGTCACTTCCATGGCTTATAGAGAGTCTTGAGTACCCTGAGCCTAATGGCCACCCAGTTACTGGTTCCTCAGAACACTATGTACTCTATGACAAGTTTCATGAGAAAAACACTAAGGACTCAAAAGATGTGCTGCGAAGAATTGACCTGGTTCCAGAACTTCGTTGGACATTGAACAGTCAGGTTGCAGAGCAGTTGTTTTCAGCTATGCGGAAAAACAACTACTTCTTGAATAATATGTCTCCGTCCACACATGTGTTTGCAATGAGGAATATCATCCATCACCGGAATACCGCAACAAATTCAAAACTCTTACAACAGTTGTTACATCGTGGTGAGAGACCCCAAGATATCTGCAACATTTCACTGTCTAACCTTGGCCAAGCTGTCATAGGTCAGTAAACATGATGTGTGGTAACTTACTTGATGGTAAAATTACATGTGCTGTACGTATGCATTCTTTGTTACTTACATCCAGTGCTCTTGCACCACTTACAGGTTCTGAATCTTTGGCTAGTACTGACTCTGCCAGGACACAAAATCTACAAGTCTACGGTCTACACAAATTAAAGAACAGAGACTTCTGGCTTTTAGTGACATGGGTATGCTTTTAAGATACTTTGCATTTAAGTGCTTTGACATGACAATTCTAACTGCTGTCATACAACTCTAATTTAGACTTTGGCATGTGTGGACCACGTTGTGAAGAGCAAACAAAACTGGAAAATGTATCAGCATCCTCTGCATCATGGGAGATGCAGTATCACCTTGGCCAACAATTGCTGGTAATATTGAACTATAATATAAATCAAGTAAAACAAAGTTATAGTTTATTTTTATACTATGTTTGTATTTTAACCATTCCAACATGTTCCTCAGCTTGATTATGTCTTGGACATTGAAAGACCTCAACAGGAGTTGATTGTTAGAACTGCAAGAGCGTGTCTGAGCCAGGCTGACTTTTTAACCTTGGGCCTAGACAGAGAAATTGAATCAACCGTAAGTAACTATTTACTGTACTCAGAATTACAATGTAATTTATTATAAAGGCATAACAAGCTTTTTATTTCTAGATTGCAAATGGATGCTTTGATTTGATTGAAGGAATAGCAGGAATTTGCAACATAGAATTACTGTCTTTAAAATAGTTGTTGAGTATTAACGTTTTAATTCATATGTCTTTATTTAGGGAAAGGATATTTTTATTGGGGGTGGCATGGTGGTGCAGTGGTTAGCACTGTAGCCTCATGCCTCTGGGACCCGGGTTCGAGTCTCCATCTGGGTTACATGTGTGTGGAGTTTGCATGTTCTCCCCATGTCGTCGTGGGGTTTCCCCCCACAGTCCAAAAACATGCTGAGGCTAACTGGAGTTGCTAAATTGCCCGTAGGAGTGCATGTGTGAGTGAATGGTGTGTGAGTGTGCCCTGTGATGGGCTGGCCCCCCATCCTGGGTTGTTCCCTGCCTCGTGCCCATTGCTTCCGGGATAGGCTCCGGACCCCCCGCGACCCAGTCGGATAAGCGGTTTGGAAAATGGATGGATGGATGGATGGATATTTTTATTGTTGATTCCTATGTTGTCCCAACATGGCTGCCTCCCACAAGCTGTGACCCAATGGCCTCCTTACCTGTAAGTCTATTTTTCTGTGTGTGGTGTAGGATCCTGTTGGTCTGCACTGGTATAGTTTGAAGATCACAAACTATTATTACAGACGTAGAACAGCTATTAACAATAGACAAATCAAATACAGTTAGTTATCCTTTACAAAATACTTGAAAAGGACAGGATTAATACGAGATTCCAGTCTAACATTTATAAATGAAAATTAAACTATATTTATCTTCTCCACCTGTATTAAACCTTTGTGAAACTTTTCTTAGAGGGATTCTGGTACCAAGGACATACTTTTCATTCCCATCTGGATTCCTGGGCATTTTGTACTTTGTGTAAGTAAAATATCTCCAGTCAAAACAAGATTTTAATATTGTTTATGTTAACATTAACTATTCTTCACTAGATTGGGAATAATTTTTGTAATTGCTGGGTCTTTCAGTATTAATTGATGTATTCAGTCTAAGCTCCTACTGAATGTCTTTGTGTAGGTTTTGAAGCCGACACAGAGAGAGATATTTTTCCTTGACTCCATGTACCATAAAAAAAGATTTGGATTTTCTGCTGTCCAGTACATGGAACTGTTGAGGTTAAAGCTTGAGTTTAAAGGAGTTTAAGTTCCTTGGTCCAGTTCCAGGATCATTAATATGACCACGTTCTACTGGTCATTTTCTGCATGTAAGTTCCAAAAAACAGGTCACGTTCTTTGACCTGATTACTAGGCTGGATTATATTTGATTTCTGCAATGCTTGCTTGCTCCATATAAAACATGATATGTACATGATTCATGATGTGTGACATCATTACCAACAAATATTGTGGGCAGCAGTGTCTCATTCCAAGCACGAAATAAAACTTTTTGTAGTTTTATTTAAACAATTATGTAGTAATTGTAATTATTTGTGCTAACTGCTGGTTCCTTAGACTGCTATAACAACTTCTCAAACAGCCCCCTGCTGCACTTAGCTTTTAATCCTCCACATGAACTAAACTAATTGTGCAATTATGTACATGTGGCACCCAGGAGTATTTGTTTATAGAAAGGCAGCCCTTCAACAACGGTTCAGTTAATTATTTTGTTGTATTTTGTGTTTTCATTGTTTTTGCTGTGTGGCACACCCTCACACTGGCTTGCATGAACAGTAACCTCTGGTGCTATACCCTTTTTGCGCCAGAGGGGGCAGTAATGGCGCCTGGGAGACAGAGAGACTGACTGCGAACCGTAGAAGCAGCTCAGATCGAGCGCGAGCTACGTTCAGCAGTCAGTACGGCGCAGCCTTTATGTTTGATTATTATTTTCTGTGATTACAGGTGAGTTAAGTGCACAAGCATTAAATCGAACGTGTTCTTGGTAATATTTGTAAGTTTAATGACTATTTTTGTTGGTTTCGATTATACTTTTAGATCGTTTGTATGGTAGAAGCAGCTCAGATCGAGCGCGAGCTACGTTCAGCAGTCAGCACGGCGCAGCCTTTATGTTTGATTATTATTTTCTGTGATTACAGAATAAAAGCCGACCTGTTACACCCCAGCCAAATGCTTTTGTCATAACGTGTGTAACACAGGCGCCACAGGAAAGGTTTGTGGTTCCTTCTAGGAGTTGGATTATTGTTTGTGTTGTGGGTTTTGTTTTCGGGGGATTGGGCTGTCTTCCCCCGACTAGTTACTTTAAATAATATTGTTTGATATAAATTGATTTTTTTTCCTTGTGTATTTGTGTTTAGGAGGAACCGCACGTGATTTTGGTGTTCATGGCCCTTGTGTTGATGTGAGCTGCCCAGGCCTTTTTATTGTCCACGTGTGAACTTTAGCCGGGTGTTTTAGCTGAGTGTGAAGTGTTTTCCCAAGTGTTTTAGAGATTGCTGTGCTGAGATCATTGTGTGGGGGGTTGTGGTGCTGCCTGGGTGCTCTATTCACTTATTGAGGCAGCGACACTGAATTGTGGAATCCTGGTAATAAAGGCTTATTACTAGACTTCTGTTGTGAGCTGTTTCTTATAGCTGGTGCCCAGTTTAGTCGAGTTATTAACCTGCATCATTGGGGAAAAGTGATCCTCTCTTACAATTACATTGTGTTGATTACATTATGTTTACATTGTAATGATTACATCATGGATATTTGGCATACATTTTAATAATATCATAATACTTGTATTCTATGTTATATAGTGCTAAATAATATTCCATAAGAGCAGCTTCACTCCTGAGTGTCCTGGGTGATTGTAGCTCAGGTTCAGCTCTCTCAGGTGTGAGGGGTTTGACCTTAGAGCTGAAGCCAGGGAAGAACAGCCTTCTTCTGTGACTCTACAGCCTGCAGAGAGACAGACAAAAACACTCTGATAAATAAGATCACATCACCAATACAAGTATTACTTATAAGTAAATGTAACTACTTTCCTATTGACAATGTGTTTCCTTTCAGTAAATACAGTTTACTACGTGGAAGGAATACTCAGTAATACTGGCCTCAGTATCCCCTGTTTACAGTCTGGAATACTCAGTAATACTGACCTCAGTATCCCCTGTTTACAGTGTGGAATACTCAGTAATACTGACCTCAGTTTCTCCAGTTTACAGTGTGGAATACCCAGTCCAGCAGAGAGCAGCTTCACTTCTGAATCCTGTAGGTCATTGTCACTCATGTCCAGCTCTCTCAGATGTGAGTGGTTTGATCTGAGAACTGAAGCCAGCGCCTCACAGCATTCCTCTGTGAGTTCACACCGGTTCACCTTTAGGAAAATGAAAGACTTTTAAGATTCAAGATTCTTTATTTGTGACATGCATAGTTTTACAGGAACAACATGCAGTGAAATGTATCCTGAACTGCTCTTTGACTGTGCAACATTAGAATAATTAAATTTTAAAACCACTTTTTACATTGGTGCACTGTATATTACATCACAGTGAGCCGTTACATTCATCACAGAAGAGATTCTTTTAAACAATGAATTTATTGTACAGCTTTTAAGTGGCACATTAACACTCACCTCAGTTTTGACTGGAACATTATATTTTGTTAAACTCAGCATATTTAAAATTGCAACACAACCATCACTTTTCTTTGTCTATTAGCTGCTAACCAACACAGTGCTAACCATGACAGCATGGTATTAGATCAGTGGGTAATGCTTGAGGGAGGTTATCCATGACAGTATGGTATTGGAGCAGTGGGTAACGCATGAGTGAGGTTATCCATGTCAGTATAGTATTAGATCAATGTGTAACGCCTGAGTGAGGTTATCCATGACTGTATGGTATTAGATCAGTGGGTAATGCTTGTGGGAGGTTATCCATGACAGTATGGTATTGGATCAGTGGGTAACGCCTGAGTGAGGTTATCCATGACAGTATGGTATTAGATCAGTGGGTAATGCTTGTGCGAGGTTATCCATAACAGTATGGTATTGGATCAGTGGGTAACGCTTGAGGGAGGTCAGCCAGGACAGTATGGTATTAGATCAGTGGGTCACATGTGATGGAGGATATCCATGACAGTATGGTATTGGAGCAGTGGGTAATGCTTGTGGGAGGTTATCCATGACAGTATGGTATTAGATCAGTGGGTAACGCTCTATGGAGGTTATCCATGACAGTATGGTATTAGATCAGTGGGTAACACTTGAGGGAGGTTATCCATGACAGTATGGTATTAGATCAGTGGGTAATACTTGAGGGAGGTTATCCTTGATAGTGTGGTATTGGATCAGTGGGTAACATTTGAGTGAGGTTATCCATGACAGTATGGTATTGGATCAGTGGGTAACATTTGAGTGTGGTTATCCATGTCAGTATGGTATTAGATCAGTGGGTAACGCTCGATGGAGGTTATCTATGACAGTATGGTATTAGATCAGTGGGTAACGCTTGAGGGAGGTTATCCTTGTCAGTATGGTATTAGATCAGTAGGTAACGCTTGAGGGAGGTTATCTATGTCAGTATGGTATTAGATCAGTGGGTAACTCTTGAGGGAGGTCAGCCAGGACAGTATGTTGGTAGATCGGGGGTGACGTTTGGGCCCTTCCATGTATTGACACTATTGTGCTGGAAGGGTTCGTGTCCCTCTGAGGTTAGCAGCTATGTTGTCGGGGGAGCTGCCCCTGATTGGGTCTCCCAAGGCAAATTGTTCCTGGGTGAGCGGCCAGAGAAAGTGTGAGTCACTTACAATAAGGATCATGTGACCCTGCCCACATTGGGGAGACCGGGACCCTTCCCTGGGGCAGGTGAGCGCCTAATTTACATGGGCTCCCCCTCCTGTGTATCCACCATCTGCAGGGCGAGCCGTGGGGGTTGGGTGCAATGTGGATCAGGTGGCAGTGTATGCAGGGGCCTAGGCTGACCCATCATCGGCTACCAGTTCTGGTTCTAGGAACATGGAATGTAACCTCTCTGGTGGGAAAGGAACCTGAGCTGGTTGGGGAGGTAGAGAGATACCGACTAAATATCTGCACAGGTTGGGCTTGAGAGGGGCTGGACTCCCCTTTATTCCACTCTTGACTTGCCCCTGGTGAGAGGGGCTGGACTCCCCTCTATTCCACTCTTGACTTGCCCTTGGTGAGAGGTGCTGGGCAGGTGTGGGTCTACTTATGTGCTGATTTCACACGGCCGCCATTTTGAATGTAAAGCGAGGCAGAGGAGGCAACAAGCAGAAGCATTAACCTGAGAGGCTGAAAATGCTGGATACATATTACTAAACATATATGGTACATTACAGAGTTAATCAATGGGGTATGAATATATTTTAGGTCCAAGCAGAGTCAGGTACTTCACCTCAAATGGATCATGGGTTTTCACATAGAAAATAAAAATCTTCAGCCCCACTGTGAGGAATTATAGCAGGAGGCAGCTTGGTTATATGAAACATCCTCACTACTGTAAATCCATGATTCTGCAAAAGTGTGTTTTCTAAATTTGAACTTAGCTTCTAAGTGTCCCGGTTACAAGGAAATCAAGAGAAAGGTAAACCTTGATCACATTCTCGTCTTTGATAAGATGTACATCCTGGTTCACAAGAATATGCCATACTAGCATCAACAAATTTTGTGGAATTCATCCCACCTCAGCCTCGTTTTCATTTTGAAAATGGTGACCTCTGCGAAATGAGCTAATAGCCCCCCAATTCAGTGCCAGAACGTTGGAGTTCACCCCAGTGAGCGAGAGGCTTACCTCCCTTCCCCTTCGAGTTGGCGGAGGGGGTCTGACTGTTTATGCGTATGCACCGAACACCAGCTCAGAGTACCTGGCCTTCTTGGAGACCTGGGAGGGGGGGCTGGGAGGTGCCCCCCGTGGGGACTGCATTGTCCTGCTGGGAGACATTAACGCTGATGTGCGTAGCGACAGTGAAGCCTGGAAGGGTGTGATTGGGAGGAACGGCCTGGCCGATCTGAATCCCTGTGCTGCCCACAGTGTGTCCATAACGAACAGCATGGTGGAACATAAGTGCTCCTGTGACCGGAGCATCCTGGGCCGCAGGTCGATGGCCGTCTGATGGGACTGGCAGTTTGTCACTTCTAATATCTCTCCTTAAACGTTTCATGTTCTTTTAATTTTTTATTGTCATATTTAGTCCTACGATTTTACTTTGTGCATTAAGCATTTTATTTCTTATATTTTCTGGAAAGCACTTTGAATGACCTTCTTGTATGAAGATGTGCTATATAAATAAACTTGACTTAAACCAACATAAAATATTCATTCTCTACTCACTTCAGCTTCTCCAGTTTACAGCTGGGATCCTCCGGTACAGCAGAGAGCAGCTTCGCTCCTGAGTCTCCTGGGTGATTGTAGCTCAGATCCAGCTTTCTGAGGTTTGACTTCAGAGCTGAAGTCAGGGAAGAACAGCCTCTCTGTGACTCTACAGCCTGACAGCTTATTGAAAGGAAACCACAAAATTTCAGACAAAATACAGGCAGCAGCGACCTGTCAAATCACCAGTGCTGAAGTTGCCAGTGACTGGCCTGGACCCACCAGAGCAAACAGCCCTTCAGCCCCCCCCCCCCCACCCCACCTTTCCCCCATCCCAGATCTCCGTGTTGCTGATAAAAAGCTGCCATTCGGGGGTAATATTCTGCACTTGGGTTTGCCTGAGTGCCTCTGTTCCTGCAGCTGCCACACACTGTTCACTGAAGCTCACCTTTTAGCGTCACTGTCTGTAATAACAGACATAAATGATCAGCTTCTAAATTAGACCATCCAGTGAGAGCGACCCACTGCATCAAACAACTGGACTCTCTCACCCCCAGTCCTGCCAGAAGAAGAGCACTGAGGACAGAGAGGATGAGACCCCGGACTGATGTCAAGATCAAATGGTGTGACATCATAGAAACCGTAAGATGCCCACGGTCGAGCAGAGAACCACCCGTGAGGAAGTGAGGAATGCCAACAGGAGGCGGTTGGTATTAGATCAGTGGGTAATGCTGGTAGAGTAACCAGTGCTCCCCCCCACTCCTTATTTTCTACATCCTTCTTCCTTTGAATTTTTGCCTGCTGTCGTGTCACAGAGACACAGAGTTTGGCCAAAACACACTGATGCTCTTTTTTGGGCAGTGTAACAATGCTGCTGATATAAAACCCATACAGAGTATCAGACATATGAGTGTCCCAGTTTACCTTTGTCCCACTTAACATTCACCCAGTCCAAAAGGTCTCACAGTACATTCCATACCTGTTGGCAATATGAATACAATGAATGATTTCACTGATCAAATTCGCCTTGTACTGCAAAGGAAGAACTGCAATCAACTGCATTCCCTGGCACAACAACCGCCCTGTGTACCAATCAACGCGTCTGGAGGGCTAAGAGCTGCCAGCCATCGCTGTGACCAGGTCCCTCATCCTCTGACTGTATATGAAGACGCTCAGTCCCCACAAGCCATAGTGAGGAATTGTGTCTATGAAAAATGACCCTTTTCTTTCCCGAGTGCTTGCAGCTCCCTCTGTGTTGTCCTGTGTGTGTGACGCAGCTCCTGACCCCCTGCCCAGTCAGCATGATCCCCAATCCCCATTTATCCCCAGTTATCACTTTGCGAGGCTGGAGAAGTCCTGCCATTTCCTGCAGACTTCAATCCCAGATCACTGCTGGCCACGGTGGCCTTTCATCCCGGCAGTGATTTCCCTCCATTGTTCCCCCACCTCCTCCATTAGTTGTATCGCCGCCTTGCAGAGCTGATGTTTCCTCTTTCTCTGGCTGCTGTCCATGGTTTCTTTGTACAAAGAGCCCCATCACGTTTTCAACCTATTGGTAACTGATAATTTAATTTGTTATTCCGTCTGTGCGTTTTCAGACGTTTAGATTTGGATTATATGTTATATTGTTCATGTTTACATGTGTCATGTAGCAATGATTTGACTCGCATTTTGCTATTGACATACTTGGAATCGATTTTCCTCTTATTGACAGTTTGTGCTTTTCTCACGTGGAGGCTGGGAAGAGCCAACAAAGTCCTACTTAAAGTTTGTCTGTTAATTCTGGAATAATGAAGGCTTTTGGGAAACACACATAGACCACACTCATTCTTTACTTAAATTGTTTATTTTGTTTATTATTCGCTAATTCGCCTTTGGGAAAGCCATCTGTCACGCCTCCCGGGTGTAGACCGATGGAGAGGTCCAATTAGAGTCCAAAACGGGAGACTACATAAGCGTGACACACGCAATTTGGGTTGCGAAGTATTTGCCTATGTTCTATAGCAGTACAGAGCGATTTCTTGTCCGTTGTCTTTCCCTAGTTTCCTACTGCTTCCGTCTGCCCATTGTGTGCACCTTACCCTGTTTACCTTCCTTCCCCAGACCAGCCCTCGACCCTGAACCTCCTGCCCTGCCTTCCCTACCAGTCCCAGGATCTCTCATCTCCCCTTCCCTGTGTCTTCGTGTCCCATGCCTGCCCGTAGGACTGACCACCTCGGCTGCTGACCTCCTTTTCCGACCACGACCATCCCAGCCATCTCGCCCCTTGAAAGTCCGTTGCCTGAGTGATCTAATAAAGATCAATTGGTTCTGCACCTCTGGGTCTGTGCTTCCCTGCGAGAGCTCGGTTGACACCATCCCTGACTATTAACTCTGAAAGAAGGAGATGTGAACATCCCCAGCAACTACTGCTGGCCTGTCAGGCTTTAAATTATGCAAATTATAAAGATAAAGAAGTTAATTGCAAAAAACTTTATGGATGGAACAGTATTTTCTGAAATTCTGTTTGAGAGCCCTTAGCACATGAACATTTTTAAGCCTGTGGTCCACACAGATCTGTACAGTACAGTGAGAGCTGATTATAGGAGAGATTCATCTCTCATAGCTGACAGACGGCTGATGTGACACAGACTTGTGGCCATGCAGCAGATTTCTAAAATAACAGAGTATTTTATTTGATGTAATTCCACTTGAGGAAATGTGATTTTGCTTCTTCTATGGGACTGTGAATAGTCCAGCCCATGCGTTTACTCTAGTGTACAGCAGAACAAGGTTTTCTCAGTCGCTTTGGTACATTTCTCAGATCAGAAATAAAATTCTCATAACTACTTGTACAACCTCCACATCATCGAGTCCCTTTTGCACATCATACATGCAAAGTCTCATTCTTTTGGTCAAATTGCAAATGCTTTGGCTCAGTAGTGCGAATAATTATGTAAAATCATCTGCTGATTCCTACATTTTCAATTGTTCATGACATGTTGGTCAAAATATATGTGACTCATCACCATGAAATGAGTCTTATGGGTGACTCTTATGGGTGGGGAATAAGACTCATTTCGTGGTGATGGGTCACATATTATACTGGTTCTCTGTTGAAAAGTCTGATCCCCCAAAACATCTGGTGCAAAATGGTCGTCATAATTGCTCAAGCATGTTCTCTATACATCTGTATAACTGCGTGTGTGTATATATACAGTACTGTGCAAAAGTCTTAGGCAGTCCAAAGAAATGTTTGAAGCTGTTTATCTGGGTAGCAAGTGTATTTTGGCTTAGAACAAAAAACACAATTTAACATTAGAACGTCTGCAAATTAAGAGTAACACAATAAAAAACTAGTAAGCCGTTCCATGATTTTGTTAAATTTCACCATTATCAATTAAATAATTAAATATATTGGTTTAAAAAGTCAGTGAGAGATTGACTAGCTGTATGAGGTCTGCTAGTGGCCAAGTCAAAAAATACATGGCTGCACTGGACGGTCGCTGCAAGTACTAGGATGATTTTAGCAGAGGTTCTGAAATGGCGAAGCTGACACACTTTGACAGGCATCATATCATAGTTTTACACCAACAGGAGGATAACACTTCAATCTCCCAAATTCCTGTGAAAATGTTACTGTGACACATAGGCGATTAACTACACACTAATACAATCCAAATCCAAAACACACATGGTAAATGTGCTTTTCTACTTTTATGAGAACTGAAAGCACTTTACAATTCATGCCTCACATTCACCCATCCACACACCGGGGGCGGAGGCTGCCATGCAAGGCGCCAACCTGCACGCCGGGAGCAATTTGGGGTTCAGTGTCTTGCTCAAGGACACTTTGATGGGGTCACGAGAAACCAGGGCTCGAACCTGCAACTCTCTGGTTGCTAAACGATAGCACTACCTCCTGCGCCACCATCTTCCCCAAATGAAAGGAGAAGGAGGTTCCTCGGAGCTCCGAGATGTGTTTGGCTGTAATAAATCTGTAATATAGCTATATGACATAGTTTTTGATAACACCAGCATTTATTTTTTAGGCAAAAATGGCAGGCAGATCAGAACTGGCCAGATTTGATGTTGCAGCTTTTAATGAAAGACAAAACAAAATTTAAAAGTGCTGAAGTTTGAATGATTGTGTGTTTATTTCAGTTGTTGATGTTGATAAGATTGGTTTCCTCATACAAATACAACACACATGATGTTTACTTGAAATGACTGAAAAGTGATACCAGGATCAGGGGGTCAATAAGCTTTTAAGTAATAATGTGGATTGTGCTTGGGATAGAAGCTGCATGTTGTGTTGAAGAAAAGTACAGATTTTCATTTTACAAAATATTCAAATTAATTGTAATAATAATATTAGTGACGTTCATTTTTAGATGACATTAATTACATAACTAATAATACATTGAGAAGAAATGTTTTGTTATTGTGTAGATAGAAAGACATGAAAGTAATGTGGAAAATCGCCTCTTACCACTGAAACACATTGGGGGTATTAGCACATAGGTGGTGCTAATAATAGTACTGCAGCCAGCCAGTAGGGGGCGCTTGACATGTTGCGTTTTCACCTTTTAGAGACGTTATGGTCTCCATGTTTTTTGCAGTCAGTGCTTTGATCACAGATTTGAAAGCAGTATGCATAATGCATCAGGACTCACACTGAAATTGCCTATATGTGGATATATTATGCAACATGGCTCTGTAGGAACGCTGGTACCTTGGAAACACATATAAACAAATATACCTTATATGTCAGTTTGGATATGGGTGTGGCTGCAACTGGAGAGGCTTGTAGTACGTATTCTGCAAAAATTTTCATAAAGGTTGTTGCAAATATTATGTAGAAAATATGACAGAGACTTGAATGCAAACATGGGTTTTGTTGGGAAAATATCAGTTCATGAAATACATTAGTTGAGGAAACTGAGGTTATTTTAACTCTTATTTAATACTATTAAGCACAGACACGTCACAAGGAAAATAAACTATTATTTATAATAATTTATATAGCATGCAATGATTAAACATAAAAAACTATAGCATAGAAAAATTCAATGTTACTATCGGACAACATGGCTATGGAAATATAACAGAGAGCGGTGAGCTGGAGACCAGAGTCTTGACCCTGAGGAGTGAAATAAAATATTTAATTTCTCTGTTGCATCACAAACCTGACAGATACACTACTTGTCAAAAAGAAAAGAACTTACTTCCTCACGCATTTCTAAAAGGCTGTTTTTGTCAAATCCCTGCAACTCACTGAAAAACAACAGATCAAATTCACATATTATGACATAAATAAAAATATAATATAGACATATAATATAGACAGTTCATGGGGCATTTTGTAATACTCAAGACACACCAAGGCCATGCAGAGTGCATACTGATAAAAGGGAGGGGAGGGGGGAATACTTCAATACATTCTCTGTATTACAAGTCCAACAATTCAAGGTGGTCTGTCTTACAATTGTCATGCGCCGCTCGTCCGCTCCTCCCGTGTGCCACGCCCCCTCGTTAACCTCGTGTGGAATCCCGATGTCATTCGCTGTTTCCAGTTGTTTTCATTAGTCCTATGTATTTAACTCCGCTTCAAAATATGTTTTCCCAATCATGTCATTTAAGTCGCTACTTCTATTGTCCCGTGTTCCTAGCTGGTTTCCCCAATAAATCCTTTGTTTCCCCGATTCGTGACGTGACAACAATCAACATGAACACACCACAGTCCACAGAACCAATCTGATGAGGAACATCCTGCGAAATACAATATAGTACTAACGAAGACATTTGTTACAATTCTAATACAAATGTAACGACAGAAAATGCTGAAATCCACTTTACCATGTTTTTCAAGTATTTTCCAGTGTCCTGGACTTATTCTGTTTGTCAGTTTGCTGCAAATAGAAATTTGGAATTGTCAGGGGCACAATAACTACAGCTTTCCATGTAAACGGGATTAAAGCTCTATGTAGGAATTAATTGACACACAGAAGACCTTTTGTCACATTTGTAAATCTTTCACTGTTGCGCCGCGTCTGGCTGTGAGTGTGACCCAGAGCGTATGACAGTCTCTGCCCCAACTGTCGGCAGGAATGAACTTAGAAATTTATGATTAAAAAAGACCTAACAATACGACTTAAATGTTATAGCATTTATTGTACAATATACTATACATATGATCAGGAGCGCACATAACTGCATGGTGCGCAAGTACGCATTCCCCGTACACGCGTGGCAATTCCTTGTTGTAGCAGCGCAAATGCGTATTTATTTTATGTGCATTCACGCTATGACAAGAAATTACCGTGCATCTTAACATTTATGTGGCTAATTTGTACTACTTCTGCGACATGAAGGCTAAAATACACAATGATTTCTTGTCCTAACAGCGCGAATGCACATAAAATAAACAAGCATTTGCGCTGCTACAAGACATTACCGCGCGTATCGGTTTAAACAGCGAATAAGTACTTTCATACCAGTTATGTGCCCCCGGCATATGATCATTTTTGCATATAAAATAAAGGGCAGACTTACGCAGGGTTGCCAACTTTGGTCAGCTGATTGGCGTGAGATTTTCAATTCGAGACAAGTCTACACACGTATTCACATTTATATAACGGTTTTATTACCTTGTAAATAGTCTTCAGGATTTGCATACTGCCCAAACACTTTTGATGTAGCCAGTTTTAGGTTTTAAATGGATTAATAGAGATTCTCCATAAGATTTATTGCTGTGTGCGTTTGAGTCTGAAAGCCCGAGTCTCGCGCCAGATGCGTCAGAGTTGGCAACCTGCTTACAGCCGAATCGGACCTACGACCGGTCAGTCGGAGCCGAACGCGGCCGAAAGTCACCGACGAGCTGCAGAGGATCGCATCGTCTGTTATGGTACGAATAGGCGTCCGTGACAACAGCTTGGTTACTTTTGAATCACATGTACTTATCTTCTCAAACTTTTTGAGCATCTGAACGACTGGTTGCATTTTGAAGGGACTTGACGTCTAAAAAAATGGAGAACAAAGAAATCAGCGTTGTTAAGATCAAAATTAAAATAACAATCAAGGTTAAAATAACAATGAATGAAGGCATGATTAAGAAGATGGATGACACGGACAAGCAGCCCCAATCGACACGGAGGGTGTCTGACATGCCGAAGGTAAAGCCCTGGCTTAAGTGACTTTATTAGAACACTTTAATTAGAGCATAAAATGTGTCATATCAATAACCTTTCCTTGTTTTAACAACTGGCTATCCCAGACTGGAAGAGAAGAAAACGACCGTGGCCAGAGGGTTCGTCCGTGGAGCGGGAGGGACAGGCTACCCACGCTGGAGGAAGAAGGAGCTACGAGGAGGAGGCCCCAGCTGAAATACCTTTATCGTACGGACAGCAACGGCTCCTGCGATCTACAACCAGAGAGAGGCCAGGGGCAGCGTCAGCGATCCGCGGAGCAGCAACTCCTGCAACGAATGCACGGACTCATGGGTTATGGACGGAAACAGAGGACTGACAGAGACATTATTGGTGACGGACTTGTGGGTTATGGCCGGGGACGGAGGGATAATAGAGACATTGTTTAAGTATTATTATATATATAAGATAGGATAAGATAAGATAGGATAAGAGGCTTAGATGAAATATGTTAAGATAGGCTAAGTTAACATATGATAAGATAAGCTAAGTTAAAATATCATTAGATAGGCTAAGTTAAAATATGATAGGCTAAGTTAAGATAGGAGATTTACAATAAAACATATACTTATTTTTTAAACTGTGTCTTTGTAATCTCTTCAGTGTTGTGTCTGTCTTTGATAATTTTGGATCTTTAATTTATATTCGACACTCTCCTCAACGTCAATAAGCAGAGACGGAGGAAGGTACGGTTAAGTAAAGAAAAACAATAAATTATCAAAATTACAGTGTTATCTTATTTTGACGCAGAAAAAAAACATTTCAGTGTTACTATCACCTATGAGTTAATGGCTGCAAATGTTGGTGTTAGAAGTGCCTGTAAATAACGCGGCGTAAGTTTAACTCTGGTGTGTTTCTGAAAAACGCGCCGCCCTCTGCCTCTCATTCAGCGAACGTATAGGAGGCTATTCTGGTAAGTAACAGGTAAAGTTGTCATTTAACGTAATGCTAACGTACATTACCAGTTAATAAGTGTTTTACTGTATCACGCACCTTACGTCATTTATAGTTTTAGTCCGGTGCACTCTGTATCCATGTTAACTAACTAGCTAATGTTAACGTGACGGAGTACAGTCTTGCAGCTTGGGGATTCCCACCCCTGTCCGCGGCCAGTATTCCGCTGGGGGGTTTGCGGAGGTGTTGATTGCAAATGCAAACGATCCCCTTATGTTCGTGCGTTGTGTTCGGATGTGAAAATAGAAGATGACTATCAAATTCAATGTTTATGTCATATTATACAAGATAAGACTGAAAATAGCTTGCCCTGCATAAGGATGCCATGCAGTCAGAGCATGATCAAGACAGGGTGTGAGTGTGGAAAAAAGACAAATGTAACAGTATTTGAGGGAAGAGTGAGAAGGAGGGAAATGTAAAGAGAAGGAGGTTCCTCGGAGCTCCGAGATGTGTTTGGCTGTAATAAATCTGGAATATAGCTATATGACATAGTTTTTGATAACACCAGCATTTATTTTTAGGCAAAAATGGCAAGCAGATCAAAACTGGCCAGATTTGATGCTGCAGCTTTTATTGAAAGACAAAACAAAATTTAAAAGTGCTGGAGTTTGAATGACTGTGTGTTTATTTCAGTTATTTTATATTGGGCTCAAGGATTGGTTTCATCATACAAATACAGCACAGATAATGTTTACTTGAAATTACTGAAAAGTAAGTGATACCAGAATCAGGGTGTCAATAAGCTTTTAAGTAATAATGTGGATTGTGCTTGGGATAGAAGCTGCATGTTGTGTTGAAGAAAAGTATAGATTTTCATTTGACAAAATATGCAAATTAAATGCAATAATAATATTAGTGACATTCATCTTTAAATGACATTAATTACATACCTAATAATACTTTGAGAAGAAATGTTTTGTCATAATTTTCTATTATCATTGCTTCTTACAGTAAATTATTCTTGATGCCCCCAGTCGGTGCCCATGTATGTAAAATATGTGGGTAGGATGCCGGTTAAACCCCCCGATTCACGTGCAGCATTTGATCACAGTTGACCCCATTCATGCTGGGCAGAGTCATCCTGTCTTAGCAGAGTCCTGCTGAAGCTGTCTGTGAGCTTATTCTCCAGGTCTCACTGGCTTTTGTGTGGCTCCCCACACTTCTGTCACAGTAGACAGTCCTGCCTGCCTGCAGCTTAACCAATGAAGCGGCTCTTTCCTTGCATATAATTAATGCAGCAGCTATTTACTTGCATCTATCACTCAGGCGGCTGCTTCCCTGCATGTGACCTACTACAGTGTTTTATAAGGTGTTTCCTTTGCTGTTCTCAGTCTCTGCCCCAATTCCCAAGATTCTTTCGCAGTTTTTCCTGCCATCTCTGCCACAGCTTCAGCTGCATTGTCTGCAGTCTCTCCTGCACTGTCTGCTCTGGCTGCAGCTCTGCCTCTTTCAACCCCCCCCCCCCCCCTCCTATGGCTCCTGCTGCAGCCAAACCCCCCGCAGTTACACCCACTATTCCTACTACTGCTCCTGCTCCTAATGCCCAACTGCCCCAGCTTCTGCAACTCCTGCTGCCCCAACTGCCCCAGCTCACTCTCTCTCTTGCTCTTCTCCTGATCTCAGACTCCCCTGCTTCCTCTCCTCTCTCCTCCATCTCTTCTTTTGTCTTTTTCACCTCCATTTCTGCTATTACCTGGAGCGATTTATTTGTGTAATGACTGCTGCCATTGTTTGTCACCATGTTCTCTATAGCTGTCAGCAGCTGTTTAATCTGAAGGCTGTTACTCCTGTACTCTGATTCATCCAGGTTTCCATCAGAGCTTGAAGGTCCTCCTGACGCTTGGCCTGGTTCCTGATCAGGTGTGATGATCTTTGTTCTAGCAGCCAATTCTTCATTTCCTCCAGTGTCTGAACAGCCTGTGATTCCCCAGCTTCTCTCCTCTCTATCATCACTTGCTGTAGTTGTTCCACGAGATCTGCAGACTGAGCATTTTTATCTTTTCTGTTCCAGTGCTTAGAGTGAATGACATGGACTCGGCCTCCACACTTATCAACAAGTTCCTTCAGATCCTTGTTCTCCTTCACATATTCCTCAGTGGTTTGGTTTTCTTTAAGCTCATCAGCCTGTGTGAAGAGGACACCTGTGTGTTTCAGGGCTTCCTCCCCAAACCACTTCAGTACCATCTTCACTGACTCGTTCTCTTCCCCCAGGATAACTTTTCCTGTGCTGCTCTTCCTAGATCCTGTGTTTCCCAAAAGCACAATTCTTACTTCAGAAGGTGCTTTGGGAGAGAAACACGATATCAGTTACCGTGAATGTTATAGATTTGTGTCAGTTTGATTGAAGACTCATAGCAATTTGCTAAAATCAAGCCTGTCAACAGGAGGCACCGTGAATGTGGTTATAATGAACAGAAACATGTGATATTGCTGTGGAAATTCTCCAGTATGACTTTAGCATGTCTTGGGTGCAGCTACTTTATTCTGTCAGCAGATGGCAGTGCAGAGCCACACAAAGCATGAGCATATGAGGAAGACACTGAGAGTGAGAGGTACTTTTTTTACAATAACTCCTTTCATCACTGAACACAGGTTTCCTCGTTCTGCTTAGCCAATTATAAACCTAATTTCTCTATTTGTTTTTACCTGAACTTTACTCTAAGCAGAAGCTGGGCTAAAATAACTTAAATTAACAGGCGGGATTCAGCTCTGTTGCCGCAGGGCAGTTAGTTAAGCAGTAAGCAGCATGTCTATATCACCAGCAGCCAAACACACAGATACAAAGAAACAGGATGTGCTGCAACTGCACACAGCAAAGGCCTATATGACTGTAAATGTGCCCTTTACAGCCAGCAGAGCCTTTCAGAGTAAGACCCTCAGTCACACCTCCACCTCAGAGGTTCATCAGCTGGTCTGAGTTCGGCTCAGTGGATGTCAGTGTAGCTGATGCCCCAGTTACAGAATCTCTGACCATCAGAGTAAGACCCTCAGTCACACCTCCACCTCAGAGATTCATCAGCTGGTCTGAGTCCGGCTCAGTGGATGTCAGTGTAGCTGATGCCCCAGTTACAGAATCTCTGATCATCAGTCTACGTGCTTCAGAGAGAGATAGATGAAGAACAACTGGGAGGCATATCAGCACAAATGCACATAAAATATGTACGCATTTGCATTGCTACAACAATCGATTGCCGCACGTAGCCCTTTTAAAGGTGAATGTATACTTGCATACCAGTTATGTCAACCCTGCCTATAGAGACATTTGGAATAAGAGTGACTCAGCTGAAAGAATATCAGCTCTCTCCCAGCTTTGTGGTGGATATAGAAGATCATACCATCACTCATGTTGGGACGTGATCCAAAGCTGTGTGACCTGCTCCTCCAAACTGCATGTATTACAAACAAATGGAAGAAAAACAATCAGTTGCCATTTTGGGCATATTTGTCAGTTTGGCTCATTCTCTGACTGACTGTGACATAGATTAACTGCGACTCCAGCTCAGCTTCTCTCTATTCTCATCACTGAGTGTGTGGAGGATATAGAACATCTAAGCCCTCATCATGAACTAATGTCAGGACCTGTGTCAGTGCTACATCGCCAACCTCAGATTCCTTTGCCTATGCATGTGTCATTACGCATGATGAAAACACAGACTGTTTATCATAGTCTCAGTGCACCAGTCTCAGTCTACAAGGATGAGCTTGATGGGCCGAAAGGCCTCCTCTCATTTGGAAATTTCTTATGTTCTTACAGTTCTGTGATTCTGTGACCTCAATAAATTATCTCTATTTGTTTCTGTTTTACAGAACACATCACTGCAGAATGAAACATGGGAACGCCTTCATAAATCAACCTGAATGATTCCTGCTCTTAGAGGAATGTCTTACGAGGAGAGGTTAGCTGAGCTGAATCTGTTCAGCCTCCAGCAAAGGAGACTGAGGGGGGACATGATCCAGGTATATAAGATTCTAACAGGTATGGATGCTGTTCAGCTAAATAGTTACTTAAATATTAGTAAAAAATATGAGAACTCGTGGCCATAGGTGGAAATTAGCAGGGGAACATTTAAACTGGATTTGAGGAAGCACTTCTTTACTCAGTGTGTAGTTAGAGTATGGAATAGTCTTCCCGTTAGTGTAGTGCAAGCTAAAACCTTGGGTTCCTTTAAATCAGAGCTAGATTGTCACATATGCTGGGGCACAGAATGGGGAAACAGGACCAGGAGGAAAGGAGTCGGAGAATCACAGGGTTTAATTCAGAGTGAAGACAAACAGGAACACGGAACAGGCAGAAAAGACGCAATGGCGTTAATGACCGGACTGAGGAAACATACTTTAACGCAGACTTAAATACACAAAATGTACAGACAGCTATTCCAGTTAACAACAACTACAGACTATTCCATACTCTAACACAGGGATTCCACACAGGATAGATGAGAGGGCGTGGCACACGGGAGAATCAAACGAGCAGGGCATGACATGGATACAGATTTTAATAAATCTGGACTGTGGGGGGAAACCGGAGTACCCGGAGGAAAACCCACGACGACATGGGGAGAACATGCAAACTCCACACACATGTGACCCAGGTGGAGATTCGAACCCCGGTCCTAGAGGTGTGAGGCGACAGTGCTAACCACTGCACCACCATGCCACCCCCAGATACTTATTCAACTTATTTTATTACTAGACACAGATATTTCCTCTTTTTGCTTAGCAAAAGGAAAACCTCATTTCTATACATAGTTTGTTAACCCGAACACTAACAGAAAAGCTTAGACATGCAGCCACACTTAGCAATTTCACGAAAGATGCGTCTGTCCAGCTCAGTGGATGTCAGTCTAGCTCAGGGGTCGGCAACCGAATTGAGAAGAGCCACTTTTCGGAAAAGCATTGAAGCCACAGAATTTATTCTAAATAGTTTAGCAACATTTGTATAGACACGAACAATAAAGTGTAAAGAAACAAGTAATTTTCAATGTTTCATGGACTCCCGACCAAATGCCATGTCTCTCATTTTATTAATTAATATCGTTTTCTTTTTTAAATGAACAGGTTAAGGTGTCCCGCTGCTTTGATAAAACAGTCTTTATCGTATTCAGCGCGCTGTAGGACTTTCCATGTTTATAATCTCCCGAGACGCCACTAAACTGTCAGCAACTGCGGCACAACTTTTAAAGTACAAGCTGACAGAATAGCTGTGAATGCGAATCTTACTGTCCATTCACATATAAATACTCAATGTAATAGTTGTGAATGCGAATCTTACTGTCCTTTCACATATAAATACTGAATGTAATAGCTGTGAATGCAAATCTTACTGTCCATTCACATATAAATACTCAGTGTAATAGCTGTGAATGCGAATCTTACTGTCCATTCACATATAAATACTGAATGTAATAGCTGTGAATGCGAATCTTACTGTCCATTCACATATAAATACTCAATGTAATAGCTGTGAATGCGAATCTTACTGTCCATTCACATATAAATACTCAATGTAATAGCTGTGAATGCGAATCTTACTGTCCATTCACATATAAATACTCAGTGTAATAGCTGTGAATGCGAATCTAACTGTCCATTGACATATAAATACTCAATGTAATAGCTGTGAATGCGAATCTTACTGTCCATTCACATATAAATACTCAATGTAATAGCTGTGAATGCGAATCTTACTGTCCATTCACATATAAATACTGAATGTAATAGCTGTGAATGCGAATCTTACTGTCCATTCACATATAAATACTCAATGTAATAGCTGTGAATGCGAATCTTACTGTCCATTCACATATAAATACTCAATGTAATAGCTGTGAATGCGAATCTTACTGTCCATTCACATATAAATACTCAGTGTAATAGCTGTGAATGCGAATCTAACTGTCCATTGACATATAAATACTCAATGTAATAGCTGTGAATGCGAATCTTACTGTCCATTCACATATAAATACTCAATGTAATAGCTGTGAATGCGAATCTTACTGTCCATTCACATATAAATACTGAATGTAATAGCTGTGAATGCGAATCTTACTGTCCATTCACATATAAATACTCAATGTAATAGCTGTGAATGTGAATCTTACTGTCCATTCACATATAAATACTCAATGTAATAGCTGTGAATGTGAATCTTACTGTCCATTCACATATAAATACTCAATGTAATAGCTGTGAATGCGAATCTTACTGTCCATCCACATATAAATACTCGATGTACATCTATATAGCTGATGCCCCAGTTACAGAATCTCTGACAATCAGAGTAAGACCCTCAGTCACACCTCCACCTCAGAGATTCATCAGCTGGTCTGAGTCCCGCTCACTGGATGTCAGTGTAGCTGATGCCCCAGTTACAGAATCTCTGACCATCAGTCTACGTGCTTCAGAGAGAGACAGACGGAGCACAGCTGGGAGGCCCAGACAGCAGAGCAGAAAAGCCAGTGTGGTAACTGACTCACCAGCCATGCTCTCCTATAGGTTGGTGTCCGAAGCTGCTTTGCACTGAGCGCCTATAACTGCAAGTGAATAAACGTGAATGTTATGGTCTGTTTAAGACAAAAAGTCAGAGAACAAATAGGACAATTTGGGCTGATTCACACAGATTCTCACGTTAGCAAATATCTAGTAATAACTGTGGTGAGATTCACGTATATCACAATTCTTTGCAAATTGTGCTGTAGGTATTATGTTAAAAAAACATACAATTTACAATAAAACAATGTATAATTTACAGAGTAATGTGAGCAGACTGGATATATTTATACAATAATATAGGAGTGTAATAAAATATGTAGTGTAACTCCTTAGTCCAAAAATGAAAGTACCAAATAAATAAATTAAAATGTTCATTCCCTGATAATTTATTTTCTATGTGACTGAATTTACCATCAAGTTTCTGAATGAAATAAAATCAAGTCATGTCAATTTCAGTTATTTGCCAAATATATTGTTTATACAGCTCCATTACTGTGTTTAACAGGACACAGATATAAATTATTAAAAAAAAGATAAAATCATTAATATCCACAAATAACGTACAGTCACTGACCACTTACCACCTCAGGTCTCCTGATACGCTTGTAGCTGAAGTGTCTGCAGCTGATCTCCAGCCCTAGGTTTATATCGTAGTGCCAGAGCTAACTTGTTCCTCCAGTTTAAGTTGCATTTCCCAGCATGCAAAGCGACATGCCCTTGTGTTTAATGTAAATAGGTCCCCAGAGCAAAGGTGTTTAGTAGAATGGAGACAGAATTCACTGCATGCTGATTGTATTCGTTCACATGAATGATTTCCCCCTGCTTATGAAAGCTGGCATAAGTGTCAACTGCCAGCGGCTCCTTTCCAGATCGGTATTCTGTCTATAAGTTATAATTTAGCATTTTCGGAAACATTCTTTGGACAAAAACTCATTTTGCTGATAAATGTTCAAAGCGTTTAATATCATGACTCAAATGTTTCATGCTATACTGCGTAGTTTAATCGCCATTCAGAAGTTTTACAATGTGTCTTTCTAAAAGGGGAAAACTCACAACATATCGGAAACACTTCTCACACTCAAATTTCTAAATATTTCTGAAAATCCACATTCTTAGGGGCTTTTATTAGTGGAACAAACAATGAATGCACTGCTGTTCAGCAAGCATTATTTACCATGTAGCATGCTGTCGCATTAGGTGCTTGAATAGGTTACTTGTTTTAAGTTTATAGCGGTGGATTATATTTCCATTTAAAGAAGCAGCCACTCCCTTCATTTTCCGTTTCCGCCAGTCACTCCCACAAACACGGCGCATCTGTCTCTCACGCAGAAGCCTGAGGCATTTCAGCTGTTGCAGATCGTAACACAAAAGTGAAAGCAAGATAAAGTTTTAACAAGATGTATTTTTTGTAATGCAATGTACTTGTAATGAAAAAAATCTAACTATAATATCAAATAGATTCTCAACATTCTGAAAATCCACATCATTGGGAACATTTTAAAAGTGAAACAAATAATAAATGCAGTAGAAAGTTCCTTTGTACTTAGGAACAGTTTGAGCTTCACGGAAATATTTTTATATTTGCATGCAATTTATGCAAAATATTGACTGCTTCCCCTTGTAAAGAAACAGCCAACCATTTCTTTCTTTTTTCCCTCCACCACCCCCCCTCTGCGGAGGACTGCTTTATTTCTATTCATTTATTTACTTTTATTTATTTTTTCAAGAGAAGGAGAGGGAGACAGGGGGGCCCAAGATGTTATTTCAGGTGGAGTCTAGGACCCAACCTGACACGTGTGTATAGACAAACAGGCACACACATATACAAGCATACGTTCCCACCCTCATGCAGACATAAACAAATATTTACACATTCACCCAACATTTAGACACACAGAAATGAACGTCGTACACATACTCTCACTCCCCATATATACTGGACACATAATATATATGTGGACCCCTATTTTTTCCTCTGGTGTGGAGACCACCCCGGACCCCGCAGCAGCCGAGAAGCCCACGAGCCCAGACCCTGACCAGACGGCCAGCTGGAGGGCCCCAGAACCCTCAATGTCTATGTGCGATTTTAAATTGAGAGGTGGGCCCTGGCACCAGAGGTAAGGCTAAATGAACAGACCGCCCTCTGGATGCCATTCTGTGTGCCCATCCCCAACGCCCTAAATGTATGTGTCATGAGAGAGTAAGTAATGAGAGTGTCTACGTTGTAGTGTATGAATGAGGTACAGGTGGTCGCGAGGGGACAGAGGAGGAATACCTACCCTGCATCCCAGCAACGCACCTACACCTCAAAGCCTTACATGTGTGGTGGTGTGATGGAGCGGGAGGAGGGAAGCATTTAGGGATGGGGAGGAAAGGATTGGGAGGGGCAAAGTACCCCCCCTCTGGAGCCAGCTCCCCCGCTGACCCCCATAGGCACCCCCCGTTCCCCGAAATCCATCCAGGTAGGGGGGCCCAGGCCCATCCAGACCGGGGCCCAAGGCAGCGGCACCACCGGGCCCCACAGAGCCCAAGGCGCCCCACCGGACCCCACCACAGAGAAAAAAACTACCCCCGCCCCAGCATTCAGTCAACTCCCATACTGCATAAGATAAAAGACACCCAGGTTGAGTCCCTCCTCCTCTATTGGATCCCCCCCCGCAGATTGGATACCCCAAAAGCAGGGACCACCTGCGGACAGATGGTAAGAACCTCCCTGCCAGCTAAGGAGGCCCCCAGCTCCACCGATGCACTGAAGGCCCCCGAACCGGGGCTGAGCCCCCGTGCACGCACCAACCCACAACCCTGATGCTTTTGAAGCATTCGTGTCGTTTAATGTTTGAGCTAATGAATGGTAGATCCGAAATCTCTATATTATTGCATAGTGCTTGTTCTACGTCTAGCCAAGGCTCATCTAAGAGGGTATGTTTTAACCAGCCTGAGATGTTTTGGAGCCTGTTGGCTAAGAAATAGTGGTGAAAGTTAGGCAGATCTAGTCCTCCTTTGTCCTTAGTCCTTTGCAGTGTTTTTAAGCTAATACGTGGGGGTTTATCTTTCCAGAGGAATTTAGAGATGGCGGAGTCCAGAGATCTAAACCAGTCAGGTGGTGGTTTGCTCGGGATCATTGCAAATAAATAATTAATTCTTGGCAAAACCATCATTTTTATTGAGGCGACCCTTCCCATAAGTGATATGGGTAGGGATTTCCACCTAACCAGATCATCCTCTACTTTCTTTAAAAGTGGGAAATGGTTTAGTTTAGTTAAATCTGCCAGCCTAGGTGAAACGTTAATACCTAAATACTTAATATCTCCAGACTGCAGTGGAGTGGGAGAATTATTCTGGAAGGAGCAATTAATTGGGAGAACTGTAGATTTTAACCAATTTATCGAAGAGTTTATTAGTGTAATTACCTCAGAAAGAGTGGTTTGTGAATGCTGGAGAAAAAGTAACACATCATCCACATAAAGACTTACCTTATGTTCTATATTCCTGCATTTAATGCCTTTGATCACTATAGCCTGTCTAATTGCTGCTGCTAGTGGTTCAATAAAAGTTGCAAATAGTGAGGGGGAGAGAGGGCATCCCTGCCTGGTGCCCCTCTTGAGACAGAAACTGGAGGATGTTTGGTCATTCGTCCTGACATATGCTGTTGGGGAACTATATAATATGTTTAACCAGTTTTTGAAAGAGTTTCCGAAACCAAATTTGCGTAAAGCTGCAAATAAAAAATTCAAGTTAACTCTATCGAATGCTTTTTCTGCATCTAGAGACAATATTGTAATTTGAAGTTTTTTATTGCATGAATAGTCTATCAGGTTAAGTAATCTGCGTGTATTTGTTGATGAGTGCCTCCCTTTTATGAAACCAGTTTAGTCAGGATGAATTATGAGAGGGGTTATCTTCTCTATTCTTTTTGAGAGAGCTTTGCAGATTATTTTAAGGTCAACGTTAATAAGGGATATTGGATGATAGCTGGTAGGCAATGTAGGGTCTTTGCCTGGTTTTAGCAAGAGACTAATGTTAGCAGAATTCATATTTGGTGGTAGCCTACCATTTTCCCTGGTTTCTTGCAACATTCTGTGGAATGTTGGTGCCAGAGTTGTCCAGAATTCTTTATAGAATTCTGCTGGAAATCCATCTGGACCTGGCGCCTTTTTATTGGGCATACCGTTCAGGGCTTCCTGGAGTTCACCTGGTGTCAGCGGAGAGTCCAGTGCCATCGCTTGATTGTCTGATAATTTCGGAAGGGTTATACTATCAAGAAACTGATCAATTTCGTCTTTAGATGCGTTTATCTGTGGTGAATATAAATATTTGTAAAAGTCCCTGAAAGTGTTGTTTATTCTGTGAGGGTCATATACTGTATCCCCATTTCAGTCTTTAACAGCACATATAGTTGTTTTTTCCTTATTTATTTTTAACTGATTAGCTAAAAATTGACCTGATTTATTACCATGTTCATAATTTTTCCAGCGAAGTCTTTGTGCTAAGAATTGAGTTTTTTTATTAATAATTTCATTTAATTCTAGTTTTGCTTTACGTATTTTATTCAGCATTTCCTGTTCCTGGGATGAAACGTAGGCTTCTTCAAAGGATTTGATGGTTTCTTCTAATTTTTGAATACACTTGTTTTCTCTTTTCTTTTTATATGATGAGAATGAGATTATTTTACCTCTCATCACAGCTTTGCCTGCTTCCCAGAGAACAGATGCTGATGTTTCAGGCAGGTCATTATAGTCTAAATATAAAGCCCACTCTTTATTAAAATAGTTAATAAAGTCTCCATCTTTAAGCAACGATGTATTAAATCTCCAGTTTCTACTTGGTGGAGTGGCCTTCCTATTTATTAGGGTTAAAGAAACAGGAGCATGATCGCTGACAGCTATAGGGTGTATCTCTGTGTCTGAAATGTCACTCAGCAGTGAGCTACTGACTAGGAAATAATCCAGACAAGAGTAAGAGTGATGGACATGTGAGAAGAAAGTATATTCCCTACGGGTGGGGTGAAGAGAACCCCATGCATCGCAAAGTCCGTAGTCGCTCATGTACTGTTTAACTATATTTAGGGATTCCCAATTGCGCTGAGCAGCTGTACTGAGCCTGTCCATTTCTTTATCTAGTCCAAAGTTGAGGTCGCCCCCCGAAACAAGTGCGCAATCTAGGTGTTCAGAGTGTGCGGTAAAGAAAATGTGGAAGAATGAGGGGTTATCAACATTTGGACCATATATACTAACAATACATAACTTTTTGTTAAGTATAGATAATTTAATAATTATAAATCTACCCTCTGGATCTATAATTGTGTTGAGTACTGTAAAATTGACATTTTTATGTATTAAAATTGCTACCCCTCTTTGCCTAGAGTTATAGCAGGCTGAGAACACATTAGGAAATTCAGGTGTTTTAAGTTCATCAGTAGCTTGGGCAGGTCTATGAGTCTCTTGTAATAAAACAACGTCTGCCTGTAGTTTTTTAAGCTGGCCAAAAATCTTTAACCTCTTTTCTCTGGAGCCAGCTCCATGCACATTCCATGAGACAAACCTTAGTGTGCCCATAGACCGGTGTGTGCAGCTAATGTTGCACATGCAAATGAATGAGGTTTGAGCGAGCTTGTACGCGCTTGTGTGTGTGTGTGTCCTATGTGTCTGTGTGCGCTATGAGGTCGGAGTGATTGTGCTGACGCTGAGTGCGTATGTACGTGGTCGTGCCGTGCAGATGCGTAACGACTGAAGATATTGTGTGTGACAGAGTAGAAAAGCAGGTGCTCGGTGCAGTGAAAGAAGGGGGAAGTGAGGGATACATACAAAGGGGCAAGTTGGTGAGGGTTTACATGGGGACAGGAGAGAAGCGGAAACATCGCTGGTACTATAGCGCTGCGGAGACTGACGGGAATGTATTCGATATGACATCACGTTAAATTAGCAGATTGACATCTGCTCAAAAGATTTCTACTAAGGTTTTGTTCCGTCACCAGTCACTTACAAAACGATCTTCCAAAAGGGGAAAAACATAATGTGAAAACAATTTAAACTTTAAGTTCAAATAAAGAAATAAGATTTCTGAAAATTCTCATTTTTGAGAGAGTTTAACAGTGAATGAAATTATAAATGCATTACTGTAAAAATGCAGATTTACGCCAAAAACGTTTTGACCACGTCACATTTACAGCAGTGGAAAGCTCCTTCGTACTTAGGAACAGTTTGCACTTCACAGCCATGTTTTTATCTATGCGTGACAAAATCCTAAATATTAACTGAATCTCCATTGAAATAAACACCCACTCACCTCCTTATCTCTTTTCTCTATTCACTTCCACATACTGTACACTGTGCGGCTGTCATCCAAAAGCACAAGCAAGATTAAGTTTAAATGAAATGCACTGCTCAAAAAATTAAAGTGGCACTTTTAAAACACATCAGATCTCAATGGGGGAAAAAAATCATGCTGGATATCTATACTGACTGGGTAATGTTTTAGGAATGAAAGGATGCCACATTGTTTGATGGAAATGAAAATTATAAAGCTACCCTATAAAAATTATGTAAAATTTACAGTACATTATTGGCAAAAAAAAGTTGCCAATATTAAAGAACTGTAAATGTACAGATGTAGCCATTTGAATTTTCCCCAGTTTCCATGATGGGGCCTTGGCTGGTCCTTGGCTGGCCCCTGCTGGGTCCTGGGTGGGACCTTGACTGTAATGAGATGCCCCACGATGATGTAATGAACAAGGGGGCCGGCATGATCTGCCCCTTGCCTCTCTGTGTGTAAAGTACTTGCAATGATTTATCCATCCAGCAGGGAGAGCAGTGATGATGAAAGCTAAAGTGACAGTATTATTTCAGTACTGTCTACAATTGGACTGATCTCCAGGGGAAAAAAAAAGATTTCCCTTTGAATAACATATGAGCTGTGCTGGACACTAAAACAGCAGACTCAATTACTGCATCCTTTATGTATCGGGAACTTGTGAAACTCGTATCCTGTGCTGCAGTGTTATAAACCCTGGGTCTTCCCTCTGTCAGGGGAAGTGAGGCCAGTGTAATGTCCACACATCCATTTTCAGCATCCCCCCAAACCGGTCGGCATCACGTCAACTGAGATCCTATGCCAGGATGCACAAGCCTAAAGATAGGACAAGGGGGTTGTGTTTTGATATGCATGATGAAGGACGCGGAGGCAGGTGTTTGGCGAACAAAAAGGGGCTTATTGAATGGGAGTAGAGAAATGAAGAAGACCACAAGGTGTCAAAACAAGTGAGTACAGGGAAGGACATGAACAATGACCAGACTGATGAGATTGACAGTTACTTAAACACAAAAGACTAACGAGAAGTAAAAAGCAACAGGTGCAGCTCATCAAGAGCATATTAGAGACAGAAGAATCAGGCAGCTATGACATAACAGTGGGTTCACCACATGGAAGCTTCTTCTACCCCATGGTGTTGACGAGAGCAGTAAGAGTGGCAGATTCATACAAATGCACCAGAACACGTTATAGTAAATTGTATTGCTCAATAAGAAGAGCGGCATACTGTACAAACAAAAGGTCATTGGAACCAGCAACCGCAGGACTCTGAGAAAACAACCCACTGGGCTGCTGCACTGCTACCCATGTACCATCATTTTCCCATAATGCAGTGTAGACAAAAATGGTACATGCCCTTTTAAACCTATGCCAAGCTTTGCTTCATAGAGCTTAATTTATTTCATTTAAAGGCTCATCTCTCTGTTAATTGTGCCCAGTGATCTGGTCTGGAATCCATCTGAAAATTCAAGTATTGAAAGCACTCACGCTTTCTGGAAGGATCTTTGATGAAGACATACAGTGTTAGTGTGTTCATATCTAGGCACACTGTGAACATAGATAGAAAACAGAATGCATCCCCTGTTAAGCTAGACTTTATTAGACAGTTATCCCAGTGTATGCGAATCTTGCAGTTTATGATTGTCCCCTTATTTCCATTAACTTCTATGACTATTGTCTTTCACAGAACATTATTTAAACACAATGGACTACTAGAATAGCTTTAGTGTATATACAGATGTACATGTACATGATGTACATGTTATCACTATCAATTACAGGGTTTTTATGGGTTACCGTTAATTAACATGATTCATCATAATTGCCGGCAAATGTATCAGATAACGTAACTCCACTGCAAAAAATGATAATCTAAGCAAGTAAAATTTTCTTATATTTAGACAAAATTCCAGTTTCATTAATAAACTGACTACACTGCAATAAATGGCCTGTGAAATGTAAGAAATTGTTTCTGTTGTGAGGCAAAGATGGCCTAAAACTACCAAAATGTATTTTTAGTCAGTTTATTGATGAAATTAGAATTTTTTATTTTACTTCACCTTTTGGAGATGAGGCAGACCCAGGATGTGTGCAGTGTAATAATTACAGACCTAAACAAAGTAATAAGATTGATATTGTCAAGCAATGAGGGCCAGTGTGGTATATGAAAATTAAACAGATTTTAAGCTTGTTTGGCACATGATGAAATACTTCATCTGCAAGGAGGCCAAGCCAGATACAAAGCAGCAGCGTGTCCAAGCAATAGAGTTATTTTGTTTTTAAGTGGCTGTTCATTGACCCTGTAGGAGATAGTCATTGTTTTGAATTCTTCGCATGCAAAGGCAAAACGTTGCTGCGAAGTGCAAACTGTTCCTAAATACTAAGGAACTTTCCAATAATGTAAATTTGACAAGCAATCTATTGCAGAGTCCTAACTATGTCCTTGATTTCATGGCAATTAAGTATTAAATAAAAATGTTTTTGATCACATTAATAAAAATAACGTCATCATGTTCATCAAATGCATTTTCTCAACTGAATAAGTATTTCCTGAGTGACAGACTGTACCCCACCACCAGGAAACACCATCTCATGGGACTAGAGTCAGACCCTCTTTGTCGTCTCTGTGTCTGGCACCTTTCTTCATATGTTCTGGGACTGTCCTCCTGTTGCTGCTCTTTGGGATCATCTGGCCTGATCGCTCTCTTCAGTTCTTTCCTGTTCAATTCCTTTGTTCCCTGCAGTTCTTCTTCTTCTGGACTTCTCTACTCTCTCTCTCTCTCTCGCTCCCAGCAGAGGATCCTGACGTCCGCCTCATTGGCGGCTAAGTTGTTGTTGGCCTCTTGCTGGAAATCTCCTGACTGTGCCATTCCCTCTTTCTGGAAGTCCACCTTCCTCAATTTGATACTGCTTGAACTGTCTGCAGTCCGGATTAATAATTCATGTAGCTCAACCATTCAAAGTTGGCTTCAACATGTGCAGCTGGTCAAGGGCTGGTTGGAGGTTATATCCCGAGGCCATATTTCTTGTATTAAACTATTTGACATTATGTTTTATTTTCCTGACTTCTACTTTATTATTATTATTATTTTAGTTCTCTCCTTTCCTTCAGCTTTCTACCGCTGCTTTCATTTTTTTCTTTTATGGCGCTGTCTCAGGGTATATAGGGCAGGGTGGGGGTGCAAGAAGGGTGTGTGCTGTGTTGTATTTTGTTCTATGTGAATAATTATTCAATAAGATTTTGATATAGTAAAAATAAAAATAAATATTTCTGTTGAAATTTGGTTTGCAGGAAAAATTTCACAAACTCAAAGTCAGAGTCAAAGTCAAAAAAACTTCACATTGCATTTTCAGTCAAAGCATAATATTAAATACAGTATTCCTATAAGACAAGACATTCCTGAGTAGTGAACACTATTTAAAATTAAGATGACAAGAGAGAGGATGAGTATTTACAATAATAACAGTTATTACACACAGGGGCTATATACATGGGCGGTGAGTATATGCATATCTCACCAGTGCTACAATATTAACAAACAAACAAACAACAAACAAATTTATTTTTGTATAGCGCAGTATCACGACATTACATCGTCTCAAAGTGCTTTACAGCATCCCCACCCAAAGCCCCCAGTGAGTCAGCCATAGGCGACAGTGGCAAGGAAAAACTCCCTAGAAGGAAGAAACCTTGGGAGGGACCAGACTCAAAGCGGGAGCCCAACCTCCAGGGGCCGGCAGGGAGAGTCGAATAGAGAGATGGTTAAGTGCCAAGTCACACTGTCCAAATCATAAGATGTAGAAGATGACACAGGCTGAACGACGAGCTGGATGCAGGGACGTCATTGGTAGTGGCGATGTCACATGTAGCAGGGTGTGCTGGACATCTTGGTAGAAAGATATTAAGTGTATAACTGTTAATCATAATTGTTTTTGTGGGGTATGGTTTTAAACAGTATGCCGAAATGCGGGGTAAATATAAAAAATCTTCCCTATAGTATATAAATATATATAGTTTAACCCTATTATGGGTTATTTAGCCTAATCGGGGGAATGTCGAATCAATATTTGGAAGCGATTTCTCTGCTAAAATGTGCCAGTGAGCAAATTACCTCATACAGATGCTTTGACAATGGATTTTCAAGTAACACAGAGGCATTATGCCGCCAGGCAGGGCCTCCCGGTAAAGGCACTTGCCGATTAAAAGAACTAAAGATAAGAGAGCTGTTTGTGCAGTGTCCAGTGGGCCCAGTGTGTGTGTGATGAGAGAGAAATCCCTAAAGGAAGGGTCACGTGTGGATATTCCCTCAGAGATAAGCGCCTTGAAGGAGGGGACAGTTTACCCTGAGGGCTTGATATACTGTTGCGAGGCGGAGAGGCCTTGAAGGTTTAATAAGTGATGTAAAGGTACTGCCCTGAGAGAGGGCCATTGTGTGTACTGCAGGTTCTTGGATTAGTGTGAGTCAGAGACATCGCCCTAAGAGAGGGGGGTCTCCTTGTTCTGATAAAGTAAAGGTTGGGTTGCCCTAAGGGAGGGGCCCATGTGTTTTAAGTTGTGGGGGAAAAGTGCTGTTATGTCATGATGTAAAGATATTGTTAAGTTGCAAAGGAATTGTTTTAAGCAAAGGTTATGTTGTGTTGCAAATAAAAATATTGGTAAAGTAATAAGGCCAGAGAGAGCCTAAGTATTAGAAGTTGTGGGGATTTTAAAGGTCTGCTGGATCAGACTGGTTTTGTTATGCAGAAGTGGGGAAAGTGATCATATATGCAATTTTGGGTTGAATCAGAGAAAAAGCACATATATTTTTGACGGATAAGTTGAGTGATAAGGTGCATAAAGCAGAAATAAGTACCTCAGAGGTAAAACCGCTTAGGAGACTAAAATTAAAAAGGGATAAATCTATCAGGGGGACTGGATAGAGCATTTGTGCATTTCTATAGAAAATCAATTATAGTAGTGGAAGTGCGGGTAGGTGAGTTTAGAATTTTGACAAATCTTAAAATAATGTTTTTGAATATGAATGTGATTAGAAGATTCTATGGAATATAGAGACTAATTTTAGAGATAAAGGGTATTAAAGCACATCTTTGTGAGAGAACAACAGGTCATAGACAAGGGGTTTCGTGACTTCCCATGGAATTAGGGAGTTTAACAGAGAAAGCGTGAGGAGGCTCGTGTGCACGGTGGACAGACAAACGTAAAATCAGGCTGATAAAAAGGAGAGAAGGGAGGCTTTGGTATATGTGTGCCCATAGATGATTGGGTGCAACATTAGGAGTAAGTAGAAAATAATTTAGAGTCAGTGACACTTTAAGGTGAAGTAGGTTCAGTCAGGGAGAGAATTCTTATTAAGGAAAAGAAAGGAAAACAATAGAACACGGGTTGGCTGTGAGGAAATTTGGTCATTTTTATATCAGACAGGAAAACAGCCCAAGTGACAGTAGAGTGGAGGAAAGCAGTCAAATGAAGGGCCCAGTAAAGGCAGCAGACACACCAGTACAGCAGCTGGGGAGGGAGCCCCCCCTGCTTAAAACAAAGATAGAAAAGATGTCTAAAAAGTGGGAGAATAGAACAAAGGCTCTGGTAACTAAGTGGCCTAAAGGGGGCACATGGGATGTAGCAGTGTGTGGGGAGATGGAGACTCTGATAAAGTATCATAAGGCTAATAAGAACACAGAAAGGCGTAAAAAGAAAAGGCGTAAGGAACTGGAAGTTTTGAGGTTGTTTAAAGTAAAGGGAGAGACCTGGAGAAGGGACCAGAAAGCAATGAGAAAGGCATTAAGTGAGAAAGAAGAGATGAGGCAGGAAGAAATATGGCCACCGTCTTATCAAAGTCAGTACCTGTTAGTGGAAGCCCCACCTCCTTCATACAAGGGTCAGTTTCCAGTAATAGAGGGGAAGGTAGAATTCAAAGGTGAGGTGACACAGAAGGATGAAGCAGGCAGGGAGCAGAAAGGAACAGCAGGTTGTTTAGATGGATACAGGGAAGTGAGTGCATTGCTGCGGCAGGCCGTGGAGGAAGGACTGCGAGGGAGTGAGCTAATAACAGAAGGCCAGGTATGTGGGTCTGAGGAAAAGGGAAGTGCTAAAAAGGTGGGGTGTAAGGCCCCCCACCAGGTACACTCTGATGCTTCCGTTAATGGTGAAAGGAGCACAGACACAGTATGTGCCGTGGGCAGGACAGGATCTGGAAGGCCTGCTTCTCAGACTCCCAGTTCTGGCAGAAGGGGCCGGAAAGTGGATAAAAGCATTAGAGGAGGAAACTATGGGTCGGCTCCTGGCGATAGGTGACATAAAGGCAGTTATCGCTCGCGCTTTGGGGGTGGACGCAATGGAGAGACTGCTGCGGAGCAGTGGCCTGGCAGCGGCGACAGGGACTCCTGTGAATGATGCATGTCCCTAACCTCTGGCACCAGCTGCGATTAATGTTTCCTCCACGGCTGAGTGTGGTTGAAATGAAGGTGGAGCCCATAAAGGAGGGGGAGAGCCCAGCTGCCTATCTGCAAGCTCAAGAAAAACGGTGGCGCACTGAGACAGAGCAGGACCTGCAGAATCCGGCATTCAGAGGTCTGTACCGGAGGGCACTGCAGGACGCGCTCCCTAAGCCAGTGAGAACCAGGCTAAGGCAAGTTGTGGGACTTATTATTATGCCTGAGGAGCAGTACCGTGAGCAGCTGATTCACGCTATTGACTTGTACAGAGAGGAGGAGGACTCTGCTAAAGAGCGTGAGAGGGAGCTGACAAAGAAACTGAATCAGATGCAGCTGGAGGAGCTGACCGCTAAAAAGAAAAAAGTCCAGGCACCAGTGGTCTCTCCGGACCCCAGCCCCCGGGGGCAGCCTGTGGACAGCCGACAGTCTCCTGTCGCTGGGGCCCCTCAGAACACTAATTGGCCTTCGGTCCATGATTGGAATAGAGAGAATAGATATGATAGGTGGGGGGGTGATCAGAGAGCACCTGATTTCCCACAAATTAGACAATCCCAGTCTATGGGAAGACTGGGGAACAGACCACTTCAGCTGGTGTGCTGGAATTGTAACCAGCCCGGACACACCTCTAGAGTCTGCCCAAATCTACCCTTTCAGGAGGTGAGCCTGAGACGCCCTATGGGCCCGGTTAATCCAGGAGGCCCTGTAGGTCCAATGCCAAATAGAGGCAGGGGTGGAAATCCTCAATTGCAGAATAACAGATCACGGGGTCCGATCAACCCGTGGCCCAGAGACGTTTATTCTAGGGGTGCCCAGAGAATCCTAAAGGGGGATCTCAGATGCCAATGTTGAGTAAGGGGTCTGAGGCTGAGCCGATGCTGCAGGTTCAAATAAATGGCAAGTAATTCCAATGATGATAGACACTGGAGCCACCTACACTTGTGTAGGACTAAAAGATGCCAGTCATATCCCCCGGTCCGCTGAGAAGGTCAGGACCATAGGATTCTCGGGACAAGTGCAGCATATTCCAAAATCTGCTCCAGTGGAGATTAAGATAGGGGACAAAAATGTAAATATGCCCATACTAATATCAGAGCACACCCCAGTGAATTTGTTAGGCAGAGATGCTTTGTGTCAGCTGCAGATAGACATAAAATGTACAGAGGGGGGTGTAGAGGTGCTCAGTGGACAGTACAGCCTCATGCGACAAAATTTGTTGTTCCATAAAGGGCAGTATAGTTCATATGGGATTGAAGATGTTACTGGAAAAATTTGGGAAATTTTAGAACAGTGGGGTCCATTTATACAGGAACAATATAGCAATAGGTTAAATTGGACACAGGACAAACATATTTGTTTGTTGCGATGGGGAAAATTCAGTGATCCTGAAATAAAGGGTGAGTGGGATCAGCTCATAGAGTCTCTGCCTGGCCGGGAGAAAGAAAGGATGTGCATGATAACAGACGGGACAATATTAGGCCCTGAGGGAGTAGCCATTCCGATACGGAAGACGGGAATAGTGGGAGAATGGTACAACATACCAGACACGGAGCCCCACATAGCGGTGGCTTTTAATCAGTCCATGCTGGATCTGGGAGAAATGATGCAGCGAGCAAAGCAGGTGGTTTGGATGCCGACGGTGCGTGAAGGCGTGCAGGCAGTGGCAGGAGAGAAGATGTTAAGGATTCAGTGGAGTGCAAAGGTTGTAGGTGATTTGAAGTTAGACAACAGAGATTCGTGGCTGTGGAGCATGATAGGAGTACAGTGTGATGCAAAAGAAAGTACAGAGGAATGTTGGCAGGAAATGGAAAGAGAAGTGCCTGAGGAGGTGTGGACTGCTCACGATACAGATGTAGGCCTAGTAAATTCAGCTAGCCCAGTGGAAATTTATCTTAAACCAGGGTGCACACCACCCTGGAAAAACCAGTACCCCTTGAAACCTGAGGCCGAGGAAGGTATAAGGGAAACGATAGAGGGATTACTGGATGCAAGGGTGTTGGTGCCTACCATTAGCTGCTGCAACACCCCCCTCTTGCCTGTGCCAAAGGCAGGAGGTGAAAAGTGGAGGCTGGTACATGATTGCGTGCAGAAAATGAGTACAGTACAGTACAGTAATACAGTATGTGGATGATCTATTGTTGTGTGCTGAAACGCTGGCAGACTGCCACCAGGACTCAGTGCAGTTGCTGAAGGTCTTGGCGAAAGGGGGCCATAAGGTGTCCAAGGCCAAGCTGCAGTACTGCCAAGAGCAGGTTACGTACTTGGGACGTGAGATCAGCCATGGGAGGAAAGCTATAGCAGCAGAACAGCTAAAGGGGATCACTAAGGCTCCGAAACCCATGACTGTGTCACAGATGCTGACTTTTTTGGGGATGACAGGATTCAGCATGGACTGGATTGAGGACTACGCTGTGAAGGTGGCATCGTTGCGGGCACTGATAAAGGAGGAGGGCCACACTAATTTGAAGACCTCCTTAATTTGGACAAATGAGGCCTCAGTAGCATTTGAATCTATCAAGCAGGAGCTACAGAATGCACCTGCTCTGGGCCTCCCAGATTACACCAAGCCGTTTTATCTGTATGTCGGGAACAGGAAGGACGGCTTTGGGACAGCCCTGCTCACTCAGGACTTGTGTCCTGGCAGACGAAAGCAGCCATTGACATACTACAGCATGAAGCTGGACAATGTGGCTCAGGGATACCCACCCTGTTTCCAGGGAGTGGTGGCTGCCTATTTAGGCTATGAAAAGGCCACTGCCATCACAATGGGTTATCCAGTGACAATTTATACTTCACATAAGGTGGTGGACCTTATTGACAAAGGCAAATTTGTGTTGACCCCAGCGAGGCAGTCAGCGTACTTTGCATTTCTCACTTACCCGGATGTGACAATAAAGCGCTGCACTACAGTAAACCCTGCAGACAGCATTCCCCTGGAGGATAAGGGCAGCCACATGAGTGTGTGGCAGAGTCTTTGGTTTACACTAAACTGAGACCAGACTTGGAGAGTTCTCCCATTGAAAATAGCGAGATGGTGTTGTTTGTGGATGGCTCATGTTGGAGAGATGGGGATGCCTTAAAGGCTGGGTTTGCTGTAGTTCAGGCACAGGGTGATGATTTTCACACTCTCGTTTCAGAGCCAGCGGCACAACCGTGTTCCGCTCAATTAGCGGAGCTAAAGGCTTTGACTGCAGCGTGCCGGCGAGGACAACATAAGACGGTTACAATCTACACAGACTCTGCATACGCACATGATGGATGCCATCTGTTTGGAGCAGTCTGGAAGCAAAGGGGATTTCGCAAAAGTGACGGCTTCCCCATTCAGCATTATAATCAGATTTTGGAGTTGCTACATGCAATGATGCATCCTAAGCATTTGGCTATTATAAGTGTCAAGCCCACCGCAAAGGTCGTGATTTTGTTATTCGAGGCAATGCGGCCGCTGATGCAGCAGCCAGGGCGGCTGCGCAGGTCAGGACTGCTCATCTTTTGCCTATGGTGACTGTAGAGCCGGACCTTACTGTTTCTGATCTGGTGGCCCTGCAGGAGCGTGTGGGCCCCTATGAGGCCTCTGTCTGGCTAAAAAGGGGGGCCTCTAAGGATGCTAATGGTCTGTATCGCAATCATGAGGGACTTTTGGCCGCACCTCTGTCTCTGGTGAGCATTTTGATAATGGATGCGCATGGTCTTGACCATTGTGCAAGGGGGGAGGTGTTACGGAAAATGACACAACAAGGTTTCTGGGCACCACAGATGCAAGCAATGGTGGATGCAAGGTTGTCAGAATGTGAGGTGTGCATTAAGAACAATGTACACAAAGCAATCATAGCCCCAGTAGGGCACATTCCAGAGCCGGAGGGACCGTTCAGACACCTAGTGATGGACTATGTGGACATGGGAAAAACAGCATATGGAAAGCGATATATGCTTGTGATCGTGGACAGGTTCAGCAGATGGGTGGAGGCAATACTGTCCAAGGACATGGGAGCGATGACAGTGGTGAAATTCCTAATCAGAGAGGTGATTCCGAGGTTTGGGATACCAACTGAAATAAGCTCTGATAATGGAGCTGCCTTTGTGGGGAAAGTTACTAAGTTAGTGCTTCAATAGCTGAGAATAAAACAAAGGTTGGGATGTGTGTATCACCCTCAGTCGCAGGGCATGGTGGAGAGAGTGAATGGCACACTTAAGCAGAAGCTGAATAAGATTTGCGCCACCACGAAAATGAACTGGGTGGATGCACTGCCAACAGCCTTGATGGCGTATCGAATGGAAATGCACAGGGTGACGCATTTGTCTCCGCATGAAATGCTGACAGGGAGACCAATGCCTGGATCGACTTGGAGGGGGCGTATAAGGGACCCAGCCTAGATCAGCTGGGGGATGAATTAAAGTTGTAAATGAGGACGTTAACCAAAATACACAAAGTTATTTCCAAACAGGAAAAGGAGAAAGCACAGAAAGAAGACACAGACCGGGAGGAGCCAGTCATCTTTCCAGGAGATAAAGTCTACCTGTGAGTGTTCCGGCGAAAGTGGCACGAGCCCCGACGAGAGGGACCCTTCAAGGTGACACGAGCCACAGCAACAGCAGTACAGGTAGAAGGGAGTAATACGTGGTACCATTTGAACCACTGCACTAGAGTACTGCACGAAAGGCAGATAGTCACTGAAAACTACACAGAGGATGTAGCTGCCCTTGACTCAGATGGCCCTGATGGAGCTCCCAGAGGAGCTCCACAGCTTGGAGAGGAGCCAGTTTCAGGTTCAGAGCAGACTGAGGGTCAAGAGGGAGCATCGCAAGCAGGCCAGCCACCCCAGACAGGACACGAAGCTGTGGGTTCTGGTAGGGCTGACAGCGACGATGTTAGTGATGAGAATGATATATCAGGCCCTTCAGGTCTGGGGGCACAGCAGGACCACAGGTCAGGAGAGTTCAGGACAATTGACTTCACTCACTCAGCGTGGTCCTTTAATGTTGAATAACCTCTCAGATAACAATGAGCGAAAGCGGAGAGAAATAAGGAGGAGATATGGGAGTGAGGAGAGTGAGCAAATTGTAGAATATACCCAGGATGAAGTAGACCTGGATGGGTTAGCAAAACGTACGCTTGGAAATTGGTGGTATAAATGGGCTAAATAAACCGTCGCTTCATTAGGGCAGGAGGGTTGTGTGTTGTGTGCAGGTCTTGACCCTTCAGTTAGGGTAGTTCCGTTCCCATACACTAATAAACGGTGTGAAGAATGGGAAATGGAGAGGATTATGAGATTCTGGAAGAGTCTGTGTCAGGAGGGGCAGGCTCCTGAGAAAGACTGCAGACCCATATCTAACCAGTCAGAGCGCATACCATACTGCCCCTATCAGTGTCTGATATATCAGGGAAATACTAAATATGCTCACAGGGTGGAAAAGCATTGTGGGCAGTTTAAGCCCTGGGAAGGGGGACAGCAAGATATTATGATGAAGAGTTTTTTCAAGGGACCTATTTATAACTGTTTTACAAATGATGGGCCAGAGGAGGTAGGCATCTTCTGGGGAACCTGTGGAACTGTTTGGGATGTGAAAGGTCCCCGATCACAGAACGAAGAACTATCACATGTCCGCTGGATGCGCTAGAAAACCAGAGTGTGCCCCTGGCAGATGTGTGGTGTCTGTGTGGTAAGGAGGGCGGATTGAGGCCTACTCTTCCCTATAATTGGGGAGGCCTCTGCGCTAGGGTAATGTTAGCCAGCCAGGTGGATATATATTCTAGAAGACGACCGTCTAGGTCCTGCAGATCTGTTGCAAATTACGAGACTGATCCCAATGTGTATATATATATATATATATATATATATATATATATATATATAGATATATATATATATATATATAGATATATATATATAGATGAGATTGGCCAGCCGAGGAGCATTCCAGAGAAATATAAGGCGAGAAGTGAGATAGCTGCTGGTTTCGAATCAATATTTATTTGACCTACTCTTAACAAAAATGTGGAATGGATAAATTATTTGTATTATAATCAGCAGAGGTTTACCAACTATACTCAGGAGGCACTCGCATCTCTGGGGGAGCAGCTTCAGGCCACCAGTCTGATAGCCTGGCAGAACAGGATGGCCCTGGATTGGCTCCTGGCAGAAAAAGGGGGAGTGTGTGTGCTGTTCGGGGATCAGTGCAGTACGTTTATTCCTAATAATACAGCCCCGGATGGTTCCTTTCCTGAGGCTATGAGAAAGTTTGCTCTGCTACTAATCTTGTGTTGTGTAGTTCCTCTTGTTCGCTCCCTAGTGGGGAGAGCACTGTCCCGGCAGGCGACTATAGCTGCAATGTCTAGAGTGGTGGGAGGACCGTTTGGAGCGGCATCCTCCTGGACCAACACGGAAACGGATGGCGACATAGACACCTTGGATGCAGTCCTGCCCATAGCTGAAGTTCGGCCGTTCCGTGTGTGAATACTCCGAGCAGGAGACCTGCAGCATGCCTGCCTCCCACGACATCTGGGATTTTCTCTGATTAGGACAGACTGTCCGTTATAATAGTCTGCAATGTTATTAGTTAACCTTTTACTTATCTTTGTATTAGATATATCTGTTTTTGTATTGAGTTTGTAATAGGCTTTGTAGTCCTGCTATATATGCAATATATCCAGGGGAGGTCATTGTATGGCGATGCTCCCCTCCCTTTCCTGATGTACCCCCTGTGCTGCTGTTGGTTGATTCTCCGTGTTAGTAGTTTGTGAGCCATGCCTGCCATGGACCCCGAAGGGGGGCCGCGCCTGTGGCGGGCTGGGAGTGGAATTTCCCTGGGTCATAGGGTTTTTGCCCTCCCTCCTAGGCTGGATGGACAGGATTGTGTGTGGGACTCCTTGGAGTCCCGAAGGGGGGAAATATATGGGATATTATTTAGCACTATATAACATAGAATACAAGTATTATGATATTATTAAAAAGTATGCCAAATATCCATGATGTAATCATTACAATGTAAACATTATAATGTAATCAACACAATGTAACCAACTGAGTATGTATTTGCACCTTTTATTAGTCTGAGATTCTGTTAGCTACTTTATGTTAGTCCTGAATCTATGAATATTCACTTTTATTAACGTATATTTTATCACAATGTTAAAGGACAAATATATTATCAACCTTTTAGTTAGACAATGTGAAAAATGCTGAAACTGCCTAGGTTTACTACTGAAGGAAGGGATTCGCCTGAGTTCACCAGAAGTTCACGGCTGAGCATTTTTAAAAAACCAAGTGGAGCTGCTCGCGCCACCATTATGTTCAGCCGAGAGACCAAACGGTAAAAGAAATGATGGACAAACTTATCACCTAGTGGTGTGGATTAAGGGAAAAAACAATGATTGTGAATGGCTGAAGGAATGATGATGCTTAAGTGACGAGATATTGTTAAATGATAAGAACTTATATAAAAATTGGTGTAAAACAGTACTGGACACACTTTACGTGTCCAGCCTTGGTTGTAACTCCATTGTTGCAATAAAGACTGAATTCTGGATACTGCACAAGCGGCTCTCTGACCTCTGATTTGGCGGGGAAGGAGAAAAAACCACGACAGTGACACAACAGAGAAATTAAATATTTTATTTAACTCCTCAGGGTCAAGACTCTGGTTTCCAGCTCACTGCTCTCTGTTACATTTCCATGGCCATTTTGTCCGATAGTATCATTTTATTTTTCTATGCTATAGTCTTTTATATTTAATCATTGCGTGCTATTTATTATAAATAATAGTTTATTTTCCTTGTGATGTGTGTGTGCCTAAAAATATTAAATAGAAGTAAAAGCAACTAGAGTTTCCTCAATAATGTATTTCATGAACTGATATTTTCCCAACAAAACCCATGTATGCAATCAAGCCTCTGTCATGGTTTGTACATAATATTTGGAATAACCGTTATGAAGACTTTGCAGAATATGTACTACAAGCCTCTCCAGTTGCAGCCACACCCATATCCAAACTCACATATAAGGTATATTTGTATATGTGTGTTTCCAAGGTACCAACATTCCTACAGAACCATGTTGCATAATATATCCACATATAGGGAATTTCAGCGTGAGCCCTGATGCATTATGCATACTGCTTTCAAATCTGTGATCAAAGCACTGACTGCAAAAAACATGGAGACCATAATGTCTCTAAAAGGTGAAAATGAAACATGACAAGCGCCCCCTACTGGCTGGCTGCAGTACCATTATTAGCACCACCCATCCCAATGTGTTTCAGTGTTCCAGATTTTCCACATCACTTTCATATCTTTCCATCTATACAATAACAAAACATTGATTCTCAATGTATTATTAGTTATGTAATTAATGTCATCTAAACATGAATGTCATTAATATTATTAGAATTAATTTGCATATTTTGAAAATCTATACTTTTCTTCAACACAACGTGCAGCTTCTACCCCAAGCACAATCCACATTATTACTTAAAAGCTTATTGACCCCCTGATTCTGGTATCACTTACTTTTCAGTAATTTCAAGTAAACATTATCTGTGCTGTATTTGTATGATGAAACCAATCCTTGAGCCCAATATAAAATAACTGAAATAAATCAAAGTTTGAAGTCATTCAAACTTCAGCACTTTTCAATTTTGTTTTGTATTTCAATAAAAGCTGCAACATCAAATCCGGCCAGTTCTGATCTGCTTGCCATTTTTGCTTAAAAAATAAATGCTGGTGTTATCAAAAACTATGTCATTTAGCTATATTCCAGATTTATTACAGCCAAACACATCTCGGAGCTCCGAGGAACCTCCTTCTCCTTACATTTGGAGATGATGGTGGCGCAGGAGGTAGTGCTATCGCTTAGCAACTAGAGAGTTGCAGGTTCGAGCCCTGGTTTCTCCTGACCTCATCAAAAGTGTCCTTCAGCAAGACACTGAACCCCAAATTGCTACCGGCGTGCAGGTTGGTGCCTTGCATGGCAGCCTCCCCCACCGGTGTGTGGATGGGTGAATGTGAGGCATGAATTGTAAAGTGCTTTCAGTTCTCATAAAAACAGAAAAGCACATTTACCATGTGTGTTTTGGATTTGGATTGTATTAGTGTGTAGTCAATCGCTCATGTACATGCTCAATCGCAGTAACATTTTCACAGGAATTTGGGAGACAAGTGCTAATTCTATGTGGGTGTATTCAGTGGGAAAGGTGTGTATGTAGGGCATGTCCCCCCCCCCCCCCCCCACTCACTGTTCATTATTACTCACTGTGTAATATAAAATGCAAATGGATACTGTAATATGAAGCACTGCAGTAAGAGGACAATATTACAGTACAGGGCACATTGTTGGATTACATACCTGTTGGCTCTATGAAATGTTTGAATGGTTGAGGACATGGTTGTTCTCCCATCATTCAGCCAACCAGCCTCAGCCATTGTAAGGCCATGATTGAGGACCTAAATATATATATACAGTACTGTGCAAATGTCTTAGGCAGGCAAAGAAAATGATGTTTAGATTATCCTCCTGTTGGTGTAAAACTATGATATGATGCCTGTCAAAGTGTGTCAGCTTCGCCATTTCAGAACCTCTGCTAAAATCATCCTAGTATTTGCAGCCATGTATTTTTTGACTTGACCACTAGCAGACCTCATACAGCTAGTCAATCTGTCACTGACATTTTAAGCCAATACATTTAATTATTTAATTGAGCTGTTGGTAAAATTTAACAAAATCATCTGAGGTGCCCCTGGGGAGAAGTTTGGGAACTGAGGCAATGTTTATCTAGCCATCCAACTAGATATCAGTAACTTTTTAGAAAACAGAAGAAATTATTACTAGTTTTTTATTGTGTTACTCTTAATTTGCAGACGTTCTAATGTTAAATTGTGTTTTTTGTTCTAAGCCAAAATACACTTGCTACCCAGATAAACAGCTTCAAACATTTCTTTGGACTGCCTAAGACTTTTGCACAGTACTGTATATATACACACACGCAGTTATACAGATGTATAGAGAACATGCTTGAGCGATTATGACGACCATTTTGCATGTAATGATTTATACAATAAACTAACACCAGATGTTTTGGGGGGTCAGACTTTTGACATTTCGGCATGGTGGTGCAGTGGTTAGCACTGTTGCCTCACACCTCTGGGACCCGGGTTCGAATCTCCGCCTGGGTCATATGTGTGTGGAGTTTGCATGTTCTCCCCATGTCATCGTGGGGTTTGTGTGAGTGTGCCCTGTGATGCGCTGGCCCCCCATCCTGGGTTGTTCCCAGCTTCGTGCCCATTGCTTCCGGGATAGGCTCCGGACCCCCCGCGACCCAATAGGAAAGGCGGTTTGGGAAATGGATGGATGGATAAAGCCGGACAGGCCTGCAGTAGTTGCTGAGGATGTTCACATCTCCTCCTTTCAGAGTTACTAGTCAGGGAGGGCTTTCCCTAAGGCGATCAGTCTTACGTAGTGAATAATGAATAAAATAATGAACAATGTAAGTAAAGAATGAGTGTGGTCTATGTGCGTTTCCCAAAAGCCTTCATTATTCCAGAATTAACAGACAAACTTTAAGTAGCACTTTGTTGGCTCTTCCCAGCCTCCACGTGAGAAAAGCACAAACTGCCAATAAGAGGAAAATCGATTCCAAGTATGTAAAGAGCAAAATGCGAGTCAAATCATTGCTACATGATGCATGTAAACATGAACAATATAACATACAATCCAAATCTAAACTTGTGAAAACGCACAGACGGAATAACAAATTAAATTATCAGTTGCAAATATACCAATAGGCTGAAAACGTGATGGGGCTCTTTGTACAAAGAAACCATGGACAGCAGCCAGAGAAAGAGGAAACATCAGCTCTGCAAGGCAGCGATACAACTAATGGAGGAGGTGGGGGAACAATGGAGGGAATCACTGCCGGGATGAAAGGCTACTGTGGCCAGCAGTGATCTGGGACTGAAGTCTGCAGGAAATGGCAGGACTTCTCCAGCCTCACAAAGTGATAACTGGGGATAAATGGGGATTGGGGATCATGCTTACTGGGCAGGGGATCAGGAGCTGCGTCACACACACAGGACAACACAGAGGGAGCTGCAAGCACTCGGGAAAGAAAAGGCTCATTTTTCATAGAGACAATTCCTCACAACAGCTTGTGGGGACTGACCGGCTTAATGTACAGTCGGAGGAAGAGGGACCCGGTCACAGCGATGGCTGGCAGCTCTTAGCCTTCAAGACGCGTCGATTGATACACAGGGTTGTTGTTGTGCCAGGGAATGCAGTTGATTGCAGTTCTGCCTTTGCAGTACAAGGCGAATTTGATGAGTGAAATCATTCATTGTATTCATATTGCCAACAGGTATGGAATGTACTGAGAGACCTTTTGAGCTGGGTGAATGTTAAGTGGGACAGAGGTAAACTGGGACACTCATACAGTTGTGGTCAAAAGTTTTCATACACTTGTAAAGAACATAATATCATGGCTCTCTTGAGTTTCCCGTTATATCCACAACTCTGATTTTTCTCTGATAGAGTGATTGGAACAGATACTTCTTTGTCACAAAAACATTCATGAAGTTTGGTTCTTTCATGACTTTATTATGGGTTAACAGAAAAAAGTAATCATATCTGCTGGGTCAAAAATATACATACAGCAACATAAATTCGCAATTTTGGTGACTTAGAAAGTTGTGTCAGTGAAATGAGCTTCATAGCATGGCCTCTTAACTTCTTGTGAGTGATTATGAGTGACTACAGCTGGTGACTTCTCTGAGGCCATTTAAATAGGGCTCATTGGATACAAACGCCCACAAACGCTACAATGGGAAAGTCAAAGGAGCTCAGTATGGATCTGAAAAAGCGAATTATTGACTTGAAGAAGTCAGGAAAGTCACTTGGAGCCATTTCAAAGCAGCTGCAGGTCCCAAGAGCAACAGTGCAAACAATTGTTTGTAAGTATAAAGTGCATGGCACTATTTCATCACTACCACGTTCAGGAAGAAAACGCAAGCTATCACCTGCTGCTGAGAGAAAATTGGTCAGGAGGGTAAAGAGTCAACCGAGAACCACCAAAAAGCATCTCTGCCAAGAATTAGAAGCTGCTGGAACACAGGTGTCATTGTCCACAGTCAAGCGTGTTTTGCATCTCCATGGACTGAGAGGCTGCCGTGCAAGAAGGAAGCCCTTGCTCCAAAAGCGGCACCTTAAGGCTCGACTGAAGTTTGCTGCTGATCACATGGACAAAGATAAGACCTTCTGGAGGAAAGTTCTGTGGTCAGACGAAACAAAAATCGAGCTTTTTGGCCACAATGCCCAGCAATATGTTTGGAGGAGAAAAGGTGAGGCCTTTAACCCCAAGAACACCATGCCTACAATCAAGCACGGTGGTGGTAGTATTATGCTGTGGGGCTGTTTTGCTGCCAATGGAACTGGTGCTTTACAGAGAGTAAATGGGATAATGAAGAAGGAGGATTACCTTCAAATTCTTCAACATAACCTAAAATCATCAGCCCGAAGGTTGGGTCTTGGGCGCAGTTGGGTGTTCCAACAGGACAATGACCCCAAACACACATCAAAAGTGGTAAAGGAATGGCTAAATCAGGCTAGAATTAGGGTCCTGACTTAAACCCCATTGAAAACATGTGGACAATGCTGAAGAAACAAGTCCATGTCAGAAAGCCATCAAATTTAACTGAACTGCACCAATTCTGTCAAGAGGAGTGGTCAAAGATTCAACCAGAAGCTTGCCAGAAGCTTGTGGATGGCTACCAAAAGCGCCTAATTGAAGTGAAAATGGATAAGGGACATGTAACCAAATATTAGCATTGTTGTATGTATATTTTTGACCCAGCAGATATGATCACTTTTTTCCGTTAACCCATAATAAAGTCATGAAAGAACCAAACTTCATGAATGTTTTTTGTGACAAAGAAGTATCTGTTCCAATCACTCTATCAGAGAAAAATCAGAGTTGTAGAAATAACGGGAAACTCAAGAGAGCCATGATATTATGTTCTTTACAAGTGTATGTAAACTTTTGACCACAACTGTATGTCTGGTTTCCACTGGCTTCCTGTAGCTGCACGCATCAGATTCAAAACACTGATGCTCGCATACAAAGCCAAAAATAGTCTGGCACCATCCTACCTAAAGGACCTCATCACACCCCGCTCTGCACCACGATCTCTCCGATCCTCCAGCACTGCTCGACTGGTCCCACCTCCCCTCAAGGCACAAGGAAGACACGCATCTCGGCTCTTCTCTGTCCTGGCACCTAATTGGTGGAATGAACTCCCCCTAGATGTCCGAACAGCTGAATCCTTGACTGTCTTCAAGCGACGACTCAAAACTTTTCTTTTTCAGAAATACCTGACGTAGAACTTCTATATTCTTTCTCAATTCTTTTTCTGGTGTGTGTTTAAAAAATAAATAAATAAATAAATAAATTAAAAAAAAATTCTGCACTACTCAATGGAGTTCTCAGAGATAGTATTCATAGCTTGGGTCCTTATTGAGCTAGCATCGGAAATTCATTGCAGAGTCTCAAAGCACTTATGTAAGTCGCTCTGGCTAAGGGCGTCTGCCAAATCCTGTAAATGTAAATGTAATGTAAATGTCTGATACTCTGTATGGGTCTTATATCAGCAGCATTGTTACATTGCCCAAAAAAGGGCATCATTGTGTTTTGGCCAAACTCTGTGTCTCTGTGACACGACAGCAGGCAAAAATTCAAAGGAGGAGGTAGAAAATAAGGAGTGGGTGGGAGCACTGGTTATTCTACCAGCATTACCCACTGATCTAATACCAACCGCTTCCTGTTTGCATTCCTCACGGTTGGTTCTGTGCTCGACCATGGGCATCTTGCGGTTTCTATGACGTCACACCATTTGATCTTGACGTCAGTCCAGGGTCTCATCCTCTCTTCCTCTGGCAGGACTGGGGATGAGAGAGTCCAGTTGTTTCATGCAGTGGGTTGCTCTCACTGGATGGTCTAATTTAGAAGCTGATCATTTATGTCTGTTATTACAGTCAGTGACGCTAAAAGGTGAGCTTCAGTGAACAGTGTATGGCAGCTGAGGCACTCAGGCAAACCCAAGTGCAGAATATTACCCCCGAATGGCAGCAACAGGGAGATCTGGGATGGGGGAAAGGGTGGGGGGGGGTTGCTGAAGGGCTGTTTGCTCTGGTGGGTCCAGGCCAGTCACTGGCAACGTCAGCACTGGTGATTTGACAGGTCACTGCTGCCTGTATTTTGTCTGAAATTTTGTGGTTTCCTTTCTATAGGCTGTCAGGCTGTAGAGTCACAGAGAGGCTGTTCATCTCTGACTTCAGCTCTGAAGTCAAACCTTAGAAAGCTGAATCTGAGCTACAATCACCCAGGAGACTCAGGAGTGAAGCTGCTCTCTGCTGTACTGGAGGATCCCAGCTGTAAACTGGAGAAGCTGAAGTGAGTAGAGAATGAATATTTTATGTCGGTTTAAGTCAAGTTTATTTATATAGCACATCTTTCATACAAGAAGGTCATTCAAAGTGCTTTCCAGAAAAGATAAGAAATAAAATGCTTAATGCACAAAGTAAAATCGTAGGACTAAATATGACAATAAAAAATTTAAAGAACATGAAACGTTTAAGGACAGATATTAAAAGTAGCAAATTGCCAGTCCCATCAGACGGCCATCGGCCATCGACCTGCGGCCCAGGGTGCTCCGGTCACAGGAGCACTTATGTTCCACCATGCTGTTCGTTATGGACACACTGTGGGCAGCACAGGGATTCAGATCGGCCAGGCCGTTCCTCCCAATCACACCCTTCCAGGTTTCACTGTCGCTACGCACATCAGCGTTAATGTCTCCCAGCAGGACACTGCAGTCCCCACGGGGGGCACCTCCCAGCCCCCCTCCCAGGTCTCGAAGCAGGCCAGGTACTCTGAGCTGGTGTTCGGTGCATACGCATAAACAGTCAGACCCCCTCCCCCAACTCGAAGGGGAAGGGAGGTAACCCTCTCGCTCACTGGGGAGAACTCCAACGTTCTGGCACTGAATTGGGGGGCTATTAGCTTATTTCGCAGAGGTCACCATTTTCAAAATGAAAACAAGGCTGAGGTGGGATGAATTCCACAAAATTCGTTGATGCTACTGTGGCATATTCTTGTGAACCAGGATGTACATCTTATCAAAGACGAGAATGTGATCAAGGTTTGTCTTTCTCTTGATTTCCTTGTAACCGGGACACTTAGAAGCTCAGCTCAAAGTTAGAAAACACACTTTTGCAGAATCATGGATTTACAGTAGTGAGGATGTTTCATATAACCAAGCTGCCTCCTGCTATAATTCCTCACAGTGGGGCTGAAGATTTTTATTTTCTATGTGAAAACCCATGATCCTTGGAGGTGAAGTACCTGACTCTGCTTGGACCTAAAATATATTCATACCCCATTGATTAACTCTGTAATGTACCATATATGTTTAGTAATATGTATCCAGCATTTTCAGCCTCTCTCAGGATAACAGTGCTTGTGCTTGTTGTCCAGAAAATTGTAAATTCAGAAAATAAATCAAGCTTGTTAATGACTAACGTTAGTTATTCACGCTGCAAAGAATATTTTGATGTTTGCTGATTAGCTAGTACATTGACACTTAGGCTACGCCTGTCAAAATCCTTAACTTACCTTTAATATCAGTAATGTTCCCCTCTATTCAGTCGCTGTATCCTTTTAACAGAACTGCTCTTGATATTCAACATCCCTCCTCAGCCCATTTTTCAGCATCGTTTATGGTAAAATGTGGCACCAGCTCAAAGTTTACAGTCCAAGCCGTTGTTATGTGACTGTACTTCCAGGCTGCCACTTGGGGTGACTCCCTCCTCTGCCTCGCTTTCCATTCAAAATGGCGGCCGTGTGAAAACAGCACATAAGTAGACCCACACCTGCCCAGTGCCTCTCACCAGGGGCAAGTCAAGAGTGGAATAGAGGGGAGTCCAGCGCCTCTCACCAGGGGCAAGTCAAGAGTGGAATAGAGGGGAGTCCAGCCCCTCTCAAGCCCAACCTGTGCATATATTTAGTCGGTATCTCTCTACCTCCCCAATCAGCTCAGGTTCCTTTCCCACCAGAGAGGTTACATTCCATGTTCCTAGAACCAGAACTGGTAGCCGATGATGGGTCCGCCTAGGCCCCTGCATACACTGCCACCTGATCCACATTGCACCCAACCCCCACGGCTCGCCCTGCAGATGGTGGATACACAGGAGGGGGGGCCCATGTAAATTAGGCGCTCACCTGCTCCAGGGAAGGGTCCCGGTCTCCCCAATGTGGGCAGGGTCACATGATCCTTAGTGTTAGTGACTCACACTTTGTCTGGCTGCTCACCCAGGAACAATTTGCCTTGGGAGACCCAAACAGGGGCAGCTCCCCCGACAACATAGCTGCTAACCTCACAGAGGGACACGAACCCTTCCAGCACAATAGTGTCAATATATGGAAGGGCCCAAACGTCACCCCCGATCTACCAACATACTGTCCTGGCTGACCTCCCTCAAGAGTTACCCACTGATCTAATACCATACTGACAAGGATAACCTCCCTCAAGAACATAAGAACATAAGAACATAAGAACTATACAAACGAGAGGAAGCCATTCGGCCCATCAAGCTCGCTTGGGGAGAACTAAACTAATAGCTCAGAGTCGTTAAAATCTTATCTAGCTCTGATTTAAAGGAACCCAAGGATTCAGCTTGCACTACATTATCAGGAAGGCTATTCCATACTCTGACTACACGCTGCGTAAAGAAGTGCTTCCTTAAATCCAGCTTGAAATGTTCTCCCGCTAATTTCCACCTATGGCCACGAGTTCGTGTATTTAAACTAATGCTGAAGTAACTATTTGGTTGAACAGCATCCAAACCTGTTAGAATCTTATATACCTGGATCATGTCCCCCCTCAATCTCCTTTGCTTGAGACTGAACAGATTTAGCTCAAGTAACCGTTCCTCGTATGGCATTCCTCTAAGACCAGGAATCATTTTTGTGGCCCTACGCTGCACCTTTTCTAAGGCCACAATGTCCTTTTTAAGATATGGTGACCAAACCTGCACACAATATTCTAGGTGAGGTCTCACCAAGGAATTGTATAATCTTAGCATTACCTCCCTTGACTTAAACTCCACACACCTGGAGATATACCCCAACATCCTATTGGCCTTTTTTATTGCTTCCCCACACTGGCGAGAATGGGACATGGAAGCATCAACATACACACCAAGGTCTTTCTCATGATCAGCTACCTTTATTTCAGTGACACCCATGAAATACCTGTACTTTATATTTCTGCTCCCTAGATGGAGTACCTTACATTTATCGACGTTAAATTTCATCTGCCAGGTATCGGCGCAGTCACCAATTAAATCAAGATCCCGCTGTAGCTGCTGAGCCACTAATTCAGTATCTGCTACACCACCCACCTTGGTGTCATCTGCAAATTTCACCAGTTTACTGTATATATTGGTATCCATATCATTTATGTAAATTAGGAACAATAGTGGTCCTAAAATCGAACCCTGCGGTACCCCACTATGAACGCAAGCCCACTGTGACATTGTGCCTCTTATAACTACTCGCTGTTTCCTATCTGTTAACCAGTTATCAATCCAGGTCGCTACGGTACCTAAAATACCTGTCGCTTTGAGTTTAAGTAGGAGCCTCTTGTGGGGGACAACATCAAAAGCCTTTTGGAAATCTAAGTAGATGACATCATAGGCCTTTTTATCATCAACTTCCTGAGTAGCTTCCTCAAAAAACTCCAACAGATTTGTTAAACAGGATCTACCTCTTCTAAATCCATGCTGGCTATCCCGCAAAATGTTATTGGAGTCCAGGTAATCTACCATTTTCTCTTTGATTATAGCCTCCATAACTTTACCAGTTATACAAGTTAGACTGATTGGCCTATAGTTAGACAAATTACTTCTATCCCCTTTTTTGAAAATAGGCGTTATGAAGGCGTGCTTCCAATCAGAAGGTACCACACCTTCAGATAAGGATTTTTGAAACAGTAAAGTTAAGGGTCGGCAAATAATATCCCTCATCTCTTTTAACACTATAGGTAAGATGCCATCAGGGCCCTGTGATTTATTTATTTTGAGCTTAGCTAGGCTTTGCAAAACATCTGCTTCAGTTATATTTATATTAGCTATAGACAATGCTGGATAGGTAATAACTGGTAAATTACTAAGGTCCTCAACAGTGAATACCCGTGCAAAACTATCATTGAACTCATTTGCTATATCAATGTCGTTTACTATTATAAGACCCTTACTATCCTGCAGATTAGTAATTTCAGGTTTTAGAGCTCTTTTAGAGTTAAAATACTGGAAGAAACTTTTAACGTCATCCTTAGCTTCCAATGCAACCATCCTTTCGACATTTCTTTTAGCTCGTCTAATATCATTTTTTAACTCAGCCTGTAGACTTAGATATTCCTGCTTAATTCTGTCATCATCAGTTATTTTCCATTGCTGGAACAAAGCCCTTTTCCTCCTTACTTTATGCTTTATTTCCCTAGTAAACCACCTAGGTTGCAATTTCCTAGATTTATTCTTGCTGGAAACAGGTATGAAGTCCTCTTGCACTTGCAATAATGTGCTTTTAAAAAATTCCCAGGCCTCTTCAACAGTTTTGTTATTTAACTCCATCCAGTTCACAGTTTCTAGTTTTAGTCTCATACACTTAAAGTCAGCCTTCCTAACATTATATATTTTTGATTTGGACTTAGCTCTTCGAACACTAAACTTAACCTCAAATTTGACCATGTTATGATCGCTACTGTCAAGTGGTTCTAAAACGTCTAATTTACCAATCCTGTCCTGGTTATTAGAGAGAACAAGATCGAGAATGGCATCTCCCCTGGTAGGGGTGTTAACAAACTGAGTAAAAAAACAATCCTGTACTAATTCCACCATCTCCAGTTCATTTTCTGAAGAGCCAGTGACAATGTCCCACTGCATTCCTGGTAGATTAAAATCACCCATAACTACCACATCATTTTTATTGCTCATAGTCCTAATCTCACTGTATAACAATCTGCTTTCCTCAGCAGCTATAGTAGGTGTTCTGTAACAAACACCGACAATTAGGCTATTTGAGTTTTTAGCATCTAATTTTACCCATATTGCTTCCGTAGTTTTATTTATATCAGTAAGTTCCCTTGCCTGCAAGTTTTCCTTTACATATACTGCAACACCACCTCCCTTTTTTCCTATAAGATCCTTACGGAACAACGTGTAACCATCCATATTATATTCTTGTCCATCCTTTTCACTCAACCACGTTTCAGTTATTCCTATAATATCATAAGAGTCTGATGAGATAAAAGCCTCTAAATCATGAATTTTATTCCTAATACTTCTGGCGTTTAAATACAGACAACAAAGGGTAGGCCTATTACGGTGCCCACTTACAATATGATTATTTGGGGCTTTCCGTTTCCCCCCACTGACATAGTTAACTAACCTCCCTGCCCCCCCAGTCCCTAGTTTAAACATTCCTCAACTACTCTACACATACGCCTCCCCAATACACTGGTTCCCCTCTGGTTCAGGTGCAACCCATCCGGCTTGAACAGGTCCCACCTGTTCCAGAAGGTCCTCCAATGCCCCATAAACCTAAACCCCTCAAGCGTTACCTACTGATCTAATACCATACTGACAAGGATAACCTCACTCAAATGTTACCCACTGATCCAACACCATACTGTCATGGATAACCTCACTCAAATGTTACCCACTGATCCAATACCACACTATCAAGGATAACCTCCCTCAAGTATTACCCACTGATCTACTACCATACTGACATGGATAACCTCACTCAAATGTTACCCACTGATCCAATACCATACTGTCATGGATAACCTCACTCAAATGTTACCCACTGATCCAATACCATACTGTCATGGATAACCTCACTCAGGCATTACCCACTGATCTAATACCATACTGACATGGATAACCTCACTCAAATGTTACCCACTGATCCAATACCATACTGTCATGGATAACCTCACTCAAATGTTACCCACTGATCCAATACCATACTGTCATGGATAACCTCACTCAGGCATTACCCACTGATCCAATACCATACTGTCATGGTGTTAGGAGAAAGCGCCGTAGCTTTCACTCCTACAATCTAGTTATGTCAGGAGAAAGCGCCGTAGCTTTCACTCCTACAATCTCCTGTGTGAGGAAGCGCCGCAGCTTACCACTCACACACTTCCACTTCTAGGACCCAGGAATAATCGAGACAGCACACGTCTTTCTGTTTTACTTGCGCAAGGGTGGCCACTTCAGGTGCAACAGACAGTATCTGCGCCTCTGTTGAGTGTCACACAGGACAGTCCCTTGGCTTCTTTATTTATAGGGTAGGGGAGGGGTTACATGGGTCTTGTCTTTAACTAGTCAATGCTGTGTGAGGCCTCCGTGAAACAGGGTTAATACAAAGCATTACATATCTCAAGGTGGGCCCCCTGCTATGTTGACAGAATCTGTTTCCTTTCTCAAGGTCTCTTATTCCTGCTTCACAATCTGGTAGGCCCCTGTGAGGACATCTTGTCTGCAACCCTTTCTGGGCCATGGGTTAGTTGTTAAGGGTTGCACGTACACATATAGGAGGATAATAATATGATAAAATACACAGATACACTCTAACAGTCCCTCCTGTTTATCATGTTAATTATACATTTGCTGTGATATAAAAAGAGACAAGGGTGTAGCATCTCTAAACTTCGGGATTCAGGATTTCGGCCCGTCCGTCATGGTGCGTCATGCATCCACCCCTGCTCCTCTTCATCTGCATCTGTTTCCATGTTTTGGGTGAGGGACAAAAACATATTCTCCTGGGCTCGGAAAGCAGAGCTCAGGGCAGAATTAATCATTATACGAAAACAAGGTATCACTGTGATACAACAACAGAAGAACATCACAAAGAATGCAAAAAATGGTATACTCAATTTGAGTAATATGGACCACCAAGCCCCGGTAGTGAACCAGGACATCCAATAGTCGTTCTGCGTCCTTGTGTCGGTGGTCATAGCAATTTGCAAGTCCTTCAGCCTTTGCATTGCCTTAGTCATGTTGGGTGAATGCACATTGTCAGGAATGTATGTACAACAGGTTTGGTTGAACAGCACGCACACTCCTCCTTGCGCTGCAGTGAGGAGATCTAGCGCCATGCGATTCTGTATCACCATTTGCCTTTGTAGCAGTTAGTCAAATTCTTATTGGATACCACATCATATACATATCGATACCAATAGTTCCGTAGGAATGGATGGGTTTCGTCTCCTTTTATGCTAGTGAGGTGCACTCCGTCCGGAGTCCACCTTTTCTTCTCCTGCACCTCAGTGTCTGGTACCAGCCATAGAATCAACATTACCATAAGACAGAAAAGACTTCCCAATATTCCCTTAACCCACCATGGACACCCTACCAGAGCCATCCTAAAGGAGTACAGTTCAGCTGTTTTCTTCACCGGGTTGAGACAACGAAAACCTATTGTTTCTTCGTGCCTTTGTAGCGGACTTCCACTGTTACTCCGCGAATGAGGCGTCTGGTAAGGGCAGAATGAGCAGTGGGACACCAGGCATTTGGCAACTGTGATTGCATCGCAATGTTTTACTGGGTATATCTCCACCCACTTTGAAAAAGTGTCTATTATCACTAGGCAGTATTTCACTCCCTGTGACCATGTTAATTCCACAAAGTCCATATGTATTGCCTGAAACAGTTGTGTAGGGTTAGGGAATTGGCCTCGTTTGGGTCTTAGATTGCCCTGCGCATTATGTTTACAACATATAAGGCATGCTCTACAGTAGTTTTTTGCAAAATTGGAAAAATTTATAGTGTAAAAATGTTGTTGTATTATATGTATCATCCCTCCTGTTGAGACATGGGTTACCCCATGACTCACAACCGCGGCGGTTTTATACAGGCTGCGGGGTAAGATAGGTTTTCCGTCTAACTTGAATAGGTCTTTCTCTTGTGTGGCTCCTCGCGAAATCCACTTGTCTTTCTCTGACGTAGGAGCTTGTTGTTGTGCATCATATAGTACATCTTGTTCCATAAGGAATAACCCCTTCTCTGTTTTTTCTGGCGTTTGCTGGGCTGCTGCCTTTGCGGCTTCGTCAGCAAACGCATTGCCTTTCGTTTCCTCTGAATTATCAGTCTGGTGTGCTTTGCATTTACATAACGCGAGTGTCTTTGGTTTTTGTACAACGTCTAACAATCGAAGTAGAAGTGCTGCGTGTCAAGGTTGTTCCTTGAGAACTTTTAAACCCTCTGTTTTTCCACACTGCTGCGTGGTGGTGCACTGCAGAGAACACGTATTGACTGTCCGTATATATTGTAATCTCCTGTCCTTCATGTATTTCACAGGCTATGATTACAGCATATAATTCTGCTGCTTGGGCTGAGCATGTGGATGGTAAGGCTCCTGCCTCTATTACTTTGTCTTTAGTCACAACTGCGTATCCAACCTTATTTTTCCCGTATCTGTCTTTGGCTGCAGAGCCATCGACAAATAAGGTTACGGCGCTTGGAATTGGAGTTAGTGCAATATCAGCGCGAGGTTTTGTCTGTTCCTGTATTTCTGTTTTGCATACGCCACTATTTGATCTCCTCGGGCTACGAATGTTGCTTCTGGTTTAGTTTTTTTTTAGCTTTCTGAGCGTGTTGGGCATACTCAACGGCTTGCTGCACTGTACCTGTGTTTTGATGGACCCAGTATTTATCAATATACTTCTTTATTTCAGGTTTTAACCCTGCTAGGAAAGCCAGTTTTAATTGTTGTTGGTACACCCCGTTCTCGTCCTCCCCATGAGGAATCCCAGAGTTTGTCCTGAACAACGGGCGTACCCTGTCCAAGAAATCCTCTGGCTCTTCGCCTTCCTTTTGCTTACATTGGGCTATTCTCCCGTAATCAACTCGTCTTGTAAATGTTGTTTCTAGTCTCTGTCTCAAGTCGCCCAATGCTAGTTGTAATTATGGGTCATCGTGACCGAGGGGCAAATTGTTTGCTCCTTGTCCAGTAAAGTCTCCAGCCACCCGGCCCCATTTATGATTAAGTAATTGTCTAAAACAGCGGAACAGCTCTCTTCCATTTAGGTGAAAACTGACCTGCAACTCAGTCATGGCGGACCAGAATTCAGGTACTCCATCCTCTATGGGTGGAATGCCTTTTAGGGCAGCAGCCCTATCTTCCGCTGTCCAGGGGCGGTATACTAATATTGTTGCTGGTGAGGCTTGGCCTCCTTCGCCAGGGGCTATACGGGGGTTTGCAACTTCTACCATGGGAGCAAGCAGTTCAGATTCATCCTCGGAATCCGAACGGTACCATTGTGTTTTTTTTATTCTCGGGATTTATTCGCATTCGTAAATGCGGGTCTGTCGCTCTCGTTTGGTGTGGCCTTGCACTCCCTCCTTCAGCTCCCCGCACAGCAGGAAGTGGGGGGTCTGGCATGTTATGCTATGGTGGGGGATGCTGTAGTACTGGTGGGCCGTCCGCTGGTGTCTGCGGGGGAGCAGACGGCGGTGTTTCCTCGTCTATGTTAACAAGGGCCGCTTGCAGCGTCTCCTTTTTCTTTTCCTGTTTCTTTTTTCTGGCTATATCACGGAGTTTGCTTTGTTCTAACCAAACATCGGATAAGACATATTCTCGTCTTTTCTGCACTCTATCTTTGCCCGTACAGCGGCTCGACATCATTTCTAATTTCAGTTCTGTTTGTAATTTCAGAATACCCTCTGTATTCAGAGTTCCTGAAAACCCATGCTTTTTTCGCCACTTTTGGTTGCTTATTATTCCTGCCCCCTCCTTATATTTTTCCATGAATTTCTCATCACCCGCCAATTCTACCTTGCTTTGACTCTGTCCCATTATTGTATATACAAAAAATAATAACCCCTAAGTGCAAGTCCCTGGCATGAGACCTCGGGAGGACACTGGCACGGCCTTCTACTGTCCTCTAAAGAGACAGCGGTGTCAGTTTTCAGGGGTGAAACCCGTCCTTTTTCCCTTGGTCACCAGTATGTTGTTGCACCTAGGCCGGGTGTATGGGGCCGCTAATGCCCTCTCACTCACACCCGCTTTCCCTGCTGCAGCGTCGTGCTTCTCACCTGGTCCTTCCTTTATGACGAAGTGGTTCTAGTTCTTGTCCGGGGACCCGTCAGGCGCCAGCCCAGCCGTCAGGGAACGGTTCTAACCACCGGCCTGTGGCGAATTCACGTCGCAGGTCTTTCACTCACTCCCTATGAGCGAGACTGTCGACAGCTTTCGGTGTCGTTCGTCGGCGGACTGGTCGGCGCCCTCTGGTATCTCTCTCCGGATCCGGCTCGAAGGACCAAGTTATGTTAGGAGAAAGCGCCGTAGCTTTCACTCCTACAATCTAGTTATGTTGGAGAAAGCGCCGTAGCTTTCACTCCTACAATCTCCTGTGTGAGGAAGCGCCGCAGCTTACTACTCACACACTTCCACTTCTAGGACCCAGGAATAATCGAGACAGCACACGTCTTTCTGTTTTACTTGCGCAAGGGTGCCCACTTCAGGTGCAACAGACAGTATCTGCGCCTCTGTTGAGTGTCACACCGGACAGTCCCTTGGCTTCTTTATTTATAGGGTAGGGGAGGGGTTACATGGGTCTTGTCTTTAACTAGTCAATGCTGTGTGAGGCCTCCGTGAAACAGGGTTAATACAAAGCATTACATTTCTCAAGGTGGGCCCCCTGCTATGTTGACAGAATCTGTTTCCTTTCTCAAGGTCTCTTATTTCTGCTTCACACTCTGGTAGGCCCCTGTGAGGACCTCTTGTCTGCAACCCTTTCTGGGCCATGGGTTAGTTGTTAAGGGTTGCACGTACACATATAGGAGGATAATAATATGATAAAATACACAGATACACTCTAACAGGGGCATAACCAGACCTTTTTCAGTTTGGTGGGGGTGGCAAGGTTGCCTGGAAAACTGCCCGTCCTGTCTGACGGGTCTTTAACCAGACCTTTTGCAGAGGGGTGGGGGTGGCAATGCTGCCTGGCCACCAGCCCCATCGATCCTTCCGGGGAGTAACTAGACCTTTTACAGTGGGGTGGGTGTAGCAAGGGTGCCTGGGAAACTGCCCGTCTTGTCTGACGGGGCTTTAACCAGACCTTTTACAGGGGGGTGGGGGTGGCAATTCTGCCTGGACACCTGCCCCTTCTGTCCTATGGGGTTGTAACCAGACCTTTTACAGTGGGGTGGGGGTGGCAAGGGTGCCTGGGCACCTGCCCGTTCTGTCTGTCGGGGGCATAACCAGACCTTTTACAGTGGGGTGGGGAGGCAAGGGTGACTGGGCACCTGCCCATTCTGTCTGACGGGGGCATAACCAGACCTTTTACAGTGTGTTGGGGAGGCAAGGGTGCCTGGGCATCTGCCCATTCTGTCTGACGGGGGCATAACCAGACCTTTTACAGTGTGTTGGGGAGGCAAGGGTGCCTGGGCATCTGCCCATTCTGTCTGACGGGGGCATAACCAGACCTTTCACAGTGGGGTGGGGGTGGCAAGGGTGTCTGGGCACCTGCCCCTTCTGTCCGACGGAGGAGCACGAAGAACTTTTACAGTGTGGTGGGGGGGTTGTAAGGCTGTCTGGGCTCCTATCCGTTCTCTCTGACGGGGGCATAACCAGACCTTTCACAGAGGGGTGCGGGTGGCAAGGGTGTCTGGGTAGCTGCCCCTTTTGCACGACGGGGGAGAACCAGACATTTTTCAGTGGGGAGGGGGGTGGCAAGGTTGCCTGGGAAACTGCCCGTCTTGTCTGACGGGGCTTTAACCAGACCTTTTACAGGGGGGTGGGGGTGGCAATTCTGCCTGGACACCTGCCCCTTCTGTCCTATGGGGTTGTAACCAGACCTTTTACAGTGGGGTGGGGGTGGCAAGGGTGCCTGGGCACCTGCCCGTTCTGTCTGTCGGGGGCATAACCAGACCTTTTACAGTGGGGTGGGGGTGGCAAGGGTGTCTGGGTAGCTGCCCTTTTTGTCCGACGGGGGAGAACCAGACCTTTTTCAGTGGGGTTGGGGGTGGCAAGGGTGCCTGGGCACCTGCCCGTTCTGTCTGACGGGGGCATAACCAGACCTTTTACAGTGGGGTGGGGGTGGCAAGGGTGCCTGGGCACCTGCCCGTTCTGTCTGACGGGGGCATAACCAGATCTTTTCCAGTGGGGTGGGGGTGGAAAGGCTGCCTGGGCACCAGCCAATTCTGTCCTACGGGGGAGTAAGCAGACCTATCACAGTGGGGTGGGGGTGGCAAGGTTGCCTGGGAAACTGCCCGTCCTGTCTGACTGGGCTTTAAACAGATCTTTTGCAGGGGGGTGAGGGTGGCAATGCTGCCTGGGCACCAGCCCCTTCGATCCTTCCGGGGAGTAACTAGACCTATTACAGTGAGGTGGGGGTGGCAAGGGTACCTGGGCACAAGCCTTTTTTGTCTGACGGGGAGTTCCCAGTTCTTTTACATTGTGGTGGGGGGGGGTAAGGGATCCTGGGCACCTGCCCGTTGTCTGACGGGGGCATAACCAGACCTTTTACAGTGGGGTGGGGAAGGCAATGCTGCCTGGACACCTGCCCCTACTGTCCTATGGGGGAGTAACCAGAGCTTTTACAGTGGGGTGGAAAGGCTGCCTGGGCACCAGCCAATTCTGTCGTACGGGGGAGTAAGCAGACCTATTACAGTGAGGTGGGGGTGGCAAGGGTGTCTGGGCACATGCCTTTTTTGTCTGACGGGGGCATAACCAGACCTTTTACAGTGGCGTGGGGAAGGCAATGCTGCCTGGACACCTGCCCCTACTGTCCTATGGGGGAGTAACCAGAGCTTTTACAGTGGGGTGGGGGTGGCAAGGGTGTCTGGGTAGCTGCCTCTTTTGCACGACGGGGGAGAACCAGACATCTTTCAGTGGGGAGGGGGTGGCAAGGTTGCCTGGGAAACTGCCCGTCTTGTCTGACAGGGCTTTAACCAGAGCTTTTACAGTGGGGTGGGGGTGGCAAGGGTGTCTGGGCACCAGCCAATTCTGTCCTACGGCGGAGTAAGCAGACCTATTACAGTGAGATGGGGGTGGCAAGGGTGCCTGGGTAGCTGCCCTTTTTGTACGATGGGGGAGAACCAGACCTTTTTCAGTGGGGTGGGGGTGGCAAGGGTGCCTGGGCACCTGCCCGTTCTGTCTGACGGGGGCATAACCAGATCTTTTCCAGTGGGGTGGGGGTGGAAAGGCTGCCTGGGCACCAGCCCCTTCGATCCTTCCGGGGAGTAACTAGACCTATTACAGTGAGGTGGGGGTGGCAAGGGTGTCTGGGTAGCTGCCCCTTTTGCACGACGGGGGAGAACCAGACCTTTTTCAGTGGGGTGGGGGTGGCAATGCGGCATGGACACCTGCCCCTTCTGTCCTATGGGGGAGTAACTAGACCTTTTACAGTGGGGTGGGGGTGGCAAGGATACCTGGGCACCTGCCCGTTATCTGACGGGGGCATAACCGGACCTTTTACAGTGGGGTGGGGTGGCAAGGGTGCCTGGGCACCAGCCAATTCTGTCCTACGGCGGAGTAAGCAGACCTATTACAGTGAGATGGGGGTGGCAAGGGTGCCTGGGTAGCTGCCCTTTTTGTCTGACGGGGGAGAACCAGACCTTTTTCAGTGGGGTGGGGGTGGAAAGGCTGCCTGGGCACCAGCCAATTCTGTCCTACGGCGGAGTAAGCAGACCTATTACAGTGAGATGGGGGTGGCAAGGGTGCCTGGGTAGCTGCCCTTTTTGTACGATGGGGGAGAACCAGACCTTTTTCAGTGGGGTGGGGGTGGCAAGGTTGCCTGGGCACATGCCTTTTCTGTCTGACGGGGGCATAACCAGACCTTTTACAGTGTGTTGGGGAGGCAAGGGTGCCAGGCCTCCTACCCGGTTTGTCCGACCGGTGCATAACCAGACCTTTTATAATGGGGTGGGGGTGGCAAGGGTGTCTGGGCACCTGCCCCTTCTGTCCGACGGGGGAGCACGCAGAACTTTTACAGTGTGGTGGGGGGGGGGGGGGGGGTAAGGCATCCTGGGCACCTGCCCGTTCACTGACGGGGGAATAACCAGGCCTTATACAGTGGGTGGGGGTGGCAAGGCTGCCTGCGCACCTGCCTGTCCTGTCTGACGGGGGCATAACCAGACCTTTTATAATGGGGTGGGGGCGGCAAGGTTGCCTGGGAAACTGCCCGTTCTGTCTGACGAAGTATTAACCCGACCTTTTACAGTGTGCTGGGGGTGACAAGGCTGCCTGGGCACCTCCCAGTTGTGTCCGAAGGGGGCATAACCAGATCTTTTACAGTGGGGTGGGGGTGGCATGGGTGCCTGGGCACCTGCCCGTTCTGTCTGAGGGGGGCATAACCAGATCTTTTACAGTGGGGTGGGGGTGGCAAGGGTGCCTGGGCACCTGCCCGTTCTGTCTGACGGGGGCACAACCAGACCTTTTACAGTGGGGTATGGGTGGAAAGGGTGTCTGGGCACCTGCCCCGTCTATCCTACGGGGGGGTAGCCAGACGTTTCACAGTGGGGTGGGGGTGGCAAGGGTGTCTGGGCTCCTGCCCGTTCTGTATGACGGGGGAGCAACCAGACCTATTACTGGGGGGTGGGAGTGGCAAGGGTGTTAATTATTTAACAAATCAAATTTCTTTATTCATTTAAATATATTAATAATAATTTTATTTACTTTAATCCACTGAACCAGGACAATTATATTTTCCAGTTTTTTTCAGTCCGTTATATCTCTAGTTAAATGATTATTATACACATTGATTGACAGTCATTATGTCAGTCATGTTCAGCTGCAGTAATACAGTGAATTTAACTTAATCCAGCAGACTGTGGTTTCATTATGTTACTCAGTTATGCTTTGGGTGACGCTGAAGCAGGACATTAATAGGACAGAACAGAAAGCCTTTATTGTCATTGTACAGGGAGGAAATACTGTAAATGGACATAAATATATAATATATAAAATGTACATATACAGCAGAAGGGGATACCCCCTCCCCAATCAGGATTACATTTAATTACATTTTAGTCAAAGAAAAAAACTATTAAATTATATTTTTCATGTTATTCAGCTCACTGAAGACAGTCATTTATTTTCTGTCAAACACACAGTACTGTTCTAAAGTCTTAGGCAGTCCAAAGAAATGTTTAAAGCTGTTTATCTGGGTAGCAAGTGTACTTTGGCTTAGAACAAAAAACACAATTTAACATTAGAACGCGTGCAAATTAAGAGTAACACAATAAAAACTAGTAATAATTTCTTCTGTTTCCTAAAAAGTTACTGATATCTAGTTGGATGGCTAGATGAACACCACTTCAGTTCCCAAACTTCTCCTCAGGGGCACCTCAGCTGTTCCACAATTTTGTTAAATTTCCCGAACAGCTCAATTAAATAATTAAATATATTGGTTTAAAAAGTCAGTGAGAGATTGACTAGCTGTATGAGGTCTGCTAGTGGCCAAGTCAAAAAATGCATGGCTGCACTGGACGGTCACTGCAAATACTAGGATGATTTTAGCAGAGGTTCTGAAATGGCGAAGCTGACACACTTTGACAGGCACCATATCATAGTTTTACACCAACAGGAGGATAATCTAAACATCATTTTCTTTGCCTGCCTAAGACTTTTGCACATTTCAGAGTAAAAGGGATAATAAAGGTTAAAAAGCAGAGATTTTACCTTTTTGCCAGGAGAACCAGCAACATGTCACAGTGACACTGAGGAGTTACTATAAACCCGAAACCCTGGATAGAGGGACTCAGTGAATGAGGAGGTGAATCTGTGCAGGGGGGTCAGTCCATCAGAGGAGACTCTGTAGAAGGACAGAGCACCAGCCCCCCAGTCCAGATACACTCCTACTCTATGGGAGCCTGAGGGCCGTATGGGTATGAGAGTCTGTTTATTATTGTGCTGGACAGAGTAACTAACAGTATAACAGCTCAGACTCCATGACTTGTCATTGTCTCCAAACAGACAGTCACTCCCTCCTTTCCTCCTGATCCCTTTATAAGTCACTGCTATCTCAGCTCCATCTCCACTCCACTCAGCCTCCCAGTAACAGCGGCCAGTCAGACTCTCTCTGCACAGAACTTGGTACCAGCCGTCAAATCTCTCTGGATGATCAGGATATGGCTGCTTCTCTCCCCCCCGTGTCACCTTCCTGTTCCCCCCTGACAGAGACAGGCATCTGTTTGCTGTGTTGGGGTCCAGCGTCAGCTGGCAGGAGTCTGTAGGCAGGAGGAAGAATTATTAATCCCATCAGGCCGCCTGTACGATATAAAAACAGCACAGGTTCCCCTAACGAAGCGGGAACTGAAGTTTATGAAACATAAAGTGGGCGCGCGACGGCGGCGGGAAGAGCCGCCAAAATGGGGCGCGAGCTAACACTAGATTTGCCGAGTATTTATTCTCTGCTGAGAGTCCCAAGGTGTTTGTCACCCCTGCTGTGATTTTCGCAGGTCTTCAGCCCCATCCTCCTCCTGCTTTTGTTGTGCAAACACACCCATTACCTGTGAGGCCTGGCACATTTGCATTTTTTACTCAGAGTAGCTCAAATCCAAGGCAGGCTAAACCTCTGTGTGTGACATGGAAACCTTCACAAAAGTCTGCCATATCTATACCAAATATCCCACACGCTGACTGACCTGCAAATATGAAAGACGCACATTCACAAAATATATGGACACACAAGTCTGTGTTATTTATAAAACAAATTGAGTGAAAATAGAATGAAAAGTTGCTAATAGAATGAAATGAATAAAATGAAAACATGCCAACACTTCAGTCTCCAATGCATGTTTGTATATAAATGTCATAAGCTGAGTGAAGTCATGGTCCATGGTTTTTGACATGCTCATACACATACAGAATAAAATGTCATTTCATTTTCATTGGCCATCACTGAATTATAACACCAAAAGTGAATTTTTGTGTGATCTCTCCAGCTTTGCATGTTTGGCTGTTCATGTAAAAATTGATGTATCCGTGCCTCAGTTCCAGGTTCATCTCTTCGTCATCTTTCTGCCTTTTGTCTCAGTGGTTACTGTCCCACACAGTCTGTCTATCTGTCAAAGTCTGTGTTTGCAGCGTTTGAAAACCCATTGACCATCATCCCTGTATTTGGCAATGGAGTTCCTTGGCTAGAAGAATCGAAACAATCTTCTTTTTCCTTTCCACCCTGTAGATGCTTTGTACAGAACGTAGGCATTCACCGCCACCAAGTCCAGCATGTTGTAAAACACAGCTACTGGCCACTTGCTTGTTGCTGCTCGTACTGAATACATGCGCGCCATTCTAAACACTGACGTGGAGAATTCCTCTCCCTGTGCAGTGTCCTTTGCCAATGGAGGAAGTTCACGGCAAACGTTATTCACCATGCCCAGTAAAGTGAAGCAGTCTGTGTGACAGTGACAGTGAGGTGAAGAAATTGTCCGTTGTGACATTTCTCCCGTCATCCAGAAATGACTCCATCAGACTCATGACCACGTTCTCTGCCAGCCTTCACCAAGAACTGTGCTGAAAGTTTCACTCCAGGAGAACACATGAACATAGATGTACAGCTGTTCTCGACCAAGGTTCATTGTCCATGCAGTATATCGCATCCAAGCTGGACAAATTTGGGATCAAGTTCTGGATGGCCACGGATTTGGAGACCAAATACGTCTGCAACGTGTCCCCTAACTTGGGAAAGGACCCCAGTCACCAGAAAAGGGAGAGGCTGGCAGAGAACATGGTCATGAGTCTGATGGAGCCATTTCTGGATGACAGGAGAAATGTCACAACGGACAATTTCTTCACCTCACTGGCACTGTCACACAGACTGCTTCAGCGCAAAACAACACTACTGAGCTCAGGGAATAAAGTTTGGTATGAACTTCCTACAATTTCAAAGGACACTGCACAGCAAGAGGAATTCTCTGCGTCAGTGCTTAGAAGTGGCAGTGTCTCCTTGACAATTTATGCACCTAAAAAAACAAGATTGTGTGTGTTCTGAGTTCCTTGGACCAAGATGTGGCGATCTGTGAAGGCAGAAAGAGGAAACCCAACACGATAACAGACTATAACCACATGAAGGTATGTGAATGTGTGTATAATTTTACATCAGTGCTACAATGTTTTCTGATATGTACTATACAGGCCTATATAGAAAGAAGGTAGAAAAAAAGCAAATACACTCATGACTCTCTCTCTCTCTCTGCTGTTATAGTGTGGTGTAAATGTGTTGGACCAAATGACGCGCATGTATTCCGTAAGAGCAGCAACATGCAGGTGGCCAGTAGCTATATTTTACAACATGCTGGACCTGGTGGTGGCAAATTCCTACGTTCTGTACAAGGCATGTACAGGGTGGGAAGGCAAAAGAAGATTATTTTTGAGTCATCTAGCCAAGGAACTCCATTGCCAATTTATGCCACAAAAGGCTATGGGGACAGAGGAAGGCTGCTGCTGTGCCAGGACTTGTATGGACAACTCAGTGTCAGGTACAGGAGAACTGCAACAGAAACTGCAGCAGGTTTACCAGTGCAAAGTGTTACAAATTCACTTGCGCCAAATGCAGGGATGATGGTCACTGGGTCTGCAAACACTGCAAAGTTTGAAACACTCAATTTTTTTTATAAATAAAACAGACTTGTGCTTCCATATATTTTGTGAATGTGTGTCTTTCATATTTGCAGGTCAGTCAGTGTGTGGGATATCTGGTATAGATATGGCAGACTTTTATGAAGGTTTCCATGTCACACACAGAGGTTTAGCCTGCCTTGGATTTTAGCTGCTCTGAGTAAAAAAATGCAAATGTGCCAGGCCTCACAGGTAATGGGTGTGTTTGCACAACAAAAGCAGGAGGACAATGGCCCAAGAAACTCTCAGCAGGGATGCTAGTAGGTGTTAGGCCCAGGGAATTTACGAAAATACGCGTAGATTTGGCAGTTCTAGTGCTAAACAGCTTAATTAATTTAATAAAAAAATGACAAAGCAGCGACATTCCTCAGACATATTCATCACAAGCATATTTACCAAAAAACGGCACCAGAGATCAATACTAAAGTCAGTGTCTTTCCTTCAAACCGCTAATTCCGGCGCCTGCGGCTTGAAAATGGCCATCAATAACAGAATATTTAAGTAATATTATTACATGTTTAAAGTGATATTTAATAAACATTTGGACCTGGATTCTGATATAAACGATGATTCCGGCACAGATCGTGCATCATAAAAAACAGGAAGGTTCTCATTAATTCAGAAAAATATTGCTCTGAAAAACGGGATTATTATCTCATTAATTGACAGAGTTAATTTTTCTCAGATGAATGCAATACGCTTCCACAGAGAACCGCTTACCGCGCGCGTGACTGTAGATGCTGCACCGCTGCCGCGAGGCGTGAGCCCCGCATCTCGCGCACGCGGCCGCTCTAATCTGTTAACATGGGCGCCGAAATGAAATTTGATATTTTCCGCCGCACATCCAGTGTGTCCCGGGCGCTAATTTCTTTTAGCACCGCGGATCAGGAGAACTTTTTAATATTCACGAGTGAAGCCCTACACGATTGGCTGGCTGATTAATATTTATGAGAGGGGCACTACCTCATTGGCCAGTTAACATCAATTTGCGCTGCCTGTTTCTTCTACCTAAAGCAGGGGTGTCCAAATCCAGTCCTGGGGGGCCGGTGCCCTGTGTAGCAAAGTTCTTTCCCTGTTCCACCATAAATAATTCAGCTCAAGAGCTGTGTGGTTATTAGCACAAGGAGATGAATCAGGTGTGTTAAATGAGGGGAAACCCAAAAATGTGCAGGACAGGATTTGGGCTCCTCTGGTTTAAGGGATTCAGTGACCAATCAGTAATATTCTCTCATGAATATTAAGGAGTGTTACAGAACCACCCTGTAAAAATGCAAATTCACATTTTGCACTTGAGGAGAGAGTCCGGTCTCACTGCCTACAGGTGCCTCCTTAGGACAATACTAACGAATCTCACACAGAAAACACATACACTCACGGCATCCGCAAAAAGAACAAATGCAAAGGATTCTTTTTTTGTGAAATTAAATTTGTATAACTAATTCAGAATATATTTAACCATCCTACACTCCCACACAAACACGAAGATAATACAAGCAGCTATAAAGCATTTGTAAAAAATATTTTAAAAACCGATTAAATTAATTGATAGTGTTTTGGTGATGATTTTGATTTTTTGTTTCGCGTTTGGATGTTTGTCTAAAATGACATGAAACTCACCTAAACACAAACATGGAAATCCATCTACACACAGTGCAAAAAGCCACACTCATCACAACAATTGTGTGAATACAACCATAACATAGTATTCATGGTATTATTAATAAAAACATGCAAAGACACTTACATTTCTGTAAGCCTGGTCTGGTCCTGCACTCTCCACCGTAATCCACACTACAGGAGAAGCAGAATGACATAGTGCTGCTGTATCCATTTATTTATTGGTGCCTCTTCTTCACATACATGCATAAGTATCTGTAGCGTGTCAGACACACACTCTGTACTCACTTCAGCTTCTCCAGTTTACAGCTGGGATCCTCCAGTACAGCAGAGAGCAGCTTCACTCCTGAGTCTCCTGGGTGATTGTAGCTCAGGTCCAGCTCCCTCAGGTGTGAGGGTTTTGACCTCAGAGCTGAAGCCAGGGAAGAACAGCCTTCTTCTGTGACTCTACAGCCTGACAGTCTGCAGAAAGATGGAAAAAAAATCCACAATAAATAAGATCACCTGACCATTACAAGCATTACTTTTAAGCAAAAGTGACTCCTCTAATAAATATTTCAATAATCACGCAAAATTAACATCTTTTGAACATTTTCTAAGAACTTATACTTCTCAGAACCAGATCCAGTTGATATAGAATCATTTAAAAGTAATCTAGACTTACCCATATTAACCAATGAAACAGCAGATGCCCTTGATGCCAGAGGTGGAGATTTCAGGTCCAGAGAGTACAAATCCAGACCAAGATTTTGTTTCAATCAACCAGATGAATATAAAGAGTCACAGTCACAGAGACTCAACTGGTTTGTTGAAACAAAATCTTGGTCTGGATTTGTACTCCCTGGACCTGTAATCTCCACCTCTGCTTGATGCACCATTAACATCAGAAGAACTCCATAAGGTCCTCAACCAAATACCTAACAACCAATCGCCAGACTGGATGGTTACCCTGCAGAAATCTATAGGCCATTACAGTGTTATTGAAACCTGATAAAGACCCAACACAACCCTCCAGTTACCCGCCACTCTCATTAATGAATAACTTGAAAATCATTACAAAGGCTCTCGCCACTCAGTTACAGACAGTCATTCCTACTATAATCCATCCTGATCAGACAGGTTTCATCAAGACAAGACATGCCTCTGACAACATCCATAGATTATTTAATTTAATCAATGCTGCTCAGCATACCCATACTAAAACCATGATTACATCATTAGATGCAGAAACGGCATCTGACAGTCAGGTGGACATTCCTCCTTAATACATTGCATAGATTTGGCTTCGGAGAATCGTTCACCCACTCAGTTAAAATACTGTACAGCTCAGCCAAAGCTACAGTGTCACAGATGGGATCACATCACCTGCATTCACACTCCGACGGGGAAGACGGCCTGCATGCCCACTCTCTCCTTCACTGTTTGCCATCTTCATAGAAACAGTTGTGGCAGCAATACGACAGAACAGTGAAATAAATGGAATTCATACTAATAACAACACAAAATTAATCTCTATGCATATGATATCTTGCTGTTTTTATGAAACCCTCAAAATATGAAATTTTAATTTTATTAATACCTTTTCAAATCTATCAAACTACACAATAAACTGGAAAAAAACCCTTAACATTCTCACTGCCTGAAGATGCCTGGGATTCAGCCGATCAGGATGCTCCATTTCACACTGGAAATATCCGGTACTTGGGTATCTACATCTCCCACAGGCTGTCTGACTTGGTTACCCTCAACTACACCCCCTTATTCAAAACAATAGATGAGTCTCCCACTTAAATCAATAAAAATAAAATTACTCGTCCAGAATAATTTCAGAAAAATTCTTTCAAACTCTTAACTCATTAATGTCACATTTTTGCTGGAAAAACAAAAACACAAAATCAAACATTCCACATTACAGAAAAGTAAATCTCAAGGTGGATTACAAGCTCATTTTTCTTAATTATTACTTAGCAAATCAACTGCAAGACTTAACTAAATGGTCACACTACAGCAGTAACAGCAGCTCATGGTTACAGCAGGAGCAGCTGTACTGTAAAAATCTCAGACATGCAGACTTACTCAAAATGTCATTAAAGAAACAAAACTGCTTTAACAACACAGTGCTGCCATTTCCACAGCACTGACAGCCCAGTGGAAAGCCATTAAAATCACTAACTGTAATCTCAGAGCCTGTAAATACACGCCAATCTGGAATAATCTGGACTTCCTACTTCACAATATCACTATTCACTATCACTCACGGGGACAGAAAGGGATTACACATCTCCACCTCCTTTTCAGTAACAGTCATTTCACGACATTCGAAGACTTAATCCATAAATACGAGTTGAGAATATGCAATTTTTCTAATATTTACTAACTGAATCCAGCATCAAAACCAAAATGGACCTCACACATAATACACTGAATCCTTCTCAGATGAGACAACATTCTGCAACTTCAGTTCAGTACAAAGTAATTCACATAAAACATGTGACTCAATATAAAAAGTAGTCAGTACTGATACCTGCTCACAGTGTACAAGGGGTGTCACAGATAATTATCTGCATGCTCTGTTGGCCTGTATACCTGCTCACAGTGCACCATGGGTGTCACAGATAATTATCTGCATGCTCTGTGGGCCTGTATACCTGCTCACAGTGCACCATGGGTATCACAGACAATTATCTGCATGCTCTGTTGGTCTGTATACCTGCTCACAGTGCACCATGGGTGTCACAGATAATTATCTACAGGATCTGTGGGCCTGTATACCTGCTCACAGTGCACCATGGGTATCACAGACAATTATCTGCATGCTCTGTTGGCCTGTATACCTGCTCACAGTGCACCATGGGTGTCACAGATAATTATCTGCATGCTCTGTGGGCCTGTATACCTGCTCACAGTGCACCATGGGTATCACAGATAATTATCTGCATGCTCTGTTGGCCTGTATACCTGCTCACAGTGCACCATGGGTATCACAGACAATTATCTGCATGCTCTGTTGGCCTGTATACCTTCTCACAGTGCACCATGGGTGTCACAGATAATTATCTGCATGCTCTGTTGGCCTGTATACCTGCTCACAGTGCACCATGGGTGTCACAGATAATTATCTGCATGCTCTGTTGGTCTGTATACCTGCTCACAGTGCACCGTGGGTGTCACAGATAATTACTGTATGTTCTCTATAGGTGAAAGATCTGGACTGTAGACAGGCCAATTCAGCACCCGGACTCTTCTCCCACGAAGCCATGCTGTTGTAATAGCTGCAGTATGTGGTTTTGCATTGTCCTGCTGAAATACACAAGGCCTTCCCTGAAACAGACGTCCTCTGGAGGGGAGCATGTGTTGCTCTAAAACCTTTATATACCTTTCAGCATTCATAGTTCCTTCCAAAACATGCAAGCTGCCCATACCGTATGCACTTATGCACCCCCATACCATCAGAGATGCTGGCTTCTGAACTGAATGCTGATAACACGCTGGAAGGTCTCCCTCCTCTTTAGCCCGGAGGACACGACACCCTTCATTACCAACAAGAATGTCGGATTTGGGCTCGTCTGACCATAGAACACTTTCCCACTTTGAAAAAGTCCATTTCAAATAAGTCTTGGCCCACAGGACACGACGGCGCTTCTGGACCATGTTCAGACATGGCTTCATTTTTGCATGATAGAGCTTTAGCTGGCATCTGCAGATGGCACGGCGGATTGTGTTTACCGACTGTGCTTTCTGGAAGTATTCCTGGGCCCATTTAGTAATGTCATTGACACAATCATGCCGATGAGTGATGCAGAGTCGTCTGAGGGCCCGAAGACCACGGGCATCCAATACAGGTCTTCGGCCTTGTCCCTTACGCCTTGTCCCTTGTCCCTACTGGAGAGATATCTCCAGTTTCTCTCAATCTTTTGATGATGTTATGCACTGTAGATGATGAGATTTGCAAATCCTTTGCAATTTCATGTTGAGGAACATTGTTTTTAAAATATCTCACGATCTTTTTATACACTCTTTCACAGATTGGAGAGCCTCTGCCCATCTTTACTTCTGAGAGACTCTGCCTCTCTGGCATCCCTTTTAATGCTAATCAGGTTACATACCTGATATCAATTATCTTAATTAGTTGCTAGATGTTCTCCCAGCTGAATCTTTTTAAACTTTCTTGCTTTTTCAGACATTTGTTGTCCCTGTACCGACTTTTTTGGGACATGTAGCAGGTATCAAATTTGAAATGAGCTCATTTACTGGATAAAGGTGTACAATTTCCCAATTTGAACATTTGTTATATTATCTATGATCTGTTGTGAATAAAATATAGGCTCATGTGATTTGAAAGTGTTTTATTTGTTATTTAATTCAAATTTAAAGAACTTTTCTAGAATTCTGGTTGTTTGTATGTTTGCTGGTGGCGGCAAGGTGGTGCAGTGGTTGGCACTGTTGCCTAACACCTCTGGGACCCGGGTTCAAGTCTCGGCCTGGGTCACATGTGTGTGGAGTTTGCATGTTCTCCCCATGTTGTCGTGGGGTTTCCTCCGGATACATTTCATACAGATATGTATGAAAGTGTGTCCGTGAATGTATGGACATTCATATCTATGTATTAATATACACTGCTCAAAAAAATTGAAGGAACACTTTTTAATCAGAGTATAGCATCAAGTCTATTAAACTTCTGGGATATTGATCAGGTCAGTTAAGTAGCGGAGGGGGCTGTTAATCAGTTTCAGCCGCTTTAGTATTAATGAAATTATCAACAGGTGAACTAGAGGGGCAACAATGAGACGACCCCCAAACCAGGAATGGGTTAACAGGTGGGGGCCACTGGCATTTTTCCCTCCTCATCTTTTTTTCACTAGTTTTGCATTTGGTGACGGTCAGTGTCACTATTGGTAGCATGAGGTGATACCTGGACCCTACAGAGGTTGCACAGGTAGTCCAACTCCTCCAGGATGGCGCATCAATACGTGCCATTGCCAGAAGGTTTGCTGTGTCTCCCAGCACAATCTCAAGGGCATGGAGGAGATTCCAGGAGACAGGCAGTTATTCAAGGAGAGCTGAACAGGGCCGTAGAAGGTCCTTAACCCATCAGCAGGACCGGTATCTGCTCCTTTGTGCAAGGAGGAACAGGATGAACACTGCTGGAGCCCTACAAAATGACCTCCATCAGGCCACTGGTATGAATGTTTCTGATTGTTTGGTCAGAGACAGACTTCATGAGGGTGGCTTGAGGGCCCAACGTCCTCTAGTGGACCCTGTGCTCACTGCCCAGCACCATGGAGCTCGATTGGCATTTGCCATAGATTACCAGAATTTGCAGGTCTGCCACTGGCACCCTGTGCTTTTCACAGATGAGAGCAGGTTCACCCTGAGCACATGTGACAGACATGAAAGGGTCTGGAGAAGCCATGGAGAACGTTATGCTGGCTGCAGCATTGTTCAGCATGACCAGTTTGGTGGTGGGTCAGTGATGGTCTGGGGAGGCATATCCATGGAGGGACGCACAGACCTCTACAGGCTAGACAACGGCACCTTGACTGCCATTAGGTATCAGGATAAAATCCTTGAACCCATTGTCAGACCCTATGCTGGTGCAGTGGGTCCTGGGTTCCTCCTGGTGCACGACAATGCCCGGCCTCATGTGGCAAGACCATGTAGGCAGTTCCTGGAGGATGAAGGAATTGATACCATTGACTGCCCCCCACGCTCCCCTGACCTAAATCCAACAGAACACCTCTGGGACATTATGTTTCGTCCATTCGATGCCACCAGGTTGCACCTCAGACTGTCCAGAAGCTCAGTGATACCCTGGTCCAGATCTGAGAGGAGATCCCCCAGGACACCATCTGTGGTCTCATTAGGACCATGCCCCAACATTGTCAAGCATGCATACAACCATGTGGGGGCCATACAAACTACTGAGTATGATACTGTTACTGTAATGAAATTTCAGCAAAATGGACTAGCCTGCTGCATCATTTTTCACTTTGATTTTCGGGGGTGTCTTTGAATTCAGCCCTCTGTAGGTTTTCATGGAAATTTCATTTCCATTAAACGATGTGGCATCCTTTCATTCCTAACACATTACCCAGTCTACTTCAGTATATATATATATTTTCCCCATTGATATCTGATGTGTTTTCAGTGTTCCTTTAATTTTTTTGAGCAGTGTATATGTGTGATAATTTTTTATTCACAAATTTTTTTTTACGGCTTTTTCAGTTACGGCTCCTATCATCCACAACCATCATATATAAATACAATCCTGTCTTTGCATTTATCTCCTTTTCTTTTCCTCTCCTCTCTACGACTCCTCACATTAAATACGGACTTCACTCGCCCCCCAGTCCTGCCACTTCCACTAGCCTCTAGTTTGGGGGAGTGGTTCTTTTCCCCTGTGCCTCTGGGTGGGGCAGGTCACCTAATGCACTGGGGGTGGGGTGTCACAGAAACTCTCACACACGCGTACCCTGTCCCAGACACTCTCACACACGCGTACCCTGCCGCAGACACTCTCACACACGCGTACCCTACCACAGACAGTCTCACACACGCGTACCCAGCCACAGACACTCTCACACACACGTACCCTGCCACAGACACTCTCACACACGCGTACCCTGCCACAGACACTCTCACACACGCGTACCCTGTCGCAGACACTCTCACACACGCGTACCCTGCCACAGACACTCTCACACACACGTACCCTGCCACAGACACTCTCACACACACGTACCCTGCCACAGACACTCTCACACACGCGTACCCAGCCACAGACACTCTCACACACACGTACCCTGCCACAGACACTCTCACACACGCGTACCCTGTCGCAGACACTCTCACACACGCGTACCCTGCCACAGACACTCTCACACACACGTACGCTCCCACAGACACTCTCACACACACGTACCCTACCACAGACAGTCTCACACACACGTACCCTACCACAGACACTCTCACACACGCGTACCCTGCCGCAGACACTCTCACACATGCGTACCCTGTCGCAGACACTCTCACACACGCGTACCCTGCCGCAGACACTCTCACACACACGTACCCTGCCACAGACACTCTCACACACACGTATCCTGCCACAGACACTCTCACACACGCGTACCCTGCCACAGACACTCTCACACACGCGTACCCTGCCACAGACACTCTCACACACGCGTACCCTGCCACAGACACTCTCACACACGCGTACCCTGCCTCAGACACTCTCACACACACGTATCCTGCCTCAGACACTCTCACACACACGTATCCTGCCACAGACACTCTCACACACACGTATCCTGCCGCAGACACTCTCACACACGCGTACCCTGCCGCAGACACTCTCACACACGCGTACCCTGCCGCAGACACTCTCACACACGCGTACCCTGTCGCAGACACTCTCACACACGCGTACCCTGCCGCAGACACTCTCACACACGCGTACCCTGCCGCAGACACTCTCACACACGCGTACCCTGTCGCAGACACTCTCACACACGCGTACCCTGCCTCAGACACTCTCACAGACGCGTACCCTGCCTGCAGACACTCTCACACACGCGTACCCTGCCGCAGACACTCTCACACACGCGTACCCTGTCGCAGACACTCTCACACACGCGTACCCTGCCTCAGACACTCTCACACACGCGTACCCTGCCACAGACACTCTCACACACACTGCATTATATGCGAGTCCGCTATATCCGATGCTTTTTCTGCATGTAATTAAAGGTGCACAACGGGCAGTCCTCGTCTGTTATAGACGATATTCCGTTATAAGCGAGTCCATTATAACAGGATTATACTGCACCTTCGACTCCACCTAGCAGACATACTTATGAGGGGATTGAGGTATGGACGTTTTGAAAGGTATGACAGAAAGAAGCTTTTTCTGTCAGTTACTTAAAATGTTAGTGCAGGAGTTTGCAAAACATTATACAACTTTGACTGGAATCAAATTCAACTATATGATGAAACAAAAATGCTTTTTGGCAATAAACATTCAAAGTGGGTTTAGCGTAAAAAGAAGGATGGCTATAATGAAATGAACCTTATCCCAACTGTAAGATATGGTGGAGGTTCTGTGATGTTGTGGAACTGTTTTTCCTCCAAAAACCCTGGAAACCTTGTTAGGGTACATGGCAGTATGGGGTCCATGAAATACCAGGACATTTTATATCAAAATTTGGCTGCTGCTGCCAGGAAACAAAAACTGGGGCTTCATTGGATCTTCCAGCAGGACGGTGATCCTAAGCACATGTCCAAATCAACATTAAAATGTCAGCTGACCGCAGAATCAAGCTTCTGCCATGGCCATCTCAGTCCCCTGACCTGAACCCCACTGAAAACCTGTGGGCTGAGCTGAAGAGGAGAGTGTACAAGAGAGGGCCGAGGACCCTGGGTGATCTGGAGAGATTCTGTAAAGAGGAATGGTCTCAGATGCCCTGCTCTGTATTCTCCAACCTTATAAAATGTTATAGGAGACTCAGTGCTGTTATACTGGCAAAGGGAGGCTGTAAAGAGTATTAAAAGCAAATACGACACTGTATTTGTACTAAATGGTGGTAAGTTAAGCATGCCCTTTACTGTGAACACCCGTGTAAAATAATCATTAAACTCATTTACTATATAAATTTTAATTTTCAATTATAAGGCCCTTACTATCCTGCAGATGAGTGATTTCAGCTTTTAGAGCTCTTTTGGAGTTAAAATATTGGAAGAAACTTTTAATGTCATCCTTAACCTCCAATGCAATCTTACTTTCGACATTCCACTTACTGTAGCGAGTCTAATGTTATTTTTTAAGTCAACCTGTAGACTTAGATACTCCTGCTTTATTTTGAAATCACTAGCTATGTTCCGCCTTATTATCTCCAGCGTACAGTGTGAAATACCCAGTAATACTCACCTCACTACCCACAGTTTACAGTGTGGAATACCCAGTAAGACTGACCTCAGTAACTCCAGTTTACAGTGTGGAATACCCAGTCAGACTGACCTCAGTATCTCCAGTTTACAGTGTGGAATACTCAGTAAGACTGACCTCAGTAACTCCAGTTTACAGTGTGGAATACCCAGTCAGACTGACCTCAGTATCTCCAGTTTACAGTGTGGAATACCCAGTCAGACTGACCTCAGTATCTCCAGTTTACAGTGTAAGTCCTCCAGTCCAACAGAGAGCAGCTTCACTCCTGAGTCCTGCAGGTCATTGTCACTCAGGTCCAGCTCTCTCAGGGGGGAAGAGTTTGATCTGAGAGCTGAAGCCAGTGCCTCACAGCATTTCTCTGTGATTTCACACCGGCCAACCCTTAAAAAAATTAAACACTTTTAAATCCACTTTTTACACTGCAGCACTGTATTCAAATGAGGAGAATAAGGGCCATGACATAATGGATTTTCAGAAAACAATTAAATTATTAAAAATCATTTTAACAATCATTCCTTCTGTTTGGTGTCCATTATTTTTTTGTCCATAACACGTTAAAGTCAACATGTTTATCTGTAACAGTGCCGTTAACTTTGCTAACCAACACAAATGTTTTGCATGGATTATATGGTTGAATGGATATTTCCTGCTTCACTGCTTAATTATTTCTAGCATGGATCGAGGGCTGATAAGATTGTGGGATATAAGGAAGTAGGAGAAGAAAACAGAAGCTGTTTGTGTTTGTTTATTATGTAACTGCTGAAAGGCATTGTGGGTTTTCTTGGTGTCCAGTTACTTTTGTGCAAAATGCATATTCTGTACTCACTGTAGCTTCTCCAGTTTACAGCTGAGATCCTACAGTACAGCAGAGAGCAGCCACCACACAATACTGACCTCAGTATCCCCAGTTTACAGTATAGAATATCCAGTAATACTGGCCTCAGTATCTCCAGTTTAGAGTGTAGAATACCCAGTAATACTGACCTCAATATCTCCAGTTTACAGTGTAAATCCCCCAGTGCAGTAGAGAGCAGCTTCACTCCTGAATCCTTCAGGTTATTATCACTCAGGTCCAGCTCTCTCAGGGGGGAAGAGTTTGATCTTAGAGCTGAAGACAGCACTTCACAGTGTTTATCTATGAGATCACAGCTGTTCAGCCTGAAACAGAAAACACTTTAAGACACATATACACATCCTACACATTAGTAAAATACAAAGCATTACAATAAGCATTTGTTTTCAGTATAATTAGCAGCAGAGCTTACACTTCAAAATGAATTATAGTCTGCAGAGTGTTCTGTGCGTCTGACAATCTGCTGCAGTCATATGATCACTAATTGTGAGCTACATACAAAGCAAGATAACAGAAGGATTCATGATTTGCTTTCAGTTCAGCTTTCTAGCCAAAGATTCTGAAGCAGTTAAAAAGAAACATTGCGCAGAATTTCACAAGCATTGTCCCTTACAGTAACCATGCGTTCGCCATTCTTGTAAGTTCAGTATTGTCACATCACCAACTTCTATCTTTGAGTCAGCAGCCAGAATGTCAGCCATTCAAGTGCAGCTTTCTGGTGGGAATTTTGAGCTTCCCATTTCGTGTCTGAGTCTCAGGCACGGCTATAAGTGTGTCCCTGACCCGCCGTCTCGGTGGAGGACTCTCTGCTCGCGGTCGGTGAAGTAGTTGGAGCCGCTAATGTTGTTTCAGCTTCCCGAATGAACAAAACTATTGTGATCTTTTTAAAAGACGTTTCCATGGTTGATGACCTCATAGAAAGTGGTCTCAACATTAAAGATGAATTCGTACAGATATTGCCTTTATGAAGCCCGTCAAAAAAAGTTGGTTTATCTAATGTTCCCCCATTTATTAGAAATTAACTACTGTCCAACATTCAGGGGCGCTACGGGAAGTTGGTGACCCCGATTAGGATGATTCCTGTCTTTTAGGCGGCAAACATTTATGATTCTTAATGCGCCGCAGGAAGTCCTGGACGTGTCTGTTAAGATCACAGTGGAGGGGAAAGTTTATATAATTTTAACAGCTCTGAGAGTGTGAAGTGTTTTGCGTGCGGTGGTTTTGGGCATGTGTGGCAGGCCTGCCCGTGAGGGGACCCCCCCGGGGGGAGCGCGAGGAGGGGCGCGAGGCCCCGGCGCTGGTGCGGGACACCGAGCACCGCGGGGGCGCCGATACTGTAGTAACGGACTTGGACTCAGACCGTGGGGACCGGGAGGACGAGCCCCCCCTGCCCGTAGTCACTGCCCCCACCCCCGCTCCCGAGCCACGCCGGGATGGCGGACTGACAGAGGAGCCCGGCCCGGACACAGCAGGGCCTGCTGGCGGCGGCGTGGTGAGTGACTCCGCTCCCGCTGAGACAGCGGGCTGACAGAGGAGCCCGGCCCGGACGCAGCAGGGCCCGCTGGCGGAGGCGCGGTGAGTGACTCCGCTCCCGCTGAGACAGCGGGCTGACAGAGGAGCCCGGTCCGGACACAGCAGGGCCCGCTGGCGGCAGCGCGGTGAGTGACTCCGCTCCCGCTGAGACGGCGGGCTGACAGAGGAGCCCGGCCCGGACGCAGCAGGGCCTGCTGGGGGCAGCGCGGTGAGTGACTCCGCTCCCGGTGAGACGGCGGGCTGGCAGAGGAGCCCGGCCCGGACGCAGCAGGGCCCGCTGGCGGCGACGCGGTAAGTGACTCCGCTCCCGCTGAGACAGCGGGCTGGCAGAGGATCCCGGCCCGGACGCAGCAGGGCCTGCTGGCAGCAGCGCGGTGAGTGACTCCGCACCTGCTGAGCCCGGCACTGACCCATCTGTAGACACACCGCAGTGGAACATCCTGAGCCTGAGCTGGACCTGCACTTACTGGATTCTGATAAAGATCATGAGGACGTAGAGAGTTTGGCTGATGACTTGGAAGACTCACAGGCCTCCATGGACTCCAGCACCCCTGTAGGTAGGACCAAGGTTTACTCTTTTGAGCAGATCTGTTTCTTTCTGGGCAGCACTAAAGGCCAGAGAAAACCTAAGATAGAGTCCTATTTCCCTGATTTGAAACTGTTTTTAGCTTCATGTACGATGGCGATGAGGAAATGTACTTTGGACGAGCTTGATAAACAGAAATCGGTGCAGCTTAAAGAAGCTGATGAGCACTGTTAGGAGTGTTACGCCACCGCTAGCAGTACAGTGGGTTTATGTTCTATGTTTCTTGTCCTTTATCAGCTCTTTTTACCAGTTTTATGGCTTCGTTGATTTTTGACTCGCTAAATATTAACGGGTGTCGCAATGCTACTAAAAGAGCTGCGTTGTTTGATTATATTGCTGTAAAAAAAGGTAGATGTTGTGTTTTTACAAGAGACACACAGTGATGAGGGGAACCAGGCTCAGTGGCGGGCTGACTGGGGCGGCCAGGTTGTTTTTAGTCATGGCTCTTCTGTCAGTGCTGGAGTCGCTCTGCTGTTCTCACAGAGGGTCCCAGTCCTGCGACCGGTGGTTACAGAAGTTGTACCTGGGAGGCTCCTGCGTGTTCAGTTTTACCTGCATGACCTGTTGTGTATGAACCAAATGTAGGCTCAGAACGGGTGGCCTTTTTTACAGATTTACATACGTTCTTAGAGACACTGTCACAGGAGAGCGTTGTGGTTCTGGCTGGTGATTTTAATTCTACTCTGGAGCACGTGCTCGACAGGAATCGCGAGGATCCTCACCCTGGTTCAGCTTCTGTTCTGCAATCTGTTATTGAACACCATGGTCTGACTGATGTGTGGAGAGACCATTTCCCAAAGTGCAGACAGTGTACCTGGGTGAAGGTGAACTCTAACATGGTGTCTGCTGCTCGGCTGGACAGCTTTTATATAAACTATCGGAATAAGGGCAGGTTTTTAAGCTGTGGCATCGCTCCCTTCCCTCTCTCCGATCATCATTTTGTTTCTGTCACTTTCTCTTGCACTGATTTCTCCTCACAACATTGTTACTGGAGTTTTAGTAATAAATTAGTTCAGGACCACAACTTTGTACGATCTTTCTCTTTCTTCTGGGAGGTGTGGAGGGAGAAAAAAAATCACAATTCAAGTCCCTCAGTCAATGGTGGGATGTCGGAAAAGTGCAAATTAAGCTCTTCTGCCAGAACTATGCTGCATATTTCCAGATTGAACTACAGAACCGGTTTAAAAGACTGGAGGATGAGATCTTGCGGCTGTGCACAGGAGCAGAGCCTGGCAGGGTGGGAGATGCTGAGGCCCTGCAGAGGAACCGACTCCTGTTGAAAGACCTTCTGGTGGAGAGAGGGGCTGGAGCGTTGGCCCGGGCCGCTATACGAAGGAGACTGATATGGACGCCCCCACCGCGTATTTCTTTGGATTGGAGACGCACAGGGAAGAGAGAAAGACCTTTCGGCACTTGATCCTCCCCGATGGGCGTAGTACGTTTGACAAGCATGAGATTTTAACACTCAATAGCCTTTTATGAGACCCTGTTCTGTGCTGAGGCCTGTGATCAGTCAGTGGCTGATCAGTTTCTTTGGGACTTACCAAGTCTCTCAGTCGCAGACAGACATGAGCTGGAAGAGCCTTTGACTCTGACAGAACTTACTGCTGCTGTCCCTGAGCAGTCAGTCAGGAAAGCACCAGGCCTGGACGGACTGACCGCGGAATTTTATAAATGTTTCTGGCCCCTGATTGGTGAAGACTTGTTCTGTGTTTTTCAAGAAAGTGTTGATATGGGCCTTCTTCCATCCAGCTGCCGGAGGGCTGTTCTAACGCTGCTGCCCAAGAAGGGGGATCTGGGAGTTCTGAAGAACTGGCGGCCGGTCTCGCTTCTCGGTGTGGATTATAAGATCTTGTCCAAAGCTCTGACTAACCGGCTGAAAACATGTGTTTCAACCATCATTCACTGGGATCAGTCTTACTGTGTACCAGGGCGTTCAATTTTTGATAACCTTTTTTTAGCTAGAGATCTTTTGTCCTTTGTGTCAGAACGAGGTTTGGACGCAGGTCTGGTCTCTTTAGATCAGGAAAAGGCATTTGACAGAGTGGACCACACCTTTCTGTTTAAGACCCTTCAAGCTTTTGGTTTTGGTCCAAAGATTGTTTCTTACATTAGACTCTTGTACCCCAATGTGTGGAGCCTCCTGACCATTAATGGCTCTCTCACCAGGCCTTTTCCTGTCACCAGGGGGATACGGCAGGGCTGTGGGTTGTCTGGGCTGCTGTACTCACTGGCGGTGGAGCCGCTGCTTCAGGCTTTTCGAAGGCGTCTCCAGGGAGCACCGGTACCTGGCATCAGCCTTGGGGGAGGAGTGACTGTTACACTTACTGCTTATGCAGATGACGTCACTGTTTTTATCAGGTCCAACACGGATATGGAGGTGCCTACAGCACTTCTTGGTGATTTCCAGCGTGCCTCTTCCGCTCGCGTCAACTGGAGCAAAAGCGCCACGTACCTGCTGGGCCAGTGGTCCAGGCGGGGCCCTCCTCAGCTGCCACAGCAGTGCGTATGGGGCAAGGATGGCATCAGAATACTGGGTCTTTACCTGAGAACTGAGCGCTTCATGGAAAAGAATTGGAGCGGATTGGTTGACAGGATTACTGGACGACTTCAGCGTTGGAGGTGGATTCCGCCCCAGCTCTCATATCGAGGGAGAGTGCTGGTGATTAACAGTTTGGCCGCCTCCATGATGTGGCACCGACTCATGGTGCCGGATCCTCCGATGGACCTGCTGCATCAGGTCCAGAAGGGGTTTACTGATATCTTCTGGAATGGGCACCACTGGCTCCTTTGGGGATTCTTCATTTGCCAGTGTCTGAAGGAGGGCAGGGCCTGGTTCATCTGCTGAGCGAGGTCAGGGGGATGAGGCTCCAGTGGGCACAGACACTGCTTTACAGCACCGAACACCTGCCGTGGATGCATGTGGCCCTCGCCCTGCTCTGCAGCTGCGGAGGCCTTGCATATGATAAACAAATGTTTTTACTTTCTGGAGATGCACTTCAGCTTATTGGAGTGAGTGGTTTTTATGCTGCGGTGCTGAACGCTTGGCGCTTGTTCCGGGTGGCACGGATGGAGAATGACCACTATGGCCTCGAGGAACCATTGTTTAATGATTCCTTTGTTTCCTCGCGGCTGAAACTTACAAATTCAGTCGATAAGATACTTGTGGAGTTGGGGGTCACAAGGGTAAAACATACTTTACATGCTGAGTCTGGACACTTTTTGTCACCTGACTCACTTGCTACCCAAGTGGGGTTCCGGTCTGTGACGCTGCATGGGAACCTTTTACATGCACTTGAAGGTTCTTCCCTTCAGTGACCCCCCCACACACAATTACTGATAATAATAAATGTGTAAAATAATAAAACTGATTATCATAGATTATAGATCATAGATTATTATATGCGGTGGGGAAAGGATGCGTTTTCAGCCTAGTTTTGAAAGTACTGAGACATTCAGTAGCTCTCAGGTTTTCTGGGAGAGAGTTCCAGAGTTTGGGAACATAGTGACTAAAAGCTGCCCCCTCCCTCCCCAGCCGGGTTTTAGGAATAATCAGTAAATTACTGCCGGATGATCCGACTGATCTGCCTGGGACATACCATACAGTCGTGTTACTGAGGCAGGACAGAGCTAAACAACGTAAATATTTACAAATTAGCAAATGAACTTTAAAATCAATCCTAGAAGCCAGAGGAAGCCAGTGCAGGGATGTGAGAGCAGGTGTGATGTGATCCCTCTGACTGGTGCGTGTTAACACTCCGCCAGCGGCATTCTGGGCCCGTCGTAGATGTGATCGCTGTGACTGGTGCGTGTTAACACTCCGCCGGCGGCAATCCGGGCCCGTCGTACATGTGATCCCTGTGACTGGTGCGTGTTAACACTCCGCCGGCGGCAATCCGGGCCCGTCGTAGATGTGATCCCTGTGACTGGTGCGTGTTAACACTCCGCCGGCGGCAATCCGGGCCCGTCGTAGATGTGATCCCTGTGACTGGTGCGTGTTAACACTCCGCCGGCGGCAATCCGGGCCCGTCGTAGATGTGATCCCTGTGACTGGTGCGTGTTAACACTCCGCCAGCGGCATTCTGGGCCCGTCGTAGATGTGATCCCTGTGACTGGTGCGTGTTAACACTCCGCCGGCGGCATTCTGGGCCCGTCGTAGATGTGATCCCTCTGACTGGTGATGTTAACACTCCGCCGGCGGCATTCTGGGCCCGTTGTAGATGTGATCCCTGTGACCGGTGCGTGTTAACACTCCGCCGGCGGCATTCTGGGCCCGTTGTAGATGTGATCCCTGTGACTGGTGCGTGTTAACACTCCGCCGGCGGCATTCTGGGCCCGTTGTAGATGTGATCCCTGTGACTGGTGCGTGTTAACACTCCGCCGGCGGCATTCTGGGCCCGTTGTAGATGTGATCCCTGTGACTGGTGCGTGTTAACACTCCGCCGGCGGCATTCTGGGCCCGTTGTAGATGTGATCCCTCTGACTGGTGCGTGTTAACACTCCGCCGGCGGCATTCTGGGCCCGTTGTAGATGTGATCCCTCTGACTGGTGCGTGTTAACACTCCGCCGGCGGCATTCTGGGCCCGTTGTAGATGTGATCGCTGTGACTGGTGCGTGTTAACACTCCGCCGGCGGCATTCTGGACCCGTTGTAGATGTGATCCCTGTGACTGGTGCGTGTTAACACTCCGCCGGCGACATTCTGGGCCCGTTGTAGATGTGATCCCTCTGACTGGTGCGTGTTAACACTCCGCCGGCGGCATTCTGGACCCGTTGTAGATGTGATTCCTCTGACTGGTGCGTGTTAACACTCCGCCGGCGGCATTCTGGGCCCGTTGTAGATGTGATCGCTGTGACTGGTGCGTGTTAACACTCCGCCGGCGGCATTCTGGACCCGTTGTAGATGTGATCCCTGTGACTGGTGCGTGTTAACACTCCGCCGGCGACATTCTGGGGCCGTTGTAGATGTGATCCCTCTGACTGGTGCGTGTTAACACTCCTCCAGTGGCATTCTGGGCCCGTCGTAGATGTGATCCCTGTGACTGGTGCGTGTTAACACTCCGCCGGCGGAAATCCGGGCCCGTCGTAGATGTGATCCCTGTGACTGGTGCGTGTTAACACTCCGCCGGCGGCAATCCGGGCCCGTCGTAGATGTGATCCCTGTGACTGGTGCGTGTTAACACTCCGCCGGCGGCAATCCGGGCCCGTCGTAGATGTGATCCCTGTGACTGGTGCGTGTTAACACTCCGCCGGCGGCAATCCGGGCCCGTCGTAGATGTGATCCCTGTGACTGGTGCGTGTTAACACTCCGCCGGCGGCAATCCGGGCCCGTCGTAGATGTGATCCCTGTGACTGGTGCGTGTTAACACTCCGCCGGCGGCAAACCGGGCCCGTCGTAGATGTGATCCCTGTGACTGGTGCGTGTTAACACTCCGCCGGCGGCATTCTGGGCCCGTTGTAGATGTGATCCCTCTGACTGGTGCGTGTTAACACTCCGCCGGCGGCATTCTGGGCCCGTTGTAGATGTGATCCCTCTGACTGGTGCGTGTTAACACTCCGCCAGCGGCATTCTGGGCCCGTTGTAGATGTGATCCCTGTGACCGGTGCGTGTTAACACTCCGCCAGCGGCATTCTGGGCCCGTTGTAGATGTGATCCCTGTGCCTGGTGCGTGTTAACACTCCGCCAGCGGCATTCTGGGCCCGTTGTAGATGTGATCCCCGTGACTGGTGCGTGTTAACACTCCCCTAGCGGCATTCTGGGCCCGTTGTAGATGTGATCCCTGTGACTGGTGCGTGTTAACACTCCGCCAGCGGCATTCTGGGCCCGTCGTAGATGTGATCCCCGTGACTGGTGCGTGTTAACACTCCCCTAGCGGCATTCTGGGCCCGTTGTAGATGTGATCCCAGTGACCGGTGCGTGTTAACACTCCGCCAGCGGCATTCTGGGCCCGTCGTAGATGTGATCCCCGTGACTGGTGCGTGTTAACACTCCCCTAGCGGCATCCTGGGCCCGTCGTAGATGTGATCCCTGTGAACGGTGCGTGTTAACACTCCGCCAGCGGCATTCTGGGCCCGTTGTAGATGTGATCCCCGTGACTGGTGCGTGTTAACACTCCCCTAGCGGCATTCTGGGCCCGTTGTAGATGTGATCCCTGTGACTGGTGCGTGTTAACACTCCGCCAGCGGCATTCTGGGCCCGTCGTAGATGTGATCCCCGTGACTGGTGCGTGTTAACACTCCCCTAGCGGCATTCTGGGCCCGTTGTAGATGTGATCCCTGTGACCGGTGCGTGTTAACACTCCGCCAGCGGCATTCTGGGCCCGTCTTAGATGTGATCCCCGTGACTGGTGCGTGTTAACACTCCCCTAGCGGCATTCTGGGCCCGTTGTAGATGTGATCCCTGTGACCGGTGCGTGTTAACACTCCGCCAGCGGCATCCTGGGCCCGTCGTAGATGTGATCCCTGTGAACGGTGCGTGTTAACACTCCGCCAGCGGCATTCTGGGCCCGTTGTAGATGTGATCCCTGTGCCTGGTGCGTGTTAACACTCCGCCAGCGGCATTCTGGGCCCGTTGTAGATGTGATCCCTGTGACTGGTGCGTGTTAACACTCCGCCAGCGGCATTCTGGACCCGTTGTAGATGTGATCCCTGTGACTGGTGCGTGTTAACACTCCGCCAGCGGCATTCTGGGCCCGTCGTAGATGTGATCCCTGTGACCGGTGCGTGTTAACACTCCGCCAGCGGCATTCTGGGCCCGTTGTAGATGTGATCCCTCTGACTGGTGCGTGTTAACACTCCGCCGGCGGCAATCCGGGCCCGTCGTAGATGTGATCCCTGTGACTGGTGCGTGTTAACACTCCGCCGGCGGCAATCCGGGCCCGTCGTAGATGTGATCCCTGTGACTGGTGCGTGTTAACACTCCGCCGGCGGCATTCTGGGCCCGTTGTAGATGTGATCCCTGTGACTGGTGCGTGTTAACACTCAGCCGGCGGCATTCTGGGCCCGTTGTAGATGTGATCCCTGTGACTGGTGCGTGTTAACACTCCGCCGGCGGCATTCTGGGCCCGTTGTAGATGTGATCCCTGTGACTGGTGCGTGTTAACACTCCCCTAGCGGCATTCTGGGCCCGTTGTAGATGTGATCCCTGTGACCGGTGCGTGTTAACACTCCGCCAGCGGCATTCTGGGCCCGTCGTAGATGTGATCCCCGTGACTGGTGCGTGTTAACACTCCCCTAGCGGCATCCTGGGCCCGTCGTAGATGTGATCCCTGTGAACGGTGCGTGTTAACACTCCGCCAGCGGCATTCTGGGCCCGTTGTAGATGTGATCCCCGTGACTGGTGCGTGTTAACACTCCCCTAGCGGCATTCTGGGCCCGTTGTAGATGTGATCCCTGTGACCGGTGCGTGTTAACACTCCACCAGCGGCATTCTGGGCCCGTTGTAGATGTGATCCCTGTGACCGGTGCGTGTTAACACTCCGCCAGCGGCATTCTGGACCCGTTGTAGATGTGATACCTGTGACCGGTGCGTGTTAACACTCCACCAGCGGCATTCTGGGCCCGTTGTAGATGTGATCCCTGTGACCGGTGCGTGTTAACACTCCGCCAGCGGCATTCTGGACCCGTTGTAGATGCGATCCCCGTGACTGGTGCGTATTAACACTCCGCCAGCGGCATTCTGGGCCCGTTGTAGATGCGATCCCTGTGACTGGTGCGTGTTAACACTCCCCTAGCGGCATTCTGGGCCCGTTGTAGATGTGATCCCTGTGACCGGTGCGTGTTAACACTCCGCCAGTGGCATTCTGGGCCCGTTGTAGATGCGATCCCTGTGACTGGTGCGTGTTAACACTCCCCTAGCGGCATTCTGGGCCCGTTGTAGATGTGATCCCTGTGACCGGTGCGTGTTAACACTCCACCAGCGGCATTCTGGGCCCGTTGTAGATGTGATCCCTGTGACCGGTGCGTGTTAACACTCCGCCAGCGGCATTCTGGACCCGTTGTAGATGCGATCCCCGTGACTGGTGCGTATTAACACTCCGCCAGCGGCATTCTGGGCCCGTTGTAGATGCGATCCCTGTGACTGGTGCGTGTTAACACTCCGCCAGCGGCATTCTGGGCCCGTTGTAGATGTGATCCCTGTGACCGGTGCGTGTTAACACTCCGCCAGCGGCATTCTGGACCCGTTGTAGATGCGATCCCCGTGACTGGTGCGTGTTAACACTCCGCCAGCGGCATTCTGGGCCCGTCGTAGATGTGATCCCCGTGACTGGTGCGTGTTAACACTCCGCCAGCGGCATTCTGGGCCCGTCGTAGATGTGATCCCCGTGACTGGTGCGTGTTAACACTCCGCCGGCGGCATTCTGGGCCCGTTGTAGATGTGATCCCTGTGACTGGTGCGTGTTAACACTCCGCCGGCGGCATCCTGGGCCCGTTGTAGATGTGATCCCCGTGACTGGTGCGTGTTAACACTCCGCCGGCGGCATTCTGGGCCCGTTGTAGATGTGATCCCCGTGACTGGTGCGTGTTAACACTCCGCCGGCGGCATCCTGGGCCCGTTGTAGATGTGATCCCCGTGACTGGTGCGTGTTAACACTCCGCCGGCGGCATTCTGGGCCCGTTGTAGATGTGATCCCTCTGACTGGTGCGTGTTAACACTCCGCCGGCGGCATTCTGGACCCGTTGTAGATGTGATCCCTCTGATTGGTGCGTGTTAACACTCCGCCGGCGGCATTCTGGGCCCGTTGTAGATGTGATCGCTGTGACTGGTGCGTGTTAACACTCCGCCGGCGGCATTCTGGACCCGTTGTAGATGTGATCCCTGTGACTGGTGCGTGTTAACACTCCGCCGGCGACATTCTGGGCCCGTTGTAGATGTGATCCCTCTGACTGGTGCGTGTTAACACTCCGCCGGCGGCAATCCGGGCCCGTCGTAGATGTGATCCCTGTGACTGGTGCGTGTTAACACTCCGCCGGCGGCAATCCGGGCCCGTCGTAGATGTGATCCCTGTGACTGGTGCGTGTTAACACTCCGCCGGCGGCATTCTGGGCCCGTTGTAGATGTGATCCCTGTGACTGGTGCGTGTTAACACTCCGCCGGCGGCATTCTGGGCCCGTTGTAGATGTGATCCCTCTGACCGGTGCGTGTTAACACTCCGCCGGCGGCATTCTGGGCCCGTTGTAGATGTGATCCCTGTGACCGGTGCGTGTTAACACTCCGCCAGCGGCATTCTGGGCCCGTTGTGGATGTGATCCCTGTGCCTGGTGCGTGTTAACACTCCGCCAGCGGCATTCTGGGCCCGTTGTAGATGTGATCCCTGTGACTGGTGCGTGTTAACACTCCGCCAGCGGCATTCTGGGCCCGTTGTAGATGTGATCCCTGTGACTGGTGCGTGTTAACACTCCGCCAGCGGCATTCTGGGCCCGTTGTAGATGTGATCCCTGTGACCGGTGCGTGTTAACACTCCCCTAGCGGCATTCTGGGCCCGTTGTAGATGTGATCCCTGTGACCGGTGCGTGTTAACACTCCGCCAGCGGCATTCTGGGCCCGTCGTAGATGTGATCCCCGTGACTGGTGCGTGTTTACACTCCCCTAGCGGCATTCTGGGCCCGTTGTAGATGTGATCCCTGTGACTGGTGCGTGTTAACACTCCGCCAGCGGCATTCTGGGCCCGTTGTAGATGTGATCCCCGTGACTGGTGCGTGTTAACACTCCCCTAGCGGCATTCTGGGCCCGTGGTAGATGTGATCCCTGTGACTGGTGCGTGTTAACACTCCGCCAGCGGCATTCTGGGCCCGTCGTAGATGTGATCCCCGTGACTGGTGCGTGTTAACACTCCGCCAGCGGGATTCTGGGACCGTTGTAGATGTGATCCCCGTGACTGGTGCGTGTTAACACTCCCCTAGCGGCATTCTGGGCCCGTTGTAGATGTGATCCCCGTGACTGGTGCGTGTTAACACTCCCCTAGCGGCATTCTGGGCCCGTTGTAGATGTGATCCCCGTGACTGGTGCGTGTTAACACTCCGCCAGCGGCATTCTGGGCCCGTTGTAGATGTGATCCCCGTGACTGGTGCGTGTTAACACTCCCCTAGCGGCATTCTGGGCCCGTTGTAGATGTGATCCCTGTGACTGGTGCGTGTTAACACTCCGCCAGCGGCATTCTGGGCCCGTTGTAGATGTGATCCCTCTGACTGGTGCGTGTTAACACTCCGCCAGCGGCATTCTGGGCCCGTCGTAGATGTGATCCCCGTGACTGGTGCGTGTTAACACTCCCCTAGCGGCATTCTGGGCCCGTTGTAGATGTGATCCCTGTGACCGGTGCGTGTTAACACTCCGCCAGCGGCATTCTGGGCCCGTCGTAGATGTGATCCCCGTGACTGGTGCGTGTTAACACTCCCCTAGCGGCATTCTGGGCCCGTTGTAGATGTGATCCCTGTGACTGGTGCGTGTTAACACTCCGCCAGCGGCATTCTGGGCCCGTTGTAGATGTGATCCCTGTGACTGGTGCGTGTTAACACTCCGCCAGCGGCATTCTGGGCCCGTCGTAGATGTGATCCCCGTGACCGGTGCGTGTTAACACTCCGCCAGCGGCATCCTGGGCCCGTCGTAGATGTGATCCCTGTGAACGGTGCGTGTTAACACTCCGCCAGCGGCATTCTGGGCCCGTTGTAGATGTGATCCCTGTGACTGGTGCGTGTTAACACTCCGCCAGCGGCATTCTGGGCCCGTCGTAGATGTGATCCCCGTGACCGGTGCGTGTTAACACTCCGCCAGCGGCATTCTGGGCCCGTTGTAGATGTGATCCCTGTGACCGGTGCGTGTTAACACTCCGCCAGCGGCATTCTGGGCCCGTTGTAGATGTGATCCCTGTGCCTGGTGCGTGTTAACACTCCGCCAGCGGCATTCTGGGCCCGTTGTAGATGTGATCCCCGTGACTGGTGCGTGTTAACACTCCGCCAGCGGCATTCTGGGCCCGTCGTAGATGTGATCCCTGTGACCGGTGCGTGTTAACACTCCGCCAGCGGCATTCTGGGCCCGTTGTAGATGTGATCCCTGTGACCGGTGCGTGTTAACACTCTGCCAGCGGCATTCTGGGCCCGTTGTAGATGTGATCCCCGTGACTGGTGCGTGTTAACACTCCCCTAGCGGCATTCTGGGCCTGTTGTAGATGTGATCCCTGTGACCGGTGCGTGTTAACACTCCGCCAGCGGCATTCTGGGCCCGTTGTAGATGTGATCCCCGTGACTGGTGCGTGTTAACACTCCCCTAGCGGCATTCTGGGCCCGTCGTAGATGTGATCCCTGTGACCGGTGCGTGTTAACACTCCGCCAGCGGCATTCTGGGCCCGTTGTAGATGTGATCCCTGTGACTGTTGCGTGTTAACACTCCGCCAGCGGCATTCTGGGCCCGTTGTAGATGTGATCCCTGTGACTGGTGCGTGTTAACACTCCGCCAGCGGCATTCTGGGCCCGTTGTAGATGTGATCCCTGTGACTGGTGCGTGTTAACACTCCGCCAGCGGCATTCTGGGCCCGTTGTAGATGTGATCCCTGTGACTGTTGCGTGTTAACACTCCGCCAGCGGCATTCTGGGCCCGTTGTAGATGTGATCCCTGTGACTGGTGCGTGTTAACACTCCGCCAGCGGCATTCTGGGCCCGTTGTAGATGTGATCCCTGTGACTGGTGCGTGTTAACACTCCGCCAGCGGCATTCTGGGCCGGTTGTAGATGTGATCCCTGTGACTGGTGCGTGTTAACACTCCGCCAGCGGCATTCTGGGCCCGTTGTAGATGTGAAATAGACAAGAGGGCATTACAGTAATCTATTCTACTAGAAACTAAAGCAGGTATTATTTTTCCCCAGCCAGCATATGACAGCAGACCCCATAACTTATGTGGAGGGACGAACGAGACAAGCACTTATGAATGTTAATTTCTGTACGAAGTAAGAAAATTGCAGACAGTCACAGCTATGAATCCCAGCCTGAGTTCTTAAAATATAAAGAACAATTAATAGTTTTTAAATGAACTCGGCCTGACTATTAATTAGTTTTAAAAGCTTGTGCGTTGTCCATTCCTACCCCTGAGCTCGGCAAAATATATTATAGGTCACCCCCCCTTTCAAGTTTCATAGTCAGGGAACCATTAACACCATTGTTATTGTGTATAGACTGCCTGGTCCCTCAACACGGCTGCACGTTCTGTTCACATCTTTAAAAAAAAAAAAGAATGATAAAATTAATGTAGAGCTATAATTATTGATCATGCATGATTCTGCAATTCATAGTCAATAGTTACATAGACAAATTTCATAGAGGTGTGCAGCCTTGTGAAGAAGATGTGTGTGTCAGTAACGCGCTCTGGCCCCATCCCTGCTAGACGTGGTGATGAAATGTACAGCAGATTATCGTCGCTGCATCGCTGGCTGTCAGAATGGTGCCCGAAAAATGCTGTGGGTTATACAGACAATTGGCAAATGTTTGGGGGTAGGTCTGGGCTTTTGAATAGGGACGGTATTCACCCCTCGTGGGCTGGTGCCGATCTCCTGTCCAAAAGCATAGCTCATAGTCTCCAGGCAAATCGCTGACTAGCCAGAGCCAAGTCCAGGCGGCAGGCAAACCGGCATAACCAACCACCTGCTAGTCGCTTAGAATCGTCACCTAGGGTTCATGTTACTGGGACTGTGTCTGTCTATTCCCCACACTTTTAATCGTGGAGGTCTATTCCAGCGTAGTGTATGTCATAATAACTTAATAATAATTAAACCAAATCCATTATTAGATAATAGGTGTAATGCAAAGCTAAAACTTGGACTTTTGAATGTAAGATCACTGGCTCCTAAGGCACTACTAATAAATGAAATGATTACTAATTTTAGTCTTGGTCCTTATGCCTTACAGAGACCTGACTTAGACCGAATGAATTCATGGCACTAAATGAATCTACTCCAGCTGATTACAGCAAAACCCTCGACCAGATGGCAAAGGTGCTGGTGCTGCTGCAATATTTAACTCTGATCTAGGAGTGTCTGAGCAAAGTGCTTATAGCTTTAGCACATTTGAAATTCTTCTTCTTAGTCTTGCGGGATGATCTCTTTGTAGTTATTCACATCCAATCACCATTCTTATTGTGTATAGACTGCCTGGTCCCTAACCTCCAATCACCATTGTTATTGTGTATAGACTGGCTGGTCCATAACCTACAATCACCATTGTTATTGTGTATAGACTACTTGGTCCTTAACCTCTAATCACCATTGTTATTGTGTATAGACCACTTGGTCCCTAACCTCTAATCATCATTGTTATTTTGTATAGACTGCCTGGTCCCTAACCTCCAATCACCATTGTTATTGTGTATAGACCGCCTTGTATCTGGAGTTTGCAGATTTTTCAAAAATCCTGTTGGTCACTATTGGCAAAACCGTGAAATTAATATTCACATGGAGAATGACAGTGATCCGTTAACAACAATGTTTTCTGCTATCCTAGACTCTGTAGGTGTTTGTCAGAATGTAGTCGGCCTACTCATGCCTGTAACCACACCCTGGATTTGATTCTTAGCCATGGTGTCCTGGTGGATCACATATCTATTATACCTCAGAATCCTCTGCTTTCAGATCATTACTTGTTAACGTTTGATATACAGTATAGCCTCCCTTCGGCTCCAGGTCCAAAGTACAGTATCAGACGTTCCATTGCCTCATTAACTACAACAGCATTTCTCAACCAAATTCCACAGTCCTTCAGCCTTACATCTGAAGCCCCGTGTGAAAATGAACTTGAACGGGTAACTGTGCACATGGAGAAATCGCTTTGCAGCACCTAGATCTTGTAGCTGCACTTAAGAAGATAAAGCATAGAGATAAGAAACCTGCCCCTGGTGCTCTGATCATACGTGTAACTTAAACAGGCTTTTAAACAGGGCCCTAAATTCCTATTTGAATCTCTGTCAAGGTTAACACAGAAATCTTCAACATTAAGCTACAGCATTAGGCTAATTCCTACAAAATTCCTGAAGGAGATTCGACCACTGATTAGCACCACCCTGTTAAATGTGTTAGACTCGTCTCTTAGGCTTGGATATGATCCAAAACCTTTTAAACTAGCTGTTATTAGACCTGAACTAAAGAAACCTTGAAAATCTTGAACCTAGTGATTTAGGAAATTATAAATCAACCTCAAATCTTCTGTTCATTTCAAAGTTCCTGGAAAAGCTGTTGCTCGCCAGCTGTCTTCTTTCCTACAGAAAAATAATGCTAATGAATTATATCAGTCTGGCTTTAGACCAAACCACAGCACAGAAACAGCTTCAGTCAAAGTAGTGAATGATTTGCTTATGGCTTCTGACAGTGGCTGTATATCTGTGTTGGTATTACTAGACTTAACTGCAGCATTCCATACTGTGGACCATAATATTGTCTTGGAGCGGCTAGAATCTGTGGTTGGCATTAAGGAGACAGCCCTCTCTTGGTTTGGCTCCTATTTAACTGATCATTATCAGTTTGTCCACGTGATCAATGAATCTTCCAAGATCGCTAAAGTCAAATATGGTGTAGTATCACAGATGAACATACGACAGGGCTGAGATTCCAGGCTGCCTGAGACAAGGCCTAGTCTGGTATGAGAGGTACTCGCTGGCCTGGGCACAAAAGGGGGATCAGTGACCCTACACACACACACACACACACACACACACACACACACACACACACAAACACACAGATAACAAGGGAGGCCAACATTCCATCTTTTATGGCACAAAGATTTCGGGACCTACAGACAGCAGAGTGGACCTCAAGGATAGGGGCCCCTCAACTTGGCACGCAACCCCCTCCCCAGACATCCTGCCTTACATACCACAGATTCACCCAACACCCTAAAGAAAGTTTTTTTTTTTAAGTTCGGCCTTTGTATTCCCTATATATTGATTTACTCATGACTACTAGACTCGATACCCAGATAGGTTTTGTTTGTGTGTCCTTAGACAATCTTGGTGTTTAGCTACCCCTGCATACATGCTCTCATGATTATCCCAGAGGAATCTTGAAACTAAAATAATGTAACCAGGTATCTTAGTGTGGCTCCTAACTATCAGAGGTTCTTTCTTTCTTTGCTTAACAAACCCCCCTTTCCCACATTCCTCTGTGGCCCTTATCTGATCTTTGTGGTCCGTTAGCACTTCTTTGTCCTCTACTATTCTGCATTAAAAGACTGAATTAATGTGCATATTATCAGTTCTGGAGAGTATATAATTAGGATAAGCCACACCAACCAAAATATGTTGTTCCCAGATGTGCAATTTAAATTGGTATGACCACAAACTAACGGCCACGTCTATCTAAAGGTAAAATGTGCTATTTAAATGTGAATATGTAATGTAATGTCTGTACAAATGATCCAAAGTAGCAACCTCTGTTGATGTATATGGATGGGATTTATTAACATGCATAATATCATAAATTGTTAATTAATACAGATTGTATGAGGTGTGACCCCCCCAGGCTGGTATGGCATGTTTGGTGTTAATCTGATGGAAAATCACTCTTGATTCCAAATCTGGTCAGTGGTTACCATGAAACTGTATGTATCAAAAGGTTACACCAGTTTAATGAAAATCATCGGTAAAGTGGTACCAGTCTAGTCATAAATACCAAAAGGACTGAAAACCTGTCAACTAGATGATCAGCCATTGCTTCAGGTGTCGAATTCCTGGTCACCCCTATTCATGAACTTTAAACCATATAACATGGCACCTCAGAACAGAGCAGGGGGAAGAAGAGAGAGGAGCAGAGGAGAACATCAGCCCCGCAGAGGGAGGAGAAGAGAAGCCCCGGGAGAAGAGCAGCCCGCGAGAAGCCCTCCTGAAGCCTGCCGGTGAAGGCCTGCTACCCAACAGAGAACTGCAACCAAGACAGAGCCTTTCACCTTAAAGCTTCACAAGGAGAGAGAATCCAAGGGGCTCCACTCCAACAACCGCTCCAGACGCCGCGCCTCCTTGGGTGCTACCATTCCCTCAGCTCATCACCTATGCAACCTACTGCCAAGACCCCCTCCACTCTGCAAACAAGTAAACCAGCTTCCTTTCATTCTAACAACCTAAGCTGTTCTGTTAACCTGCTTTATGACTTCATTGTCGTGTTTCCAGAAACTGTGCTTGCTTTGCAGAACAGTTTTTCCCTTTTAAGGTTACCCATTTTAAATCTGGTGTAGGATCACACATGCACATATCACAAAGCTTAAATTCCAGGTGGCCTGAGACAAGGCCTACCCTGGTACGAGAGGTACTCGCTGGCCTAGGCATCAAAGGGGGGTTAGTGACCCCACACACACAGACACACTTAAACACACACAGATAACAAGGGGGGCCAGCACTCCAACTTTTATTGCTCAAAGTTTTAACGACCTATAGACAGCAGAGTGGACCTCAAGGATAGGGGTCCCTCGACTTGGCACACAACCCCCTCCCCAGACATCCTGCCTTACATACCACTCACCCAACACCCTAAAGAAAGTTTATTTTAAGTTTGGCTGTTGTACAGTATATCTGTATATTTATTTACCCATGACTACTAGTCTCAATATACAGATCGGTTATGTTTGTAATGTGTCCTAACTTTCAAAGACTCTTTTTCTTTGACTGACTAACCTTCCCCCCTTTTCTTTTCCACATTCCTCAGCAGCCCTTATCTGATCTTTGTATTCTACCACGCCTATCTAAGGGTAAGATGTGCTGCTGACATGAGAATATGTCATATAATGTCTGTATAAAGGTTAACCTCTGATTGAGGTGCAACCTAGACCACTTAGTCCAGGGACTGGTGTGAGTAATATAACATAATGACATAATATAAGTAATCATTAATTAATCATTACAGATGGTATTCGGTATGAACCGCTAGGCTGGTATGGCATGTTTGGTATCAAACCGATGGAAAATCACTCCAGTTTTACAACACTTCAGCCTCTGTTCACTGAGTGCTCACAATAGTCCCTGCCTCTGTGCGATTTGGCTACTGAGCTCTAAAACCTCAAACTCGACTGATATATCGTGAGGCTCCCTCTCATTGGACGTGAGGGGAGCTTCGCTACCGACCGTTTACATTACCTGGTGATGCAACTCGCTGGACGAGCCTTCTAAGCCAGGTTACTAAGCGATACTGGTAACTAGTGAATCCCATGTAAGTCTCACATTAACAGACTCACGGGGATTAATTCAAATGTAATTAATTTCAAAACATATTGGTATAGATATTAAAATTTGCCTGAGCTAAATATTCCTACAATGGTGTCCCACAGGGATCAGTGCTGGGCCCACTACTGTACACTGTATATATTGGTCACATTATCAGAAATCATGATGTTGGGTTTCATTGTTTTGCTGATGATACACAGTTATATATATATATCTGTTACGCCGGATGATGCATCACAGCTCTCGGTTAGAAGACTGTCGACTAGATATCCGGTGCTGGATGGTAAATAATTTCTTTATGTTAAAGACAGAAAAACAGAAGTACTGTTAACTGGTCCGAAGGCAGCTCAAAATAAGTCTGACAACCTCAACCTTGGTGGTCTTCCTACCCAACCTAACACAGTGGTCAGAGATCTTGGTGTTCTGGTTGATTCAGATTTCTGTTTCGATGCTCATATAAAAAGCATCACTAAAGCTGTGTTCTATCATGTACGGAACCTAGCCAAGCTTCGGAAGATGCTCTCCTTTCATGAAGCGGAAACACTAACACCTTTATAACTTCCAGGCTGGATACTGTAATGCCTTCCTTTCTGGGTGCCCATCTGGATCCTCACATAAACTTCACCTGGTACAAAATGCAGCAGCCAGAGTTCTTACAAACACTAATAAATGTGATTATATTAGCCCTGTTCTATGCTCCCTTCACTGGCTTCCAGTTAAGTCTCAGATTAACTACAAAATACTGCTGTTGACTTGTAAAACACTGAATGGCCTTGCACCAGAATACCTTAGTAACCTGCTGGCCTTATACAACCCTCCTCGCTTTCTTCCATCTCAAGGAGCAGGATATCTGTTAGTACCCAGGGCAGAAAGAGCTACGGCAGGCTGCAGAGCTTTCTCTTATAGAGCTCTTCAGCTGTGGAATAGTCTTCCAGCGGATGTGTGGGATTCAGGCTGACTCTCAATATTCAAGTCTAGACTAAAAACACACCTGTTTAGTTTAGCTTATAGGGACTCTAGTTCTAGCTCTAGCTAACTGCTCACTCCCAGTCAGACCTATAGTGTGAGGTGTAGAGCTGGGTGGGGATCGGTGCCATTGGCTTTGGATAAACTGAACTGTCAGTCTGTCACTTTAGCTTCACACCCCCTTGTGGAATTGGAGTGCTGACATTCAGGGACTCCCCATGCCTGCGTTCCCACCTGCCTCTCCCTCCTACTTATGCTGCCATTGCCATATCTGCCGGAGCTTACATACTGCACTCACCTAGCTGTTTGCACTGCCTCTAGTCTCCCCTACTTTGGCTAACTGCACATTTTATTTCCCCTACTCCCCCTGGGCTGTGCTGCCTGGAGACCCCACATTTTCAAGATATCCTGCCTACCCTGCTGCCTGCGATGTCTCCACTACCTGTGACGTCCTTCCGGCCTGCTGCTGACCCCTGGAGGATGGGATCCCCTTTGGGTCTGGTTAGGGTTATGGCTCCCTCTGCTGCCCCCTGGAGGATGGGCTCCCCCTTTGTATCTGGTTAGGGTTAGGGCTTCCTCTGCTGCCCCCTGGAGGATGGGCTCCCCCTTTCAGTCTGGTTAGGGTTAGGGCTTCCTCTGCTGCCCCCTGGAGGATGGGCTCCCCCTTTCAATCTGGTTCCTCCCAAGGATTCTTCTTTCTAGGGTAATTTTCCTTGCCACTGTCCCCTCTGACTTGCTCACTGGGGGCTTTGGGCAGGGATGCTGTAAAGTGCTTTGAGATGATGTAATGTTGTGAAAATACACTATACAAATAAATCTGAACTGAACTGAAATTGCATTCAGTGTTTGGGGGGGGGGACTCAAAATGTTTGTTTATTGCGATATTTTTAAATTAAATGACACATACACATTTTTTTACTTATCGCCCAGCCATAATCAACAATACACTAATCGGAGAGCTATCAGTCCGGTGAAATAGGCTTTTAGAAAAAATTTTTGTTTGAATGATTTATGAATAAACCGCCATAGGGAAATTGTCTTTTCGCCCCTCCCGTCTTGCTCTCCAAGAGACACACAGACACATATACAGGTGAGAGGAAGTTTGGGGGTCGCAGCGCAGGATCGGCCAGCATCCAGCACCCCTGCACCTCAAGGACTCAGCGATGACATCACTCTGCCGGCCAAGAGATCTGAACCAGCGACCTTCCGCTCATGGACAGAGTCCAAACCCAATGAGTCACGCACCACACCCAGTATTTACAGAAATGCTTCCTACAGCATTCAGAACTGAAACGAATATGAGTGGTTTTCCCACTATTAATGAAAACTGGACCATTCTGTATGATGCTGTATTTTTGGTTATTTGTTACACAAAGGATGGTCGTGGAAATCTTGTCTTTTTTGTTTTTACTACATCACTACCTTCAGTTAATATAAACTAGATTAAAAAGGAACCTTGATGATAAAAGAGGGGAAATAAATTATATGTATACATATTCATTTTATATTTTAGACAATGTTTATCTATTTCTGCCGGATTAGATGTGTCGTCACATCCTCAGCCAGGTGCAGCTGAGGCCAGCAGAGGGCGCCAGTGAGCAGCCAGAGACAGCAGTCATACGGAAGCTCCCAGCTCTGGGCTCCAACACATGAACACGCCTGCTGACAATAACACTCACATACCACTGATACACCCTGTGGATAAGGAGCCCTCACTGTTTCTATAGCAGGTTAGGATGCTGTGCTGTGATCAGAAGGCAAACTGGATGGGAATGGAAACGTAGTAACAAACAAAAAGTGACATCACTACCTTCAGTCATTATAAAGGCTGTGGTCAAGATTAGCTACTGCTATACAAACAGCTATAGCTGTGATTATCAAAGTAAAACCCAGTTAATCCATGAGGAGAAATATATTATATATATTACACATTTCAAACAATATTCATGCATTACTGCCAGACCAGACATGATTTCCCATCCCCACGTCACTTACAGAGCCGTCCTGGAGTTCTTGACCACAGGCAGCAGCCTGCAGTGCTCTTCATCTGATCTGATGTATTTCTTCAGGTCAAACACATCCAGCTCCTCATCTGACATCAGCATTACAAAGGCCAGAGCTGAGTACTGTGCAGGTGAGAGGTCATCTGCTGAAATGTTTCCTGAATTCAGGTATCTTTGTACTTCCTCTACTAGGGAATTGTCACCCAGTTCAGTCAGACAGTGGAACAGGTTGATGGTCCTTTCTGGAGATAAATTCTCCTGTATTTTCTCCTTGATGTATTGGGATGTTTCCTCAATGTTATGTGATCTGCTTCCTGTCTGTCTGAGTAGTTTTTGTAACAGAGTCTTACTGGAGTCTGTTGAGAGGCCCAGGAGGAAGCGGAGGTAGAGGTCCAAGTGTCCATTCTTGCTCTCTAATGCCTGATCCACTGCAGTCTTCAGCAGGTCAGCTGATGAGTTTGACAGAAACACATATAAAGCAGCGAGATACTCCTGGATGCTCAGATGCACAAAGCAGTACACCTTCTCCTGGTACAACCCATACTCCTCTTTAAAGACTTCTGTGCACACTCCAGAGTAAACTGAAGCTTCACTGACATCAATGCCATTCTCTGTCAGATCTTGCTCATAAAATATGAGATTTCCTTTCTCAAGGTTATCAAAAGCAAGTTCACTAAGTGTCAAAAGGAATTCCTTGCTGTATTCTTTAAGCTTAGTTTCATGGTTTTTCATATACTTGTCATTTTTTACACTTGTCTGAAAGATCAGGAAGTGTGTGTACATTTCAGTCAGAGTCCTTGGAATTTCTCCCCTGTCAATCTCACTAAAAAGCCTCTTAAGCACAGTGGCTGAAATCCAGCAGAACACAGGTATGTGGCACATGATGAAGAGGCTCCTTGATGATTTCACATGTGTGATAATCCTGCTGGCCAGGCTCTGATCATCAAATCTCTTCTTGAAATACTCCTCCTTCTGGGCATCACTGAACCCTCGTATCTCTGTCACCTGGTGGACACACTTAGCAGGTATCTGATTGGCTGCTGCTGGCCGGGAGGTTATCCAGAGGAGAGCGGATGGGAGCAGATTCCCCTTAATGAGGTTAGTCAATAGCACATCCAGTGACGTTTTCTTTGTTACATCAAACCAGCTCTCATTGTTCTGAAAATCCAGAGGAAGGCGACACTCATCCAGACCATCAAAGATGAACAAGACTTTGGAGCTAAACAGGTCAGTGGATTGAAATGATTTCAGTTCTGGGACAAAGTGGTGAAGCAGTTCAATCAGACTGTATTCACCCTTAATCAAATTCAGGTCCCGGAAAGGAAGAGCAAATATGAAGTGAACATCCTGGTTTGCTTTTCCTTCTGCCCAGTCGAGAACGAATTTCTGCACAGAGACTGTTTTCCCGATACCTGCCACCCCTTTAGTGAGTACAGTTCTGATAGGTGTCTCACGCCCACATAAGGGTTTAAATATATCATTGCACTTGACTGTAGTATCTTCTGTTCGCCTTTTCTTGGATGCTGTTTCAATCTGTCTCACTTCATGTTCATCATTGACTGCTCCAGTCCCACCTTCAGTTATGTAGAGTTCTGTGTAAATCTCATTGAGAAGTGTTGGCTGTCCTTCCTTAGCTCTCCCTTCAAATACACACTCAAATTGCTTCTTAAGTTTAGCTTTGATTTCCTGTAGCATGAGCTTTCCTGAAAAGAAATGAGAGGAAAATGCACTAATTCTCACCATGATCCTGACCAGTATGAGGAAGAATATTTTCCAAAAACACACTTCTTCACACATACATATCCAGATATTTCCCTGTGACTGTGAATGTGAAACTGAAAGTTTTATCATGCGTATTTTACTGGAACACCGCATACAGGACCGTGAATAAGCCTTAGGCAGCCAAAGGAAATGTTTAAAGCCATTTATCTGGGTAGTAAGTGTACATCTGCTCAGAACCAAAAAAAAACACAAAACCCCTTTTCATTTCCCAAACCTCTCCTCAGGGGCACCACAGCCAGTCCATGTATTTGTTAAATTTCACCACCAGCTCACTTCATGAATTAATTAAATTAATTTAAAACTCAAGGAGATATTGATCAGCCACATAAGCTGTGTTAGTGGTCAAGTAAAAAAATACATGGATATACTGCATGAAATATTAGGCTGATGTTGGGAGAGGTTCTGAAATGGCAAACACACTTTGACATACATATTATAGTAGTTCTACACCAACATGAAGACCATTTAAACATCCTTTTCTTTGGCTGCCTAAGACTTTTAGACAATATTGTACATGTACATAATGTTATAAAGTTCTTACTCTTGTCCAGCAGGTCAGCAAGATCATCTTGCTTCATGGTCCTCAGGATGTACAGTGTTATCTTCAGAGCTACCTCTCTAACACTGGTCTTCTGCATCTGACCATCACTGTCCAGGTCATTGTCCTCCTCCAGCTGAGGCTCAGAGCATTCTGGGTAATTCTGATCTAGGTACCTCACAAATGTCTTCAGTTCCTCCTTTAGGAACTTCATGGCTTTTTCCTCTAGTGACTAAAATAAACAGTCAGAGTTAATTATTGCTACTTACACCAAACCTTTTCAGAGTTTCACTTGTGAATCATAGATTAAAACATATTTTCTTTAAGATGATGAATTTCTTATTGTACAGCTGTATAAAATATAAGCTAATTAACATAACAGCCAAGAAAATATATATCAGCAATAAATACAAACCTTCAATATGGATGATAAACCCGATTTATCATGTAGATCTGAACTGCAATCTTCCATTTGGTCTCTGTGAATTAGGCAGAAACATAAAGACTTCAATTCATCTACACAAATGTAACAGAAAGCCTGAAAAGTTCCCCATTAAAATTGCTGTTACTGCAGATAAAGAATAACATTGTGGTATATTACAACACCTATTCCAAAAAGTTGGACATTGTGCAAATTGTAAATAAAAACAGAATGCAATGATATGGAAATCTCATAAACTCTTATTATATTCACAACAAAGCATAGAAAACATATCAGATGTTTAAACTGAGACATTTTGCTATTTCATGAAAAATATTGGCTCATTTTGAATTTCATGACAGCAACACATCTCAAAAAAGTTGGGATGGAGGCAATAGGAGGCTGGAAAAGTTTGTGGTACAAAAACCCAACAGCTGGAGGAACAATTTGCAAATAATTAGGTCAATTGGCAACAGGTGAGTAACATGACTGGGTATAAAAAGAGCATCTTAGAGTTGCAGTGTCTCTCTGAAGTAAAGATGGGCAGAGGGTCACAATACCCCTAATGCTGCACTGACAAATAGTGGAGCAATTTCAGAAAGAAGTTCCTCAGTATAAAACTGCAAAGAGGTTGAATATTTCATCATCTACAGCACATAATGCAATCAAATGATTCTGAGAATCTGGAGAAATCTCTGTGAAAAACCAGACTAGATGCCTGTGATATTTTGGCCCTTAGGCAGCACTGCATCACAAACAGGCATGATTCTGTAATGGAATCACTAAATAGGCTCAGGAATATTTCCCACAAACATTGTCAGTGAACACAATTCGCGCTGCCATGCACAGATGCCAGTTAAAACTCTATCATCCAAAGAAGAAGCCGAATATGAAGATGATCCAGAATCACCGACGTCGTCTCTGGGCCAAAGCTCATTTAAAATGGACTGCGGCTGAGTGGAAAACTGTTCTGTGGTCAGTCGAATCTAAATTTGAAATTCTTTTTGGAAACCAGGGACACCATGTCATCCGGACTAAAGAGGAGAAGGACCACCCAGCGTGTTATCAGCACTCAGTTCAAAAGCCAGCATCTCTGATGGTGTGGGGGTGCATTAGTACATATGGCAGGGGCAGCCAGCATCTCTGATGGTGTGGGGGTGCATTAGTACATATGGCAGGGGCAGCCTGCATATCTGGAAAGGCACCGTCAATGCTGAAAGGTATATCCAGGGTCTAGAGCAACAGATGCTCCCATCCAGACGACGTCTCTTTCAGTGAAGACCTTGCATTTTCCCACATGACAATGCCAAACCACACACTGCATCAATTACAACATGATGGATTCGTAGAAGAAGGGTCCGGGTACTGAACTGGCCTGCCAGCCGTCCAGATCTTCCAGCCACTGAGAACATTTGGTGCATCATAAAACTAAAAATATGACACAGAAGATCTAGGACAGTTGAGCAACTAGAATCCTATATCAGACAAGAATGAGACAACATTCCTCTCCCAAAACTCAGACAACTGATCTCCTCAGTCCTCAGACATTTACAGACTGTTGTTAAAAGAAGAGGAGATGCCACACTGTGGTAAACATGGCCTTGTCCCAACTTTTGTGAGATATGTTGCTGCTGCGACATTCAAAATTTTTCCTTACGATGATGCATTTTCTCAGTTTGAACATTTGATATGTTTTCTGTTCTGTTATGAATAAAATACAGGTTCATCAGATTTCCATATCACTGCATTCTGTTTTTATTTACAATTAGCAGAACATCCCAACATCTTTGGAATTGGGGTTGTAGTTTAGAAAGATGTATCTGCCATATTAAGCTTTATTCACTGGGGCGGCTTCCTAATTTTCTCATGACAGCAGAAGAGAACCAGTGACATCAGGCTCCAGCACACAGAGACACAGCAGGCAGGAAGGACAGTTTTCTATGCAGCCCTTTGTACCCAGTGACATTTAGAGTGATTCACCTGATTAGCAGAGCTAAATACCAGCATATGATTCACAATCCTCAGTAAAAAAACTGGTTAAATAGCTTGTCGGTTAAATTCAGCACCTACAGGGCTAATGAGCCGAATCTGTCCTTCAGCTAGGCTAGAACCCCCCCCCCCCCCCCCCCCCAGAGTGAGCACACTTCTTCCTATGCAACCAGCAAACAGTGAATCCCCACTAGCCGCGGCGATATTGTTGCCTAATTATGATGAAAAATTAAACATCATCATCCTGCATCTGTTCTCCATCCCAGTGGACATAATGTGAATGATGTCATCAGCGTGCGCCACTCCCTTTACAATGCCCTACTGTATTACAGAATACTAACCGCTTCAGGGATCATCGTTTGTCTGTCAGCCAGCAGCAGTGAGGGAAAACATACACACAGCTGTCCATGAACTGAAATGCTGGTGATTCTGCCTCAAACCTTCAGAACGTTCTTATCCCATTAGGATGTGATGGGGATGTGCTGACCGGGGACAGGGGGAAGCGTGAGAGCGGGTGAGAAGGGGAGCGGGCAGTATGAGCGGAGGCAGGCCTCTCAGCTTACACCACCCAGCTGTCCATGAACTCAAGTGCTGGTGATGCTGCCTCAAACCTTAACTGGCCCAGCTGTGCATGCAGGGCAGGCAGCTTGAGAGCTGACAGGGCCTGGTGGGGCTACGCGCTTTAGGAGTTCCGACTCATGCAGCCCCCTCCATCTGCTTAATCAGACCGGATGCTAGTGAACGTCAGCACAGCCTCAGTGGGATCACTCTGGGTCACTCTCCCTGGCCATAACGCTGTGGGCCAAGCCTTCTGGGGGGTGTCACACGAAGCAGGATTAAGGGAAAATCTGACTTATTTCGACAAGTCTGGCTCATTTAAGTGGGAATTCCTTTCCATCAACGTGTCTTAAATTAATCCCTGCTGAGCTACCATGGCAACTTATAGTAGGTGAGTGAACAAGGTTGATCCAGACCAGGTTAACTGACTGCTTAGTTAAGCGTTGTCTCAAAGAATGTCCAACGTGTAGGACCAGATTCCCAAAACATTGTACCGTCGGGCGAAATTCCGCGATCTCACTACTAATGTTGTGTAACAAATATAATAAAGCCTATTAAAAAAATCACATTCCAAAACTCAACATTCCAATTAATTCCAAAATAATTCATGTAAAAGCGTACCCATGTTAGAAAGGTCAAACATGAAATGCAATAACTCAAACTGAAAAAAAATGTTAAAATAATATGAACAGGAAGATATTTTTATATTTTGTTTAGTCACTGTCTGATTTGAAAGTTTATTAGTAAAATAGCAAAGACAATATACGGTTATTTGTACACAACATTTCACACTTATGCGACTGAAAGTATTTTATGGAGATTAAAAAATGCAGAATAACATTATCAAGTAAGAATGACACATGAACTCAACCCAGAAGGTTCCCCGTTGACTATGGGGATCGAGCCAGGAACTTTCGCGGAGTAAGGCGACAGGATAAACCACTGTACCACCATGCCACTGTACTGGACACTTGTAACATTTACATAACTTACACATTTAGTCTGTCTGCAATTCATTGCCAAGCCGACTCCCTGGCTGTGTTTATGGCCACAGTATTGCCTTTTTTAGCGATTACATCCTTGTATTTTTCATACAGCTCCATCAGCAGCGTTTGTTCTGCAGCAGAAAGAAACACCGCTCTCGTTTTACACACTTTCCAACTGAATTGGTTCATCCATTCATTCAGTTTCTTAAATATCTCGGGTATATGCACTAAGTGAGACTATGCAAGTCTGTCTTGTATGAGCTTTGATTAATTAAAGCTGAACTGCGTTAGTGGAACGACATGAGGCTACATTTAGAGATGGAGCTAGTTTGAGTCTGACTTTTTCGGGAAAGTCTGGCTTTATTTAGCTACTTTCATGAAATACCCCCTTGAGGCCCGTGGGGTATTTTCCGTACGTCGCTTAAATCATCCGAGATCAGATGCCTCATCCTGGATGAGTTAATGCCAGTGAGACTCATCTGGGATAAGTCAGTTTTTCAAACGCTGTGTAGTAGATTAGTCTCGCTGGATCCATTCATCCGAGATGATTCTGCGCGCCTGCGCTGCTTGAAAAACCCATATACATCGAGTATAGACACCTTTATCGGCAAGTCTCTCATTGGGTTCTGCAAAACATCAAAAAACAGGCCGCAATTTTTCATGCAATCCGAGCAGGACCTTTTATTAGAGGATGTAAATAACCCCAAGGTTTGACACAAGACTAATTAATGTTACAAAACATATTGAGGTGCGTATTGCATATTTTTTTTATATACGTTTGTATTCTGTATTCATTTGTATACATTCATTTGCTTATGTAGTGGAACCCATTTTTTTGAGGGACTTCCGTTTTTTTTGGTTACCAGAACATTGTTAAGCTAAGCTAAGCGGAGAACGTGTTTGTCTTTTGCTTTATGATATTTTGTAAATGGTTTAAGCACCCCCCCCCCCCCCCCCCCCCCCCCCGGTAAAGGCACAAGCTCTTACGTTGGTTACGGTTTTTTTTTTGTTAATTAATTTATTTTAAATAAATCGTGAACCATCAGTCACGTCTTTCGGCCATCAATCCGGAGGGGAATGCTGCAGTAAGAGCTTTCCCTTCGCCCGCCACAGTGCGCTGCTGACGGATTTCACGGGGTGACTGCTTAAGGAGCAGTGAGATGCGGACGGCGTGATGGTCAGAGAATTCGGTAAGGAATAAAATCATATTAATATGGAAAATATTCAAGAACAAATACAAAATATAGGGAAGGAAATCCAGGAATGTAAAAGCTTATTACTCGAAAAGGAAGTAGAAGGTACTGCAAGACTGGAATTAATAAAAAGAATTAAAAGTAAAGAGAAAATAATGGCTGAATTTACGTGTAAAAAAAGGGAAGCTGAGGAATTGCCTCGGCATTCTGAACGTCCAAAGGTTTTAATGGCGGAAATGCATGCTTACCAAAGGGAGGAATTGTGTAAAAAAGAAAAAAAAGTTGCTTAGCTTATATAAACATTGGAAAATTCTGTTACGTAAATCAAGGGAAGAATTAAAAGAAAACATATCAGAAACTAATCTGGCCAATATAGCAGATATCCTTGAAAGGGAAAAGAATGATCTTATGAAAGTTTATGGAGAAATAAGGGAATGTATCACACCGACTAATGAATTATCAAGATTCACGCATGTGAAGCTGTAGCTAATGACATAATTAAAATTGTGTACGAAAGGTTGACTGCAGTAGATGGAGATTTTGAGGCCGATCTTGAAGGTCGTCGTCTGCATCAACTGTCAGTGTCTGACTATGCTCACTCAGTATATGGCGCTGCCTCCCAGTCAGTCGCCAGTCACCACTCAGAGTACTCTAGTATATCTGCGAAAAGGGCAGAAGCAGCTGCAGAGCTTGCAGCAAAGGAGGCAGGATATAAAATAGCCAAAGCAGAAAGAAAGCAATAAGAAAAGATAAGAATACTAGAGGAGCAACACAGAAAAGAATTAGAAGGCCAGAGAACTGAATTAGAAAATCTGCAGGCTGAAAGGCATATAGAGGTTGCTCGTGCCAGATTACAAGCCTATGACAGAGAAATTAAACATGAAATGTATGGCCAGACCTTTAAGTTTGACTGCAACACACAAAGCACCTATAATAGACGTTAACCTTCGCATGATGTCACAACACCATCCCTCACTGATGTGTCTTGGTAAGCTGAAGCTATTCAGAACAGCAAAGCCGTTAACAGACTCCCAATGCCAGAGCCTGCTGTGTTTAACGGGGATCCAATTCATTTTATTGAATGGAAGGCATCCTTTATGTACTCATTCAGAGAACAGGTATCTCTTCAGCAGATAAGCTGTATTACCTTAAGAAATATATCAGTGGTTCTGCTCATAAATGTCTTGAGGGCACGTTCTACCGAAGTGATGATGAGGCATAAAAAGATGCTTGGAATAAGCTACTACGGTCAGCCATACGGTCAGTGATACGGTCAGCGATACGGTCAGCCATACGGTCAGCGATACGGTAAGTGATACGGTCAGCCATACGGTCAGCGATACGGTCAGCCATACAGTCAGTGATACGGTCAGCCATACGGTCAGCGTTACGGTCAGCCATACGGTCAGCGATACGGTCAGCGATACGGTCAGTGATACGGTAAGTGATACGGTCAGCCATGCGGTCAGCCATACGGTCAGCGATACGGTCAGTGATACGGTCAGCCATGCGGTCAGCCATACAGTCAGCCATACGGTCAGCCATACGGTCAGCCATACGGTCAGTGATACGGTAAGTGATATGGTCAGTGATACGGTAAGTGATACGGTCAGTGATACGGTCAGCCATACGGTAAGCCATACGGTCAGTGATACGGTAAGTGATATGGTCAGTGATACGGTCAGCCATATGGTCAGCCATACGGTCAGCGATACGGTCAGTGATACGGTAAGTGATATGGTCAGCCATACGGTCAGCGTTACGGTCAGCCATACGGTCAGTGATACGGTCAGCCATACAGTCAGCCATACGGTCAGCGATAAGGTCAGCCATACGGTCAGCGATACGGTCAGCCATACGGTCAGCGTTACGGTCAGCCATACAGTCAGTGATACGGTCAGCCATACGGTCAGCCATACGGTAAGTGATACGGTCAGCCATACGGTCAGCGATATGGTCAGCGATACAGTCAGCCATACGGTCAGCGATATGGTCAGCCATACGGTCAGTGATACGGTCAGCCATACGGTCAGTGATATGGTCAGCCATACGGTCAGCCATACGGTAAGTGATACGGTCAGCCATACGGTCAGTGATATGGTCAGCCATACGGTCAGCCATATGGTCAGGAATACGGTAAGTGATATGGTCAGCGATACGGTCAGTGATACGGTCAGCCATACGGTCAGCGTTACGGTCAGTGATATGGTCAGCCATACGGTAAGTGATATGGTCAGCCATACGGTCAGCCATACGGTCAGCGTTACGGTCAGCCATACGGTCAGCGTTACGGTCAGCCATACGGTCAGCGATACGGTCAGCCATACGGTCAGCGTTACGGTCAGTGATATGGTCAGCCATACGGTCAGTCATACGGTCAGCGTTACGGTCAGCCATACGGTCAGCGTTACGGTCAGCCATACGGTCATCCATACGGTCAGTGATACGGTCAGTGATACGGTCAGTGATACGGTCAGTGATATGGTCAGCCATACGGTAAGTGATACGGTCAGCCATACGGTCAGTGATACGGTCAGCGATACGGTCAGTGATACGGTCAGCCATGCGGTCAGCCATACAGTCAGCCATACGGTCAGCCATACGGTCAGCCATACGGTCAGCCATACGGTCAGTGATACGGTAAGTGATATGGTCAGTGATACGGTAAGTGATACGGTCAGTGATACGGTCAGCCATACGGTCAGTGATACGGTAAGTGATATGGTCAGTGATACGGTCAGCCATATGGTCAGCCATACGGTCAGCGATACGGTCAGTGATACGGTAAGTGATATGGTCAGCCATACGGTCAGCGTTACGGTCAGCCATACGGTCAGTGATATGGTCAGCCATACAGTCAGCCATACGGTCAGCGATAAGGTCAGCCATACGGTCAGCGATACGGTCAGCCATACGGTCAGCGTTACGGTCAGCCATACGGTCAGTGATACGGTCAGCCATACGGTCAGCCATACGGTAAGTGATACGGTCAGCCATACGGTCAGCGATACGGTCAGCCATACGGTCAGCGATATGGTCAGCCATACGGTCAGTGATACGGTCAGCCATACGGTCAGTGATATGGTCAGCCATACGGTCAGCCATACGGTAAGTGATACGGTCAGCCATACGGTCAGTGATACGGTCAGCCATACGGTCAGCGATACGGTCAGCCATATGGTCAGGAATACGGTAAGTGATATGGTCAGCGATACGGTCAGTGATACGGTCAGTGATACGGTCAGCCATACGGTCAGCGTTACGGTCAGTGATATGGTCAGCCATACGGTAAGTGATATGGTCAGCCATACGGTCAGCCATACGGTCAGCGTTATGGTCAGCCATACGGTCAGCGATACGGTCAGCCATACGGTCAGCGTTACGGTCAGTGATATGGTCAGCCATACGGTCAGCCATACGGTCAGCGTTACGGTCAGCCATACGGTCAGCGTTACGGTCAGCCATACGGTCATCCATACGGTCAGTGATACGGTCAGTGATACGGTCAGTGATATAGTCAGCCATACGGTAAGTGATACGGTCAGCCATACGGTCAGTGATACGGTCAGTGATACAGTCAGCCATACGGTCAGTGATACGGTCAGCGATACGGTCAGTGATACGGTCAGCCATACGGTCAGTGATACGGTCAGCGATACGGTCAGCCATACGGTCAGTGATACGGTCAGTGATATAGTCAGCCATACGGTCAGTGATACGGTCAGCCATACGGTCAGTGATACGGTCAGTGATACAGTCAGCCATACGGTCAGCCATGCGGTCAGTGATACGGTCAGTGATACAGTCAGCCATACGGTCAGTGATACGGTCAGCCATACGGTCAGTGTTACTTTCAGCCATACGGTCAGCCATACGGTCAGCGATACGGTCAGTGATAAGGTCAGCCATACGGTCAGCCATACGGTCAGCGTTACGGTCAGCCATTCATCATCCAAAGGGCATTTCCGGAGAGGCTCTCAAAATGGCCACAAATACTGTCCAAAGATGCCGAAGGGTTACAGACATTTTCTGATTTTTAAATGCCTGTTTGCAAGCTATGCCTCATGCAAAGGGCCTAGACATACTGAGTGACTGTGAGGAAAATCAAACATTAATTCAGAAGCTACCTGACTAGTTAGCATTGCGCTGGAATCGTCAGGTTACGGTAGCCCTCATGGAAGGTGGCGAATTCCCATCTTTCCAAGACTTTGCCAAATTCATATGTAGCTCCCACAAAGGCGACCACCATACCAAGGTTAACATTATCAGCGGCAGTAGTCTCAGTTACAGTCAGCAATATGCTTAGAGAAGAGCTTAGCTATTCGAATGTGGCAGACTCCAAACTACTTAAAAGTAGTTCTGGGCAACATAAATAATGATGGACGACGCTTTCACACGTTTGTAGCCAATAGGGTTCAGACAATTCGCCACAGTACAAATCCTCAACAATGGCTTTATGTCTCAACAGAAGAGAATCCAGCAGACACTGCCTCTAGAGGGAAAACCATAAATGAGTTGTTTCCTCAAATTGGTTTGGTGGTTCTGTGTTCCTCTGGAAACAGGAAATACCGATAATAACAGATGTAGTATTGGGACCTCTAATAGGTGATCCAGAGGTGAGAAGAACTGGAACACTGCATACAGGGGTGTAGTGTTGCTGACCGCTTGTCCGAGTTCTCATCATGGTTGCAGGCTACTAAGGCCATTTCATGCCTTTTGCGAGGAGTTAAAGGAAAAATAAATGGCCCCGCTAATGTAAGTGCATTGGAAAGTGCAGGGCATGTCATGGTCAAACACCTCCAAAAGCAGGTATACAAACAAGAAATACAGTTACTGAAGAAGGGAAGTCGGCTGCCAGATCATCCCAAGGTGCAGCACCTACAGTAGATGCCTTTTTAGATGCAGATGGCATGATCAGGGGGGGAGGAAGGCTCAGTCGATCATCCTTCTCCAACTTACTCAGACACCCAGTGATCTTATCAAAAAACCATCATGTGACTAAGCTGATAATTAGTCATTATCATGAAAGAGTAAAACATCAAGGCGAGGGCTTTACCATCAATGAAATCAGATCCAATGGCTATTGGACTCCTGGAATAAGCAGAGCAGTTGCATCTTTTATCCGGCAGTGTGTCACTTGCCAGAGACTCAGAAGACCTGCAGAAGGTCAAAGGATGAGTGACCTTCCAAAGGAAGGTGTAGAGCCCTCCCCACCTTTCTCATAGTGTGGCATGGACTGTTTGGTCCCTTTACCACTAGAGAGGGAAGAAAGCAGCATAAAAGATATGGTTTGCTTTTCACTTGCTTCTGCTCACGAGTGATCCATAGTGAAATGTTAGAGGATATGTCCACTGGTGCCTTTATAAATGGTCTGAGATGTTTCATTGCAATTCGTGGTGCTGTTAGACAAATCCAATGTGATCAAGGCACCAACTTTGTGGGGGCAAAGAACGAATTGAACAAAGCTTTACAAGAACTTGACACTCCCAGACTCACCACCTTTCTATCCGAAAAACATTGTGATTTTGTTTTCAACGCACCTCACTCCTGTCACGCCGGAGGTGTGTGGGAGAGCCAGATAAGGACCATCAGGAGTGTGTTGAACTCCACATTATCATTGGCCTCTTGCAGACTCAACGATACTTCTCTGCGAACGTTGTTTTATGAAGTCATGGCTATACTCAACACCACTTACTGTGGACAACCTGTGCAACCCTGACAGTATGGAACCACTCACAGCCAATCATCTACTTACAATGAAGTCCAACATGGCTCTACATCCACCAGGGAAGTTTGTTAGGGAGGACCTTTACGGACAAAGGAGATGGCGCAGAGTACAGTATCTGGCGGAACAATTTTGGAGTCACTGGAAAGGGAGTATCTCCACATTATTATTGCAAGACAGCGTTGGCACACACCGAAGAGAAATGTACAAGCGGGAGATACAGTGATGCTTGTGGATGACTTGTTACCCAGATGTGAAAGGAAACTGGGACGGATTTTAGAGACTGTGACTGATGAAGATGGACTGGTAAGAAAGGGTAAAATATGTATAGGAGATAAGAGACTTAGCGAGAAAGGGGAACGCCTTGGTAAGCTGTCAGTGCTAGAACGTCCAGTGCAGAGGTTAGTCTTGTTATTAGAAGCTACTTACGTACATTTCACTGATGTTTATGCTTTATTTTCCAAATGATACAGATTTGCAAATTATTTGTGTTTGTGGGTATTGCTTGGAACACACGTAATTTTGGTGGGAGTGTAAATAACCCCAAGGTTTGACATGAGACTAATTAATGTTACAAAACATACTGAGTTGCGTATTGCATATTTTTAATATACGTTTGTATTCTGTATTCATTTGTATACATTCATTTATACTTGTGTAGTTTTATTTAGTGGGACCCCTTTTTTTGAGGGACCTTTTTTTTCGGCTACCAGAACATCGTTAAGCTAAGCTAAGCGAAGAACGTGTTTGTCTTTTGCTTTAAGATATTTTGTAAATGGTTTAAACCCCCCACTGGTAAATGCACAAGCTCTTACGTTGGCTACGTTTTTTTTTGGTAATTAATTTATTTTAAATACATCGTTAACCATCAGTCAAGTCTTTCGGCCGTCAATCCGAGGGGAATGCTACAGAGGAGTATGATGAATTCAAAGATTTAGTATCTACTAAAGGAAACACATCAAAAGCGACCCAAACCAGAAAAGACGGCTGGCAAAAAGTGTCCGACAAATTAATTGTGTAAGTAGTTTTTAGTTATTGTATTTATCACTTGAATGTAGTATTATGTCTCCAGTGCTTCATCATTCTTTTATTGTCATAATTACAGATAAAATACAAGCACAATCATGCAGGATATGGGAACAAGTTAAAGTGTACAAACACAACATTTCATTCATATATATATATATATGTTTGTATGTATGAGTTTGTGTGTGTATGTATGTATGTGTGTATGTGTGTGTGTGTGTGTGTGTGTATGTATGTGTTTGTTGATTTTATGTATATGAAAGGCGAGGCCATGACTGAACCCATTTCCACGCACGGACACTATTAAGTCTGTGAGCTAATCCTAGTTTACGCAGAACAAACCTGCTCTGAGCAGGTTTGAGGATTTGGATGTGCTGCTATGACAACACATCCAGCAAGAGTTTCGAAAAACCGTGCCAAGTGCCCCAGGCGACTGGCGGGTGCCAAGTGCCCTATGGCCGGACTAAAGACCCAGAGAGACATGCATGCTAGTGGGCTGTAACACTGTTACCTCTCAGGGCTCTTTCTGTTACACCCCACAGGGGGGCGCATTTCATGGCTTGCACTATAAATGTTTTTCAACACACAGCCACTAATGTCCTGAGGCCCCAGGGCACTGGCCCCACTGGCCTGGTCCATAACCCAGCCGAGGCTCCAGGGGGCGCTATCTTGGAGCACCTTCAGCCACCGGCTCATTCCCCCACCGTCAGCTAAGAAGCGCTACTGGGGATCTTTCCTGCATGCTGCCGTTAGACACCACAATGCCTGCTGTCGATGTGCAGCCCCCACAGCCAGCCTTAATGTCTACCGTATACTGTGTACTGTATGGCATTTTCAGGATTTTTTCTTTATGTACTGTGTACTTTTTAAACTTGTTATCCTACAGAAATTTCATTTACTTCTAAAAATGTTTACTTATATTTGTACTGAATCAGCAAAATTTAATTGTCACCTTTGGCAAACAAACCAATAGTCTTTCTCTTTTTTGTCTGATGATACTGGTTCATTATTAAGCCACATAGTTCCATTAAACATGTTAAACTGAAGCCTTCGTCTGAGCATAATCTAATGGATTCATGAGAGTGAAATGATTTAATAAAACAGAAGCATCTGTCTCACGAGACGACAATCTGTTGTTGAGTCATTCCTTAATGGACATGCGGAGGGGAAACAGGCAAACCAGTTTTTTTCCAGCTCTGTGCTGAGGACTGAAATTTAAAATCCACTTTGCAATTAAATGACTTCCAATTCCAGCTCACAAAAAGTCAGGTTTTACAGTAATCCTCATCCATGTACCTCAGATGTTATTTATATAGAATACAGACAAAACTTTTAAATTCTCAAGGTGATGGAATCTGTTAAAGATCAAAATTGGTGCATTCATTATAAATATGTTATTTCCTCATAGCTTGTATGAGTCTCTGTGCCATTTGACTGAGAGTCTGAATGTCATTAACAGTGTTTGTTTAAATGCACATTTACCTTTGATCTGTAGGAAAAGGTCCCTCTCTGAAGACGATTGGTTGCTCCATTGACCTGTCACTCTTCATGGAGACACAGCTGGGTACAGGGGAGTCTGCTCTCTTCATCAGGACACTGTGGGCAGCGAGAGGAAACAAACCCTCATGGTATAAATATAATTCATACAATGGGGACGACATCACACTGCTGTTTAGCCTTCTGCTCTGCCTTCATGTACTTCGATATGCTGTGAAGCTCTTGATGTAAACAGACTTATTTACAGTCGGCTGTTAAGGAAATTGTCTCATCTAAAATTTAGATATTATATGAAACTTTTAGTATGACCGTTAAAAACCTCCATAACTAGACTTGGATGATATTACTTTTTACCTGTTTATATATGTTTTTGTTTGTTTGTTTAGTTTTGTTATGTGGCCATTTTGTATAGGAGGGATGGTCTGTTGCTCGCCTCTAGTATAAAAGAACTGGCTGATTGTGGAAGAAGACGGTGAAGACAGAAGATGGCGAGGTCTTTTTATTAAGCTACACATATTAAAGTGCTGCCCACTGACCAGCCCTAGCTAGGAGCCCAGTTTACTTTTATGTTCTGGCCTGACTATAGACCCAGAGAGACATGCATGCTAGTGGGCTGTAACACTGTTACCTCTCAGGGCTCTTTCTGTTACACCCCACAGGGGGGCGCATTTCAGAAGCAGATCCATCCATTTCTATGCTGATCCAGACCAGATGATTCCTGCTGGGGCCTCTGTGAACATGAAGGGTAAGTAGATGCATAGATAAATACACAATATCGAGTACTCAGCATTTTTACATCAAACTGATGAATTGTGTCTCCATTCTGTTATGTTCCATGTGTAGCATTACACATAGTAAAGAGGTTTAGTGCAAAATTTCACTGCCACATTTTTTATAAATATATGTATAAACATTGTCTCCTGGAGATGACACCTTATGGTGGTGGAGGGGTTTGCGTGTTCCAGTGATCCCAGGAGCTAAGCTGCCCGGGGCTTTATGCCCCTGGTAGGGTCACCCAAGGCAAACAGGTCCTGGGTGAGGAACCAGACGAACTGCGGCTCATTAGACCCCTTATGATGAGTAAAACATGGATTCACGTTTTTCCTCCCCCGGACGAGGGTCACTGCCCCCCCTGGTCGGGCCCCCCCTCCAATGGGCTTATCAACCGAAGGAGGGGCCAAAGGGGTCGGGTGCAGTGTGAGTTGGGCGGTGGGCAAAGGCAGAGACCTTGGCCGTCTGATCCTCAACTGCAGAAGTTGGCTCTAGGGACATGGAATGTCATCTCTCTGGTGGGGAAGGAGCCTGAGCTGGTGAGTGAGGCTGTGAGGTTCGGACTAGACTTTTATGGATGGAATTTCTAGGCACAGCCAGGGCGCTGAGGGTGTCCGGTTTGGTGACCTCAGGATTAGGTCTCTGCTTTTTGCAGATGATGTGGTTCTGTTGGCTTCATCGGAACGTGACCTTCGGCTCTCACTGGGGCAGTTCGTAGCTGAGTGTGAACCAACTGGAATGAGCATCAGCACCTCCAAATCCAAGACCATGGTCCTCAGCCGGAAAAGGGTGGAGTGTTCTCTCCGGGTCAGGGAGGGGGTCTTTCCCCAAGTGGAGTTTAAGTATCTCAAGGTCTTGTTCATGAGTGAGGGAAGGATGGAGCGGGTGATCGACAGGCGGATCAGTGACTGCAGTGGGTGCATGTATACAGCAGTGATATTCCAGCAGACCAGGGGAGGGCAGATGTACTTAAACAAAGTCCATCTACACAGTACAGTACAAAAACCACGACCTCCATCACACCTATCACCCCCCCACCCTCCCCCCGGAACTCAGAATACATGAAGCGGATGTGAGCCGGCTGTTCCAGAAACAGAAATCCAAGAAGCCCCCAGACCAGACGGTGTCTCCCCCTCCTGCCTCAGAACCTGTGCTCATCAGCTGGCTCCCATCTTCACCCGCATCGTCAATAGATCCCTGGAGCTGTGTGAAGTTCCCTCCTGCTTCAAACACTCCACCATTATCCTGGTCCCCAAGAAACCCACCATCACAGGACTGAATGACTACACACCTGTCGCCTTGATGTTTGTGGTCATGAGATCCTTTGAACACCTGGTTTTAGCCCATCTGAAGGACATTACAGGACACCAGCTGGACCCCCTGCAGTTTGCCTACCGGGCAAACAGGTCGGTGGATGATGCAGTGAATATGGGGCTGCATTATATCCTGCAACATCTCAACCGTCCAGGAACTTATGCCAGGATCCTGTTTGTGGACTTTAGTTCGGCTTTCGACACCATTGTGCCTAATCTCCTCTCCTCCAAACTCTCCCAGCTCAGCGTGTCACCAGCTACCTGCCAGTGGATCACCAGCTTCCTGACAGACAGGAAGCAGCAAGTAAGGCTGGGGGGGTCACTTCTGAAACACGGTCCCTCAGTATTGGTGCCCCTGAAGGATGTGTCCTCTCCCCACTGCTCTTCTCCCTCTACACCAATGACTGCACCTCCAGGAACTCAGCTGTAAAACTCTTGAAGTTTGCAGACGACACCATCATTGGACTCATTCAGGATGGTGATGAGTCTGCATACCGGCAGGAAGTGGAGCAGCTGGTACTCTGGTGCAGTCAGCACAACCTGGAGCTGAACACGCACAAGACTGTAGAGATGACAGTGGACTTCAAGAGACGTCCGTCATCACTGCTCCCCCTCAGCATATCAGACAGCCCGGTGTCTACTGTGGAGTTCTTCAAGTTCCTGGGTACCACCATCTCCCAGAACCTGAAGTGGGAGACCAACATCTCCTCCATCCTCAAAAAGGCCCAGCAGAGGATGTACTTCCTGAGACAACTGAGGAAGTACAGTCTTCCACAGGAGCTGCTGATTCAGTTCTACACTGCAGTCACTGAGTCTGTCCTCTGCTCCTCCATCACAGTCTGGTATGGAGCAGCCACCAAACAGGACAGGAAGAGACTGCAGCGGACCGTACAGACAGCAGAAAGATCATCGGTGCCCCCCTGCCCTCCATCCAGGACCTGTCTCTCTCAAGGTCCAGTTGTCTATACAGACGGTTACTGTCTCTAATACTGTCAGTGTGCAGGCTGCCGGCAGGGCTGCCCCTTATCTCCTGGGATCATATGTTATTAATATTATAAAATCTCTGTATGCAGATTCTATGGCAGTTGTCAGTACAGACGGTTACTGTCTGTAATACTCTCAGTGAGCAGGCTGCCGGCAGGGCTGCCCCTTATCTCCTGGGATCACATGTTATTAATATTATAAAATCTCAGTATGCAGGTTCTATGGCAGTTGTCAGTACAGACGGTTACTGTCTCTAATACTGTCAGTGAGCAGGCTGCCGGCAGGGCTGCCCCTTATCTCCTGGGATCGTATGTTATTAATATTATAAAATCTCTGTATGCAGATTCTATGGCAGTTGTCAGTACAGACGGTTACTGTCTGTAATACTGTCAGTGAGCAGGCTGCCGGCAGGGCTGCCCCTTATCTCCTGGGATCACATGTTATTAATATTATAAAATCTCTGTATGCAGATTCTATGGCAGCTGTCAGTACAGACGGTTACTGTCTGTAATACTGTCAGTGTGCAGGCTGCCGGCAGGGCTGCCCCTTATCTCCTGGGATCACATGTTATTAATATTATAAAATCTCTGTATGCAGATTCTATGGCAGCTGTCAGTACAGACGGTTACTGTCTGTAATACTGTCAGTGTGCAGGCTGCCGGCAGGGCTGCCCCTTATCTCCTGGGATCACATGTTATTAATATTATAAAATCTCTGTATGCAGATTCTATGGCAGCTGTCAGTACAGACGGTTACTGTCTGTAATACTGTCAGTGTGCAGGCTGCCGGCAGGGCTGCCTCTTATCTCCTGGGATCACATGTTATTAATATTATAAAATCTCTGTATGCAGATTCTATGGCAGTTGTCGATACAGACGGTTACTGTCTGTAATACTGTCAGTGTGCAGGCTGCCGGCAGGGCTGCCCCTTATCTCCTGGGATCATATGTTATTAATATTATAAAATCTCTGTATGCAGATTCTATGGCAGTTGTCCATACAGACGGTTACTGTCTGTAATACTGTCAGTGAGCAGGCTGCCGGCAGGGCTGCCCCTTATCTCCTGGGATCATATGTTATTAATATTATAAAATCTCTGTATGCAGATTCTATGGCAGTTGTCCATACAGACGGTTACTGTCTGTAATACTGTCAGTGAGCAGGCTGCCGGCAGGGCTGCCCCTTATCTCCTGGGATCACATGTTATTAATATTATAAAATCTCTGTATGCAGGTTCTATGGCAGTTGTCAGTACAGACGGTTACTGTCTCTAATACTGTCAGTGAGCAGGCTGCCGGCAGGGCTGCCCCTTATCTCCTGGGATCATATGTTATTAATATTATAAAATCTCTGTATTCAGATTCTATGGCAGTTGTCTATACAGACGGTTACTGTCTGTAATACTGTCAGTGTGCAGGCTGCCGGCAGGGCTGCCCCTTATCTCCTGGGATCATATGTTATTAATATTATAAAATCTCTGTATGCAGGTTCTATGGCAGTTGTCAGTACAGACGGTTACTGTCTCTAATACTGTCAGTGAGCAGGCTGCCGGCAGGGCTGCCCCTTATCTCCTGGGATCATATGTTATTAATATTATAAAATCTCTGTATGCAGGTTCTATGGCAGTTGTCAGTACAGACGGTTACTGTCTGTAATACTGTCAGTGAGCAGGCTGCCGGCAGGGCTGCCCCTTATCTCCTGGGATCACATGTTATTAATATTATAAAATCCCTGTATGCAGATTCTATGGCAGTTGTCCATACAGACGGTTACTGTCTGTAATACTGTCAGTGAGCAGGCTGCCGGCAGGGCTGCCCCTTATCTCCTGGGATCATATGTTATTAATATTATAAAATCTCTGTATGCAGATTCTATGGCAGTTGTCAGTACAGACGGTTACTGTCTGTAATGCTGTCAGTGAGCAGGCTGCCGGCAGGGCTGCCCCTTATCTCCTGGGATCACATGTTATTAATATTATAAAATCTCTGTATGCAGATTCTATGGCAGTTGTCAGTACAGACGGTTACTGTCTGTAATACTGTCAGTGAGCAGGCTGCCGGCAGGGCTGCCCCTTATCTCCTGGGATCACATGTTATTAATTTTATAAAATCTCTGTATGCAGATTCTATGGCAGTTGTCAGTACAGACGGTTACTGTCTGTAATACTGTCAGTGAGCAGGCTGCCGGCAGGGCTGCCCCTTATCTCCTGGGCTCTTTCTTTATTTATTTGACACCTGGCGAATCAGATCGATGTAATCAGGACATTCAAGGCTTTACCCTCACTAATGTCTCTCACTGCATTTCTGTACATGCTAATGATGTTCTTCTACATTTACGACACCCTGAACATTCTGTGCCTGCTGCTCTGAAGTCTATCGCTGCATTCAGCAGCCTCTCAGGTTATAATATTAATTATGATAAATCTCTGGCTTTGCCTCTGAACGTTCCACCAGACATTATAACACAGTTTACATTCTATATATCTTATACCGCTTTCAAATACTGTACTTGGGTGCTTTTGTTACTTCAGATTTTGATAATTTGTGTCATATTATTTATTCCCCTTTGACTAAGAGACTCTCAGAGGACATGAAGAAATGTTCAGCCTTGTCTACTTCTTTGTTTGGTAGATTTAATGTGGTTAAAATTAACATTCTTCCTCGCTTACTTTATTTCAAAATTTGCCCTGTTATCTTGCTCCCTCCTTTTTTTAAGACTTTGAACACTCAAATTTCTCATTACATTTGGAATAATAAGAAGCCAAGGGTTAAGTATTCTGTTCTCAGCAGACCGACAAACCGTGCCATTGTCTCTTTGCCAAATCTGCTGTTTTATCACTGTCAGCTGAGATATAAACATGATAAGCTGCTTCATGGACAGACAAACCTCTCTATGACTCGATCTGGAGGCCTCAGCCATAATACCAAGGTTACGTAAATCTCTTTCCTTCATTGACAATTTCAATCACATTAGGTCAGTTTCTAACAATCCATTATGTCTCCGATTGCTGAACCCAGATCTCCCCTCTCATGTCAGAGGTCACTGGCTGACAGGCTGGATGTCTAAGGGTCTCATTCATTTCTCACATTTATTTGTTCAAAAACCTGAAATCTTTTGAAGAAATTTCCTTATCATGTGGTCTTTCAAACAGAGAATTCTTTACATTTCTACAGGTCAGACATTTCCTGGAAACTTCATTATGGGAGAATAAAATTAGCCTTCGCTGTGTGTAATAGAGGAGCAGCTATTAAACTGCAGCACTCTTAAGGGAAAATGTCAGAGTTATATGCCCTACTGTCCAATAAGGTCCCTTCTTCTTGGGAAGCCTTGAAATTAGTCTAGGAACGTGACTTAGAAGAAACATTGGAGCAGGATGTACCGTCGTCTGTCTGTACTGACATTTTTCCTAAATGTATTTCTCTTGACAGAATTTTTAAATCTTCCACAGTGTCTCTCTCACTGTGTTCTGCTGCAGAAAATGTCTCCTAATGTCACTAACCTCTGTCCCAAACACAAGGGGCACATGGGTACTTTCCATGTATTCAGGTCTTCAGTTAATTTACAGAAATTCTGCAAAGATCTGCACATTGTTATTTAGTCTATGACTGGAAAACAATTTCTATTGTCTCCAAAGTTTATTTACTGAATGGTCTGGATGAGACCTGAGATGCTTGATGCGACACAAAGTCCTTGCTTTACATTTAGTTTTTTCTTGTAAAATAATGATTCTGCTTTAATGTTCTTCTCTGAAAGTGCCTCCCAAGGATATGTGGCTAAATCAGCCATCAGTTCTTCATCCATTAGAGGAGTTATGATCTTAATCATCAGTCGGACAGTTTCGCTAGAATTCGGTCCTCTGCTTGTTTAGAATCTGCAGACACTAATTGTTTAAATGCTTTTTGTTTCCCTCAAGGCGACACCTGGGTGGGTTTGGTTCTTCTCTTCTTTTTTGTACTTTATTGTTCTTGCAAAACAAAATTAAACATAAAATCAGCCAAGAAGGACAGAAAGCTACTGGATAGTATCTCTGCAGGACCGGACCTGGACACCTCCGCTGTGCACATTGCATGATATATTAATGGAGACAAAAGATCTGAGGAATCACTTACTCAGGTATCATTATGGAAATAATCTTAATTCATGTCTAGAGCTGATACTCTGGGATTCACAGGCAGATGCTGTAGACCCCAAATTAGCATTTTTTAAAAATCAAATTTAGACCCCGTTTCCTCAGAAACTACAGGTTTCTGCACGGTTAACTTTTTTCCTAAAAACTTTATAAACTTATGACCTTGTAATTGATCAATTTAAATTTTATCAGAAATAGCCTTTGTATGCCTCCCTCAACTTGCTCCTCTTAAGGCCCCATAGATAGACAGATGCTGGGTTTGAACTCCTCACCTTCTGATTACAAGCAAACAGGCTTAGCCCACAAACCCACACGCCGCCCCCCCTTTTATTAAACAAGAAAAAAGTAGTGCCCAAGTTGATTGAACAAAGCCCTATTTCTATGGCTCTTTTAGCTTCAGAAGACGCCCTAACAGTCCTTAATTACCTGAATAGTTTGATACTTTAACAGTTTGACTCGGATCGGTAGCGCATGCGCGACTCAAATCCACGGGCGACCCCCCCAAGTTTGTGTCTCTAAAATCACACGGTGTGTTTATTTTCCGGTAAAATGTGTGACTCCCCCCCTCCGTATTTACTCCGCTCGGTGTCCGCGATGTGTGATTCATTTCTGCTCGCTGGCTCTGCTGCGCCCTTTTCGGGACTGATAATAAAGAGCTCACATTTATACAGACACACACACGCACACACACACACACACAACACAATTAACGCCATAAAGCGCCTTGGAATGACTCTGTTGTGAAAGGCGCCATATAAAAATTAAATGTATATTAAAATTTTTATATGGCGCATTTCACAACAGAGTCATTCCAAGGCGCTTTATGGCGTTAATTGTGTTGTGTGTGTGTGTTATATATATATATATATATATATATATATATATATATATATATATATATATATATATATATATATATATATATATATATATATATATATATATATATATAAAATTATGCCCTGCAATGGGCTGGCCCCCCATCCTGAGTAGTTCCCTGCCTCGTGCCCATTGCTTCCGGGATAGGCTCCGGACCCCCCACGACCCAGTAGGATAAGCGGTTTGGAAAATGGATGGATGGCTAGATATATAAAATTAAAACACCACCTTCTGTTATTCAGTTGCGATGTCGGTTGAGTTTGACTTAATGTTTGCCGATTATTAAAATCAGACTTACGTATTATTTGATTTAAACAGTTTAAATACGACTGCAAAGTATGACTACAATTAATCAACATCTTTCAGATTGGAGAACACAGAACAGATCCGTGGTAAAACCTTTGATTTAATAAAATGTTAAGCCTTGAGTTTAACCCGGATTTTTCGGCACACTAACATTACTCCCCAACACTTAAAAAAGAAAAACTTAATATAGCTTCAAAATATTACAGCCTAAGTCCTGGTCCATGTTTACGCAGCACAGTATATTAGGTGAACTCATGGCTGAGCGTAAGTAATTAAATATTATTGATGTTAATTCGAAAACTCTTCTGATACACGTACAGTAACCTACTGTGCTGTACGGACGTATATTTAATGTTTAATTACATGGAAAATTTTTAAATCCTGCTATAAATGTAAGCTGTGTTAAACATATTAATTTTATTAATATAATCTTACCTTGAAACATAGAATATCTTTACATTATTCCAGAATCTTTATAAAATGGCGACTCTGCCTTTAAAATCCCGACACTTCATTTCACTTTCGTTTACAGGCAAGAAATGATCAGCACCGTTTCATGCAAAAAATGCACACAGACTCAGCGGAGTCATGCCCAGCTCGTAAGATCCTCGTGTGTGCCACGCCCCCTGATTATGCACGCGTGCTTCCCCAATCATAACCAGCTGTACCGTGTTGTTTCGCTCAACTCAGTTTCGCTCAGTGCTCAACAAGTACAGGTAATATTTTACAGACAGAACATTAAACAAAACAAGAGTGTGTCCATGCACTTTGTGAGCCTGTCAGCGTGTGTCATCCCCTCCTGTCCCCCGTGGCCTGCGGTATGGTGTGGCTGTGACCAAGTATGACCGGAGAGGCTACCGCCCATGCCAACACCAGCTCTTGTTTGGCCCTGGAGCCACACTGATCCGGCCACAGCCAGACAGCAGAGTTCAGCAGTGAGGGGTGGGGCCACACTGATCTGGCCACAGCCATAAAGCAGAGATCAGCAGTGAGGGGTGGGGCCACACTGATCCGGTCATAACCAGACAGCAGAGATCAGCAGTGAGGGGTGGGGCCACACTGATCCGGCCATAACCAGACAGCAGAGATCAGCAGTGAGGGGTGGGGCCACACTGATCCGGCCATAACCAGACAGCAGAGATCAGCAGTGAGGGGTGGGGCCACACTGATCTAGCCACAACCATACAGCAAAGATAAGCAGTGAGGGGTGGGGCCACACTGATCCAGCCATAACCAGATAGCAGAGTTCAGCAGTGAGGGGTGGGGCCACACTGATCCGGCCATAACCAGATAGCAGAGTTCAGCAGTGAGGGGTGGGGCCACACTGATCCGGCCATAACCAGATAGCAGAGTTCAGCAGTGAGGGGTGGGGCCACACTGATCGGGCCATAACCAGACAGCAGAGATCAGCAGTGAGGGGTGGGGCCACACTGATCCGGCCATAACCAGATAGCAGAGTTCAGCAGTGAGGGGCGGGGCCACACTGATCCGGCCATAACCAGATAGCAGAGTTCAGCAGTGAGGGGTGGGGCCACACTGATCCGGCCATAACCAGACAGCAGAGTTCAGCAGTCAGGGGCGGGGCCACACTGATCCGGCCATAACCAGACAGCAGAGCTCAGCAGTGAGGGGCGGGGCCACACTGATCCGGCCATAACCAGACAGCAGAGCTCAGCAGTGAGCGGCGGGGCCACACTGATCCGGCCATAACCAGACAGCAGAGATCAGCAGTGAGGGGCGGTCCCACACTGATCCGGCCATAACCAGACAGCAGAGATCAGCAGTGAGGGGCGGGGGCACACTGATCCGGCCATAACCAGACAGCAGAGCTCAGCAGTGAGGGGCGGGGCCACACTGATCCGGCCATAACCAGACAGCAGAGCTCAGCAGTGAGCGGCGGGGCCACACTGATCCGGCCATAACCAGACAGCAGAGGTCAGCAGTGAGGGGCGGGGCCACACTGATCCGGCCATAACCAGACAGCAGAGATCAGCAGTGAGGGGCGGGGCCACACTGATCCGGCCATAACCAGACAGCAGAGATCAGCAGTGAGGGGCGGGGCCACACTGATCCGGCCATAACCAGACAGCAGAGATCAGCAGTGAGGGGCGGGGCCACACTGATCCGGCCATAACCAGACAGCAGAGTTCAGCAGTGAGGGGCGGGGCCACACTGATCCGGCCATAACCAGACAGGAGAGTTCAGCAGTGAGGGGTGGGGCCACACTGATCCGGTCATAACCAGACAGCAGAGATCAGCAGTGAGGGGTGGGGCCACACTGATCCGGCCATAAACAGACAGCAGAGTTCAGCAGTGAGGCGTGGGGCCACACTGATCCGGCCATAACCAGACAGCAGAGTTCAGCAGTGAGGGGTCGGGCCACACTGATCCGGCCATAACCATACAGCAGAGATCAGCAGTGAGGGGCGGGGCCACACTGATCCGACCATAACCAGATAGCAGAGTTCAGCAGTGAGGGGCGGGGCCACACTGATCCGGCCATAACCAGATAGCAGAGTTCAGCAGTGAGGGGCGGGGCCACACTGATCCGGCCATAACCAGACAGCAGAGCTCAGCAGTGAGGGGCGGGGCCACACTGATCCGGCCATAACCAGACAGCAGAGCTCAGCAGTGAGCGGCGGGGCCACACTGATCCGGCCATAACCAGACAGCAGAGATCAGCAGTGAGGGGCGGGGCCACACTGATCCGGCCATAACCAGACAGCAGAGATCAGCAGTGAGGGGCGGGGCCACACTGTTCCGGCCATAACCAGACAGCAGAGATCAGCAGTGAGGGGCGGGGCCACACTGATCCGGCCATAACCAGACAGCAGAGATCAGCAGTGAGGGGTGGGGCCACACTGATCCGGCCATAACCAGATAGCAGAGTTCAGCAGTGAGGGGTGGGACCACACAGGCCAGGCTGATGGGTTTGCCTCCATTGGCATCTCCATCAGCTCCCTAAGCGATGGCATTTTTGTTCTGCATTTGCCCTATGAGGAGAAAAAGAAGGTAAGAGTCCCTCAGACCTGATCATGTGACACATTCTGATCATGTGACCATGTAGTTATGTGTCTTCACTGCAGGCTCTGCCCCAACTGTCGGCAGGAACGAACAAATAAAATTATGATTAAAAAAGACCCAACAATACGACTTAAATGCTATAGCATTTATTGTACAATATACTATACATATGATCAGGAGCGCACATTTCATGTAGCTAATTTTAGGTTTAAAACGGATTAATAGAGATTCGACGTAAGATTTCTTGCTGTGAGCGTTTGAGTCTGAAAGCCCGAGTCTCACGCCAGATGCGTCAGAGTTGGCAACCTGCTTACGGCCGAATCGGACCTACGACCGGTCAGTCGGAGCCGAGCGCGGCCGAAAGTCACCGACGAGCTGCAGAGGATCACATTGTCTGTTATGGTACGAATAGGCATCCGTGACAACAGCTTGGTTACTTTTGAATCACATGTACTTATCTTCTTTCAAGCATTTGAACGACTGGTTGTATTTTGAAGAGTCTTGCCATCTAAAAAATGGAGAACAAAGAAATAAACATAGTTAAAATTAAAATTAAAATTACAATTAAAGTAAAAATAACAATGAAGGAAGGCGTCATTAAGATGGATGACACGGACAAGCCCCGATCTACATGGAGGGTGTCTGACATGCCGAAGGTAAAGCACTGGCTTAAGAGACCTTATTAGAGCACTTTAATTAGAGCATAAAATGTGTTATATCAATAATCTTTCCTTGTTTTAACAATCGGCTGTCGCAGACTGGAACCGAAGAAAATCATCATGGCCAGAGGGTTCGTCCGTGGAGCGGGAGGGACAGGCCACCACCCTGGAGGAAGCAGGAGCAACGAGGAAGAGGCCCCAGCTGAAGTTCCTCCATCGGACAGACAGCAACGGCTCCTGCGCCCTGCGAGCAGAGAGAGGCCAGGGGCAGCATCAGCAATCGGCGGAGCAGCAACTCATGCAGTGGATTCACGGACTTATGGGTTATGGCCGGGGAGGGAGGGATAATAGAGATACTGTTTAAGTATTATTATAGATATAAGATAGGTTAAGATAAGATAGGATCGGATAAGATACGATAAGAGGCTATGATGAAATATGATAAGATAGGGTAAGTTAAAATAGGATAAGATAGACTGAGTTAAAATATAATTCACAATCTGGAAGTGTGAATTACCAGCCAAATCCATGGATTTTTTAATCTACTGCTGTGGTTCAGTCTGAAGACATGCAGGTATGATATCCGGAAACCAGTTAGTCAGCCCAAAGCACAAAATGACAGCAAAGCAGCACTCGGAATATACTGAGGCTGCGGCAAAGCCTTCGGAACATGAAATGAGCTCATCAGCTCATCTCAGACGAATGGTGAACATTTTTAACATCAAAGTCCAGTTGCTGTAGAGTTATTGTTGCCAGATATAAAACAATAAACCTGAACTTTAAACCTGACATTTGAAACCTGATTATCACATGATTCACACCAGTACATTTCCGCTGCAACCTCATCCCAACTTGCCCTTTGCCCACCCTGAGATAAAACACAAAACCATTTCAGCTCTTAAGTTCACAAGTCAAGCTGCATTGATTTTGTATTAATATCATGCCCAGTTTAGTTACACAGTTTAGAAGAAAGAATTTCAGTCCAGAATCATTCATAATAAGAGAAATAGATCAGATGTAATTTTAAACTATGATTCTGCTTTTATCCTAAATCTAGGCCTCAGAAGTCAGTTCAGTTCAAAGCTGCATAATTGACAAATGATAGTTTTCCTCTTTTATGAGTTCTCCATCACCATTTCCCAGCTCAGGTTGGTCCTGCTGTCCCACACATGAAACACAGCTAGTCTGAGTAGGGGGTATTAGTTCTGTACAGTTCCTTTGTCTGTGAATAGAGAAGTTTGTGTTATCAAAGGATTAGAGATATCTGTATGCATCGCTTAATGTGAGGAATTACAGTAGATGTCAGTGAATGAACTTTTGTCCATTACTTACTAAACATAATTATTTCTGTTTCTGAAAATAAAATTAACGCTGAATTCCAGCTTGTAATTAAATATTTTTTTGGTGAAGTTTTTGGAATTTAAAACTCCACATTACAGAATTCACTTATCTTTGGGATATTAAACTCCGGTGATGAAATCAAAGCAGTAATCAAGGTAATAATAATACTAATAACTTATTTAATAAGTTAAATTAAATAATAATAATAATTATTTTATAAAATTATTATTAAATCCGTGTATCATTCATTTTTTGAAATATCAGCTTCAAAACCAAACTGGAAATGCAACAACACTGTTTTTAACATTGTGTTTGTTTCTAAATCAGATCAGGAAAAAGGGAAAAAATGGGTGGTTTCTTTTTCTAACTTCGCTCAGTGTTTCACTATGGGAATCGCTTTGGGCGTGACCAACTACGGAAGCTCCAATGACACCACGTCCGTCTGTGATGGACAGGTCGACCTGCGACCGGGCTCCGCCCCTGCCCTACCAATGCGGTCCACCTCCCTGACGGCTCATTCGCACTTTCTTCCCGTGAGGAACTACAAGCTCCCTCAGCCAGGGTAGTAAGCTGATCTTGCTTAACTGTTCACAGACGGCCCGTCGTTGGAGTCCGTCGACTAACGCGATTTTGGCTCTAGTGCTGAATTGTGCCGAGTAATTTCCACGTTGAGAAAGTTCTTCTCGCTGTTCGGTCAGCATTGCCAGATTGGCAACCGCATCAACTCTGACCTCCTCAATATGGGTGATATAGAGGAAGAGGAGGAAGATGACTCCACCTTCCCTGCCCATCAGTCTCGACCCCCTAGCACTACAGATGCAGGTTCCCAGGCAGACTGTAACCTGTATGAGGTCTGCAAGCAGGCAGCAGTTAAGCTGGATATACCCTGGCCTGCAGCTCAGGATGCCAGGGGTGCAGAGAGGGACCTGTACGATGGGAAAAGGCTCCCACCTGTGCAGCCCTCAGCACGCCAACTCCTTCCTGCAGTTCCGGCTTGCATGAAGGAGATGAGTCACTACTGGTCCAGCCCTTTTAAGAGCAAGCTTGCCACTAAGGGCTACTCTAAGCTGGAAATCCCGGGGATGGAGGAGCTGGGGCTGGCTAAACCCCCAGCGGTGGAGCCTTCACTGGTCTACCACCTCCACCCAAACCGCCACTCTATCTCTGCTTCATCCCACATTTCTCTGCCCAGTAAGATGGACCACATGACTGCGTCCACCTTCCAGAGGATGTATACAGATGTAGCCGCTTGAATTTTCCCCAGTTTCCATGATGGGACCTTGGCTGGTCCTTGGCTGGTCCTTGGCTGGCCCCTGCTGGGTTCTGGGTGGGGTCTTGTCTGTAATGAGATACATTATGATGTAATGAACAAGTGGGCTGGCATGATCCGCCCCTTACCTCTCTGTGTGTAAAGTACTTGCAATGATTTATCCATCCACCAGGGGGAGCAGTGATTATGAAAGCTGAAGTGACTTACCTGAAATCAGGTAGAACACCTGAACATCTTAACTTCACTACAAAAAAATGAAAATCTAAGCAAGTATAGTTTTCTCATATTTAGATAAAATTTGTATTTTATTTCACCTTTTGGAGATGAGGTGGACCCACGATGTGTGCAGTATAATAATTACAGACCTAAACAAAGTAATAAGATTGATATTGTCAAGCAATGAGGGACAGTGTGGTATATGAAAATTAAACAGATTTTAAGCTTGTTTGGCACATGATGAAATACTTCATCTGCAAGGAGGCCAAGCCAGATACAAAGCAGCAGCGTGTCCAAGCAAGAGTTATGTTGGGAGAGGAGAGTGACCCAAGATGTGTGTAACAGACTAATTACAGGCCTAAACAAAGTAATACGGTTGATTGTGGAGAATAAAGGTGGACAGAGTGGAAAATGAAAAATAAAAAAACATTTGATTCTGTACTGTGCTTGAATAAAACAGACACATCCCTTAGTGTGTTCTGTCTTTCTGTCTGGCTAACAGTCTGAATGGCTGCTGATGGCTGCATATTCACAGGGTGGGGCTGGGGGGCAGTCACAATGACGTGTGAATGTGTCATTAACTTCTCTGCTTGGCCACAATGAAAAGAGATATGTTTGCAGGGGATCAAGGTGAGGTTGCTTTCTTAACCTAAGAACACTGAACCAATGGTCAAGCAGGGTGGTGGAACAGTAGTATCATGCTGTTTTGCTGACAGCACTTTACATCACTACATTGCACAAAGAGGATGGAATGATAAAGTAGCACTGGATAGATAGATTGGGATTTTTTTGTCATAGTACCAGACTCAAAAAGAGGAACATAAAAGAAACATAGCATAATAAGTATTTACTGTAACCCTTTGGAGTCTGAGGCCTCTCACCTACTTTCAAAGTAGTCTGACATGCCTTAACATTTTACAGTTTTTCTGAATTGCTAAAACATTTCATAAAATCTCCTCTCCTTTAATCAATCCACTAAGCACAAACCCTAAAATTCTAGCTAAACTCACAAATAAATGAAAACACTACCACTCAAAATAGTTGTTGGCATGCAAAACAGAAACTGTAAGACTATAATAAAAAAAAGTATGGTCGTCTACCAAAAATATTTGTATACTGTACAGTTGTTACATATTAGTTATCAGTCATGTTTGCCGTATTCAGTACTCCAGAAAAGTTACTGTAAAGAACAAAGCCAAAAAATAAAGAAATGAGAGGCATATTACAGTAAAATGTTGTGCAACTGCTAATCCAGATTCACGGAAAGAAAGAATCCTCTTTGTGACCCATTTGTACCTTGACGTCGAAATTCAGCTCCTATTCACCTGGTGAAATCAGGTGTGATACCTGAAATCAGGTATTGTAACTCCACTGGCAGTGACAGATTGACTAGCTGTATGGGGTGTGCTAGTGGCCAAGTCAAAAAATACAGTCAAATTTCTAGCCAAGACGTTTGAGCTCTGAAGCTTATAGACATAGGGACTGGCTACACAAAGGTGAATGAGACATTCAAAGAATTGTATGAGGTTTGATTACTAAAGTGTTACAACTTTGAAGTGACTTTGGAGTCACCAGACCTTTGCATACTGTCAATGGCCCATCAGTCTGGAATGTCTGTCACTGCTCCTCACACCAATCAGTTTGGAAAGGCAGTGGGAATTTTACAGTTTTTTTCAATTGCTAAGACAGATACTGCAATACTGAAGTTGCTTTCTCAAAACTTTTCATACAATCACCAGAACATTAGCTTATGTGGGCTAAACTGTTAAGCTTTGCGTTTTGCTTTGCTTTCATACAAAATGCAATCAATAGCTAAATTCTTCAAAATTTATTCTTCAATTAATTTATCAGAGGCCATTTTGCACATAAGTACATACTGACCCTAAAACTGCTAGTAAAACAGTCAAAACTGAAATATATCATTTTACTAAATTACTATCAAGACCCTTTCTAAAATAGATTGTAAAAACCACATAAAATAAACAAATTATGTTAATTGACACAAGATCAAACAATGAATGCTGTATGCCAAGATATTTCTCCAGAGCAATGCCAAGGATGGATCATGTATGTGAAGAGACAGAGTAGAATCTATGCTACTGTCTTAGCAAATGAAAAAAAACTGTAAGAAAACACACAATACCAGCCTTTTCACAGTTTATAACATGCAACAGATTAAACGTTGAAGTATAAAATGTGCAATCACATTATATTACAGGAATAATACAATACAATAAATGAATATTAGAACAACAAATTAGTTAGCTATTAGTTGCTGAGCTATTACAGTTCTCCTCAAATGAGCCTGATGGGCTGAATGGCCTCCTCTCGTTTATACATTTCTTATGTTCTTATGTTTTTATATAAATTGTCACTCCTGATCAGGATGCCAAGCTTCAAAACAGTTGTGGGTTATGCTGAAAAGCCAGGCCTGTGCCTGGAACCCAACTAGTTTAAATGAACTAGAAATTCTGCAAAGAAGAGTGGTCAAATATTCAGCCAGAATTATGCCAGAGGCTTGCTAATGGCTACCAAAAGATTCTGGTTGATACCTGTTGTATGTAAACTTGTGACCACAACTAAAATGTGTTTTTGTAAAGAAAGCGCCATCTCATGGTAACACCCTGCAAGTGAATAAATGGGCGGGTTTAGATGATAATTTAGGCACACCCCCAGAAGGAGGGGGGTCAGTCCCTTTGGCTGGCTTTTGGCAGGCAACTGGCAGGCAGCCGGCTGAGGGGGGGAATTCAAGGGGCTACATCTGTACATATGCTGCACAGTCAGTGTGTTCTCTGAATGCAGTTACATTGCTATCTGCATATCAGGCTGAGATTTTGGAGGAGATGGGCCAGCAGCTGGACTCGGGGGTGCCAAACCCGGTCCTTTGGGGTGAGATTTGTGTGGTGAATGACCTTCTGCCGCGCTCCTCCCGGGGAGCAGTACAAGGCTGTGGCCGGGTGATGGGCTTGGCTGTGTCAGGTGAGAGAGCCCTCTGGTTGAGCCTCTCTGCCTTGGGGGATGCAGCCTATGACCCCACCAAAGGTCTTTTTGGCCCAGCCCTGGATAAAATGAGGGAAACCAGCTCCCTCAGGAAGCAGGAGGATGAGGCCTTTAACCTCTGTCTACCTGGCAAACAGCCACCTCGCCCCCCTCAGACAGCCAGATCCAGCTTTGCAGCAGCAGCAGCTATGGCTAGAGGGAGGCAGGTCCAGCGTCCAGCTCCTGGTAGACAGCAGGCGGCTCAGCAGCCAAGGGCGGCTAACCGAGAGTTCTGTGGCTAGGTGTCACCAAGCAATTTTCAGTTCGGGGGAAACAAAAATAAAGTGTGCATTGTCGCAGCCAGGCCGGAAGCCGAGGGCAACTTGCTCCCCACTCTTCAGAAAAGAAGATGTAAAAAATCTTTCCCGAACTCCATCACCAGGGGGAGCTCTGGCTTCTCAGTCTGGAGTCTCTCTTCCCCCGGGGTGGTGGTGACATCATCACCAGACGCCGCAGATGCAGAACTTTTCAAGGGACCGCTGTCTGCTCAGGTAATGAAGTGGCCTCATGTGTGCTGCACCCAGGGGTTTTGTTCACAATTTCTCGAGGTTACAGGCTACAGTTTGCTATGAGGCCACCCAGGTTCAGCGGTGTGTTAGTCTCTGTAGCTGACGGCGATGCAGCTCAGGTCCTAGAGGACGAGATTTCGTCCATGCTACGCAAGCGAGCGATCAGAGTTGTCCCAGAAAGGGAAAGCCGGCAGGGTTTTTATTCCCGTTAGTTTTTCATTCCAAAAAAATGAGAGCTCTTCCCTTCACCCTATATTGGACCTCCGTGTGCTGAACACTTTCAGGATGCTGACACACAAAATCCTCTGTCAGTCGATTCGTCCAGACGAATTGGTTCATGACGAAAGAAGTTCCTCAGGTTCACATACCGAGGCACAGCCTACGAATATCAGTCGATCCCATTCGTATGGTCTCTAGCCCCGAGGGTGTTCAGCAAGTGTGTGGAGGCTCTGGCACCATTGAGAAACAACGGCTTCAGGATATTGTCCTACATACTGTAGACGACTATTTACAGTTTTTACCAATTGCTTAAACACTATTGACAGATGCTAAAACCAAAGGAACCCAACTTGAAGTTGTTGTGGCTGTTCCTTAAACAAAGTGTAACCATACCTTAAACAAAAGTGCTGCTTTGCACTCTGGTTGCAATTCTGCAAAACACTAGCTCCTGTCTACAACACACTTGCTCCTGCTCACAACACACTATTTCATACACAAGACACTTTGTTCAAAAATGAAATCTCGCAGTACCATTGGGAAAACACATCTATTCAAAATACAAAACACAGTCTGTCATTGAAAACAATTAGACACACACCTGAAAACATATACTAACAAAACTGAACACCAATCAGTCAGCTACAAAAAGGCCTTAGCTAAGCCATTTTGGAGAACTTGCCAGCATGGAGGGAGGGAGAGCTAGAGGCAGAGGAAGAGGAGGACGTGGACGAAGAGGCAGTGCAAAGACCATCATTTCTGATGACATTAGGGCAACTTTGGTGGACCATGTCATAAACCATGGTCTGACTATGAGGGAAGCTGGACAGAGAGTCCACCCCAATCTTAGCCGTTTCACGGTCGCATCCATCATAAGGACATTCCGACAGGAAAACAGGTATGTCTTCAATTCCTCTACTACAGTAATGTAGCTTGAGTATTTACAGTACTGTCTCATCTTACATGTATATGTTACGTACATGTACTGTTACAATGTTAGTTTCCACCGGGCTGCTCTGGTCCAAGACTGGTTTACTAATCATGAAGGATTTGAAGTGGTGTACTTGCCCCCTTACTCCCCATTTTTGAATCCTATAGAGGAGTTTTTTTCAGCATGGAGATGGCGCGTATATGACCGCCAACCCCACGCCCGAATGCCACTTTTACAAGCAATGGAACAGGCCTGCGGGGATATTGAAATCAGGTCAATTCAGGGATGGATTAGACACACAAGGGGATTTTTTCCCCGATGTTTAGCCAGAGAAAATATTGCTTGCGATGTGGACGAGGTCCTGTGGCCCGACCCCGACAGACAGCAGGATCCATACATGTAACTTCTTTTGTGTGAAGTTCAGTTTGTTTTATTTTTGCTTTAACTGAATTTCCTGTCATATAAATTTCACTACTGTAATGTAATTGCAGTATTTTGATTTCAGTATTTTATTTTTGGAATTATGTGAAACATTTGGAATTGTAACTGAATAAAAACAGTAAAAGTGAAAGACTGCAGTGTTTTATATAAAGTAGACTAGTGTGTTGCCGCTGATATGAGAGTGTATTGACATGTGGAAGTGGGCATCATTTAGTCATCAAAGTGAGGTTTTGACAAAGGATTGTTCAGTTTTGATGGCAGAGTTTGTATTTGGCATAGATGTGAATGGTTTATTTCCCAGTGTTTTTCCTTACTTCCTTGTGTGTAGAGTTTTGGCACCATGAGCCAAGTTTTGCAAAATGTGTTCAAGCAATGGACAAAAACTGTAATATGCTCCCGTTCAAAGGATCTGGGTTTCAGGATCAAGAGCCATCTGACCCCCTTGCAGCTCACGGGGCCTCCGTACAGACTCCCTCTCATTTCGGGTTACGTTAGTGGAGAGGAGGATAGTGTCTTTTATGCAATGTCTCGCCCGCTTTCAGTTAGGGAAAGTGGTTTTGTACAGACTCTGCCTGCGTCTGCTGGGGCTAATGGCGTCAGTGATATCTGTGATGCATCTAGGTCTCCTCATGATGAGGGACTTTCAGCGCTGGGTGGCGCAATTAGGTCTTTGCCCTCGCCGTCATCTCAGCTGGCCGGTGAAGGTGCTTCACCAGTGGTGTACCAGGGTAGCTCTCGAGTCGGGCATCCCTTTAAGGGGGGTGTCCTCGAGAGTTATACTCATACAGAGACCGACTGCTCCTTTTCAGTGTTCGGTAGTGGAAATCCTCTGTTTTCTGCAGGATTTGTTGGAAAAAGGGAAAGCAATTCCGCAATTAAAGTGTATCTGGCTGCGATTTCAGCCTGTCATGTGGGGTTTGGTGAGAAGCCGGCTGGACAGCATCCCCTGATCTGCCGTTTCATGAAGGCTGCCCGTCGGAAACACCCAGTTTCTTAGCTGTCAGTCCTATTGTGGGATCTGTCTATGGTGTTAGATGCCTTGGATCATCACCCTTCTGAGCCTTTGGACGGGGTGGGGTTGAAATATCTCTCCCTTAAGACAGCGCTGCTTTTAGCTTTGACTACAGCAAGAATGTAATAGCAAGAATGTAAAGCAGGTTGTCACGCCCACACAGGCGGACACCACCAGTAGTGGCTCTTTATGAGTAATAAGCCTAGGTATAAAGCCAGCCAGAAGTCACCAGCCCAGTGCGAAGTATTGCGCTGATGTATAGAAGCCTTGCTAAGCACTTTCTTGTCGATTGTCTCTCCCTGCTACCTGACCCTGTCTGTTTACCTCGTGTTCTCTCCTTACCTCTCTCTCTCTCCCGTTCCAGACCCGTTCCCGCACCTGACCCCTCTACCCTGCCTGCTCCGGCTCGTCCCGTTCCCGTGCCCTTGTGTGTTCCTGTCTCGTGCCTCCTTGTAGGACTGACCCCCCGGCTTACGACCTCCCTGCCCGTTTTTCGACCTTGTCTCTCGCCTATTCCTTCTGGTGCCTCAGTTTGGTTTTCACTAATAAAGTGCCTCTCGGCTTGCATTCTCTGTTCTGTTTACCCTGACACAGGTAACCAAACACCGCATTTATTTTTTAAACATTCTTTTAATTTGTTGTTAATATCACACAGCGTATCATTTAGAAGTTTTAATTCATTGGCAACATCTCTTACAGCACTGACTATTGCATTTTATGATTTCAGCACAGCTTCAGTCAGCACACGGCCGGATGGTCGCCCCTGGTTTCCGAGACACGGGAATGTGTGCATCCAGCGCCCAAAGATGTGCTCGACACAGCAGCACCATCGCCGCCTGTGTCGTCTTCGGCACTGGGGGTACTGGGGGCACTTCTTGTATTATTGTCTGTAAGAATAAACAAAAGTAACACCGCATCTGCGCCTTACTTCTTATTCATAAACATGCAAGTAATTCAAACAAATTTGATATGAGAAAAACTCACCCGCGCTGACAAAGTGAGAGACCCTCACCCGATAAAATGAGAGACAGGGGATTCCGCTCACTCCTCCTGCGCTGACATCGGCGTCCCCCTCACCCGATAAAGTGAGAGACCGGGGATTCCGCTCCCTCCGCCCGCGCTGACATCGGCGTCCCCCTCACCCGATAAAGTGAGAGACCGGGGATTCCGCTCCCTCCGCCCGCGCTGACATCGGCGTCCCCCTCACCCGATAAAGTGAGAGACCGCGGATACCGCTCCCTCCGCCCGCGCTGACACCGGCGTCCCCCTCACCCGATAAAGTGAGAGACCGGGGATACCGCTCCCTCCGCCCGCGCTGACACCGGCGTCCCCCTCACCCGATAAAGTGAGAGACCGGGGATTCCGCTCCCTCCGCCCGCGCTGACACCGGCGTCCCCCTCACCCGATAAAGTGAGAGACCGGGGATTCCGCTCCCTCCGCCCGCGCTGACACCGGCGTCCCCCTCACCCGATAAAGTGAGAGACCGGGGATTCCGCTCCCTCCGCCCGCGCTGACACCGGCGTCCCCCTCACCCGATAAAGTGAGAGACCGGGGATTCCGCTCCCTCCGCCCGCGCTGACACCGGCGTCCCCCTCACCCGATAAAGTGAGAGACCGGGGATTCCGCTCCCTCCGCCCGCGCTGACACCGGCGTCCCCTTCACCCGATAAAGTGAGAGACCGGGGATTCCGCTCCCTCCGCCCGCGCTGACACCGGCGTCCCCCTCACCCGATAAAGTGAGAGACCGGGGATTCCGCTCCCTCCGCCCGCGCTGACACCGGCGTCCCCCTCACCCGATAAAGTGAGAGACCGGGGATTCCGCTCCCTCCGCCCGCGCTGACACCGGCGTCCCCCTCACCCGATAAAGTGAGAGACCGGGGATTCCGCTCCCTCCGCCCGCGCTGACACCGGCGTCCCCCTCACCCGATAAAGTGAGAGACCGGGGATTCCGCTCCCTCCGCCCGCGCTGACACCGGCGTCCCCCTCACCCGATAAAGTGAGAGACCGGGGATTCCGCTCCCTCCGCCCGCGCTGACACCGGCGTCCCCCTCACCCGATAAAGTGAGAGACCGGGGATTCCGCTCCCTCCGCCCGCGCTCACACCGGCGTCCCCCTCACCCGATAAAGTGAGAGACCGGGGATACCGCTCCCTCCGCCCGCGCTCACACCGGCGTCCCCCTCACCCGATAAAGTGAGAGACCGGGGATACCGCTCCCTCCGCCCGCGCTGACACCGGCGTCCCCCTCACCCGATAAAGAGAGAGACCGGGGATACCGCTCCCTCCGCCCGCGCTGACACCGGCGTCCCCCTCACCCGATAAAGTGAGAGACCGGGGATACCGCTCCCTCCGCCCGCGCTGACACCGGCGTCCCCCTCACCCGATAAAGTGAGAGACCGGGGATACCTCTCCCTCCGCCCGCGCTCACACCGGCGTCCCCCTCACCCGATAAAGTGAGAGACCGGGGATTCCGCTCCCTCCGCCCGCGCTGACACCGGCGTCCCCCTCACCCGATAAAGTGAGAGACCGGGGATTCCGCTCCCTCCGCCCGCGCTGACACCGGCGTCCCCCTCACCCGATAAAGTGAGAGACCGGGGATTCCGCTCCCTCCGCCCGCGCTGACACCGGCGTCCCCCTCACCCGATAAAGTGAGAGACCGGGGATTCCGCTCCCTCCGCCCGCGCTGACACAGGCGTCCCCCTCACCCGATAAAGTGAGAGACCGGGGATTCCGCTCCCTCCGCCCGCGCTGACACCGGCGTCCCCCTCACCCGATAAAGTGAGAGACCGGGGATTCCGCTCCCTCCGCCCGCGCTGACACCGGCGTCCACCTCACCCGATAAAGTGAGAGACCGGGGATACCGCTCCCTCCGCCCGCGCTGACACCGGCGTCCCCCTCACCCGATAAAGTGAGAGACCGGGGATACCGCTCCCTCCGCCCGCGCTGACACCGGCGTCCCCCTCACCCGATAAAGTGAGAGACCGGGGATTCCGCTCCCTCCGCCCGCGCTGACACCGGCGTCCCCCTCACCCGATAAAGTGAGAGACCGGGGATACCGCTCCCTCCGCCCGCGCTGACACCGGCGTCCCCCTCACCCGATAAAGTGAGAGACCGGGGATTCCGCTCCCTCCGCCCGCGCTGACACCGGCGTCCCCCTCACCCGATAAAGTGAGAGACCGGGGATTCCGCTCCCTCCGCCCGCGCTGACACCGTCGTCCCCCTCACCCGATAAAGTGAGAGACCGGGGATACCGCTCCCTCCGCCCGCGCTGACACCCGCGTCCCCCTCACCCGATAAAGTGAGAGACCGGGGATACCGCTCCCTCCGCCCGCGCTGACACCCGCGTCCCCCTCACCCGATAAAGTGAGAGACCGGGGATTCCGCTCCCTCCGCCCGCGCTGACACCCGCGTCCCCCTCACCCGATAAAGTGAGAGACCGGGGATTCCGCTCCCTCCGCCCGCGCTGACACCCGCGTCCCCCTCACCCGATAAAGTGAGAGACCGGGGTTTCCGCTCCCTCCGCCCGCGCTGACACCGGCGTCCCCCTCACCCGATAAAGTGAGAGACCGGGGTATCCGCTCCCTCCGCCCGCGCTGACACCGGCGTCCCCCTCACCCGATAAAGTGAGAGACCGGGGATTCCGCTCCCTCCGCCCGCGCTGACACCGGCGTCCCCCTCACCCGATAAAGTGAGAGACCGGGGATTCCGCTCCCTCCGCCCGCGCTGACACCGGCGTCCCCCTCACCCGATAAAGTGAGAGACCGGGGATTCCGCTCCCTCCGCCCGCGCTGACACCGGCGTCCCCCTCACCCGATAAAGTGAGAGACCGGGGATTCCGCTCCCTCCGCCCGCGCTGACACCGGCGTCCCCCTCACCCGATAAAGTGAGAGACCGGGGATTCCGCTCCCTCCGCCCGCGCTGACACCGGCGTCCCCCTCACCCGATAAAGTGAGAGACCGGGGATTCCGCTCCCTCCGCCCGCGCTGACACCGGCGTCCCCCTCACCCGATAAAGTGAGAGACCGGGGATTCCGCTCCCTCCGCCCGCGCTGACACCGGCGTCCCCCTCACCCGATAAAGTGAGAGACCGGGGATTCCGCTCCCTCCGCCCGCGCTGACACCGGCGTCCCCCTCACCCGATAAAGTGAGAGACCGGGGATTCCGCTCCCTCCGCCCGCGCTGACACCGGCGTCCCCCTCACCCGATAAAGTGAGAGACCGGGGATTCCGCTCCCTCCGCCCGCGCTGACACCGGCGTCCCCCTCACCCGATAAAGTGAGAGACCGGGGATTCCGCTCCCTCCGCCCGCGCTGACACCGGCGTCCCCCTCACCCGATAAAGTGAGAGACCGGGGATTCCGCTCCCTCCGCCCGCGCTGACACCGGCGTCCCCCTCACCCGATAAAGTGAGAGACCGGGGATTCCGCTCCCTCCGCCCGCGCTGACACCGGCGTCCCCCTCACCCGATAAAGTGAGAGACCGGGGATTCCGCTCCCTCCGCCCGCGCTGACACCGGCGTCCCCCTCACCCGATAAAGTGAGAGACCGGGGATTCCGCTCCCTCCGCCCGCGCTGACACCGGCGTCCCCCTCACCCGATAAAGTGAGAGACCGGGGATTCCGCTCCCTCCGCCCGCGCTGACACCGGCGTCCCCCTCACCCGATAAAGTGAGAGACCGGGGATTCCGCTCCCTCCGCCCGCGCTGACACCGGCGTCCCCCTCACCCGATAAAGTGAGAGACCGGGGATTCCGCTCCCTCCGCCCGCGCTGACACCGGCGTCCCCCTCACCCGATAAAGTGAGAGACCGGGGATTCCGCTCCCTCCGCCCGCGCTGACACCTGCGTCCCCCTCACCCGATAAAGTGAGAGACCGGGGATTCCGCTCCCTCCGCCCGCGCTGACACCGGCGTCCCCCTCACCCGATAAAGTGAGAGACCGGGGATTCCGCTCCCTCCGCCCGCGCTGACACCGGCGTCCCCCTCACCCGATAAAGTGAGAGACCGGGGATTCCGCTCCCTCCGCCCGCGCTGACACCGGCGTCCCCCTCACCCGATAAAGTGAGAGACCGGGGATTCCGCTCCCTCCGCCCGCGCTGACACCGGCGTCCCCCTCACCCGATAAAGTGAGAGACCGGGGATGCCTCTCCCTCCGCCCGCGCTGACACCGGCGTCCCCCTCACCCGATAAAGTGAGAGACCGGGGATGCCGCTCCCTCCGCCCGCGCTGACACCGGCGTCCCCCTCACCCGATAAAGTGAGAGACCGGGGATTCCGCTCCCTCCGCCCGCTCTGACACCGGCGTCCCCCTCACCCGATAAAGTGAGAGACCGGGGATTCCGCTCCCTCCGCCCGCGCTGACATCGGCGTCCCCCTCACCCGATAAAGTGAGAGACCGGGGATACCGCTCCCTCCGCCCGCGCTGACATCGGCGTCCCCCTCACCCGATAAAGTGAGAGACCGGGGATACCTCTCCCTCCGTCCGCGCTGACATCGGCGTCCCCCTCACCCGATAAAGTGAGAGACCGGGGATTACGCTCCATCCGCCCGCGTTGACATCGGCGTCCCCCTCACCCGATAAAGTGAGAGACCGGGGATTACGCTCCATCCGCCCGCGCTGACATCGGCGTCCCCCTCACCCGATAAAGTGCGAGACCGGGGATTCCGCTCCCTCCGCCCGCGCTGACATCGGCGTCCCCCTCACCCGATAAAGTGAGAGACCGGGGATTCCGCTCCCTCCGCCCGCGCTGACATCGGCGTCCCCCTCACCCGATAAAGTGAGAGACCGGGGATTCCGCTCCCTCCGCCCGCGCTGACATCGGCGTCCCCCTCACCCGATAAAGTGAGAGACCGGGGATTCCGCTCCCTCCGCCCGCGCTGACACCGGCGTCCCCCTCACCCGATAAAGTGAGAGACCGCGGATTCCTCTCCCTCCGCCCGCGCTGACACCGGCGTCCCCCTCACCCGATAAAGTGAGAGACCGCGGATTCCTCTCCCTCCGCCCGCGCTGACACCGGCGTCCCCCTCACCCGATAAAGTGAGAGACCGGGGATACCGCTCCCTCCGCCCGCGCTGACACCGGCGTCCCCCTCACCCGATAAAGTGAGAGACCGGGGATTCCGCTCCCTCCGCCCGCGCTGACACCGGCGTCCCCCTCACCCGATAAAGTGAGAGACCGGGGATTCCGCTCCCTCCGCCCGCGCTGACACCGGCGTCCCCCTCACCCGATAAAGTGAGAGACCGGGGATTCCGCTCCCTCCGCCCGCGCTGACACCGGCGTCCCCCTCACCCGATAAAGTGAGAGACCGGGGATTCCGCTCCCTCCGCCCGCGCTGACACCGGCGTCCCCCTCACCCGATAAAGTGAGAGACCGGGGATACCGCTCCCTCCGCCCGCGCTGACACCGGCGTCCCCCTCACCCGATAAAGTGAGAGACCGGGGATACCGCTCCCTCCGCCCGCGCTGACACCGGCGTCCCCCTCACCCGATAAAGTGAGAGACCGGGGATACCGCTCCCTCCGCCCGCGCTGACACCGGCGTCCCCCTCACCCGATAAAGTGAGAGACCGGGGATACCTCTCCCTCCGCCCGCGCTGACACCGGCGTCCCCCTCACCCGATAAAGTGAGAGACCGGGGATTCCGCTCCCTCCGCCCGCGCTGACACCGGCGTCCCCCTCACCCGATAAAGTGAGAGACCGGGGATTCCGCTCCCTCCGCCCGCGCTGACACCGGCGTCCCCCTCACCCGATAAAGTGAGAGACCGGGGATTCCGCTCCCTCCGCCCGCGCTGACACCGGCGTCCCCCTCACCCGATAAAGTGAGAGACCGGGGATACCTCTCCCTCCGCCCGCGCTGACACCGGCGTCCCCCTCACCCGATAAAGTGAGAGACCGGGGATACCGCTCTCTCCGCCCTCGCTGACATCGGCGTCCCCCTCACCCGATAAAGTGAGAGACCGGGGATACCGCTCCCTCCGCCCGCGCTGACACCGGCGTCCCCCTCACCCGATAAAGTGAGAGACCGGGGATACCGCTCCCTCCGCCCGCGCTGACACCGGCGTCCCCCTCACCCGATAAAGTGAGAGACCGGGGATTCCTCTCCCTCCGCCCGCGCTGACACCGGCGTCCCCCTCACCCGATAAAGTGAGAGACCGGGGATTCCGCTCCCTCCGCCCGCGCTGACACCGGCGTCCCCCTCACCCGATAAAGTGACAGACCGGGGATACCTCTCCCTCCGCCCGCGCTGACACCGGCGTCCCCCTCACCCGATAAAGTGAGAGACCGGGGATTCCGCTCCCTCCGCCCGCGCTGACACCGGCGTCCCCCTCACCCGATAAAGTGAGAGACCGGGGATTCCGCGCTCTCCGCCCGCGCTGACACCGGCGTCCCCCTCACCCGATAAAGTGAGAGACCGGGGATACCGCTAGCTCCGCCTGCGCTGACATCGGTGTCCCCCTCACCCGATAAAGTGAGAGACCGGGGATACCGCTCCCTCCGCCCGCGCTGACACCGGCGTCCCCCTCACCCGATAAAGTGAGAGACCGGGGATTCCGCTCCCTCCGCCCGCGCTGACACCGGCGTCCCCCACACCCGATAAAGTGAGAGACCGGGGATTCCGCTCCCTCCGCCCGCGCTGACACCGGCGTCCCCCTCACCCGATAAAGTGAGAGACCGGGGATACCTCTCCCTCCGCCCGCGCTGACACCGGCGTCCCCCTCACCCGATAAAGTGAGAGACCGGGGATACCGCTCTCTCCGCCCGCGCTGACACCGGCGTCCCCCTCACCCGATAAAGTGAGAGACCGGGGATTCCGCTCCCTGCGCCCGCGCTGACACCGGCGTCCCCCTCACCCGATAAAGTGAGAGACCGGGGATACCGCTCCCTCCGCCCGCGCTCACACCGGCGTCCCCCTCACCCGATAAAGTGAGAGACCGGGGATACCTCTCCCTCCGCCCGCGCTGACACCGGCGTCCCCCTCACCCGATAAAGTGAGAGACCGGGGATACCGCTCCCTCCGCCCGCGCTGACACCGGCGTCCCCCTCACCCGATAAAGTGAGAGACCGGGGATACCGCTCCCTCCGCCCGCGCTCACACCGGCGTCCCCCTCACCCGATAAAGTGAGAGACCGGGGATACCGCTCCCTCCGCCCGCGCTGACACCGGCGTCCCCCTCACCCGATAAAGTGAGAGACCGGGGATTCCGCTCCCTCCGCCCGCGCTGACACCGGCGTCCCCCTCACCCGATAAAGTGAGAGACCGGGGATACCTCTCCCTCCGCCCGCGCTGATACCGGCGTCCCCCTCACCCGATAAAGTGAGAGACCGGGGATACCTCTCCCTCCGCCCGCGCTGACACCGGCGTCCCCCTCACCCGATAAAGTGAGAGACCGGGGATACCTCTCCCTCCGCCCGCGCTGACACCGGCGTCCCCCTCACCCGATAAAGTGAGAGACCGGGGATACCGCTCCCTCCGCCCGCGCTGACATCGGCGTCCCCCTCACCCGATAAAGTGAGAGACCGGGGATACCTCTCCCTCCGCCCGCGCTGACACCGGCGTCCCCCTCACCCGATAAAGTGAGAGACCGGGGATTCCGCTCCCTCCGCTTCTGCTGACATCGGCGTCCCCCTCACCCGATAAAGTGAGAGACCGGGGATACCGCTCTCTCCGCCTGCGCTGACATCGGCGTCCCCCACACCCGATAAAGTGAGAGACCGGGGATACCGCTAGCTCCGCCCGCGCTGACATCGGCGTCCCCCTCACCCGATAAAGTGAGATACCGGGGATTACGCTCCCTCCGCCCGCGCTGACATCGGCGTCCCCCTCACCCGATAAAGTGAGATACCGGGGATTCCGCTCCCTCCGCCCGCGCTGACATCGGCGTCCCCCTCACCCGATAAAGTGAGAGACCGGGGATACCGCTCCCTCCGCCCGCGCTGACACCGGCGTCCCCCTCACCCGATAAAGTGAGAGACCGGGGATTCCGCTCCCTCCGCCCGCGCTGACACCGGCGTCCCCCTCACCCGATAAAGTGAGAGACCGGGGATTCCGCTCCCTCCGCCCGCGCTGACATCGGCGTCCCCCTCACCCGATAAAGTGAGAGACCGGGGATTCCGCTCCCTCCGCCCGCGCTGACACCGGCGTCCCCCTCACCCGATAAAGTGAGAGACCGGGGATTCCGCTCCCTCCGCCCGCGCTGACACCGGCGTCCCCCTCACCCGATAAAGTGAGAGACCGGGGATACCGCTCCCTCCGCCCGCGCTCACACCGGCGTCCCCCTCACCCGATAAAGTGAGAGACCGGGGATACCTCTCCCTCCGCCCGCGCTGACACCGGCGTCCCCCTCACCCGATAAAGTGAGAGACCGGGGATACCGCTCCCTCCGCCCGCGCTGACACCGGCGTCCCCCTCACCCGATAAAGTGAGAGACCGGGGATACCTCTCCCTCCGCCCGCGCTCACACCGGCGTCCCCCTCACCCGATAAAGTGAGAGACCGGGGATTCCGCTCCCTCCGCCCGCGCTGACACCGGCGTCCCCCTCACCCGATAAAGTGAGAGACCGGGGATACCGCTCCCTCCGCCCGCGCTGACACCGGCGTCCCCCTCACCCGATAAAGTGAGAGACCGGGGTTTCCGCTCCCTCCGCCCGCGCTGACACCGGCGTACCCCTCACCCGATAAAGTGAGAGACCGGGGATTCCGCTCCCTCCGCCCGCGCTGACACCGGCGTCCCCCTCACCCGATAAAGTGAGAGACCGGGGATACCGCTCCCTCCGCCCGCGCTGACACCGGCGTCCCCCCCACCCGATAAAGTGAGAGACCGGGGATACCGCTCCCTCCGCCCGCGCTGACACCGGCGTCCCCCTCACCCGATAAAGTGAGAGACCGGGGATACCGCTCCCTCCGCCCGTGCTGACACCGGCGTCCCCCTCACCCGATAAAGTGAGAGACCGGGGATTCCGCTCCCTCCGCCCGCGCTGACACCGGCGTCCCCCTCACCGGATAAAGTGAGAGACCGGGGATACCGCTCGCTCCGCCCGCGCTGACATCGGCGTCCCCCTCACCCGATAAAGTGAGATACCGGGGATTCCGCTCCCTCCGCCTACGCTGTTAAGACTCTTACGATGAGCAGCCACTCGTTTTTTTCACGTGGGATTTTATGTCCGACCACTACTTTTTAATTTCGGTCACCGTGCAAATAGATAAAAACACTTTTTTTAAAGAAAAAACTGACTCCACCACGTTCTGCCGCTCCGTCAACTTTAGTGCTGATGCCACTACTTAAACCACCAAATATTACTTTTCTTTTCTCAATTTATGTTACGATGGCGTCCACTTCAAACTCACTAAAATACTTATTTTTTCCACGTGGTTTATCCATTGTTGTTTATGAAAAACAGATCAAAGTGGGTATTTATACAGATTTACATATGCAAATATACATAATTATGGGTGGGTCGGGAGGGTGGCTGTGGGCTCGTTCACGTACGTAAAATTTCGCGCTCATTGGGATTTATAAAGGGAATGTGCGTCGATCTGTGCTTACGCACAGTTTTATGCATCTGGATTTTTTTCTTGCTTACACGCATTCCTAGTTATGTTCGTACGCCATGTTTTAGTGTGAATTCTACGCACGTCGTTATACACGAGGTTCCAGGTCTTGGATCAATGTCTACTTGGGGGAAGGTGAACCTTAGCCTGCGTAAGGTTGCAAGGAAACGCTGGTCCCAACCATAACTCTAGCAATAACAATAAACATGTAAATATAAATTTATACAAAATACTTAAGTTTACCTAACAACGTCTTGGTGTCAAAATCCTTTTGAGTGAAATGTAGCCACACTTAATTTAACTGTGTTAAGCATGGCTATCCATTTCAAATTATTTTCCTATCAAAAATGACAAACAAATGACTTCAGAGCAAGTGTAATGTTAACTAGCGATGGCACGTGAGGTGCAGCGATGGTTCTGTTGCCTGAGCACCAGAGGGCAAATATTTCATCAACAGCTTAGGCATTTAAGCGGCATTGAAATAGGCACTGAAATCTGCGTTGCAGTACGGTCCTGTACCTACAGGTTGTATAGGAACAGATACGCCTTGTAGAAAGGTCTCTCATTCTCTTATTATTTTCTAACAAACTACAGACCCTGGACTCAGTATAAAATAACACTCATGACACTTCCTGTGATGCCTGACCCGTCTGCTCCTCATGTGTGCCACGCCCCCTGATTACCCACGTGTGCTCTCCCGATTGTTTCCAGCCCTGTCTGATTATGTTGCCCAGCTTTGGTGTATTTAAGTCCTGGTCTCCGCTGTTTCCGTGTCTGTCATTGATGTTACCCGACGTTACCTGCTGTCTGTAATGTTTCCTAGCTCCCGTTCGCCCATTAAATCCCCATTTACCCGACTTTTGCCTGCTCGTCTGCTTCTCTGCCCGTTGCCCCGTCCGTGCGCCTCACCTGCTATCGGCGAGCGTGACACTTCCTTTGTGATGTAAAGTTCTTACCCTCAGTTTTATGATTCATTGTTTCTAAATCTAGGTATTTCATTTTGCAAATATTCTCTAATCCAGCAGAGCAGGAGTTAATCTTACACTAATTGCTTTGTTTTGCACAAGCCTCATTCCTTCCCAGCTGGGAGGCTCATGCCGGCACATTACCATAATTTCTTCTCTTAACTACAGTACTGTCTGTCTGTGCGACACATACTTGTAGTATATTGTCACATTCGCAGTGAAAAAGGCCTACGGCATTTACAGCAATCCCAACAGCCCTCAACTCTTTTACTTACTAATTTCACAGGGGTACCAGGCTTTAAATTTCATTGATCGAAGCAATAAATTAATTTTGAGGGGGGGTCCAGCAAATTTCAAAGGGGGTTAAAACTTGTTATTGTAATACTTGGCTCCTGTTTGGGAGCAAACCTGATTGGAGGTTTACTATGTGGCTAGGTGCCTGTTTGGGAGCAAACCTGATTGGAGGTTTACTATGTGGCTAGGTGCCTGTTTGGGAGCAAACCTGATTGGAGGTTTACTATGTGGCTAGGTGCCTGTTTGGGAGCAAACCTGATTGGAGGTTTACCATGTGGCTAGGTGCCTGTTTGGGAGCAAACCTGATTGGAGGTTTACCATGTGGCTAGGTGCCTGTTTGGGAGCAAATCTGATTGGAGGTTTACCATGTGGCTAGGTGCCTGTTTGGGAGCAAACCTGATTGGAGGTTTACCATGTGGCTAGGTGCCTGTTTGGGAGCAAACCTGATTGGAGGTTTACCATGTGGCTAGGTGCCTGTTTGGGAGCAAATCTGATTGGAGGTTTACCATGTGGCTAGGTGCCTGTTTGGGAGCAAACCTGATTGGAGGTTTACCATGTGGCTAGGTGCCTGTTTGGGAGCAAACCTGATTGGAGGTTTACCATGTGGCTAGGTGCCTGTTTGGGAGCAAACCTGATTGGAGGTTTACCATGTGGCTAGGTGCCTGTTTGGGAGCAAACCTGATTGGAGGTTTACTATGTGCCTAGGTGCCTGTTTGGGAGCAAACCTGATTGGAGGTTTACTATGTGCCTAGGTGCCTGTTTGGGAGCAAACCTGATTGGAGGTTTACTATGTGCCTAGGTGCCTGGTGTGTTCAGATTTGTATACTGGCCAGCCGGCTAGGCAAATTTTTATGTTTTTTATTTCTTCCCCTTCAAGTTTAGGTGAGAGATGAAAGTACAATCAGAACTGAAGTCAAAAATATGGTCAGAAGGATTGTATTTTCTGTGAAGATTTAACTGTGTTAAGTCAAGCTTATATGTTTTTAAATATAAATGTTCCCTGTCATACAGAATTTAATTTAAGTGTGTAAAAATAATCAGCATCAGTAATCAGGCAGGAATGACGATTAAAATTATAAATGTTATTTTAATTCTGTTTTAGCTCGTCATTGGCACTGATGGTACGTATCACTCAAAAATAAGCAATTTATGGTGAAGTACTTGGTAACCTTGTGCAATAATGTACCCTTTCATGTGTTTTAAGATGGCTTTCCGAAGAAAACTCTATTTTTGGTGTACAAATTAATGTAAAAATGCATGCTTGCCAATAATCGATGATTTGTCTATTATTGACTGCTCTTGATGTTTTGTATAGTGTGTTGCTGTTTTGGTTTCCTGCTACATGGCTCTGCTGATCCTCTAACAACCTACTTGGGAGAAACTGTACTGCCGCTATCAGGTTGTGTGAATCTTTCTGTTCATGTTCCAGAGCGGCTGGTGGTGACGGGTGCAGATGAGCCTGTCTATGCACATGCTGGAGAGGATGTGACTCTCAGCTGCTCTTTGGGCATCTATCTTAACTTGTCAGAGCTTCAGGTGACATGGATAAAGATACACGATGACATCTTAGTGCTTCTGTACACTGATGGAAAGAACAGACCCGAGTCTCAGCATGAGAGATACTCTGGAAGAGCTGAATTCTCCTCTGAGGAAATTCCCAAAGGAAACTTCTCAATGAAACTGCGGAAAGTCAGGATGGAAGACAAAGGAGAGTACATGTGTAAAGCCTACACAGATACTGATTCTACCAATACAACTGCCAGGATATTAGCACTGGGTAAGCCACTAGAAGAAATGTAAGAACAAGGACCTCAACAAAGTTTTGTGTGATTAAATCACATTTTTATTTCTCCAAGGCTTTAGTTCTGATGTAGACAGATTATTCACATTTCCTAGTATAATTGGGTTTAGTCTTCTAGTGAAAAGTTTATTATTTTATATGACACAAAATGAAGTTTATAAATTATTAAACATTGGCTTCAGACTTTGCCTCAGAGCTGAAATTTACGTTTGAAACATGCCGATGAATTTTGTCTGTCAAACCTGCAGTTGTTTGGCCACGTGGATGCAGTTTTTGTTTTGTGAAGGAAGGGAAAGACCTTCAACCCCAAAAACACAATTCCCACAGTTAAACCTGGTAATGGGAGTATAATGCTGTGGGACTGTTTTGCTGCCTCAAGCACAGGAAACCTTATTTGTGCACATGACAAAATGAAGAAAGAATATTATGATGACATTTAAAAGGATAATGCTAGTCTGTCTTTGGGTCGTCATTCGGTCTTTCAGCAAGATAATTACCCAAAGTACACATCACAGTTGGTCCAGAACTTTTTGGGGAACACCAAAATTAAGGTTCTGGAATGGCCGTCTCAAAGCCCAGGGGTCTCATTTATCAAGCGTGCGTACGCACGGTTTTATGTGTAAATCATGCGTACGCACAATTCTACTAATAGAATGCGATTCATTAATTTGTACGTGTGCGTGAAAATGTGCGCACATTTAGAAGAACTCCTGACTGTGCGTAAGCAGAATCCCCTAGTGGTAGAGAACTGTAATCACATATACACCCAGTGCCCTTATACTTCTCCAATTAAATGTCAGTGTTGACAAATTGATTACTTGAATACTTGAGTACAACAGGTGATTCTGAGTTATCTGGAACAGTCAAGAATATAAAATAGCCTACACAATTGAAGAACTGTTTTTGGAAATGCATTGACTACAATGGCAGACCTTGCGCTTCTTGAAGATTTGCAACAAGCACTTTTGCGCAGAGATCGCGTTTTCAGGGACCGCACAGACTTACTCGCTGAGAGTGATGAGTGGCTCATTAGTCGTTTTCGTTTGCCAAGGGCAATTTTGCTTGCTTTGTGTCAGCAGTTCTCGCAACTTTTGGAGAAGTCGACAAAGCGCACCAGTGCAGTCCCCGTGCACACTCAGGTTCTTTCTACTATTGGCTTTTTAGCCACAGGCACATTTCAAAGGGAAATTGGTGACAGGTCTGGTATTTCTCAACCCACCGTGAGCCGAATTATGCCACACGTTTTACATGCAATTATATCACTTACATCACAGTACATTACGTTTCCAAATACCGCAGCGGAAAGGACAAAAATTATGACCGATTTCTACAACATCGCAGGATTTCCAAGTGTAATAGGGGCAGTTGACTGCACACATGTTGCCCTGAAAGCTCCTACTGCTGATGAATTTGCATTTGTAAATAGAAAAGGTTATCACTCCATTAACGTGCAGGTAATCTGTGATGCACACTTGATCCTGCTAAATGTCGTTGCGAACAGGCCGGGAGGGACACACGATTCCTTCATTGTGCAGAACAGCATCGTGGGACTTCGTCTTCAGCAAAGCGCTGCTGGAGAAGGCTGGCTTATTGGTAAGTGTGTAACGATTAGATTACTTCGCAACACCATCCAGTGTACTGTATTTTATGTTAATCTACATCATTGCAGGGGATCGAGGATATGCCCTTAAATCCTGGCTGATGACCCCAGTGGCAAACCCTGTATCCCAAAAGGAGCTGAATTACAACCGAGCACATGAGCGCACAAGAAGCACAGTAGAACGTGCAATAGGCTTGCTGAAGGCTCGATGGCTGTGTCTGTCAGGCAGAGGAGGCATATTGCAATACAAACCCGACAAGGTTTTAAATTTTTAAATATTTAAATTAAGTTTTAATTGTATTTTATAACTACAATATTTATCAATTTGCTTTAGGTGTGCTATATCGTTAAAGCATGCAGTGTGCTGCACAATATTGCCATTAAAAACGGTATACCACTGGATGAGATGCCAATACAAGAAGATCGCCACATGGCAGAAGGTTTTGACCCCATGCCAAATGCTGTGGCCGTGCAACTAAGAGCAGGGATAATCGAACGGTTCTAAATCTGTTTCACAATAAGGAGTAATTGTGAGAAAATGGTGAGATCAATTGGAGCTTTTATTGAACTTGCATGATGCATTTAGTGCATCACAAATGTTCCTCAAGTTCACATTGATTTGGTGCAGTTCTTCTTTTATGCTTGCAATGCCTCTCACTAATTCCTCCTGTGTTTTCAGAACCGCATCAGTCAGGACTCGTGCCTCGAGACGCATCGGACGTGCTGAAGTGGCAGGCGGAGCAGGACCTGGCAAAACTGGCAGATCTATAAAATAAATGTTACATGAACAATCCAAATCATTTGCATTGTGAGTGTTATTTATCTATGAATAATATATCAAAACACAAAACATTTGAAAACCTTCTAACCATTTTCGGATGGCTCGGCGTCTCCTGCAGTTGATGGAATTGCACTTTCAGTGTCACCATCGGGGATTACTCCGCTCACTGACGTTTCACCAATAATTGACGCTATCTTGTCATCCAATGGTGACACTGAAATAAGACTCTGGCCTCCTCCCGTGGCAACGAGGTCTCTTTTGTGGGCTGCAATTCTTTTTTTAGAGGACACTTTCAAATCAAACCACTTTTTCTTCACTTCTGCAGTAGCTCTACATACAGGTGAGACGGCATTTATCGCATTAGTAACCTGTCCCCACCCCAAGTCTTTTTTTTTCTTTGACATTCCGCCTGAAAAAGCAGCAAACAAAACCGTCTTATTACGTTGTACCTCATTTAACAGCACTTCCACTTCGTTGTCTGTGAAGTTTTTTTTCTTTCCTCTCTTCACGGGATCCATGATAACGGTTCTATAGTGCCCTGGCGGCATTGGGTTTTTATAAGGAAGGTTGTTTGCCAAATAAGGTTATTTGAGGGCGTGTCTGTATGCAAATTTAAATTACTATGCACACGCAAACAATTTAGAAGGAGTGCGATTCATCATCAGTCATTTCGTACAGCTGTGCGTACTCACGTTTGATAACTCCCAACTTTCTTGTGCTTACGGCTGTTGGTATACGCACTAGTTTAGAGCTTGTTTTACGCACGCTTGATAAATGAGACCCCAGGTCGCTACGGTACCTAAAATACCTGTCACTTTGAGTTTAAGTAGGAGCCTCTTGTGGGGGACAACATCAAAAGCCTTTTGGAAATCTAAGTAGATGACATCATAGGCCTTCTTATCATCAACTTCCTGAGTAGCTTCCTCAAAAAACTCCAACAGATTTGTTAAACAGGATCTACCTCTCCTAAATCCATGCTGGCTATCCCGCAAAATGTTATTAGAGTCCAGGTAATCTACCATTTTCTCTTTGATTATAGCCTCCATAACTTTACCAGTTATACAAGTTTATTTATTTATTTATTTGTAATAGAGTATAAACGACTCACATATTTTAATTAATTACTTACATTCAGTGCTGTGTGTGGTTGTGCATTGACTTTAATAGGAAGGAGTGTCTGCAGGTTTTCTGCACCACACACAGGTACCAGCCCGTGTCCTTCCTCTCCAGTCGCCTCACTGTGACGCTGAGCACTTTATTAACTCTTTCATCACTGAGCTCCACAGGCCTCCCATCCAAACTCCCAGAATTCTCTACACAGGAGCCCCTGCCCATCCTACACCACATCATGTCAATGTAAATGTCAGTATAGTGACACTGAATACTGACAGTGTCTCCTTTCATAGGCGTCACCTCCTGTTTGTCCACAAGCTGCCCTGGAGATCCTGAAGACACAAATCAGAAACAAAGGAAGCACTAACGTTTGCATAACAATAAGATATTCTCACTATGATTATGAACCAGTAACAAGATGTTTATATCGTCTTTCCGTACATTTTATGCATATCTATAGCTAAGTTATGACATTTGTCATATTACTTATCATACTTAACACGGGGGCAGCATGGTGGCGCAGTGGTTTGCCCTGCTGCCTTACAGCAAGAAGGTCCTGTGTTCAATACCAAGTCCTTTCTGCGTGGAGTTTGCACGCTCTCCCTCTGTTTGTCTGAGTTTTCACCAGGCGCTGTAGTTTCCTCCCACGGTCCAAAAGCATTCAAGAGGGGTTGAATGGTGAGTCTAAATTGGTCCTGTAGTTGTGTGTGCACCCTGTGGTGTGTTGGTGATTCCCCAGGGTTGGTTCCCACTTGTGCCCAGTGTTCTTGGGATAGGTTCCAGTCCCCAGGCAACCCCAGTTGGAATTAAGTGGCTTCAGAAAATGGATGGATGGATACTTAACCCCTGTAGAAGCCCATGTAAACTGATATGGTTACTTTTTCCACGCTACATTTATCATATTGGGAAAAATTTAAATGCATAGCAGCGGCCCTTCTACCTCCGACGAGCTAAAAGGTGTGGCACAAGTCCCCTTATCCTCAGGACACTTTATAACTGTGTCATCAAGAGCATCCTAACTGGATGCGTCGCCGGCTGGTATGATAGCCACACCACCTACCCCAGCAAAGCTCTGCAAGTAGCAGCACGGTGTGGGGAATATCATTATGAGATGAGCTTCCTGTCAGGGTCAGCTCCTGTTGTCCCAGTCTTGCATCCATAGCTTCTGGCTTTGACCTTGAATAGGATAAGTGCTACAGCCAATGGATGGATATTCCATACTTACATGCACTTCACACATTAATGTCAAATGAAAGTATAATTTTCTTTACATGCACTGTTAAGTATTAACATGGTCTATATGAGTAATTATGTAACTAATATTAAATAAATTTAAAGAATATATAGCATGCAGTGTTGGCCTCCCAACTGCAGGGTAGGCCACACGAATCCCAGCCATAGTCTGTGCCTATGTGTATAGACTTTGCGTGTCCTGAATATGTCACATTAGACATAGATTGATATCAAGCTTGGTACTTCATGATTAAAGCTAAATCAATAACGTAAAACATTCCCATTTAAATATTCAATTGCTTGGAAAAAGGCCTATTTACCAATTAAACCCGTAGCAATAGCACATAAATCCATTAAATACACAGATTAAGTTTAATTTGGTCTCAGATATTACAAAACCTCATGAATAATACACTGACATTAGGTCTATATATTTGTGTGTTTTTTTTCCCATTAGCCTAGCCTACTTTTTGTCTCTGGGGAAAAGGATACGAATGAACTCGCATGTCCGCTAAACATGACTTTATACACAAACACGGAATGTAGTGTCCAGTGTTCAAACTCATTGATTTCAGGTCATTTTCACCTGTTGAAATGATTGAAGACAACAAAAAGATCATTTAAAGCATAAATGCATTTATTTTCTAATTAGATGTCAGCAAAACATTAAACATTTGTATGTAGTAATTGCAAGAAAACAAAAAGAAAACAAAATGTACCATTTTAAGTTTCTGGTACTGTGACATAACACTGATATCAGCGCATTTAACAACGCTACACATGACAGGTTAAACTATTCCTTCTAAGCTAGGTATCCTAAACTCAGTACGTCCAAACAAAAGCAAAAACAGAAATACTGTCACAGGTCCAGGGCGGACTAAGAGAGACAGCGTGTCATGGAGCAAGCAGAAACAGAGAGTGGACGACTCACTCAGGGATTCAAAGGAGGAAAGGGGAAAAACACTAGAGACACTAATAAAAACAAAAGCAGACCACGAGGGGTCAAAAACAAGACAAGGAACAACAGTAATCAAATAAGAAATCGGTCGGTGGGTCACAAGCTTTTTTTTTTTTTTTCCCTCCACCACCCCCCCTCTGCGGAGGACCACTTTATTGTGCCCGAGATGTTATTTCAGGTGGAGTCTAGGACCCAACCTGACACGTGTGTATAGACAAACAGGCACACACATATACAAGCATACGTTCCCACCCTCATGCAGACATAAACAAATATTTACACATTCACCCAACATTTACACACACAGAAATGAACGCTGTACACATACTCTCACTCCCCATATATACTCTATGTGGACCCCTATTTTTCCTCTGGCAAGGAGACCAGAAGATCACCCCGGACCCCGCAGTAGCCGAGAAGCCCACCAGCCCAGACCCCGACCAGACGGCCAGCTCTTCCTCAGCCCCCAGCCCCAAATGGCGAACAGGGAACGGGGGTGTGAAAAGACCCCATGCCCCCCTTCGCCCGCTCAGATGCGGTGTTGGTGTGTGTTGTTCTAAAGTGCTTTTAAAACAGATGAAGGGCATGGCACTAACCACCCCCTGCCGACCAACAGCTGGTGTTAGCTCCGCCTCTCCCCAGAGCCCTCAATGTCTGTGTGTGATTAAAATTGAGATGTGGGCCCTGGCACCAGAGGTAAGGCTGAATGAACAGACCGCCCTCTGGATGCCATTCTGTGTGCCCATCCCCAATGCCCTAAATGTATGTGTCATGAGAGAGTAAGTAATGAGAGTGTCTACGTTGTAGTGTATGAATGAGGTACAGGTGGTTGCGAGGGGACAGAGGAGGAATACCTACCCTGCATCCCAGCAACGCACCTACACCTCAAAGCCCTACATGTGTGGTGGTGTGATGGAGCGGGAGGAGGGAAGCATTTAGGGATGGGGAGGAAAGGAATGGGGGGGGGCAAAATACCTCCCCCCCCCGGAGCCAGCTCCCCCGCTGACCCCCATAGGCACTCCCCGTTCCCCGAAATCCATCCAGGGAGGGGGGCCCAGGCCCATCCAGACCGGGGCCCAAGGCAGCAGCACCACCGGGCCCCACAGAGCCCAAGGCGCCCCACCGGACCCCACTACAAAGGAAAAGCTACCCCCGCCCCAGCATTCAGTCAACTCCCAGACTGCATAAGACAAAAGACATCCAAAGACATTGTACCTCTCTGAAAGGTAGAAACGTTTCACCGCTCGTCCAAGCAGCTTTGCATGTGCATCAACAGAGGTAGAGGCATTAGGCACAACCTGTCTCCAATTCAACCTGCGGCCCTCTCATCATTTGCCAAAACAAAAATTATTCCCAGGAAAAAAACAGACCCAATTCACACCTCCACCAGGTGGACCAACCTTAACGACCCACTCTATTGGAGTAGAAGGGACTGGTTACATCTACCCGCAACTCCCCCCCCCCCTCCCCCCCCCACTTTGTTTCACTCAACGAGCCCCCTTAGACTACTTACCCAGGAGGATAAATATGTGGACACTTACTACCTCCCTCAGTCTGAAGAAGCTGCTTGGATGAGCAGCGAAACATTTCTAACTTTCAGAGACAAGTCCAGTTGCCACGAGTCAACCACCAGAGAGTATGGTCTAAGGTTGCCTGGTCCTTCTGTTCCTCTGTGGTGAAGGGTACCTTAAGGGTACCTTCACCACATTGCCATTTGATACTGACACCTTCACATTGCCTGCTTCTAAATCGCCAACGATCAGTTCTTCCAATAATAATTTGTCCACCTTAGTTTCAACAATATCCAAATTTATAGCATTCAGCTGGAATTCACTGTTTACAACTTCTACTGCCACATCCACAATTTCCAGTTCAAATGCTTTTTCAAAAGACTTTTCTCTAGTCTCCTCCACTTCAACTTCTCCAATTTGTACTTGTACAATTTCGAAATTAAATTTACTTTGATCTAAATATTCGAGATCAAACTGGCAGAGGTCTACCAGCACAGCTCCTATCTTCAGACTGTCTTGATGGTTGTCTACAGGCTTTATGGAGATTGTCCTGTTATTTATCACAAAAGCCTCCAACCCATGTACATCTATCCCCTTATCCCTCCCAAGCTGGCTAGTGGGTGGAGTTACTTGGGAGCACTCCTCTTCATCACCCCAGCAGATGATCTCTTCCCACTTGTCCCAGGCTGCCCAATAAGCATCATCCGTCCAGCTAACTGCCTTGGCAATTCGCCTTCGGGAATGTGACTCAGTGGAACTGTCAGCCTGGTCAGAAGGTGATTCTGCTGGGGAGCACAGCTCTTTCTCATCTCCCCAGTCAATCACCTCTCCCCACTTGTCCCAAGTTGCCCAGTATCTGTCATCGCTCCAGCAAACAGCTTTCTCAAATCGTCTGATTCTGAATGAGGAAAAACAACATACAGGCAATGCAATGGAGCTGTCAGTCACTCCTGACATGTGGACTACACTTCTGCACTGACCCACACCTTCCCAATCAACAACCGCATTACTGCACAGGCAGAGCTGCTATCTTTGGTCAGCTGGCTGGCGTGAGATTCTCAATTCCAGACAAGTCTGCACATTCATCTCCATATGTGTAACAGTCTTACTACCTTGTAAATAATCTGGAGGGTTTGCAGACTACCCCAACACTTTTGATGCAGCTAATTTTAGGTTTATAATGGAACAAAACAGATTGACTACAAGACATCTTGAGTGAGGGTTGGCAACCCTGCATATGACTAACTAACCTGCACATAAAATTTAAATATAATCCAAACAATATACTGAATTTTACACAAACATATTTCAATATACAGTCATACCTCGGCTCACGAACTTAGTTCCTGACCTGAAAAGTGCGTGACCTCAATCAATTTCTCCCATTTCAAATAATGTAAATATGTATTATGTTCAATATGTTTAAACCTCAGAAACGCTGCATTTTCTTCAATTTTTAAAACTTTTCTGTGACCAAGAATCCATCCATCCATTTTCCAAACCGCTTATCCTACTGGGTTGCCTATCCCGGAAGCAATGGGCACGAGGCAGGGAAAAATCGAGGATGGGGGGGCCAGCCCATTGCAGGGCACACTCACACACCATTCACTCACACATGCACGGGCACACATACGGGCAATTTATCAAGTACCCGGAGGAAAGCCCACGACGACATGGGGAGAACGCGACCAAGAATATAGACTTAAATTAAAATAACCTTACTTGTAACAAATAATGCTGTTGGTACGTCAAACTGTCGGTGCAGCGGTAAGAAAATCGGGAGAAGACTAACAATAATAGAGGATTTATACATGGAAAAATAAGTTCACACAACACGTTATTCACCATGAACTAGGACATATCGCCGTCTTTCTCTTTAGGTCACTCTATACATACATATATACACTTCGAGCACGCGCAGTACAACTCAACGCCCCCTACCGTACAATCAAATTATGACAGACTGTGCACATATAACTGAGAGCATACATTTACATTTACATGCTAACAAATGCAAAATTAAATAAAACATTAAAACTGAGCATACGCTGGTCACTCGAAAGACGCCAAAACACGGAAAAGAACCACAAAACATCCCCCCAAAAAACTAAACAATCAACATTACAAAACTGAGTAACAGTCAAATGCAGTAATTTCGAAAATATGATTTTTTTAAATTAATATTATACTGGACATTTCTTCGCGTTTCGGGTGGTTTTTTGGGAAGCTTTCATTGGACCCTTTTCGGGACGTTTGTGGGTTCGCGGCCCGAAACACGGTTCGACAACCAGTACAAAACATTTTGGAACATCTGGTTCGTAACCCGATTTATTCGTGATCAGGACTGTTCGTGGGTCGAGGTACCACTGTACATACAAAGACAGATACTAAATAATAAGAAGTTATACGATAAAATGGGAGCAGAAATGCAACGTACCTTGCCATCTTGGTGCAGAAAAGCAAGTGAAGCCGCGTCTTTCAAACCGGTAGCTTCCCACGTGCGGAGGCATCAAATGTAACCAAGCAACAACATAACTAAATAATAACATCATAATACGTATAGTTCTTATATAATAATGACAGTTTTATGAGTTTTTTATTTACTTTTAGAAGTAAATAAGAAAAAAAATTGTGTAAGAACTGCAAAGCAAGAATATAGTAGTAAGCATGAATCACACATTCAGCTCTGGATAATATCAGACAATGACTTAAAGACACGTGAAATGAACTGCACTCTTGGAGTCTGTCTCTCCCCAAAGCACTATGCACGGTAACTTATTTAATATGGGAATTATAAAATGACACTTTGGTAACATTGCAAATTGTTGTATCGCGATACATAGCGATCAGTATGTCGAACTGTCACGCCCAGCTCGTACGATCCTCATGTGTGCCATGCCCCCCCGATTATCCACGTGTGCTTCACCATTATACCCAGCTGTGTCCGATTATTTTCGCCCAGTCCTGTCTATTTCAGTCCATGTCTTGCTTTCTTTCCTGGTCCGTCATTGATGTTAGTTAGTCGATGTTCGTGCTTCGTCCCGTTTTAGTGCTAATAAATCCCAGTTTCCCCGTGTTCTGCCTGCCTGTTTCCTGCCGGTGCGATCGCGCTCGCAACCAGCCCGAAACCTGACACGAACAAGGTTATACGTCACACAAGCTTCCCACAAGAACCTGTAATTAGACTAAGCGCGTACCACACTGGGCCCGGCTGCCTTATACGGCAACCGAGCACGATCGCGTCCTGCCCCCCTTCCCAGTTCTGCCCCCCTGTTGCACTTACTGGTCAGGACGCGAGCACGTTTTGTCATCAACCTGCAACTTTTTGTGTGAAAGAAACATAAGAAGCAAAGCTGTGTACCACAGTAGGGTAGAATTCATGGTTAATTTCGTGGCTTATTTGGGGCGGTTTTGAGTATGATGACACACACAGATTTGTCAAGTATACAAAGCAGAGGTTTTTATTTATTCGTGCTGCACGTATAGGAAGATCCACACTTTATCAAATATCTCAGGCAGACTGATGCTGCGCGGGATACCGGTGCCAAAAAGGTATTGCGGTACCGCATTTTTGAAAGCTGTTCGGTATTACATTACATTACATTTCTTTAGTACTTGTACTAATTACACTATTTTCGCTTCCGCTAACTATGGGATCATGACGATGGACTCTATATAGCAAAACCACTGCCGAAACTAAGTTATACACTAAGTTAGACCTGCACCCATCATGCTATATAAAATACTAAAACGTCAGCTAGTTAAGTATGATGTCCATAGCTTCACGTCAGTGATTTATGTCAGGGATATACATTGACGTCATCAAAGTTTGATGTTTGAATAATAAATAGATAATAAAGCATAATGTGCTGCGTGGGACGTGTTTTATATGTGATCAGGTCATCAGAGCTGTATTATGGGATGTCACCAAGACAGGTAATGCTAATACTTAAAAGTAAATAGCATAATCATACAATGATAAGAAAGAGAATAAGGCAAAAACATTTCTTGAAATTTGGCCTGAGGGTGGCGCTAGAGTGATGGATGGATTGAACCCAAATTTGGTATGAATAGCTGGAACTGACCTCTATCGATGTGCCAAATTTCAAAAAAGTTGCCAATCAGCTCTATGGGCTGCCATAGACTCCCATGGCAAAAAGCATAATAATAGTGAAAACTACTAAAAACTATAGGTATCCTAATAATAATAATAGACTGTCATCTCTAAATTGCCCACAGTGTGTGAGTTAGTGCATTCCCTGCAATGGACTGGCATCCCATCCAAAAGTATACCCTTGTGTCCTATGCTACCTGGGATAAGCTCCAGGCCCTCGTCTCCAGGATATGCGGTATGAGGATGGATGAATAATAATCATGTTTATTTCAATTTCAATTATTGGCAAATATAAACATGTACCAAGGATAATAGCAATAAATACAGTATGCCAAAATAAATGCTAGAGGAGAATCCTGCAATTCCTGCCCCAGTCCTGGGTCTGAGGAGTTTATTCTCACTGAGATTGCATAGGATTCCTCTGGCTGCTGTTTTTCTCCCATACACGTGAAGTGCTACTTCTTCATTGCCCACATGTGAGCCAGTATGTGAGCCCTGATCCAGGCTACCATCCCGCCCAAAGCATTTCCTCTGTATGCTGCTTCCTGCAGCCCTGCAGTGGATAAAAGGAAAGGACAATGGTTTGTTGATTTATAGCACATGTATTGTTATATTTTATATTATTCAAATATACATTACTCAGTAATAACTCAGTAACTACTCAAGTACAAATGATGAACAAATACAGTAACTGTTATGATTAAGAATGAACGAACGTGGGATCAGTATATAACTAATACTTTCTGGTTAATTAATAAATTAAGTAAGAGTGTAGTACTTCAGGCCAAATAGTGTGACATTTGCAATAGCGAAAGCCTTCGTTTTAAAGATGACTTTTCATGTTTTCACTTGAAATCATGTGGAAAGATCACATCTCCACCCACAAAGCTCTTTCATATTTCCTGAGAGCCATATTTCATATTTGCTGGCGAGCTGTCTCAAAATTTTATCAGTTCCATTCCAGCCCCCTATAATGCCTCTGCAAAGACTGAAAAAGAGCCATCAAACGGTTATTGAATTATGGTCTTAGCAGGGTCAAGCATCAAAACTGCTGCTTTTTTCATTATCACTATGTGGCGCTGCTTGCATTTTGGGACTGTTTCAAAATTAAATCAGTTCTAGTTCCTCACCAATACCTGTACAAAGTTTGAAAAGGATTCGTCGAACGGTTTTTGAGTTATTGGCTTGCATGCCAAAGTATCTGCAGCGACAGGGGAACAGTGCTGAAACCAAAAGTATTCCCTGAAGGCCAGGGAATACCATCCATCCATCCATTTTCTAAACCGCTTATCCTACTGGGTCGCGGGGGGTCCGGAGCCTATCCCGGAAGCAATGGGCACGAGGCTGGGAACAACCCAGGATGGGGGGCCAGCCCATCACAGGGCACACTCACACTCCATTCACGCACACATGCACTCCTACGGGCAATTTAGCAACTCCAATTAGCCTGAAGGCCAGGGAATACAACAAAGGTAATTTATGCTTACAGATCTGAAATCAGCAGATCACATTTATGTACCATCATGTATGTTAAGTTCTTGTTGCTGTAAAGCGGAGAACTACTACACGGGAGAGAAGTATCCAGGCTGAAAAATATCTTCTGGAATTTTACTGAGGTCAGCATGTCATTGGCCCCAAAGTGGCATTCCCATATCAGTTGAAATATGCAATTGTCTGCATGCATAAAGTTGCCTCTTACGCCATACTCCATCCATTTTCCAAACCGCTTATCCTACTGGGTTGCGGGGGGTCCGGAGCCTATCCCGGAAGCAATGGGCACGAGGCAGGGAACAACCCAGGATGGGGGGCCAGCCCATCGCAGGGCACACTCACACACCAGTCACTCTCACACGCACACCTACGGGCAATTTAGCAAGTCCAATTAGGCTCAGCATGTATTTGGACTGTGGGAGGAAACCGGAGTACCTGGAGGAAACCCCACGACGACATGGGGAGAACATGCAAACTCCACACACACGTAACCGAGGTGGAGACTCGAACTCGGGTCCCAGAGGTGTGAGGCAACAGTGCTGACCACTGCACCACCATGCCGCCCCCCTAGGTCAATCCATTCAACAGTTATTAGCCACAAGGCATGTTTACTTATTGCAACACCACCTAGTGGTGGTGTTGGAGAAAGCGTCAGGCTTTCCACTCCAACTCTGCACACAGGACCAAACTACAGTACAGTATATGTTGAAGAAAGCGACAGGCTTTCCACTCCAACTCTGTACACACCATTAATTACGAGACAACACACTTAGAGTTTTACTTGCACAAGGGTAACCACACTCTCTGCATGCTAGGCTACAAAGGAATGTGTTACAAAGGGTGGTTCCCCTTGGCACCTTTATTTATAGTCAATGGGGGGCAGGGGTCTTGGAGTGAGAACAAAGAAAGGACTGTGAGAGTAAGAAGAAGTTCTGGTTTTACTCATGTGGACAACTATTTAAACACGTGCTCAGGATACGTGTAAACTAATATAATCTAAATTATAAAGGTAAAGAAAAACAAAATAATGTATATACATATTTACACTCATTGCTGATTATACAGAAATGATAACAAATGATTAATAACAGTTTCTTCAACCTAACAGGTGGAATGACACTATTTTTGTTCTTATTCCACAGAATTGGGCCCCAAGTCCAGTCACAAAATCGATTTTATCCAATCAAAGTTCGCGGATGCCATCGAACCTTAGCAGTAGCTAGATCGCGCACAGGGTATAACGTAGGATCTCTACTCCTAGTTATAATGGGGGAAGAAGGAGGAGCGAAGAGATATGGACACACATCCTGTTCAGTGGCTTTGTCATCAAATTCATTGGATGATAGTGGCCATAGCATCTGACTTTTAGTAAATTTTGGTCACAATCCCTTCTAGATGATGCACCCCAAATTTGATGATGATTGGATCAACAGCCTAGGTTTCCAAAAAACTTTTTTTTCAGAAAAATTCAAAATGACAATATGACAGACTTAATTAATGAGTGCAATCGAAGTTAGACAAGCCATGGCTTTAAACACACCAAAGATCATAATCCCAGGTTTAAGAATTCAGAATTTACATGCAGAAACATATCTTGAAATTTGACCTGATGGTGTTGCTACAGGAATGAATGGATTAAACCAAAATTTGGTGAGCCAGTATTTTGGATGGGCCAAATTACAAATTAGAAGATTGGACAAAATTTTTGGCCTGTGCAAAATAAGTAGGTTTTCTGAAAAATTCAGAATGACAGAAAATCCAATAAGGAAATTAACGGCAATGGATGAATTTGAATCGGGATGAGCAAAGGATTCAGGGGAATGAAAGATCACAAATCTAGGCCAAGGGGTGTAAACATACTTCATATATCAAGTATAATACCCGTAAGAAATGAGTTTATTATAAGAATGTCCGCTAAAGTCAGCTAAAACTGCCTAATTTCATTCTTTTTAGCTTTGCTCTGACTTCAGCTGAGTATTTTGTTCACCCTGGTGCTTGTTGGTAATACCCCAGTGAGTACAGTGCACACCCCCTCCCCCAAACAGATTCTTCCCAAAAAAATGCGCCAACTTCCTTCACGAGGGAAAGATTTGGGATCCATTTAGCCTTTATTTATTTGTAATAGAGTATAAACGACTCACATATTTTAATTAATTACTTACATTCAGTGATGTGTGTGGTTGTGCATTGACTTTAATAGGAAGGAGTGTCTGCAGGTTTCCTGCCACACACAGGTACCAGCCCGTGTCCTTCCTCTCCAGTCGCCTCATTGTGACGCTGAGCACTTTATTAACTCTTTCATCACTGAGCTCCACAGGCCTCCCATCCAAACTCCCAGAATTCTCTACACAGGAGCCCCTGCCCATCCTACACCACATCATGTCAATGTAAATGTCAGTATAGTGACACTGAATACTGACAGTGTCTCCTTTCATAGGCGTCACCTCCTGTTTGTCCACAAGCTGCCCTGGAGATCCTGAAGACACAAATCAGAAACAAAGGAAGCACTAACGTTTGCATAACAATAAGATATTCTCACTATGATTATGAACCAGTAACAAGATGTTTATATCGTCTTTCCGTACATTTTATGCATATCTATAGCTAAGCTATGACATTTGTCATATTACTTATCATACTTAACACAGGGGCAGCATGGTGGCGCAGTGGTTTGTCCTGCTGCCCTACAGCAAGAAGGTCCTGTGTTCAATCCCAAGTCCTTTCTGCGTGGAGTTTGCACGCTCTCCCTCTGTTTGTCTGAGTTTTCACCAGGCGCTGTAGTTTCCTCCCACGGTCCAAAAGCATTCAAGAGGGGTTGAATGGTGAGTCTAAATTGGTCCTGTAGTTGTGTGTGCACCCTGTGGTGTGTTGGTGATTCCCCAGGGTTGGTTCCCACTTGTGCCCAGTGTTCTTGGGATAGGTTCCAGTCCCCAGGCAACCCCAGTTGGAATTAAGTGGCTTCAGAAAATGGATGGATGGATACTTAACCCCCTGTAGAAGCCCATGTAAACTGATATGGTTACTTTTTCCACGCTACATTTATCATATTGGGAAAAATTTAAATGCATAGCAGCGGCCCTTCTACCTCCGACGAGCTAAAAGGTGTGGCACAAGTCCCCTTATCCTCAGGACACTCTATAACTGTGTCATCAAGAGCATCCTAACTGGATGCGTCGCCGGCTGGTATGATAGCCACACCACCTACCCCAGCAAAGCTCTGCAAAAAGTAGCACGGTGTGGGGAATATCATTATAAGATGAGCTTCCTGTCAGGGTCAGCTCCTGTTGTCCCAGTCTTGCATCCATAGCTTCTGGCTTTGACCTTGAATAGGATAAGTGCTACAGCCAATGGATGGATATTCCATACTTACATGCACTTCACACATTAATGCCAAATGAGAGTATAATTTTCTTTACATGCACTATTAAGTATTAACATGGTCTATATGAGTAATTATGTAACTAATATTAAATAAATTTAAAGAATATATACCATGCAGTGTTGGCCTCCCATCTGCAGGGTAGGCCACATGAATCCCAGCCATAGTCTGTGCCTATGCGTATAGACTTTGCATGTCCTGAATATGTCACATTAGACATGGATTGATATCAAGCTTGGTACTTCATGATTAAAGCTAAATCAATAACGTAAAACATTTCCATTTAAATATTCAATTGCTTGGAAAAAGGCCTATTTACCAATTAAACCAGTAGCAATAGCACATCCATCCATTAAATACACAGATTAAGTTTAATTTGGTCTCAGATATTACAAAACCTCATGAATAATACACTGACATTAGGTCTATATATTTGTGTGTTTTTTTTCCCATTAGCCTAGCCTACTTTTTGTCTCTGGGGAAAAGGATACGAATGAACTCGCATGTACGCTAAACATGACTTTATACACAAACACGGAATGTAGTGTCCAGTGTTCAAACTCATTGATTTCAGGTCATTTTCACCTGTTGAAATGATTGAAGACAACAAAAAGATCATTTAAAGCATAAATGCATTTATTTTCTAATTAGATGTCAGCAAAACATTAAACATTTGTATGTAGTAATTGCAAGAAAACAAAAAGAAAACAAATTGTACCATTTTAAGTTTCTGGTACTGTGACATAACACTGATATCAGCGCATTTAACGTTACACATGACAGGCTGAACTATTCCTCCTAAGCTAGGTATCCTAAACTCAGTACGTACAAACAAAAGCAAAAACAGAAATACTGTCACAGGTCCAGGGCGGATTGAGAGCGACAGCGTGTCATGGAGCAAGCAGAAACAGAGAGTGGACGACTCACTCAGGGATTCAAAGGAGGAAAGGGGAAAAACACTAGAGACACTAATAAAAACAAAAGCAGACCACGAGGGGTCAAACACAAGACAAGGAACAACAGTAATCAAATAAGAAATCGGTCGGTGGGTCACAAGCTTTTTTTTTTTTTTTCCCTCCACCACCCCCCCTCTGCGGAGGACCACTTTATTGTGCCCGAGATGTTATTTCAGGTGGAGTCTAGGACCCAACCTGACACGTGTGTATAGACAAACAGGCACACACATATACAAGCATACGTTCCCACCCTCATGCAGACATAAACAAATATTTACACATTCACCCAACATTTAGACACACAGAAATGAACGCTGTACACATACTCTCACTCCCCATGTATACTCTATGTGGACCCCTATTTTTCCTCTGGCGAGGAGACCAGAAGATCACCCCGGACCCCGCAGTAGCCGAGAAGCCCACCAGCCCAGACCCCGACCAGCTGTTCCTCTCAGCCCCAAATGGTGAACAGGGAACGGGGGTGTGAAAAGACCCCATGCCCCCCTTCGCCCGCTCAGATGTGGCGTTGGTGTGTGTTGTTCTAAAGTGCTTTTAAAACAGGTGAAGGGCATGGCACTAACCACCCCCTGCCGACCAACAGCTGGTGTTAGCTCGGCCTCTCCCCAGAGCCCTCAATGTCTATGTGTGATTAAAATTGAGACGTGGGCCCTGGCACCAGAGGTAAGGCTGAATGAACAGACCGCCCTCTGGATGCCATTCTGTGTGCCCATCCCCAACGCCCTAAATGTATGTGTCATGAGAGAGTAAGTAATGAGAGTGTCTACGTTGTAGTGTATGAATGAGGTACAGGTGGTCGCGAGGGGACAGAGGAGGAATACCTACCCTGCATCCCAGCAACGCACCTACACCTCAAAGCCCTACATGTGTGGTGGTGTGATGGAGCGGGAGGAGGGAAGCATTTAGGGATGGGGAGGAAAGGAATGGGGGGGGGGCAAAATACCTCCCCCCCCGGAGCCAGCTCCCCCGCTGACCCCCATAGGCACTCCCCGTTCCCCGAAATCCATCCAGGGAGGGGGGCCCAGGCCCATCCAGACCGGGGCCCAAAGCAGCAGCACCACCGGGCCCCACAGAGCCCAAGGCGCCCCACCGGACCCCACTACAAAGGAAAAGCTACCCCCACCCCAGCATTCAGTCAACTCCCAGACTGCACAAGACAAAAGACATCCAAAGACATTGTACCTCTCTGAAAGGTAGAAACGTTTCACCGCTCGTCCAAGCAGCTTTGCATGTGCAAATGCACAACCCCTCACTCAACAGAGGTAGAGGCATTAGGCACAACCTGTCTCCAATTTAACCTGCGGCCCTCTCATCATTTGCCAAAACAAAAATAATTCCCAGGAAAAAAACAGACCCAATTCACACCTCCACCAGGTGGACCACCCTTAACGACCCACTCTATTGGAGTAGGAGGGACTGGTTACATCTACCCGCAACTCCCCCCCCCCCCCACTTTGTTTCACTCAACGAGCCCCCTTATACTACTTACCCAGGAGGATAAATATGTGGACACTTACTACCTCCCTCAGTCTGAAGAAGCTGCTTGGATGAGCAGCGAAACGTTTCTAACTTTCAGAGACAAGTCCAGTTGCCACGAGTCAACCACCAGAGAGTATGGTCTAAGGTTGCCTGGTCCTTCTGTTCCTCTGTGGTGAAGGGTACCTTAAGGGTACCTTCACCACATTGCCATTTGATACTGACACCTTCACATTGCCTGCTTCTAAATCGCCAACGATCAGTTCTTCCAATAATAATTTGTCCACCTTAGTCTCAACAATATCCAAATTTATTGCATTCAGTTGGAATTCACTGTTTACAACTTCTACTGCCACATCCACAATTTCCAATTCAAATGCTTTTTCAAAAGAATTTTCTCTAATCTCCTCCACTTCAACTTCTCCAATTTGTACTTGCACAATTTCAAAATTAAATTTACTTTGATCTAAATATTCGAGATCAAACTGGCAGAGGTCTACCAGCACAGCTCCTATCTTCAGACTGTCTTGATGGTTGTCTACAGGCTTTATGGAGATTGTCCTGTTATTTATCACAAAAGCCTCCAACCCATGTACATCTATCACCTTATCCCTCCCAAGCTGGCTAGTGGGTGGAGTTACTTGGGAGCACTCCTCTTCATCACCCCAGCAGATGATCTCTTCCCACTTGTCCCAGGCTGCCCAATAAGCATCATCCGTCCAGCTAACTGCCTTGGCAATTCGCCTTCGGGAATGTGACTCAGTGGAACTGTCAGCCTGGTCAGAAGGTGATTCTGCTGGGGAGCACAGCTCTTTCTCATCTCCCCAGTCAATCACCTCTCCCCACTTGTCCCAAGTTGCCCAGTATCTGTCGTCGCTCCAGCAAACAGCTTTCTCCATTCGTCTGATTCTGAATGAGGAAAAACAACATACAGGCAATGCAATGGAGCTGTCAGTCACTCCTGACATGTGGACTACACTTCTGCACTGACCCACACCTTCCCAATCAACAACCGCATTACTGCACAGGCAGAGCTGCTATCTTTGGTCAGCTGGCTGGCGTGAGATTCTCAATTCCAGACAAGTCTGCATATTCATCTCCATATGTGTAACAGTCTTACTACCTTGTAAATAGTCTGGAGGGTTTGCAGACTACCCCAACACTTTTGACGGAGCTAATTTTAGGTTTATAATGGAACAAAACAAATTGACTACAAGACATCTTGAGTGAGGGTTGGCAACCCTGCATATGACACTAACTAACCTGCACATACAATTTAAATATAATCCAAACATCCATCCATCCATTTTCCAAACCGCTTATCCTATTGGGTCGCGGGGGGTCCGGAGCCTATCCCGGAAGCAATGGGCACGAGGCAGGGAAAAATCGAGGATGGGGGGGGCAGCCCATTGCAGGGCACACTCACACACCATTCACTCACACATGCACTCCTACGGGCAATTTAGGAAGTATCCGGAGGAAACCCCACGACGACATGGGGAGAACGCGACCAAGAATATAGACTTAAATTAAAATAACCTTACTTGTAACAAATAATGCTGTTGGTACGTCAAACTGTCGGTGCAGCGGTAAGAAAATCGGGAGAAGACTAACAATAATAGAGGATTTATAAATGGAAAAATAAGTTCACATAACACGTTATTCACCATGAACTAGGACATATCGCCGTCTTTCTCTTTAGGTCACTCTATACATACATATATACACTTCGAGCACGCGCAGTACAACTCAACACCCCCTACCGTACAATCAAATTATGACAGACTGTGCACATATAACTGAGAGCATACATTTACATTTACATGCTAACAAATGCTAAATTAAATAAAACATTAAAACTGAGCATACGCTGGTCGCTCGAAAGACGCCAAAACACAGAAAAGAACCACAAAACATCCCCCCAAAAAACTAAACAATCAACATTAAATGACTGAGCAACAGTCAAATGCAGTAATTTCGAAAATATGATTTTTTTTTATAATTATACTGGACATTTCTTCGCGTTTCGGGTGGTTCTTTGGGGAGCTTTCATTGGACCCTTTTCGGGACGTTTGTGTGTTCGCGGGCCGAAACACGGTTGGACAACCGGTACAAAACATTTTGGAACATCTGGTTCGTAACCCGATTTATTCGTGATCAGGACTGTTCGTGGGTCGAGGTACCACTGTACATACAAAGACAGATACTAAATAATAAGATAAGTTATACGATAAAATGGGAGCAGAAATGCAACGTACCTTGCCATCTTGGTGCAGAAAAGCAAGTGAAACCGCGTCTTTCAAACCGGTAGCTTCCCACGTGCGGAGGCATCAAATGTAACCAAGCAACAACATAACTAAATAATAACATCATAATACGTATAGTTCTTATATAATAATGACAGTTTTATAAGTTTTTTATTTACTTTTAGAAGTAAATAAGAAAAAAATTGTGTAAGAACTGCAAAGCAAGAATATAGTAGTAAGCATGAATCACACATTCAGCTCTGGATAATATCAGACAATGACTTAAAGACACGTGAAATGAACTGCACTCTTGGAGTCTGTCTCTCCCCAAAGCACTATGCACGGTAACTTGTTTAATATGGGAATTATAAAATGACACTTTGGTAACATTTCAAACTGTTGTATCGCGATACATAGCGATCAGTATGTCGAACTGTCACGCCCAGCTCGTACGATCCTCATGTGTGCCATGCCCCCCTGATTATCCACGTGTGCTTCCCCATTATACCCAGCTGTGTCCGATTATTTTCGATTATTATACTCCATGTCTTGCTTTCGTTCCTGGTCGGTCATTGTTGGGTTATAAGTGAACAGTAGTAGGTCTAAGGTTGTCACCACCGTTGAGAACTACATTTCCCATAATGCACCAGCAAAATGGCTGCTGATCACAAATGAAAACACCTGAACAGGAATGGTAGCTCAGTCTTCAAACAAGCCAAGGAACAGCACAGCAAGCTCTACTCAAGAGTTTACTCCAAAGACACCAATGGTTGGTAAATGTTATTAGGTTATATTAGTTAAAAAGAACTAAAATTCAAAAGCTTTCATTTTGATTTGATTGTCTGTTTGACGTTTGATTGTCTTTATTACATTTGATGTTTAACTGTTCTGTTGTTTGAAGCGAGCATTTAATGAAATTTATTATTTGATTTAACTTAATTCACTAGATTAATGTTATTAATTCATTTGAAATACTTACAATGGTTCATTTGTTTACCTTAATTTAATATAATCTAAAAAGCTCATGTATTGTTTTAACATCTTACAGAATGACATGGTGAACCTCTGTATCTGTGCTTTGTAGGTTATCAACCTGACGATTCAAACATTGGTTGATTAACTTGAAACCAACAAGTCTAAGTTGGTAAATAAAACTCAACGAAAGGTGAATCAAGAGGTGTCCTTTTGGAGTGGAACTAGAGTGGAACTTAACAGTCATTGATGTTAGTCGATGTTCGTGCTTCGTCCCGTTTTAGTGCTAATAAATCCCAGTTTCCCCGTGTTCTGCATGCCTGTTTCCTGCCCGTGCGATCGCGCTCGCAACCAGCCCAAAACCTGACACGAACAAGGTTATATATCACACAAGCTTCCCACAAGAACCTGTCATTAGACTAAGCGCGTACCACACTGGGCCCGGCTGCCTTATACGGCAACCGAGCACGATCGCATCCTGCCCCCCTCCCCAGTTCTGCCACCCTGTTGCACTTACTGGTCCGGACGCGAGCACGTTTTGTCATCAACCTGCAACTTTTTGTGTGAAAGAAACGTAAGAAGCAAAGCTGTGTACCACAGTAGGGTAGAATTCATGGTTAATTTCGTGGCTTATTTGGGGCGGTTTTGAGTATGATGACACACACAGATTTGTCAAGTATACAAAGCAGAGGTTTTTATTTATTCGTGCTGCACGTATAGGAAGATCCACACTTTATCAAATATCTCAGGCAGACTGATGCTGCGCGGGATACCGGTGCCAAAAAGGTATTGCGGTACCGCATTTTTGAAAGCTGTTCGGTATTACATTACATTACATTTCTTCAGTACTTGTACTAATTACACTATTTTCGCTTCCGCTAACTATGGGATCATGACGATGGACTCTATATAGCAAAACCACTGCCGAAACTAAGTTATACACTAAGTTAGACCTGCACCCATCATGCTATATAAAATACTAAAACGTCAGCTAGTTAAGTATGATGTCCATAGCTTTACGTCAGTGATTTATGTCAGGGATATACATTGACGTCATCGAAGTTTGATGTTTGAATAATAAATAGATAGTAAAGCATGATGTGCTGCGTGGGAAGTGTTTTATATGTGATCAGGTCATCAGAGCTGTATTATGGGATGTCACCAAGACAGGTAATGCTAATACTTAAAAGTAAATAGCATAATCATACAATGATAAGAAACAGAATAAGACAAAAACATTTCTTGAAATTTGGCCTGTGGGTGGCACTAGAGTGATGGATGGATTGAACCCAAATTTGGTATGAATAGTTGGAACTGACCTCTATCGATGTGCCAAATTTCAAAAAAGTTGCCAATCAGCTCTATGGGCTGCCATAGACTCCCATGGCAAAAAGCATAATAATAGTGAAAACTACTAAAAACTATAGGTATCCTAATAATAATAGACTGTCATCTCTAAATTGCCCACAGTGTGTGAGTGAGTGCATTCCCTGCAATGGACTGACATCCCATCCAAAAGTATACCATTGTGTCCTATGCTACCTGGGATAAGCTCCAGGCCCTCGTCTCCAGGATATGCGGTACGAGGATGGATGAATAATAATCATGTTTATTTCAATTTCAATTATTGGCAAATATAAACATGTACCAAGGATAATAGCAATAAATACAGTATGCCAAAATAAATGCTAGAGGAGAATCCTGCAATTCCTGCCCCAGTCCTGGGTCTGGGGAGTTTATTCTCACTGAGATTGCATAGGATTCCTCTGGCTGCTGTTTTTCTCCCGTACACGTGAAGTGCTACTTCTTCATTGCCCACATGTGAGCCAGTATGTGAGCCCTGATCCGGGCTACCATCCCGCCCAAGGCATTTCCTCTGTATGCTGCTTCCTGCAGCCCTGCAGTGGATAAAAGGAAAGGACAATGGTTTGTTGATTTATAGCACATATATTATTATATTTTATATTGTTCAAATACACATTACTCAGTAATAACTCAGTAACTACTACAAATGATGAACAAATAAAGTAACTGTTATGATTAAGAATGAACGAACGTGGGATCAGTATATAACTAATACTTTCTGGTTAATTAATAAATTAAGTAAGAGTGTACTACTTCAGGGGCGGCATGGTGGTGCTCTCATGCCCAGCTCGTACGATCCTCGTGTGTGCCACGCCCCCTGATTACCCACGTGTACTTCCCTGGTCTTGCCCAGCTGTGTCCACTTATTTTCGCCCAGTCTCGTCTATTTCAGTCCATGACTTGCCTTAGTTTCTGGTCTGTCATTGATGTTAGTTAGTCTTAGTGCTGTCTACTCCGTCCCGATCCCGAATAAATCCCGGTTTTCCCCGTACTCCGCCTGCTTGCCTGCTTCCTGCCCGCTTGTCAGCCTGTGCGCACTACCCGCTTTAACCAGCGAACTCTGACAGGTGCACTGGTTAGCACTGTTGCCTCACACCTCTGGGACCCGGGTTCGAGTCTCCGCCTGGGTCACATGTGTGTGGAGTTTGCATGTTCTCCCCATGTCGTCGTGGGGTTTCCCCCCACAGTCCAAAAAATATGCTGAGGCTAACTGGAGTTGCTAAATTGCCCGTAGGTGTGTGTGTGAGAGTGAATGGTGTGTGTGTGCCCTGCGACAGGCTGGCCCCTCATCCTGGGTTGTTCCCTGCCTTGTGCACATTGCTTCCGGGATAGGCTCCGGACCCCCCGCGACCCAGTAGGATAAGCGGTTTGGAAAATAGATGGATGGATGTACTGCTACATTATTTGTGTAAAGTGTTGCTCCTAACTCATCTGGTCTTTTTATATGTTGTTAAAACATACTGAATTAATCCCTGCAAGAAATTCTTTGAGGGGGTTAGAGAGAAAATGCAGGAGACTGAATCCAGGACCTCAGCTATATCTTTTTTAAGTGTTTATGTGTAAACAGTCAAGACTTAACTATATGGGCTCATACTAAAATTAAAAATTCATGGCAAAGTGTTACTCCATTTTGAACAATATGAGCAGAGTATGCACAACCTTTTTATGTGAGACACAGCTATATGCACTATATATTTCTGCTTCCCCTAGACTTCCTGAGACCTTAAATAGTGTGACATTGGCAATAGCGAAAGCCTTCGTTTTAAAGATGACTTTTCATGTTTTCACTTGAAATCATGTGGAAAGATCACATCTCCACGCACAAAGCTCTTTCATATTTCCTGAGAGCCATATTTCATATTTGCTGGCGAGCTGTCTCAAAATTTTATCAGTTCCATTCCAGCCCCCTATAATGCCTCTGCAAAGACTGAAAAAGATCCATCAAACGGTTATTGAATTATGGTCTTAGCAGGGTCAAGCATCAAAACTGCTGCTTTTTTCATTATCACTATGTGGCGCTGCTTCCATTTTGGGACTGTTTCAAAATTAAATCAGTTCTAGTTCCTCACCAATGCCTGTACAAAGTTTGAAAAGGATTCGTCGAACGGTTTTTGAGTTATTGGCTTGCATGCCAAAGTATCTGCAGCGACAGGGGAACAGTGCTAAAACCAAAAGTATTCCCTGAAGGCCAGGGAATACCATCCATCCATCCATTTTCTAAACCGCTTATCCTACTGGGTCGCGGGGGGTCCGGAGCCTATCCCGGAATCAATGGGCACGAGGCAGGGAACAACCCAGGATGGGGGGCCAGCCCATCACAGGGCACACTCACACTCCATTCACGCACACATGCACTCCTATGGGCAATTTAGCAACCCCAATTAGCCTGAAGGCCAGGGAATACAACAAACGTAATTTATGCTTACAGATCTGAAATCAGCAGATCACATTTATGTACCATCATGTATGTTAAGTTCTTGTTGCTGTTAAGCAGAGAACTACTACACGGGAGAGAAGTATCCAGGCTGAAAAATATCTTCTGGAATTTTTGCATGTCAGCATGTCATTGGCCCCAAAGTGGCATTCCCATATCAGTTGAAATATGCAATTGTCTGCATACATAAACTTTCCTCTTACGCCATATTCCATGCTAGGTCTGTCGAACGCGTTCGCGGGAAGCAGGGATCGTCGGGCAGGCGAGCAAGGAAAAGGTGAACAGGCGAATACGGGGCAAAACGGGAGTTTAATTAAGGGACTGGGAGAGGGAAACATGGGACGCTAACTTACATCAATGACAGACAAAGGACTCAGGTATACTGAAATACACAGGACTGATTGACAATAATTGGACACAGCTGGGTACAATCGGGAAAGAACACGTGGGTAATCAGGGGGGCGTGGCACACACGAGGATCGTACGAGCTGGGCGTGACAGAACCCCCCCCAAAAGGCTCGCACTCCGGGCGTGCCCCAGGGGAGGCGATGGACGAGACGATGGAACCGGGACCTGAAAAACAAGAAAAACCGTCAACGAGGCACAGGGAACAGGACGGACAGACAGAACTGGCACAGGGGCTTAAGCCAGAACAGGACGTGACAAAGGACGGGGAAGGCAGACAGACAGATAAGGAAAGGGGACACAGAGGGAACAGGGGGGACACAAGGGCCAGGAGTGAACAGAGGGAACACAGGAGGACGAGGTGCAGAGACGAGAGGTACAAAGTGAGGGGGAGTAGAGACAGGTGGGACAAAGGCAGGGGCATAGGGAGACAAGGAGGGGGAATAAAGGGGAGCCCGAGGGAGCCCCAGCGGGCGACGGGAGGTGACCGGAGGGGCCGCAGGCGGTCGGGAGGCCGGAGGGGACCTCGGAGGGGCCGAGGAGGCAGGGCGAGGGACCCGCGGAGGGGCCAGGGAGGGAGCACCAGGGAAGGGGACGAGGGAGCTGGAGGGGTCCCCGGTGATGGCAAGGCGATGGAGGAACCGCCGTCGGGGAGCCCGCAGGCGACCGACCAGGCACCGGAGGGGGGAGCAAGGCAGGGCGACGAGGCACCAGAGGGAGGCCCACAGGCGACAGCCGACCTGGAGGGCCAGGGCCCCCTGGCGCCAACCAAGCCCCACCGCAGGCGAGGCAGGGCGAGCCAGGGGGCAGGGCGGGCGGGACCCCAGCCCTGCGTCTGTGCCCCCTCCCCTTGCTCGACACAGACATGCCGACCCCTGGTCGGGGTCGACGTCGCCGTCGCCGGGGTGAGGACATAGAAGTCACAAGTACGGTCCCCGAGGGGTCCCATTCAAGCTCCTCCACCTCCGGAGAGGGAGGAGCCAAGATGGAGTCTTCTGGGACCACCTCGGGGACTAGGGCAGAAGGGACTGGAGCTGCAGGCAGAGGGGGCACCTCGGGAGCTGCTGCAGGCGGAGGGGGCGCCTCGCGAGCTGCTGCAGGCGGAGGGGGCGCCTCTGGAGCTGCTGCAGGCGGAGGGGGCGCCTCGCGAGCTGCTGCAGGCGGAGGGGGCGCCTCGCGAGCTGCTGCAGGCGGAGGGGGCGCCTCGGGAGCTGCTGCAGGCGGAGGGGGCGCCTCGGGAGCTGCTGCAGGCGGAGGGGGCGCCTCGGGAGCTGCTGCAGGCGGAGGGGGCGCCTCGGGAGCTGCTGCAGGCGGCTGCGCAGGCAGCAGTAGTGGCTGCCCAGGCAGCGAAGGAAGCTGTCCAGGTTGGAGCTGCGGGCGGCGGTGGCTGCATGGGAGCGGGGTCCGCGGGCGGCGGCTGCACGGGCGGCGGGACTGGCAAGTCCCGTGCGGGCAAACCTGGCGTGGCCCCCTTAAGACGCCGGGGCACACGTGGGATGGCATCTCGCACCGCCCTCCTCCCTCCCCAATTTGCCAGCCGCTCGGGCCGGTAATCATACCGCTCGAGGGGCGGTAGCTGTTCCGTGGGGATGGGCTCCAGATCCGGGAATACGAGGGGTTCGTCCTCCTCGTCCTCACTTGGATCCCAGAGCCTAGCCAGGGAGCAGGGTCCCAGACCGAATGGGCCCAGGTCTGGACCCAGGACAAGCTCCTCCTCCTCTCCCTCCAGAGGGAGCCAGGGGCTGGAGAGAGAGCAGGCGCCCAGGTAGATTGTCCCGGTAGAGTCTGTCTTCCTCCTCTGTCTCCTCTTTTTTTTCTTGCAGTCTGTCATTCTGTGACGTTCGCGGGAAGCGGCGATCGTCGGGCAGGCGAGCAAGGAAAAGGCGAACAGGCGAATATGGGGCAAAATGGGAGTTTAATTAAGGGACTGGGAGAGGAAAACATGGGACGCTAACTTACATCAATGACAGACAAAGGACTCAGGTAAGGCACGGACTGAAATACACAGGACTGATTGAAAATAATTGGACACAGCTGGGTACAATCGGGAAAGAACACGTGGGTAATCAGGGGGGCGTGGCACACAGGAGGATCGTACGAGCTGGGCATGACAGAATGACACATTAGTATACATTTTTAAACAATAACATTTAAGGAATAAAAACAATTTAGTTGTATTTTGTTAGTTTATTATTAATTTAATAGCTGTAGGAACTAGTGAACGATATTTAGAAACATACATCAAAAAACATTTTAAAAACCTTGGTAGATTAAACCCCAAAGCGACCGGACTATCATGCTACTGTCATGCTAGATAGGTTAGATAGGCAGAGGGGTTTTTTCTTATCGTTTAGCAACGGGTGGGCAGTGTAGGAACGGGCAAGAATCTAGGACACATTTAGCTCTTTTTGTTATAGAGCTATTTTAAATTACTATGTGTGGGATATAAATCATTTAGACAATGAGAATTGAGGAAGAACCTAAACAACTGTGTATCAACCTCAGTAATGGTTCGACAAACAGCGCAGTTCTGGTACGTACGACCGGCCTGTTTGAACAACGCGGCTGAAATGTTTGCCCGAGACTGCACCAATCTTGCGCATGCGCACTCACGCAGACACACATTTCAAAATGGCGAGAACAACGGGGACACATGCTGCTCTTTTATTTCAAATAAGCCCCTTTAACCACATCGTTTTTAAGCAATGAAACTATTTTCCGGCTAATGTGTTATTTAAATTAAAACATCCTAAGCATTTCGACAACAAGAATCAGGGAATAATGCGGGCGATCCATTTTAAAAGAACTCTCGCTATTTCTCCATGTCGCGCTTGTGCGTAGAGCCACGATCCCCACACACCACTGTCTTTTATTGAAAACAGCTGAGGCAAGTCATTTTCTGAATCTTAGTGTGTATACAATAAGTAAACGTGTGTAAAAGAAGTATAAAATGTGTTATAAAGCATATAGCCAACGATAATTAATAAAGAATTTAAGCATAATATCCCAGACGTACCACGGCCTATAGCCGATAGAAAGAGAGCTATCCTACGGCCTACAAGATAAAAGCATATGGCACTAAATTGGAATCAGTAGTCTTTAAAAGAACAAAATACATTACATAAATTTATTAATGCGATATTCTAAATATGTTTTAAGGCATAATAAAACTTTTAACAATAATTTTAACAGGGTCACCGGACACATCGAGCTTTTCTAGATAGAGAGAAAAGAGAGTCTGGCAGTTTTGAATGGTAAAAGCAGTAGTTGTGTATTGTTAACTGGTTATTTTTTAACAAAATGTCTTATTTTATATCGTTATATATATTATAACACAGCAATCCTGTTTTTAGGGGGATTTATGCATATTGCGTGTCTAGACATGTCGGTCAGCTAATGTCCGCGGTAGTGGGTAACGGGGCGTCGGCGCAAGAGCTTTTGGAGTCATGAGAGATAAGCCTATGAGAAGGAAGTGTCAATGAAACAAAATGGCCGCTAGTTGAGAAATTGTTGCAGGGTGCCGGCAGAGTGACTGTAACATCTCTTGTAACTGCTGGTCCTGAGTGTGAGAAGCAGACAGACAGCAGTCCCATCCTGGCAGAAAGCACATTAGCTCTATTTGTTAATCTGTTTTATTCGTAAATAGTATAAAATAATCAATCCATCCATTTTCCAAACCGCTTATCCTACTGGGTCGGGGGGGGTCCGGAGCCTATCCCGGAAGCAATGGGCACGAGGCAGGGAACAACCCAGGATGGGGGGCCAGCCCATCGCAGGGCACACTCACACACCATTCACTCACACATGCACACCTATGGGCAATTTAGCAAGTCCAATTAGGCTGTTTTTGGACTGTGGGGGGAAACCGGAGTACCCGGAGGAAACCCCACGCGACATGGGGAGAACATGCAAACTCCACACACATGTAACCCAGGCAGAGACTAATAAAACAATGTAGTTGTATTTTGTTAGTTTTATTTTAAATAAAATGCACCCAGTTTATTATTAATTTAATAGCTGTAGGAACTAGTGAGCGGTATTTAGCAACATCAAAAACAACTTCAAGATTCCAATATGGAAGGTAACTGACAAAGTCTTCAAGCAGAATTCATACACCGCATACACATTCATAGAATTCATACACATTCAAGACACCGCAGGGAGTCAGTTCGATTCGGAGATGGCACCGTAGTCCCGGATAGGAACTATGGTGAGCGGTATTTAGCTATGTACTTCAAAAACATTTAAAAAACTAAAAATACCTCCATCCATCCATCATCTTCTGCTTAATCCGGGGTCGGGTCGCGGGGGCAGCAATCTCAGCAAGGAAGCCCAGAATTCCCTCCCCCCAGCCACTTCATCCAGCTCCTCTGGGGGGACCCCGAGGCATTCCCAGGCCAGCCGGGAGACATAGTCTCTCCAGCGTGTCCTGGGTCTTCCCCGGGGTCTCCTCCCAGTGGGACATGCCCGGAATACCTCCCCAGGGAGGCGTCCCGGAGGCATCCTGATCAGATGCCCGAGGCACCTCATCTGGCTCCTCTCGATGCGGAGGAGCAGCGGCTCCAATCTGAATCCCTCCTGAATGACTGAGCTCCTCACCCTATCTCTAAGGGAGAGCCCAACCACCCTGTGGAAGAAACTCATTTCGGCCGCTTGCACCCGCGATCTCATTCTTTCGGTCACTATCCATAGCTCATGACCATAGGTGAGGGTAGGAACGTAGATCGACTGGTAAATCGAGAGCTTTGCCTTTTGGCTCAGCTCTCTCTTCACCATGACAGACTGCTGATGCATGCCTGCATGATGCATGACTGCTGACACCGCACCGATCCGCCTGTCGACCTCCCGTTCCATCGTTCCCCCTCTCGTGAACAAGATCCCGAGATACTTAAACTCCTCCACTTGGGGGAGGACCCCATCCCCAACCCGGAGAGAGTATTCTACCCTTTTCCGGCTGAGAACCATGGTGATGCTGATTCTTCACACTCGGCTGCGAACTGCTCCAGTGAGAGCCGAAGGTCACGGTCCGATGAGGCCAACAGAACCACATCATCTGCAAAAAGAGACCTAATCCTGAGGTCACCGAACCCCCGAATAGACCTTACCAGGGAGGCTGAGGAGTGTGATCCCCCTAAAGTTGGAGTGTGGCACCCAGGAGTATTTGTTTATAGAAAGGCAGCCCTTCAACAACGGTTCAGTTAATTATTTTGTTGTATTTTGTGTTTTCATTGTTTTTGCTGTGTGGCACACCCTCACACTGGCTTGCATGAACAGTAACCTCTGGTGCTATACCCTTTTTGCGCCAGAGGGGGCAGTAATGGCGCCTGGGAGACAGAGAGACTGACTGCGAACCGTAGAAGCAGCTCAGATCGAGCGCGAGCTACGTTCAGCAGTCAGCACGGCGCAGCCTTTATGTTTGATTATTATTTTCTGTGATTACAGAATAAAAGCCAGAATAAAAGTTTGTTAGCGAACTCCAGTCAGTTGTCCAGACACTTAAAGCACATACTAAAGCTGAACCAGAATCACAAAAACAAACAAGCTCACAGACTGTTTAACAGAGCCACCCATTTTAGGGTATCCTGATTTCACGCAGTCCTTCATACTGCACTGCGATGCCTCCCAAGAGGGTCTAGGGGCAGTACTGTATCAGCATCAAGCGGGCAAACTGAGGGTAATAGCCTATGGTTCGTGCACACTGACACCCCCAGAAAAGAACTATCATATGCATTCTGGGAAGTTAGAATTCTTAGCCTTAAAGTGGGCGATATGTGAGCGTTTTCGCGACTACCTCTTCTACGTCCCACATTTTGTTGTGTATACAGACAATAACCCCTTAACATACATTCTCACTACGGCAAAACTGAATGCAACTGGTCACCGCTGGGTAGGGGAATTGGCCGATTTCAACTTTACAATCCTATATAGGCCTGGAAAAAGAAACGCAGATGCAGATGGCCTGTCCAGGTTACCTCTGGATATAAATCAGTACATGGCACAGTGTACAGCTGAAGTGGAACAGGATGACGTCAAAGCCGCCACTGATAGTGTTTACTTGCAGAAAAGGAGCACAGGCCCAGAGAACTACATCATCAGCGAAAACGCCATCGGGTTAGTTCAAGATGCGGCGGCACCACCAGGCAAGACCCTCTCAACAGCTGAAATCAGGGCCAGTCAAGAACAGGACTCTGTTATCGGGCCTGTCCTGCACTACAAAAACAGTGAATACCTGCCCAAAGGCCAAGCCCTTAAGAAAGAGTCACCTGATGTTAGACTTCTCCTGAGACAGTGGAACAAACTATATGTGAATGAGGATGGCGTCCTCTACAGGCGAGTTAAGGGTAGAGGCCAGCTCCTACTTCCAAAAGTACACCATAGTCTTGTCTTTAGAGAACTGCACAAGGAGATGGGACACCTGGGGGCGGAAAGAACTTTGGGACTGATAAGGGAAAGATTTTACTGGCCAAGAATGCAAAAAGATGTAGAGCATTTTGTGATGCATGCCTGTGAGTGCATAAAAAGAAAACGACCCCATAGAACTCACAGAGCTCCACTAACCTCTATTACCACAATGTACCCCTTTGAACTGGTGTCAATTGATTTTTTGCATTTAGAGACATGCAAACACGGGTACGAATACATCCTGGTGGTAATGGACCATTTCACGCGCTTCGCTGAAGCATATGCAACAAAGAACAAGTCGGCTAAGACAGTGGTGGACAAAATCTTTAACCATTTCTCTTTGAAGTATGGCTTTCCTGCGAGAATTCACCACGACATGGGCCGAGAGTTTGAAAACCAACTGTTTGCCCAGCTCCAGAAAGTCTGTGGTCTTCGTGGCTCCCACACAACGCCGTATCATCCACAGGGGAACGGGCAGGTGGAACGTTTTAATCGGACCCTGCTCTCCATGCTGAGAACCCTCACAGACAGTGAAAAATCGGACTGGAAGGAATCGCTGGCAAAGGTAGTGCACGCCTATAATTGCACTAAGAGTGAAGCCACTGGGTTCTCCCCATATTATCTGCTTTTCGGCCGCACTCCCAGACTCCCAGTGGACATCCTGTTCAACTTGTCCAACCGAGAACAACAAGTCAGCTATGAGGAGTATGTGGAAAAATGGCAATCACAAATGAAAGCGGCCTACCAGATTGCGTGAAAAACAGCACAGAAAGAAGCTGCGAGGGGGAAACACTACTACGACCAAAAAACACATGGTGTTCAGCTGTACCCAGGGAACCGAGTCCTCCTTCGCAACCTCAAAGAGAGAGGGGGGCCTGGTAAGCTCCGTTCATATTGGGAAGATATGGTGTATGTAATAGTTGCCCAAAAGAGCCCGGACATGCCTGTTTATGAAATAAAGTCGGAACAAGGGGGTAAAAGCTGTACAGTACACCGAAACCTGCTCCTTCCATGTGACAGCTTACCGGTGGAAAGACGGGACATCAAACAGCAAAACCCATCCATCCATCCATCCATCATCTCCCGCTTGATCCGGAGTCGGGTCGCGGGGGCAGCAGCCTCAGCAGGGAGACCCAGACTTCCCTCTCCCCGGCCACTTCGTCTAGCTCCTCTGGGGGGACCCCGAGGCGTTCCCAGGCCAGCCGAGAGACATAGTCTCTCCAGCGTGTCCTGGGTCTTCCCCGGGGCCTCCTCCCAGTGGGACATGCCCGGAATACCTCCCCAGGGAGGCGTCCCGGAGGCATCCTGATCAGATGCCCGAGCCACCTCATCTGGCTCCTCTCGATGCGGAGGAGCAGCGGCTCTACTCTGAGTCCCTCCCGAATGACTGAGCTCCTCACCCTATCTCTAAGGGAGAGCCCAGCCACCCTGCGGAGGAAACTCATTTTGGCCGCTTGTACCCGCGATCTCGTTCTTTCGGTCACTACCCAAAGCTCATGACCATAGGTGAGGGTAGGAAGGTAGATCGACTGGTAAATCGAGAGCTTCGCCTTTTGGCTCAGCTCTCTCTTCACCATGACAGACCGATGCAGCGCCCGCATGACTGCTGATGCCGCACCGATCCGCCTGTCGATCTCCCGCTCCATTGTTCCCCCACTCGTGAACAAGATCCCGAGATACTTAAACTCCTCCACTTGGGGGAGGACCCCATCCCCAACCCGGAGAGAGCACTCTACCCTTTTCCGGCTGAGAACCATGGTCTCGGATTTGGAGGTGCTGATTCTCATCCCAGCCGCTTCGCACTCGGCTGCGAACTGCTCCAGTGAGAGCTGAAGGTCACGGCTCGATGAGACCAACAGAACCACATCATCCGCAAAAAGCAGAGACCTAATCCTGAGGTCACCGAACCGGACGCCCTCAACGCCCTGGCTGCGCCTAGAAATTCTGTCCATAAAAACTATGAACAGAATCGGAGCTAAGACCTATGAATTATTGTATTGTCTTTGGGATTAGGTGTAGTGTATGTGGGTATATATTATTGTAGGGTTGTGTGTGTGTGTGTGTGTGTGTGTAGTGATTGTTTAATCTTTTGGGTTGTAATTACTTTGCTTGTGGGGGATGGTCTTATTCAGTATAAAGGTGTGGCTTAAAGGACAACCCCTGGAATTGGCACGAACCATGTGCTGCCATGGCAAGAGGGGGAATTGGGGGTTTAGTTCTATTTTGCATTGGTTAGTTATATGTAGTGCTCATTTGGTTTATCCCTTTTGTGTGTGAATTGGTTTGGCCAAACCGGTATATATGTTCCCTCATGTTTCCTTATAGAGAAGGTCAGTTTTGCTTCAATTACTGTTTTGCTTTGTAAGGTTATGTTTCGTTGACCTCTTTTATGGGCCCAATAATTAAGGTTTTGAGTTTGTTATTGTTTGTATTTTGGGGGTCAATAAAGCCCTATTTCTTTAAGTTTCTGTGTTTTGTCGCCTTACTGCTTGGTCCCTCACAGTGTCACTGTGACGTGTTGCTGGTTCTCCTGGCAAAAAGGTAAAATCTCTGCTTTTTAACCTTTTTATAATCCTTTTTACTTTTGAAATGTACAATACTGTGCAAAAGTCTTAGGCAGGCAAAGAAAATGATGTTTAGATTATCCTCCTGTTGGTGTAAAACTATGATATGATGCCTGTCAAAGTGTGTCAGCTTCGCCATTTCAGAACCTCTGCTAAAATCATCCTAGTATTTGCAGCGACCGTCCAGTGCAGCCATGTATTTTTTGACTTGGCCACTAGCAGACCTCATACAGCTAGTCAATCTCTCACTGACTTTTTAAACTTATATATTTAATTATTTAATTGATTGGGGGGGGGCTTTCCCTCTCCCCTGTATATGTACAGTTTATATATTTATGTCTATTTACTGTACTTCCTCCCTGTACAGTGACAATAAAGGCTTTCTGTTCTGTCCTATTAATGTCCTGCTTCAGCGTCACCCAAAGCATAACTGAGTAACATAATGAAACCACGGGGGCGGCATGGTGGTGCTGTGGTTAGCACTGTCGCCTCACACCTCTGGGACCCGGGTTCGAGTCTCCGCCTGGGTCACATGTGTGCGGAGTTTGCATGTTCTCCCCATGTCGTCGTGGGGTTTCCTCCGGGTACTCCGGTTTCCCCCCACAGTCCAAAAACATGCTGAGGCTAATTGGAGTTGCTGAATTGCCCATAGGTGTGCATGTGTGAGTGAATGGTGTGTGAGTGTGCCCTGCGATGGGCTGGCCCCCCATCCTGGGTTGTTCCCTGCCTCGTGCCCATTGATTCCGGGATAGGCTCCGGACCCCCCGCGACCCAATAGGATAAGCGGTTTGGAAAATGGATGGATGGATAATGAAACCACAGTCTGCTGGATTAAGTTAAATTCACTGTATTACTGCAGCTGATCATAACTGACACAATGACACTCAATGTGTATAATAATAATTTAACTGGAGACATAACAGACGCAAAAAACACTGGAAAATGTAATTGTGTCTTGTAACTGTCCTGGTTCAATGGATTAAAGAAAATATTATCCATCCATTTTCCAAACCGCTTATCCTACTGTGTCGCGGGGGGTCCGGAGCCTATCCCGGAAGCAATGGGCACGAGGCAGGGAACAACCCAGGATGGGGGGCCAGCCCATCGCAGTGCAAAATATAATTATTAATATATTTGAATATATAATGAAATTTGTTTTATTAAATAATTAACCCCTCACCCTATTGTAAAAGCTCTGATTACGCCCTGTTGGACAGAAGGGGCAGGTTCTCAGGCAGCCTTGCCACCCCCACCCCACTGTAAAAGGTCTGGTTGCTCCCCCATCGGACAGTACGGGCAGGTGCCCAGGAAGCCTTGCTACCCCCACCAGAATATAAATGGTCTGGTTACGGCTCCGTTGAACAGGCACCCTTGCCACCCCCCCTTATCTATCTGACCCAGTAAATTGATGCATATATAGATCCTGAATCCATTGACCTCTCCCACCCCCGGCTGGCGAAACCCACTAAATTTATCTGGATGCATTATTATTAATAACAGACGTGTAAGAATATACACAGACATCCATTAACAATCCACCATTGGATTCATTATTTATTGCAGATTAACATTCTATACAGTGACTATAGTCAATTATAATGTCTCTCTATCAAGCTGCTACCATATTTCTTACATCCACTGGACACGTCAATTCACAGCAAAGCGATCCTTCTGGAAACAATGTGTACTTTTCATTGACGCCACTAGGTGGACACAGAATTACTAAATAAAAGTGGTTCAGAATTAAATTATAAGAAAGCGGATCTATGCGCGATATAAAATACAATGATTACTCCATTTTAACGGGACAGTTCTTTTTATGCAAGTTTGTAATTAGCAGTCATTTGCGTTCTTTCATAATAAAAAAACAATGATATTATGAGCCATAAATCATCTATATATTTTGCAGGAACAGACATTGCGCCACTGAAGTTCAGCACTTTCCCGTTTTAGATGAACGTGATGTTGCCGTTTCCTGCCGGCGACCTTTAAAAATCCAAGACAGCAGCAGTTAGATGCAGCGTGTGCAGCGGCCATATTTACGGACAAAATCAAGCTGCTGACTAAGACTTAGTTTGTGGTTAATTAATACATAAGTAACAGCATAATACTACATTATTTGTGCTTCCTCGGGTAAAGTGTTACCGATGAGAGAATACTTTGAAAATCAGTAAATAACATTTTCTCTTGCCTTGACTATAAATCAGACCTAGACGTGTTTGAGTAGATTACCAGGTTTCCTCTGGTTTTTGCACTTACCGCACACAATATGAAGAAAATGTAAGTGAACCGAAATCTCCATGCAATGAATTAGCATCCTGTGAGTATCAAGTGCTGCATACCATACATTAGCAATGGGCATCAGATCACTGTATTCAGCAGAGTGAGGGGTTATTCAAAAAAAACTAGTGTATTACTATATAAAACAGATTGATATCTTTCAAACAGGATTGACCTCATTGTTCTTGCAAAACTCGACATTTACAGTATGAATGCCTCTATACCTTAACAAGCTTACGATTAAATGCAGCACGGCCCTTGATGTCCTGTCTGGATGTCTGGAGGTGATTTTCTGTCCTGAGTTAGATGAAATGCATGAATCCATTTCCAAAAGCTGTTTTTCTGGGTCCCCGCGATGGGGCCCCTTGGATATGGTGGCAGTATCTCACAGGCCTTGGACACGAATCACTCAGACATTTCTGAGTCGCATCTTTATTTAGCCTGATCTTTATTTTTTGTCTAGCAAATTTAACACAAACCAGTGTGTGGCCTGAATGACACACTAATGAAAGCTAATTCAGTGGCAGGAAAAGGTTTCCCGCTTATTTACATATATTTCAGAAGTTCACAGGGCTGCCAGCTTTGGTCTCCTGGCTGCTGTGACATTTTCAATTCGAGACAAACCTGCACACGCATTTACATGTATGTAACAGTTTTAGTACCTTGTATATAGTCTGTAGGGTTTGCAAGCTACCAAAATGCCTTTGATGTAACTAAGTATAAGTTTATAATAGTATAATATAGATTTTCCTATTCCAGGAACAACGGGCGCAGGCGAGAACCAACCCTGGGGGGAACCAACCCTGGGCAGGAACCAACCCTGGGCGGGAGCCAACCCTGGCGGGAACCAACCCTGGGCGGGCACCAACACACCACAGGGCGCACACACACTCACACAGCCACACTCACACAAGTACTGGGCCAATTCAGAGATGCCAATCAGCCAACCTTGCACACCTTTGGACTGTGGGAGGAGACCGGAGCAGCACTGAAACACCTCGTTCCAAACGGGCTTCAGTGCAGGTAATATATTAAGGCAGTGTTATGGCGGGGCGTCTGTGATGGGGGGGTGAGAGGTGGTGTTCAGGCTTAATCCAAAGTAGATTAGTGTGTCTCATTAGGAACAGTGACGACTTGCCCTGTAGAGAGAAGGTGAAGAGACTGGTGGGATGGTGCAGTGACAACAGCCTGATCCTGAATGTGGAGAAGACCAGGGAGATGATCATGGACTTCAGGAGGAAACAGCCCAGTCATTCAGCACTCGTCACTGACAACAGTGCTGTGGAGGTGGTCAGTAGCGTCAGATTCCTGGGGGTGCAGATAACTGACAGTCTGGACTGGTCACCAAACACAACATCACCGGTTAAACGGGCTCAGCAGCGTTTGCACTTCCTGCGCCGGATGAAGAGAGCTTTCCTCTCCCATCCTCAGCACCTTCTACCGAGGCACCATAGAGAGCGTGCTGACCAGCTGTATCTTATCTATTTTATGTTCACTGCAGCCCACACATCTTCTCTGTGCTGGAAAGACTATATGTGTTCATGTCAGGCTCATATGTTCACAAGAAATGGCTGGATGTATAGAAAGAAATGTTCAGTGGGGCCCAGGGGAACTGCAAAGGCTCAGTGAGACTAGATGGGCCTGCTGCCGTGCTGCGTGTAGAAACCTTACGGAGAGGCTGAGTGCTGGACTAAGGCTGCCAGGTGAGATTTTAGATGATGCCGAATCCCCAGAGAGCTGCAGAGGCTAGAGGACTGCAGTCTCAGATTGACTTGAGTTTTGTAGGGCTCCTTGTGTTCAGAAAGGTGCTCGATCAAGCAAAGTTTCTGCCAGACGTGCTCCAGTCACCTAAGGCTGATCTTAGCAAAGCAGCCGACCTCACTGACACCCTCAGACAGACCTTTGGAGAACATCACAAAGAGGACAGCTTTACTGAGCTGTGGGTACAGTGACTGAAACATGCAGTGATCGCCGCATTTCTGCCACTGTCAAACCAAAAAGAACCAAACACACCTCAAGCAGACCACATGATAGTCTTGTCACATCTACACCTGGACAGCAAAGACATGTTAACAGCAAAGACGCCTTCAGAAAAGGAGCATTTATTCCCAGCATGGAGTCCACGATCAGGGTTTATAAGCTGAGGGAAAGGGTAAATTGCCTGAATTTTTTTGCTCTCCTGCTCTTCTCTTTCTCCATAAGCTTTCCTTGATTCATTTTATCTTCATGTCCTTCGTTTTAATGGCCTAGAGGTCTGGTCACTCCGATCTGAGTGTTTGAGGAGGGACTGGAACTGTAGACCTTAACCTTCTCCACATCAGCAGTTCTGCTGGTGAGACTCCATGTCCTAATGGAGTTGTTCTGTAAGCCAAGAGAGCTTTCTGATCCTAATCTTTATTCAGTATCTGTTTGGCTGCTCTAACAGCTCTCTGTCTCTCTGCTGCATTAGGAAAACTCAGGGGCTACTAGTGACATGTTCAAGTTGTGAGAGTCGGCAGATTGGCTACTTCTATGTATCTGGAGAAGTGATCACTGCAGCTAAGTAGTGACCTTTTTCCCACGGGAAAATATCTGCAGCCGCTCTCTACCATGGTCCTGCAGGCAAAGGTGCTGTGAGGAGAGGTTCTGTTACTTGGCCAGAATGCTGGCAGATTATGTCACACTGTTCCACCATTTCTCTGATGTCTCTGGTCAGAATAAGGATTTGTTCTCCCTTTAGCAGGACAATCTGAACGACCAGTAAGGTAAGAGATTCCCTGGGACGGCTTTCCTGTGTACAGGCTAAACTCTGTCTGCGAACTGTCTTAGTGGCCTGCTGGTTCTGTCTTCATTCAGCATGTCTCTAATCTGACCTAGTTTAGTCTTTGTCACAGGTATGTGCTCCATGACATGATCGATATAGACTCCACACTCCCTTTCCAGTGTGTCACTCTCCCTTTCCAGTGTGTCACTCTCCCTTTCCAGTGTGTCACTCTCCCTTTCCAGTGTGTCACTCTCTCTTTCCAGTGTGTCACTCTCCCTTTCCAGTGTGTCACTCTCCCTTGTGTTTTCGGATCCAAGTGGAGCTTGTGGTTACACATCAGCTGCCACCAGTTGTTATAATGCAACATGAATGATTCTGTATTTGAATCTCTTCGTCCTCAATCTGAGTCTGAGTTCCTCGAGGAAAGTCATCAAGTGGTCAAGAACCTATCAAGGAGATGAGGAGCTTGTGGTCTGTATGCACCGTGACGTCCAATCCCAAGAGACATATGATCATTCACTTACAGGCCCGTGTCACACCAAGGGCCTCTTTTTTGATCAGTGCGTATCGGGTTTCACTGGGAATCAGACTCCTACACAGACATGTACATCACTGGTCTGTATTCTCCATCCGGCTGCCTCTGCATTAGCCCTCCTCCAAGGCTGTATGACGATGCATCTGCTGACACAGGAGTTTCTCTCTTTTGATCAGAGTGTATCGGGTTTCACTGGGAGTCAGACTCCTACACAGACATGTACATCACTGGGCTGTATTCTCCATCTGACTGCCTCTGCATTAGCTCTCCTCCAAGGCTGTATGACGATGCATCTGCTGACACAGGAGTTTCTCTCTTTTGATTTTTACATTTACATTTACAGGATTTGGCAGACGCCCATAGCCAGAGCGACTTACATAAGTGCTTTGAGACTCTGCAATGAATTTCCGATGCTAGCTCAATAAGGACCCAAGATATGAATACTATCTCTGAGAACTCCATTGAGTAGTGCAGAATTTTTTTTTTTTTTTTTTTTTTAAAACACACCAGAATAAGAGTCGAGAAAGAATATAGAAGTTCTACGTCAAGTATTTCTGAAAAAGAAATGTTTTGAGTCGTCGCTTGAAGACAGTCAAGGATTCAGCTGTTCGGACATCTAGGGGGAGTTCATTCCACCAATTAGGTGCCAGGACAGAGAAGAGCCGAGATGCGTGTCTTCCTTGTGCCTTGAGGGGAGGAGGGACCAGTCGAGCAGTGCTGGAGGATCGGAGAGATCGTGGTGCAGAGCGAGGTGTGATGAGGTCCTTTAGGTAGGATGGTGCCAGAGAATTTTTGGCTTTGTATGCCAGCATCAGTGTTTTGAATCTGATGCGTGCAGCTACAGGAAGCCAGTGGAGGGAGCGCAGCAAAGGAGTGGTGTGGGAGAACTTGGGAAGGTTGAAAACAAGTCGAGCAGCTGCATTCTGAATCAGTTGGAGGGGACGGATGGCGCTCAGTGGTAAACCCGCTAGAAGCGAGTTACAGTAGTCAAGGCGTGAGATGACGAGGGACTGGACGAGTATCTGGGTAGCCTGAGTGGAAAGAAATGGACGTATCCTCCTGATGTTAAAGAGGAGAAACCGACAAGAGCGAGAAAGACTGGCGATATGTGAGGAAAATGACAACCGATCATCTATGGTAACTCCAAGGTTTCTAGCAGAAACCGAAGGACGGATCAGGGAGTTGTCGAAAGAGATCGCAAGGTCCTGGAGGGGGGATGAGTCAGCCGGGATGTAAAGCAGCTCAGTTTTACTAGTGTTGAGTTTTAGCTGGTGAGTGGTCATCCAAGATGAGATGTCTGCCAAGCATGTAGAGATCTTAGTGGAGACATGAGTGTCTGAGGGAGGGAAGGAGAGGATGAGTTGAGTGTCATCAGCATAGCAGTGGTAGGAGAAGCCATGTGAGGATATAACTTCGCCAAGAGATTTAGTGTAGAGGGAGAATAGGAGAGGGCCAAGAACCGAGCCCTGAGGGACACCGGTGGAAAGACAACGTGGAGTAGATGTGGATCCATTCCATGTCACTTGGTATGTTCGGCCTTCTAGGTAGGAAGCCAGCCAGCGCCAGGCCAGGCCACCAATGCCAAGACTCCTAAGGATGGATAGGAGAGTTTTGTGGTTGACCGTGTCAAATGCTGCTGATAGGTCAAGAAGGATGAGGACAGATGACAGTTTGGCTGATCTGGCAGCATGTAGCTTCTCAGTGACTGCTAAGAGGGCAGTCTCTGTAGAGTGAGCTGCTTTAAAGCCAGACTGATTAGGATCCTGGAGGTTGTTCTGAGAGAGATAGAGAGAAAGCTGGTTGTAGACTGTACGTTCGAGGATTTTTGAAAGGAAGGAAAGAAGCGATACTGGTCGGTAGCTGCAAGTGTCTGAGGGATTTAGAGTGGGTTTTTTTAGGATGGGAATGACCCTGGCTATTTTGAATGCTGTTGGTACATGACCGGAGGTTATGGAGCCATTAATGATAGTCGTGATGAAGGGGAGAAGGTCTAGAGCGATTGTCTGAAATAATGCAGAAGGGATTGGATCAAGTGGGCAGGTGGTAGGGTTGGAAGATGAGATGACTTTCATGATCTCATCTGCCGTAAGACCAGAAAACTGGGCCAGTGAGGGGGGAGGGAAATCCTTAGTGTGTAGTGTAGTGGATGAGGGAGAGAATGTCTGACAGATTCTGTCAATCTTCTCGGCAAAGAAGTTGGCAAAATCTTCAGCAGTCAGGAAGGAAGGAGCAGGAGGAGGGGGAGGGTTGAGAAGAGACAAAAAGATGTTATGGACTTTGCGAGGATCTCGTGAGGATAATTCTAGTTTGTCTTTGTAAAAGGCAGTTTTAGCTGCAGTCACGTCCATAGAGAATTTGGATAGCAGAGTACGGTAGGAAGACAGATCTGCATCAAGCTTAGATTTCTTCCACGTCCTCTCAGCTACCCGCAATTCTCTTCGGTTAGTACGTAATGCAGCTGAAAGCCAAGGAGTAGGCCGAGTTTTCCTTGGTTTGGAAGACAGCGGGCAGAGGTTGTCCAAGGATGTGTAAAGTGAGGAGATGAGAGTATCAGTTGCAGACTCCAGTGCCAAGGAGGAAAAGGAGTCAGGGTCAGGAAGGTAAGACAGTGTGCAGGAAGTAACAGAAGAAGCAGAGACAGAGTGGAGGTTTGCTCGAGTGGGGAGGAAACGTTGAAAACTGGGATTGGGCAAGACGGGTAGGGCAATGGTAAAGGATACAAAGTGGTGATCAGAAATGTGTAGAGGAGTAGAAGAGATGTCAGTAGCCGGAGAGGGGCGGCTGAAAACCAGGTCGAGGACGTTACCTCCTTTGTGTGTAGGAGAGGAGCTGTTGGATGTTAGAGAGAAGGAATCGAGAAAAGGGAGGAGACCAGAAGAAGGGAGCTTGTCATGGGGTAGGTTGAAGTCACCAAGGAGAATGAGAGAGGAGCTGTCAGTGGGGAAGAGACTGAGGAGAGTATCAAGCTCCTCCAGAAAGCAGCCTAGGGGGCCAGGAGGGCGGTAGACAACAATGATCCGAATATCAAGTGGAGAGGTAACAGCAACTCCATGGAATTCAAAGGATGAAATGTTGAGATGGGGCAGAGAGAGGGGCGTGTAGCACCAGTTCCGAGTTACTAATAGACCTGTGCCACCCCCCCTGCCAGTCTGGCGAGGAGAGTGAGAGAAAGCATAAGCAGAAGAGAGAGCTGCCGGGGTAGCCGAGTTCTCAGGCGATATCCAGGTCTCCGTCAGAGCCAGAAAATCAAGAGAGTGGTGTGAAGCAAGGGCGGAAATGAAATCAGCCTTCTTTACAGCAGACTGGCAATTCCAGAGGCCACCCAACACGCTTCGCTGGGACTGGGGTGTTATGGGAGGGTAGACAAGATTACTGAGAGTGCGGCGCCTGGATGTTGGATGAGATATTCTAGGTCTCAAAGATAAGTGTACTGGTATACGTCTAAGGCACATGTCTGTAGTGATGGTGTGAGAGATTGCAAAGTAGAGGATAGGATAGAGTAGGAGAGAAAGGTTAGAAGCAGTGGTAACAACTAGACCGTTTACCTTTATCCACACAGGTGTCTGTGGCGGTGTCACCTTCAATTTAAACTCAGTAAGCCCTGCCCCCTAATTAACACCTTCAGGGAGACCGAAACTACACACAACAACAGTTCAGGGAGACCGAAACTACGCTTGATTGCCAGGAACTACACACAACAACAGTTTCAACAGACAGTAAACAGAAAGCAAACAGAGTCCTACCTTACTAGCAGAGAAGTAATCCACAAACAGAGCTTGAAGCACACCAGTTTGATCAGTGTGTATCGGGTTTCACTGGGAGTCAGACTCGTACACAGACATGTACATCACTGGTCTGTATTCTCCATCTGGCTGCCTCTGCATTAGCCCTCCTCCAAGGCTGTATGACGATGCATCTGCTGTAACAGGAGTTTCTCTCTTTTGATCAGTGTGTATCGGGTTTCACTGGGAGTCAGACTCCTACACAGACATGTACATCACTGGTCTGTATTCTCCATCTGGCTGCCTCTGCATTAGCCCTCCTCCAAGGCTGTATGACGATGCATCTGCTGACACAGGAGTTTCTCTCTTTTGAACAGTGCGTATCGGGTTTCACTGGGAGTCAGACTCCTACACAGACATGTACATCACTGGTCTGTATTCTCCATCTGGCTAGGGGCAGCCAGGGAGAAAACCTGCCAATGTAGTTCACCATCCCCACGATGCGTCTCACTCCTTCAGTATTCTGAGGAGTACTCAGTCCCTGTTACGCTTATTTTATGTCCCAGGAACTTCACTCATTCACTCTGACCTCACAGTGTTCATTTAGAGAGAGGTCTGCATTCTCAAACTTCTGGGGAACTTTGCATATATTTGCCAATTATCAAAATGTCATCAGTATAGCACATTGTTCTAGGTGTGCCTGAAACAATCTGAGAGATTCTCAGCTGGAAGTGCTCGAGTGCCGAGGAGATCCCATAAGGCAGTCTGTTAAAACAGTACCTGCTGAAGGAGAGTAATGAAGGTCATCAAGGGCTGGGAGTCTTTATATGAGGGTATCTGCCAGAATCCCGATCAGGCATCCCGTTTGGAGATCGCTACTGCCCCGTCCAGTTTGGCAAGTGTTTCATCCACAGCTGGGAGTATGTGCCTCTTTCAGCAGACACTTCCATTGAGTCTTGTTAGGTTCACACAGATCCTAATATGTGGCAGAGTGGGCTAAGCCCCAGAAGGTCGGAAGGTTGCTCGATCCAGCCTGGCTTTGGCAGAATAGCCACATGTCTCTGGGCCCTTGAGCAGAGCCCTTAACTCCCAGCTCCATAGGTGCCACTGCAGGTGGCTGCCCTTTGCTGCCAAGCTGACTCTCACCTCCATGTGTACAGAGCTCCATGTCCAGGGGCTGACAGTGCATATGGTGTTGCCACCTCAGCTAACTCTGTCTTATAATACAACTTCCTGCTGATTCACCTGCCTGTTGATTTTGGCTGTTAAAATTTGCTCTCATATATTATAATCCATCCATCCATCCATCCATTTTCCAAACCGCTTATCCTATTGGGTCGCGGGGGGTCCGGAGCCTATCCCGGAAGCAACGGGCACGTGGCAGGGAACAACCCAGGATGGGGGGCCAGCCCATCTATATTATAATGTGTTTAATAATAAAATACTCAGCCAGGGCTTTTGGTTTTGGATACGTCCATTTCTTTCCACTCAGGCTACCCAGATACTCGTCCAGTCCCTCGTCATCTCACGCCTGGACTACTGCAACTCGCTTCTAGCGGGTTTACCACTGCGCGCCATCTGTCCCCTCCAACTGCTTCAGAATGCAGCTGCTCGACTTGTTTTCAACCTTCCCAAGTTCTCCCACACCACTCCTTTGCTACGCTCCCTCCACTGGCTTCCTGTAGCTGCCCGCATCAAATTCAAAACACTGATGCTCGCATACAAAGCCAAAAATGGTCTGGCACCATCCTATCTAAAAGACCTCATCACACCCCGTACTGCACCCCGATCTCTCCGATCCTCCAGCACTGCTCGACTGGTCCCACCTCCCCTCAAGGCACAAGGACGACACACATCTCGGCTCTTCTCTGTCCTGGCACCTAGTTGGTGGAATGAACTCCCCCTTGATGTCCGAACAGCGGAAACCTTGGCTGTCTTCAAGCGACAACTCAAAACTTTCCTTTTTCAGAAATACCTGAAGTATTACTCTGTATTCTTACCCAGCTCTTTTCCGTGTGTGTGTGTGTATGTGTACAAAAAAAATAAAAAAAACTGTTGCACTTTCTCAACAGAGTATTCAGATAGATGGTATTCATAGCTTGGGTCCTTATTGAGCTAGTATCGGAGAAATTCATTGCAGCGTCTTAAAGCACTTATGTAAGTCACTCTGGCTAAGGGCGTCTGCCAAATACTGTAAATCTAAACGTCTCTGCAAACTATTTCAGTTCGTCAGACAAAACCAGCATGTCATTGTTTTTCTCCCCAGTCATGTACATCAGCGAGTTGAATGGTCTTCCTCAGTCTTTTCAGATATTCCTGAAGCTCCTCGAAATCACTCAAAGCATCATAGGCACTGAGTCCAGCTGCTTGGCCTGTCAAAATTGAAGCTTCCTGGAGGTCCTACTGAAAATATCTGCTCCACCTATCATGTTATTTTCTTTGCTCCCCTCTTGGAAATGCATCTGTAAGCTGGCCAGCTCCCTCACTTACTGTAGCAGGCCCTAGTATTGCCAGATCCTCTGTATTTCCTCTGACTTTCAAACTAATGTTGGTTTTCTACTCACAGGCTCCTGCTGCCAATCTTCTGACCCCATGTATAATATTCTGCTGTGAATCTTAGAATTTCCAACAGACCACGACCACAGATGCATTCAGACTCAGTCTTTTACTTCTGTATCCTCTCCTTTTCCTGTATCTCCCCTTACCCAATGCTTTAGTGCCCTCTAGTGTCCTGACATGCTTCTGTTATAACATGCATTCAGACTCAGCCTTTTACTTCTGTATCCTCTCCTTTTCCTGTATCTCCCCTTACCCAATGCTTTAGTGCCCCCTAGTGTCCTGACATGGTTCTGTTATAACAGTTGGTGGTGGTTATAATCCCCGCCCAGGCCGGCAACAAAATAATTCAGCCCTGCCATTTTTATGTCTTTTGTAAATATAAAACTTACCAAAGGATAGTGTCAGAATGACAGGATGCACCTCAAGTGTCTATTTTCTACTGTCTCATTGAGCTGAAAGAATCATTCACATAATATGAGGATAAAATTGATCTGAAACCAGCTAAAAAGTATCACTGTCAACACCAATCTGTATGGCAGGTACCTTTACAGAAATGCAACGTGAAAAATCCAAAAATACCCATATAACATGTTAAAATTAAGAAATGCCCAAACACTACTGCTCAAAAGTTTGGAATCCATGAGAAAAGTTTATGTTTTTTGAAAGAAAATGACATTTTCCACACCCAGAATTAAATTAATTGGAAACAGTCTAGATGCTGTTAATGTAAATGACTATTATAACTGGAAGCTGCTGTGTGTAATGGAAAAGCTAGATAGGTGCAGTGGCTGATTCACACCACTGGGGGCACTATGCTGACATGATTGGTCACTTGAGTTAATTAGCCAAAAGGGAAATGATTTCTAAACAATAATCAGCTAATCAGTGTGTGTGTGTGTGTGTGTGTGTGTGTGTGTGGCTGGGTGGGGGGTTGCTGGTGGTAAAATTAGCCAAGGGGTGGCTGATTTAATACATTTGACTGTTGTGGGAGGGGTCCCTGACTTTGGCACGACTCCTGGCTACAGCATCAGAGTCTCTAGCCTGAACAGCAGATGCCTGTCTGGTCCTCAGCCGGCAGCTTTATTAAACAGTCCATGAGATGAACAGAAATTTGAATGAAAATACCCACAAAAAATGTCAGCTAAATGACTCCTGTCATACAGCATCTGTGTGTCAGACTCACAGCGACGAACTGGGCTGTTAATAAATACAGGTCCCTCGTGTCATCAGACTCTGTGTTTCCCCTGGTCCCTCTCGGCCACATAGCTCAGCATGTTGAGCAGGCGGTTGTATATGAACCTTTCTGTCCCGTGTTTGAATCCTGCTTCCTCTCTTTCTGTGTTTTACTCCCTAGTGTTTCATTTGTGTGAGTTTTTATAGTTCCTGTGTCTGGTTATTTTGTATTTGGTTTTGGTTAAATTCTTTGTGCCCATGCTTGTGTTCCTACCTGTCTGTTACTCCCCAGTCTTAGTTCCTGTTTCCTTGGTTAGTTCTCAGTTTCCCTCTTCAGTTCCCTGAGTTAATTAGTTCCACCTGTTGCCTGTTCTTGTACCTGCCCTTGTGTGTTTCCCTGATTGCTCGTTATCCTGCACCTTCCCCTATTGGTTAATTGTCTGTTTCACTCCTGCTTGTCATCACCCTGTTCATTTTTTGTATTTAAGTTCCTGCCTGAGCTTTAGTTCCTAGTGCTTAATTGTTTGTGAGTAGTATGATTCTGTTGATTGTGAATGTTCTCATTCTGTTACATGTATCTTCTGCTTACCTGCCTGCTTGTACTTAGTCTTTGCTGATCCCAAAACTCTCAACCTCCCACAGTCTCTCGACCTCCACAGACTAAAAATGATGTCACGTTATTCTACTAATAAGTGCTGGCAAGTTTCAGGACTGGAACCACTAATATTAGACAGACGTACAGTATATTGGCTATCAATCGAATTTTCAGATGCAGAACTTTGGGGACACAAGCAAAAAGCTACTCATTGATGCCTTTAGTGTAACTTAGGAACAAAAAAATTCCATCTGCTCAATTTTTGCTCCACTTCTCTTTTCCCGCATTTCCATGAAACTTTCAAGTTGGCACTGGGGCTTGTGGTCAACCAATAGGAAAAGTTTATCACTATAAGCCCTACCCAGTAGCTCTTGGTTGAGTGAAAAGTACATCTTCTGGAGTAGGAACTAAAAAATTCAGGAACAACCTCCTAGTACCTAAAATCGGGCCAAGTTCCTGGGGTGAGAATATGATAGAAATTCCAGGTTCCTGAAAAAAGGTTCTGGTTCTTGAAAATGTTTTCTCTGTCACCTTGCATGCACCAAATTTGACAACATGCTGAGGGTTTGCTTCACTTCCTAAGAACAGAAGGCAGTGCAGACAAGTGTCCATGTTTTATACAGTCGATGGGTCAAAGTATATTCACAGACAAAAGAGGCTCACACTGAAACATAACAGAGCAGAGTTATAACTTTCTGTTTAAATTTCTCAAAGCAAATGAAAGCTTAATTTATCATTAAATTTTGGAAATATAATATTCTAAATGTCCCAGACTGTTTAATATATTGATCACTTTAAATTTGTATTTTTGATGCACGTCACACCCAGGGTGAACCCCTGCCCTGTGCTGGCTGGGATGGGCCCAGGCTCCCTTGCAACAATGACCCGCATGTGGATGGATGGATATTGTATGTACATTAGTCAGCCACATATGCTGTACGGCTTTGTTTTCCGGACAGTCTGGGCTACTCAGATGTGTCATAATTCGATGTGTAAATGCTGAGTCTTGATGTCATCCTTCTTATCAGGAAAAACTACTTGTGCATATAGATATTTCTCAATTTTTAGTCTCATGTAATATAAAAATTGGGCAATAAAAAGCTTATTTTAGTTTATGGTCCACTGGATAAACACGAACATTACAGACGGTTTTAGAGTCTAATGCTGAATGTTGTTTGCTATCATTTTTCTGCCTGCATATGATGTTATTGGTACAGTGAAATCTGAGAATGTGTTTGTGGTCAGTATCATAGCCTCAGACAACAAACCAACGCTGTAGCGCGTCACTGTGTTTACATGTGGGAGGGGTTCCAGTTACATAATGGGCTCCTTCCAATTCAACTGTTTTCAACTGTTTTTATAGAACTTTTTTGAATACATAATGCAAAAATATGAAGCAATTATCTTCTTAATAAACAGCATATTGCATTTTTTGAGTGAATTTCCATTCCTTAATTTATAGGCTTATAATAAATACATATATTTTCCCCTAGAATGCTAGTGAGTGGATCATTGCGGAAGCGAATATATAAGCTTTGTTTTCTGTCTAATGTGAATAATCTCAATGGTTTATGGATTGTTAGGGCTGCATTTTAGTGGAAAATGTTTAAAATACATGCCTCATTGCGCAAAGGATTACTCTAGCGCATAACCTTGCAACTTGGACGCCCGGACCGAGTACGGTCCCTCGATTGCAGATATGGCAGGACAACCTGACTGCAGGAGGGGTCTGAAAGCGCGTGTCCTCTGTCAGCATCCAGACCGCTCTACCCCAAAACGTCATTCCGTACGGAGAGCCGAAAGGGTCAAAACGTATTGTTTGTTTTGCGGTAATAAGCTGAAAATTGGCATGCTTACGTGAACATTTTGTTTTGGCATACAGTTCATTACAAAAATGGAAAGCCCCTCAACTTGTTAAGTGTTTTATCAAAGTAACAGAACAGCTTAACCTGTTAATATAAAGAAAAGAAAACGATATGATTCATAAAATTAGGGCAACCATGCCGTTTTTCTTAAAGTCCATGAAACAATGAAAATTGTTTTACTCTGTCGTTGGTATGTATAAAAAGACGCTAATCTGTTTAGAATAAATGTTTGTTTCCAGTAAAATTCTCTGGCTTCTTTTCCGAAAAGTGGCCCTTCTTAATTCGGTTGCCGACCCCTGAGCCAGACTGACATCCACTGAGCTGGACAGAAGCATCTGTCGTGAAATTGCTAAGTGTGGCTGCATGTCTAAGCTTTTCTGTCAGTGTTCAGGTAAACAAACTATGTATAGAAATGAGGTTTTCCTTTGGATAAGCAGACAGATGAAATATCTGTGTTCAGTAACAAAATGAGTTGAATAAGTACCTCTAACTGTCAGTCTCTTTCCCATGCGCTCATGCTTTGTGTGGCTCTGCACTGCCATCTGCTGACAAAATAAAGTAGCTGCACCCAAGACATGCTAAAGTCATACTGGAGAATTTCCACAGCAATATGGCATGTTCATGTTCATTATAACCACATTCACGGTGCCTCCTGTTGACAGGCTTGATTTTAGCACATTGCTATGAGTCTTCAATCAAACTGACACAAATGTATAATATTCATGGTAACTGATATTGTATTTCTCTCCCAAAGCACCTTCTGAAGTAAGAATTGTGCTTTTGGGAAACACAGGATCTAGAAAGAGCAGCACAGGAAATGTTATCCTGGGGGAAGAGAACGAGTCAGTGAAGATGGTACTGAAGTGGTTTGGGGAGGAAGCCCTGAAACACACAGGTGTCCTCTTCACACAGGCTGATGAGCTTAAAGAAAACCAAACCACTGAGGAATATGTGAAGGAGAACAAGGATCTGAAGGAACTTGTTGATAAGTGTGGAGGCCGAGTCCATGTCATTCACTCTAAGCACTGGAACAGAAAAGATAAAAATGCTCAGTCTGCAGATCTCGTGGAACAACTACAGCAAGTGATGATAGAGAGGAGAGAAGCTGGGGAATCACAGGCTGTTCAGACACTGGAGGAAATGAAGAACTGGCTGTTAGAAGAAAGATCATCACACCTGATCAGGAACCAGGCCAAGGGTCAGGAAGACCTTCAAGCTCTGATGGAAACCTGGATGAATCAGAGTGCAGGAGTAACAGCCTTCAGATTAAACAACTGCTGACAGCTATAGAGAACATGGTGACAAACAATGGTAGCAGTCATTACACAAATAAATCACTCCAGGTCATAGCAGAAATGGAGGTGAAAACGACAAAAGAAGAGATGGAGGAGAGAGGAGAGGAAGCAGGGGAGTCTGAGATCAGGAGAAGAGCAAGAGAGAGAGTGAGCTGGGGCATTAGGGGCAGCAGGAGCTGCAGAAGCTGGGGCAGTTGGGCATTAGGGGCAGGAGCAGTAGTAGGAATAGTGGGTGTAACTGCGGGGGGTTTGGCTGCAGCAGGAGCCATAGGAGGGGGGGGGGGGTTGAAAGAGGCAGAGCTGCAGCCAGAGCAGACAGTGCAGGAGAGACTGCAGACAATGCAGCTGAAGCTGTGGCAGAGATGGCAGGAAAAACTGCGAAAGAAACTGGGGAATTGGGGCAGAGACTGAGAACAGCAAAGGAAACACCTTATAAAACACTGTAGTAGGTCACATGCAGGGAAGCAGCCGCCTGAGTGATAGATGCAAGTAAATAGCTGCTGCATTAATTATATGCAAGGAAAGAGCCGCTTCATTGGTTAAGCTGCAGGCAGGCAGGACTGTCTACTGTGACAGAAGTGTGGGGAGCCACACAAAAGCCAGTGAGACCTGGAGAATAAGCTCACAGACAGCTTCAGCAGGACTCTGCTAAGACGGGATGACTCTGCCCAGCATGAATGCGGTCAACTGTGATCAAATGCTGCACGTGAATCGGGGGGTTTAACCGGCATCCTACCCACATATTTTACATACATGGGCTACCGACTGGGGGCATCAAGAATAATTTACTGTAAGAAGCAATGATAATAGAAAATAATGACAAAACATTTCTTCTCAAAGTATTATTAGTTATGTAATTAATGTCATCTAAAGATGAATGTCACTAATATTGTTTTTACAATTCATTAGCATATTTTGTCAAATGAAAATCTATACTTTTCTTCAACACAACGTGCAGCTTCTATCCCAAGCACAATCCACATTATTACTTAAAAACTTATTGACCCTCTGATTCTGGTATCACTTACTTTTCAGTAATTTCAAGTAAACATTATCTGTGCTGTATTTGTATGATGAAACCAATCCTTGAGTCCAATATAAAATAACTGAAATAAACACACAGTCATTCAAACTTCAGCACTTTGTCTTTCAATAAAAGCTGCAGCATCAAATCCGGCCAGTTCTGATCTGCCTGCCATTTTTGCCTAAAAACAAATACTGGTGTTATCAAAAACTATGTCATATAGCTATATTCCAGATTTATTACAGCCAATCACATCTCGGAGCTCCGAAGAACCTCCTTCTCCTTACATTTCCCTCCTTCTCACTCTTCTCTCAAATACTGTTACATTTGTCTTTTTTCCACACTCACACCCTATCTTGATCATACTCTGACTGCATGGCATCCATATGCAGGGCAAACTATTTTACAGTCTTATCTTGTATAATATGACATAAACATTGAATTTGATTTTTTTATTTTCACATCCGAACACAACGCACGAACATGAAGGGATGCGTCTGCATTTGCAACCAACCCCTCCGCAAATCCCCCTGCGGAATACTGGCCACGGACCGGGGTGGGAATCCCCAAGCTGGAAGACTGTACTGCGTCATGTTAACATTAGCTAGCTAGTTAGCATGGATACAGAGTGCACCGGACTAAAACTATAAAACATTTGCAGCCATTAACTTATAGGTGGTAGTAACACGGAAATGACTCCTTCTGCGTCAAAATAAGGTAACTCTGTGATTTTGATACTTTATCATTTCCTTTAACTTAACCGTACCTTCCTCCCATTCCTCTGTCTCTGCTTATTGACATTTAGGAGAGTGTCAGATATAAATTAACGGTGCGAAATTATCAAAGACAGACACAACAATGAAGAGATGACAAAGACACAGTTTGAAAAGTAAGTATATGTTTTATTGTAAAGCTCTTATCCTATTTTAACTTAGCCTATCTTATGATATTTTAACTTAGCATATCTTATTATATGTTAACTTAACCTATCTTATTATGTTTTAACTTAGCTTATCTTATCCTATTTTAACTTATCCTATCTTATCTTATCTTATCCTATCTCTTTTGTACATTAACACTTAAACAGTATCTCTATTATCCCTCCGTCCCCGCCCATAACCCACAAGTCCATCAACAACATCGCTATTATCCCTCTGTCCCCGCCCATAACCCACAAGTCCATCAGGAACAATGTCTCTGCAGTCAGTCCTCCTTCTCCGGCCATATCCCATAAGTCCATGGATCCTTGTCAGGAGTTGCTGTTCCGCCGGTCGCTGACGCTGCCCCTGGCCTCTCTCTGGTTGTAGATCGCAGGAGCCGTTGCTGTCGGTTCGATGAAGGTACTTCAGCTGTGGCCTCTTCCTCATCGTTCCTGCTTCCTCCAGCGTGGGTAGCCTGTCCCTCCCGCTCCACGGACGAACCCTCTGGCCACGTTGATTTTCTTCTCTTCCAGTCTGGGACAGCCGGTTGTTAAAACAAGGAAAGATTATTGATATAACACATTTTATGCTATAATTAACATGTTCTAATAAGGTCTCTTAAACCAGGGCTTTACCTTCGGCATGTCAGACACCCTCCGTGTCGATCGGGGCTTGTCTGTGTCATCTGTCTTCTTAATGACGCCTTCCTTCGTCGTTATTTTTACTTTAATTGTAATTTTAATTTTTATCTTAACTATGTTTATTTCTTTGTTCTCCATTCTTTAGATGGCGAGAGACTTCAAAATGCAACCAGTCGTTAAGATGCTCGAAAGCAGTTTGAGAAGATAAGTACATGTGATTCAAAAGCAATCAAGTTGTTGTCACGGACGCCCATTCGTACCATAACAGACGATGTGATACTATGCAGCTCGTCGGCGACTTTCGGCCGCGTTCGGCTCCGATTCGACTGTAAGCAGATTGCCACTCTGACGCATCTGGCGCGAGACTCGGGCTTTCGGACTCAAACGCTCACAGCAATAAATCTTATGGAGAATCTCTGTTAATCCATTTAAAACCTAAAACTGGCTACATCAAAAGCGTTTGGACAGTTTGCAAACCCTAAAGACTATTTACAAGGTAATGAAACTGTTATATAAATGTGAATACGTATGTAGACTTGTCCCGAATTGAAAATCTCATGCCAACCAGCTGACCAAAGTTGGCAACCCTGCGTAAATCGACCCCCTTATTTTATATGCAAACATGATCATATGCAGGGAGCACATAACTGATGTGAAAGTACTCATTAGCTGTCTAAAGCGATACGCGCGGTAATGTTTTGTAGCAGCACAAATGCGTATTTACTTTATGTGCATTCGCGCTGTTAGGACAAGAAATCATTGTGTATTTTAGCCTTCATGCCGCGAAAGAATTACAAATTAGCCTAAATGTTAAGATGCACGGTAATTTCTTGTCATAACAGCGTGAATGCACATAAAATAAATACGCATTTCCGCTGCTACAACAAGGAGTTGCCCCGCGTGTACGGGGAATGCGTACTTGCGCACCATGCAGTTATGTGCGCTCCTGATCATATGTATAGTATATTGTACAATAAATGCTATAATATTTAAGTCGTATCGTTTGCTGTTTTTTAATATTTTAATCATAATTTTCTTCGTTCATTCCTGACGACAATTGGGGCAGAGACTGTCATACGCTCTCGGTAACACTCACAACCAGATGTAGCACAACAGTGAAACATTTACAAATGTGACAAAAGGTCTTCTGTGTGTCCATTAATTCATACATAGAGTTTTAATCCCGTTTCATGAAAAGCTGTAGTTATGTTGCCCCTGACAATTCCAAAATTCTTTTTGCAGCAAACTGACAAACCGAATAAGCCCAGGACACTGGAAAATGCTTGAAAAACATGGTAAAGTAGATTTCAGCATTTTCTGTCGTTACATTTGTATTAGAATTGTAAGAAATGTTTTCGTTAGTGTTATTTTGTATTTTGCAGGATGTTCCTCAACAGATTGGTTCTGTGGACTGTGGCGCATTCATGTTGATTGTTGTCACGTCACGGATCGGGGAAGCAGGAGCAGGAAGATGGAGAATCTGGAAACCAGCTAGGAACACAGGACAATAGAAGTAGGGACTTAAATGACTGGACGGGGAAAATATATTTTGACGCGGAGTTAAATACATAGAACTAATGAAAACAACTGGAAACAGCGAATGACATCGGGGTTCCACACGAGGTTAACGAGGGGGCGTGGCACACGGGAGGAGCGGACGAGCGCGCGTGACAATTGTAAGAGAGACCACCTTGAATTGTTGGATGTAACACTTGTGATACAGAGAATGTATTGAAGTGTTTTTCCCCTCCCTTTTATCAGTATGCACTGTGCATGGCCTTGGTGTGTCTTGAGTATTACAAAATGTACCATGAACTGTGTATATTATATATCTATATTATATTTTTATTTAGGCCATAATATGTGATCTTGATCTGTGGTTTTTCAGTGAGTTGGAGGGATTTGACAAAAGCATCCTTTTAGAAATGTGTGAGGAAGTAAGTTCTTTTCTTTTTGACAAGTAGTGTATCTGTCAGGTTTGCGACACAACAGAGAAATTAAATATTTTATTTCACTCCTCAGGGTCAAGACTCTGGTCTCCAGCTCACCGCTCTCTGTTACATCTCCATGGCCATTTTGTCTGATAGTATCATTCGATTTTTCTATGCTATAGTTTTTTTGTTTAATCATTGCACGGTATATAAATTATTATAAATAATAGTTTATTTTCCTCGTGATGTATGTGTGCCTAAAAGTATTAAATAGAAGTAAAAGTTTCCTCAGTAATGTATTTCATGAACTGATATTTTCCCAACAAAACCCATGTTTGCATTCAAGTCTCTGTCATATTTTCTACATAATATTTGCAACAACCATTATGAAAACTTTGCAGAATATGTACTACAAGCCTCTCCAGTTGCAGCCACACCCATATCCAAACTCACATATAAGGTATATTTGTATATGTGTTTCCAAGGTACCAACATTCCTACAGAACCATGTTACATAATATATCCACATATAGGCAATTTCAGTGTGAGCCCTGATGCATTATGCATACTGCTTTCAAATCTGTCATCAAAGCATTGACTGTAAAAAACATGGAGACCAAAATGTCTCTAAAAGGTGAAAACTCTACATGTCAAGCGCCCCCTACTGGCTGGCTGCAGTACTATTATTAGCACCACCCATCCCCATGTGTTTCAGTGGTAAGAGGCGATTTTCCACATTACTTTCATGTCTTTCCATCTACACAATAACAAAACATTTCTTCTCAATGTATTATTAGTTATGTAATTAATGTCATCTAAAAATGAACGTCACTAATATTATTATTACAATTACTTTGAATATTTTGTAAAATGAAAATCTATACTTTTCTTCAACACAACATGCAGCTTCTATCCCAAGCACAATACACATTATTACTTAAAAGCTTATTGACCCCCTGATCCTGGTATCACTTTTCAGTCATTTCAAGTAAACACCAGGTGTGTTGTATTTGTATGAGGAAACCAATCTTATCAACATCAACAACTGAAATAAACACACAATCATTCAAACTTCACCACTTTTTAATTTTGTTTTGTCTTTCATTAAAAGCTGCAACATCAAATCCGGCCAGTTCTGATCTGCCTGCCATTTTTGCCTAAAAAATAAATGCTGGTGTTATCAAAAACTATGTCATATAGCTATATTCCAGATTTATTACAGCCAAACACATCTCGGAGCTCCGAGGAACCTCCTTCTCCTTACATTTGGGGAAGATGGTGGCGCAGGAGGTAGTGCTATCGTTTAGCAACCAGAGAGTTGCAGGTTCAAGCCCTAGTTTCTACTGACCCCATGAAAGTGTCTTTGAGCAAGACACTGAACCCCAAATTGCTCCCGGCGTGCAGGTTGGCGCCTTGCATGGCAGCCTCCGCCCCCGGTGTGTGGATGGGTGAATGTGAGGCATGAATTGTAAAGTGCTTTCAGTTCTCATAAAAGTAGAAAAGCACATTTACCATCTGTGTTTTGGATTTGGATTGTATTGGTGTGTAGTCAATCGCTCATGTACATGCTCAACCTTTTCACAGGAATTTCGGAGACTGAAGTGCTAATTCTATGGGGGTGTATTCAGTGGGAAAGGTGTGTATGTAGGGCTTGTCCCCCCCTTTGTCGTGTTAGATATTCTGTTTCCCCCCCTGTGTGTTAAGTAGTGGGGTTGCTCTTGCATGTTTAATAAAAGATTGTACTACACTGCTTGTATTGCCGTATTGCCTGTGGTTTGGGTGGAGGTTAATCTGTGTGTGTGACCGTGAGTGACGCGACATGTGTGCTACAGTATACATCCAGTATGTAACTGTATAAAGTAAAATTCACTGTATAATATAAAATGCAAATGGAATACTGTAATATGAAACATTGCAGTAAGAGGACAATATTACAGTACAGGGCACATTGTTGGATTACATACCTGTTGGCTCTATTAAATGTTTGAATGGTTGAGGACATGGTTGTTCTCCCATCATTCGGCCGACCAGCCTCAGCCATTGTAAGGCCATGATTGAGGACCTAAATATATATATACAGTACTGTGCAAAAGTCTTAGGCAGGCAAAGAAAATGATGTTTAGATTATCCTCCTGTTGGTATAAAACTATGATATGATGCCTGTCAAAGTGTGTCAGCTTCGCCATTTCAGAACCTCTGCTAAAATCATCCTAGTATTTGCAGTGACCGTCCAGTGCAGCCATGCATTTTTTGACTTGGCCACTAGCCCACCTCATACAGCTAGTCAATCTGTCACTGACTTTTTAAACCAATATATTTATATATTTAACTGAGCTATTTGTGAAATTTAACAAAATCATGGAACGGCTGAGGTCCCCCTTTAGGAGAAGATTGGGAACTGAAGCGGTGTTCATCTAGCCATCCAACTAGATATCAGTAACTTTTTAGAAAACTTAAGAAATTATTACTAGTTTTTATTGTGTTACTCTTAATTTGCACCCGTTCTAATGTTAAATTGTGCTTTTTTTTCTAAGCCAAAGTACACTTGCTACCCAGATAAACAGCTTCAAACATTTCTTTGGACTGCCTAAGACTTTTGCACAGTACTGGATATATATACATGCACAGTTGTACAGATGTATAGAGAACATGCTTGAGCGATTATGACGACCATTTTGCAGGTAATGAGTTATATAATGAACTAACACCAGATGTCAGACTTTTCAACAGAGAACCAGTATAATATATTTTGACCAACATGTCATGAACAATTGAAAATGTAGGATTGTACATAATTATTCGCATGACTGAGCCAAAGCATTTGCAATTTGACCAAAAGAATGAGACTTTGCATTTATGATGTGCAAAAGGGACTCGATGATGTGGAGGTTGTACAAGTAGTTATGAGAATTTCATTTCTGATCTGAGAAATGTACCAAAGTGACCGAGAAAACCTTGTTCTGCTGTACACTAGAGTAAACGCATGGGCTGGACTATTCACAGTCCCTTAGAAGAAGCTAAATCACATTTCCTTGGAATTACATCAAATAAAATACTCTATTATTTTAGAAATCTGCTGCATGACCACAATTCTGTGTCAAATCAGCCACCTGTCAGATGTGAGAGATGAATCTCTTCTATCCTCAGCTCTCACTGTACTGTACAGATCTGTGTGGACCACAGGCTTTAAAATGTTCATGTGCTAAGGGGTCTCAAACAGAATTTCTGAAAATACTGTTCCATCCATAAAGTTTTTTGCAATTAACTTATCTTTATAATTTGCGTAATTTAAAGCCAGACAGGCCTGCAGTAGTTGCTGGGGATGTTCACATCTCCTTCTAATGAAGGATGTGGAGAAAACAATGGAGGGAAATCTCTGCCAGGATGAAAGGCTACTGTGGCCATCAGTGATCTGGGATTGAAGTCTGCAGGAAATGGCAGGACTTCTGCAGCCTCGCAAAGTGATAACTGGGGATAAATGGGGATTGGGGATCATGCTGACTGGGCAGGGGGTCAGGAGCTGAGTCACACACAGGACAACACAGAGGGAGCTGCAAGCACTCGGGAAAGAAAAGGGTCATTTTTCATAGAGACAATTCCTCACTACGGCTTGTGGGGACTGAGCGTCTTCATATACAGTCGGAGGATGAGGGACCCGGTCACGGCGATGGCTGGCAGTTCTTAGCCCTCCAGACGTGTCGATTGGTACACAGGGCGGTTGTTGTGCCAGGGAATGCAGTTGATTGCAGTTCTGCCTTTGCAGCACAAGGCGAATTTCATCAATGAAATCATTCATTGTATTCATACTGCCAACAGGTATGGAATGTGCTGTGAGACCTTTTGGGCTGGGTGAATGTTAAATTGGACAAAGGTAAACTGGGACACTCATATGTCTGATACTCTGTATGGGTCTTATATCAGCAGCATTGTTACATTGCCCAAAAAAGAGCATCAGTGTGTTTTGGCCAAACTCTGTGTCTCTGTGACACGACAGCAGGCAAAAATTCAAAGAAGGACGTAGAAAATAAAGAGTGGGTGGGAGCACTGGTTACTCTACCAGCATTACCCACTGATCTAATACCAACTGCCTCCTGTTGGCATTCCTCACTTCCTCACGGGTGGTTCTCTGCTCGACCGTGGGCCTTTTACGGTTTCTATGATGTCACACCATTTGATCTTGACGTCAGTCCAGGGACTTATCCTCTCTGTCCTCAGTGCTCTTCTTCTGGCAGGACTGGGGGTGAGAGAGTCCAGTTTGATGCAGTGGGTCACTCTCACTGGATGGTATAATTTAGAAGCCAATCATTTATGTCTGTTATTACAGTCAGTGACGCTAAAAGGTGAGCTTCAGTGAACAGTGTGTGGCAGCTGCAGGAACAGAGGCACTCAGGCAAACCCAAGTGCAGAATATTACCCCCGAATGGCAGCTTTTTATCAGCAACAGGGAGACCTGGGATGGGGGAAGGGTGGGGTGGGGGGGTGCTGAAGGGCTGTTTGCTCTGGTGGGTCCAGGCCAGTCACTGGCAACTTCAGCACTGGTGATTTGACAGGTCGCTGCTGCCTGTATTTTGTCTGAAATTTTGTGGTTTCCTTTCTATAGGCTGTCAGGCTGTAGAGTCACAGAGAGGCTGTTCTTCCCTGACTTCAGCTCTGAAGTCAAACCTCAGAAAGCTGGATCTGAGCTACAATCACCCAGGAGACTCAGGAGTGAAGCTGCTCTCTGCTGTACTGGAGGATCCCAGCTGTAAACTGGAGAAGCTGAAGTGAGTAGAGAATGAATATTTTATGTCGGTTTCAGTCAAGTTTATTTGTATAGCACATCTTCATACAAGAAGGTCATTCAAAGTGCTTTCCAGAAAAGATAAGAAATAAAATTCTTAATGCACAAAGTAAAATCGTAGGACTAAATATGACAATAAAAAATTAAAAGAACATGAAACGTTTAAGGACAGATATTAGAAGTGACAAACTGCCAGTCCTATCAGACGGCCATCGGCCATCGACCTGCGGCCCAGGATGCTCCGGTCACAGGAGCACTTATGTTCCACCATGCTGTTCATTATGGACACACTGTGGGCAGCACAGGGATTCAGATCGGCCAGGCCGTTCCTCCCAATCACACCCTTCCAGGTTTCACTGTCGCTACGCACATCAGCGTTAATGTCTCCCAGCAGGACAATGCAGTCCCCACGGGGGGCACCTCCCAGCCCCCCTCTCAGGTCTCCAAGCAGTCCAGGTACTCTGAGCTGATGTTCGGTGCATACGCATAAACAGTCAGACCCCCTCCCCCAACTCGAAGGGGAAGGGAGGTAACCCTCTCACTCACTGGGGTGAACTCCAACGTTCTGGCACTGAACTGGGGGGCTATTAGCTTATTTCGCAGAGGTCACCATTTTCAAAATGAAAACAAGGCTGAGGTGGGATGAATTCCACAAAATTCGTTGATGCTAGTGTGGCATATTGTTGTGAACCAGGATGTACATCTTATCAAAGACGAGAATGTGATCAAGGTTTGTCTTTCCCTTGATTTCCTTGTAACCGGGACACTTAGAAGCTAAGTTCAAATTTAGAAAACACACTTTTGCAGAATCATGGATTTACAGTAGTGAGGATGTATCATATAACCAAGCTGCCTCCTGCTATAATTCCTCACAGTGGGGCTGAAGATTTTTATTTTCTATGTAAAAACCCAAGATCCATTGGAGGTGAAGTACCTGACTCTGCTTGGACCTAAAATATATTCATACCCCATTGATTAACTCTGTAAAGTACCATATATGTTTAGTAATATGTATCCAGCATTTTCAGCCTCTCTCAGGATAATAGTGCTTGTGCTTGTTGTCTCAGAAAATTGTAAACTCAGAAAATAAATCAAGCTTGTTAATGACTAACGTTAGTTATTCACGCTGCAAACAATATTTTGATATTTGCTGATTAGCTAGTACATTGACACTTAGGCTACGCCTGTCAAAATCCTTAACTTACCTTTAATATCAGTAATGTTCCCCTCTATTCAGTCGCTGTATCCTTTTAACAGAACTGCTCTTGATATTCAACATCCCTCCTCAGCCCATTTTTCAGCATCGTTTATGGTAAAATGTGGCACCAGCTCAAAGTTTACGGTCCAAGCCATTGTTATGTGACTGTACTTCCAGGCTTCCACTTGGGGTGACTCCCTCCTCTGCCTCGCTTTCCATTCAAAATGGCGGCCGTGTGAAATCAGCACATAAGTAGACCCACACCTGCCCAGCACCTCTCACCAGGGGCAAGTCAAGAGTGGAATAGAGGGGAGTCCAGCCCCTCTCAAGCCCAACATGTGCATATATTTAGTCAGTATCTCTCTACCTCCCCAACCAGCTCAGGTTCCTTTCCCACCAGAAAGGTTACATTCCATGTTCCTAGAACCAGAACTGGTAGCCGATGATCGGTCCGCCTAGGCCCCTGCATACACTGCCACCTGATCCACATTGCACCCAACCCCCACAACTCGCCCCGCAGATGGTGGATACACAGGAGGGGGGGCCCATGTAAATTAGGCGCTCACCTGCTCCAGGGAAGGGTCCCGGTCTCCCCAACCTGGGCAGGGTCACATGATCCTTAGTGTTAGTGACTCACACTTTGTCTGGCTGCTCACCCAGGAACAATTTGCCTTGGGAGACCCAAACAGGGGCAGCTCCCCGACAACATAGCTGCTAAACTCACAGAGGAACACGACCCCTTCCAGCACAATAGTGTCAATATATGGAAGGGCCCAAACGTCACCCCCGATCTACCAACATACTGTCCTGGCTGACCTCCCTCAAGAGTTACCCACTGATCTAATACCATACTGACATAGATAACCTCCCTCAAGCGTTACCTACTGATCTAATACCATACTGACAAGGATAACCTCACTCAAATGTTACCCACTGATCCAATACCATACTGTCATGGATAACCTCACTCAAATGTTACCCACTGATCTAATACCATACTGTCATGGATAACCTCCCTCAAGCATTACCCGCTGATCTTACACCAAACTGTCATGGTTAGCACTGTGTTGGTTAGCAGCTAATAGACAAAGAAAAGTGATGGATCTGTTGCAATTTTAAATTTAACAAGTTTAAATTTAACAAGCTGAGTTTAACAAAATACAATGTTCCAGTCAAAAGTGAGATGAGTGTTAATGTGCTTCTTAAAAGCTGTACAATAAATTCATTGTTTAAAAGAATCTCTTCTGTGATGAATGTAATGGCTCAATGTGATATAATATACAGTGCACCAATGCAAAAAGTGGTTTTTAATTATTAAATTATTCTAATGTTGCACAGTCAAAAGAGCGGTTCAGGATACATTTCACTGGATGTTGTACCTGTATAACTATGCATGTGACAAATAAAGAATCTTGAATCTTAAAAGTCTTTCATTTTCCTAAAGGTGAACCGGTGTGAACTCACAGAGGAATGCTGTGAGGCGCTGGCTTCAGCTCTCAGATCAAACCACTCACATATGAGAGAGCTGGACCTGAGTGACAATGACGTACAGGATTCAGGAGTGAAGCTGCTCTCTGCTGGACTGAGTATTCCACACTGTAAACTGGAGAAACTGAGGTCAGTATTACTGGGTATTCCACACTGTAAACAGGGGATACTGAGGTCAGTATTACTGAGTATTCCAGACTGTAAACAGGGGATACTGAGGTCAGTATTACTGGGTATTCCACACTGTAAACAGGGGATACTGAGGTCAGTATTACTGGGTATTCCACACTGTAAACAGAGGATACTGAGGTCAGTATTACTGAGTATTCCAGACTGTAAACAGGGGATACTGAGGTCAGTATTACTGAGTATTCCAGACTGTAAACAGGGGATACTGAGGTCAGTATTACTGGGTTTTCCTTCCACACAGTAAACTGTATTTATTGGAAGGAAACACATTGTCAACAGGAAAGTAGTTACATTTACTTATAAGTAATACTTGTATTGGTGATGTGATCTTATTTATCAGAGTGTTTTTGTCCGTCTCTCTGCAGGCTGTAGAGTCACAGAAGAAGGCTGTTCTTCCCTGGTTTCAGCTCTAAGGTCAAACCCCTCACACCTGAGAGAGCTGGATCTGAGCTACAATCACCCAGGACACTCAGGAGTGAAGCTGCTCTTATGGAATATTATTTAGCACTATATAACGTAGAATATAAGTTTTATGATATTATTAAGTATGCCAAATATCCATGATGTAATCATTACAATATAAACATTATAATGTAATCAACACAATGTAATCAACTGAGTATGTATTTGCACCTTTTGTTAGTCTGAGTTTCTGTTTATGTTATCCTTGAGATCGTTAACCAACGACATACTTATGTACTATCCAACTCACAAGATTAACGGGAAAAAAATAATAACAAGCGTTCCACTTTTGTACTTCAGGCAGTGCCCGTTTAACTGTGCAAGAGCCCGTGTTAATACACAAACAACTCACAGAATGCACATGTACGCTGCGGCCATTTTCCGCGCAGAAGAACCGAGTTGAATGCCTTGGCGAATTATTCCGAAAATAAAGAAACATCGCTGCCACCAGCCTGTAACCCTGGTTTCTTGATAAATGGGTAGCGCGTGCCAGTCTCCCTCTCAGGCTGTGGGTAATAAGCGGGCTACAGTTCCTTTTACAATCGTTTTTAATAATCACTACTCGGCGACAGAGTACCTTACAACTTGCTCCAGCCGCGCTCCAAACTCCCTTCCCGCGCTTCGCATTAAACTGTCCCCCTGTGTACCAGGGCAGATAGGAACTAATAATACAGTTAACTAAGGAAACATACTGAACCTTAATGTAAACACATGTAAATATAACTGAAATAATAGAGTACTGTAACAGATAATCCATCCATCCATCCATTTTCCAAACCGCTTATCCTATTGGGTCGCGGAGAGTCCGGAGCCTATCCTGGAAGCAATGGGCACGAGGCAGGGAACAACCCAGGATGGGGGGCCAGCCCATCGCAGGGCACACTCACACCCCATTCACTCACACATGCACACCTATGGGCAATTTAGCAAGTCCAATTAGCCTCAGCATGTTTTTGGACTGTGGGGGGAAACCGGAGTACCCGGAGGAAACCCCACGACGACATGGGGAGAACATGCAAACTCCACACACATGTGACCCAGGCAGAGACTCGAACCCAGAAGTGTGAGGCAACAGTGCTAACCACTGCACCACCATGCCGCCCCACTGAGAATTATAATACCATGAAATATGTTTTGTATTTCAATTATTTGTGTTCTTCGGGTGAATTTAATAGATTATTCGAGAAAATGTGCAGAAACATTTGACATTCAATAGCACACTCTGTCTCCGTTTTAGGTTCGACCACATATCCAAGGGTAAGTGTTTTTTTTTTTTATTGTATAATTCTATCTATCTGGAAAATTAGAAATACCACCGTGTAAAACTGTTGTCTGATAATTATACAATACAAATTAGGGGAAAAACGTTTAAACGTTAATGAATAATCTCAGTGCACGGTGGAGTTAATTGCAATAAGTTTATTTGCTTATATACCTTACTGTTGTGGTAAGCTATATGCATTGATTATTATGATAGAAATCTGTGGTGGTGTGAAATTGATTTGAGCACTTAACTTTGTTCACCCGCGCAGAAATTTGCGCACTTGTATTTCAATCTTGTACAACCCTGCACTGAAGTTTGTGCTTAGAAAAAAAATTGCACACTTCTGTTTTCAAAGTCACAGATGTAATTCCACATTTGTGTGTGTTTTCAGAAGCCATGTTACGGCTACCAATTGGGATCATATTTGCCTAAACTGAATATAGGTGTGTTGGGAATGCTGGGATTTCTGCTACCTTTGTCATCACCTAAAGTTTTGTTAGCCCATAATTCCCAGACGCCGAACAGCAAGTACCTGGGATCCATGCGCCTCAAACCATAACAGTGTAGGGAGCCGCCCACTGGCCCAATGGCGGAATCCAATAGCGCAGCCGAAGGCTGTGAATGCGTGTTGGTCCTTCCAAGCGCTCCTGGGAATTACTTACCCTTTTTAATATACAAAATATTTTTTTAGACACATATCTATCATATTCTCGTTTGGCTCTCAGCGGAGGCGGTCGCACTTCTCTCCCTCTCCGTCCCCTTATCTTCCCTGCTTCGCTCCTCTCGTCTCGTCTAGTCTACTGTCTTATACTTGGGAGACTCTCTCAGCCCTGCTCTCCAAACTACGAAAAACGATGGATTTGATCAGCTGGTCTCTCAACGCAATTGACACCATCTTCTCGACGAGAAGCCTAGGTTCGGGGGAACCTAACTGTCCGGCGGGAACGTATGCTGCTGGCTACACGATGGACGGATGGGAGCGGTGGAGGGTCGTGTGCCTGGCAGCTCTTTCTTTCCGTGGAGGACATTGAAGACATCTACCTATTCGGAACCATGATTACAGGTATTATGCTGATTGGATTAGGCATTGCCCTGGTTTATCAAAGATTGAAGAAGATGGTGACAGCCGCTCAAAGCCCCACTAGGCTGGCCGGAATGATTGATGGAGTGGGCAGAGCTGTTAGCACTCAGACTGTGACAATTGATCGGAAACTGGATAACATCACTGTGACTACGGATCGCAAACTGGATAACATCATGGAGAAGCTCACAGCTTTGCAAAACTTATTGGATGGCAGAGACCAGCGTGGACATTAGCGTGGACATTAGTGGAGCTGGAAATTACAGCTTCTCGTACGGAAACCCAAACAACCCTATTCTATCAGGTTTTGGCTCCCCCCAATCAGCACTGGCCTCGGCCAAGGCCGCTGCTGAACTAACAACTCCCCCTGAAGAACAAGGCAGTGAGACTCTCTTGCATTCCTCTCCCCCGATCCCAAGGACTTACCGCACCCTCCCCCCCATCCAACGCCTTCGCCGCTTCATACCCCCAGCGTGAACAGGCGGGTCTGTTGACCAGCGCCTCCATGGCTGCAGGACCGGATGGCTGTTTGTCTCTGCTGGACTACCTCCACCACCCCTTTCCCCCACCCGTTGCAAGTCGTGTCATTTTTATGTCGTAAGGCGTAGTGACCATGTGCTTATGTTGCTGACGTGTTTTTTTCGGTTCCCACAATGTCCTCCCCACTGGAGTACAGTCTGGGGGCTGTTTTTTTATTCTCCTCCTCTCTCCTCATGTTACTCTGTTTCTTTTCTTCTCTCTTCCCCTGTCTCCCGACCGGTCTACCCCCTACTGTGATGTTGTATATGTATGGTCGGGTCGATGGCCAGTTTTTTCGCTGGTACTCGTGACTAGTGACATGGTATATTGCAACAGCAATAAAGGGTTTCATCAATCAATCAATCAATCAATCAATCAATATCTGACTCCATTTTATTAATGACCTTATTTCAGTATATTGTAGTCATGACGTTTATGTTGTTCGGATTACTTCGAGACTCTCCTTTAGATTACCAACTCTAGTTTACCCCTGACGAAGGAGTCCGCCAGATTCGCCTCGGCCGATAGGGCGATCCGTGGGCCTGCTACACAGGGTTTGTCTTAACGGTACGGAAATCGCCACCATTTAAGACAATGTCAGCCTCTGATTATTTTGGTCCCTCGACCTATATAATTTCCCAAAGGCTCAGTGTCTGCCAATTACTGAGCATGTGGGTGCCTCGGAGATTAAGCCGATATTTACTCCCCCACACGTACCTCAGAGGCTCAGCTGGGGGCAGCCCATATCATAACATGTGTCAACCTCAGCGGCTGTGAAGGCGCACCTTTTGTTGCAGTAGTTTGTACGAGGTTTTACTTTGGGCTCGTCTCAGGGACTCCGCCGATGCCACCCATTGTCTTACCATGTGAGCGTCTCAGGGACTATGCCCGGTGCCTAGGAACATAGTGTGTACGCCCCTCAGAGGGTAGACCGGTACCTTTCATCAGCATGTGTTGACCTCAGAGGTTAAGTCGGCCCGTAACTGAGCGTGTGCGAACTCCAGAGGTGTGGTTCTGGTATCCACCTAACTTAACCTGGGCAGTCGAGTTTGGGACCTGGATAAAGGGGATTTAACCCAGAGGCTGCAAGATAGTATTTACCACTTTAGTCCTAATCAGGATAGAAGTCCAATCTGGAAAGTTTATAAAGAAGTTAGCAAATCAGACAGTCATAAAGTAATCGAAACAACATTTATTAAACATACTACAATATACAATTATTGACATGTGGCCACATACTTGTAAATACATTTGGACAAATACAATATTAAACAATCACATTCCTCAGCTGAGAGTGCACAAAGTTCTGCGGAATGTATCTGACTACAGATGGACTTTCGCCCAGTTCTCTGTGCGAGCTCTGATTACAGAGTGACTCCCCCACTTCTTCTGAAGCCCTTCCTTAAGTATCCAACCCAGATGATGGCGTGTCTCTGAAGACTGACCAATTTCGGTCAATGGTTAATTTTAGGGGCATTGCTGACCTTGGCTCTCAAGTCCCCAGCCAATCAGATCACTTTAGGGGGTGGTCGTAATTCCCTTGTTCTACCATGTGAGAGGCTCTCTCAGTTTGGTGGGTTTAGCCGAAGTTTCTATATTTCTCTTAGGGAAAGTTATACTGCCTTAAATCTGAGAGTGTAATACTCCTCGTCTCATGCATATTCAAACGAGACCAAACATGTGTGTATTTGTCCCTAATATCTATGTGTGGTGAGTCATCCTGTTTATAGTGGAAAAGGTGTCAGTGTATGAAGACTGACAGCTGTTGTTGCTGTGAATTGACTATGGAACTCCGGTCACTCCGGGGGTGAAAGGTCTTGCTTTTCCTGTATTGCTCCAGTTATTCCTATCCAGTCTCTCAGGAGCCGGCAGGCCTTTGCCTTCCTTAAAAGGGATGGCTTGATACGTGGAGTCCAGTCTTGCCTGGGCCAGTGGATCCTTTTCTTGGAGTTCTGAAATAGACTGATGCAGGCTGATCAGAGTTGGGGCCTGCAGGACCTATAAGTTTTATGTCCTTACAACAGCCAGTAAAAATCATTTGGTTTTTGTTTTGAGTATTATTGGCTAGATTCACCTGTGAATCAGACCGATGCTCCAGGACGGGTAACAGGCATTGACTCACAAACATCAATGACAGACCAAGCAAACTGGGGAGACCAGGACTTAAATACACAGAACAAGGCAGCAGGAAACAAGACACGACTGGGCAGGATCAGGAAATCACACGTGGGTAATTAGGGGGCGTGGCACACAGGAGGAGCGGACGAGCCGGGCATGACAGAACCCCCCCCCAAAGGCGCGCTACACCGGGCGCGCCAAGGAAGGGGGCGACGGACGGGACGAGGCAGGACAGGACCTGGAAAACAAGAACAGAATTAACGCAGGACAGGGAACAGGACCGAGGTACAAAACAGAGCGAGGGACAAGACAAAAGACAAAACCTGACAGAGGGTCGGGAAGGCAGACAGGCAAACCAGGAAGGGAGACACAGAAGGAACGGGCGGAACAAAGGGGCCAGGAGTGCAAGGCGGGTACACCGGGGCACAAGGAACAGAGACGGGAGGAACAAAGGAACGAGGAACGGAGAAAGGAGGAAAGACAGGAGGAGGAGCAAACAAAGGAGGGACCAGGGCAGGAGAGAAGGGAGAGAAGGCGGGGGAACAAAGGGGAGCCCGTGGGAGCCCCAGCGGGCGACGGGCGGCAGCCGGAGGGGCCGCAGGCGGCCGGGAGGCCGGAGCCGAAGGGGACCGAGAAGGGGCAGAGGAGACAGGGCGAGGGACCCGCGGAGGGGCCAGGGAGGGAGCAGGAGGGAGCACCAGGGCAGGGGACGAGGGAGCTGGAAGGGGCCAGGGCGAAGGCACGGAGGAGGGGGGAGCCGCAGCAGGCGGCGATGTCCGGGGGAGGGCCGGAGGTAGGGGCCCCGCAGGCGACCGAGGAGCCGCCGTCGGAGAACCCCCAGGCGACCGACCAGGACCCGGAGAGGGGAGCGAGGCAGGGCGACGAGGCACCGGAGAGGGACCCGCAGGCGACAGCCGACCCGGAGGGCCAGGACCCGCAGGCGCCAACCGAGCCCCAGCGCAGGCGAGGCAGGGCGAGCCAGGGGGCAGGGCGGGCGGGACCCCAGCCCTGCGTCTGTGTCCCCTCCCTTTACGGGACACAGACATGACCCCAGGTTGGGGTCGAGTTCGCCGGGGCGAGGGAGAAACTGTCACAGGGGGCGCCTCGGGAGCTGCTGCAGCGCGGCCAGGAACTGGAGCGCTGACAGGAGCCGCAGCAGGTGGCTGCAGTGGGGGCGCCTGCCCGGGAGCCGCAGCAGGTGGCTGCAGTGGGGGCGCCTGCCCGGGAGCCGCAGCAGGTGGCTGCAGTGGGGGCGCCTCTGCAGGGACAGGAGCGCGGTCAGGAACAGGAGCGCGGTCAGGAACAGGAGCGCGGTCAGGAACAGGAGCGCGGTCAGGAACAGGAGGTGGCTGCAGTGGGGGCGCCGGCCCGGGAGCTGCAGCAGGCGGCTGCAGAGGGGGCGCCTGCCCGGGAGCTGCAGCAGGTGGCTGCAGTGGGGGCGCCTGCCCGGGAGCCGCAGCAGGTGGCTGCAGTGGGGGCGCCTGCCCGGGAGCCGCAGCAGGTGGCTGCAGTGGGGGCGCCTCTGCAGGGACAGGAGCGCGGTCAGGAACAGGAGCGCGGTCAGGAACAGGAGCGCGGTCAGGAACAGGAGCGCGGTCAGGAACTGGAGCGCGGTCAGGAACAGGAGCGCGGTCAGGAACAGGAGGTGGCTGCAGTGGGGGCGCCGGCCCGGGAGCTGCAGCAGGCGGCTGCAGAGGGGGCGCCTGCCCGGGAGCTGCAGCAGGCGGCTGCAGAGGGGGTGCCTCTGCAGGAACTGGAGCGCGGTCAGGAACGGGAGCTGGCTGCAGTGGGGGCGCCTGCCCGGGAGCTGCAGCAGGCGGCCGCAGTGGGGGCGCCTGCCCGGGAGCTGCAGCAGGCGGCCGCAGTGGGGGCGCCTGCCCGGGAGCTGCAGCAGGCGGCCGCAGTGGGGGCGCCTGCCCGGGAGCTGCAGCAGGCAGCGAAGGCGGCTGCGCAGGCGGCGGCTGCGCAGGCGGCGGCAGCGGCGAAGGCGGCAGCGGCGGCTGCACGGGAGCGGGGTCCGCCGGCAATGGCGGCTGCACGGGCGCGGGGTCCGCCGGCAATGGCGGCTGCACGGGCGCGGGGTCCGCCGGCAATGGCGGCTGCACGGGCGCGGGGTCCGCCGGCAATGGCGGCTGCACGGGCGCGGGGTCCGCCGGCAATGGCGGCTGCACGGGCGCGGGGTCTGCAGCCCTCTGGAGCAGTAGGAGCTGCCGCACGTCCTCTGTCATACTCTCCAGCTGCTCGGGGTCGGAAGCGGGAGTAAACGCTGCAAAGCTCCTCTGGAGTCGCTCCGTTAGCTCCACTACCTCCGGACTTACTGGAGGGACCAGTTCCCCCCAGATCCTCCAGAACAACCCCTGAAGGGCAAAGAACTGGGAGGCGCAGTTCACCGGCTTCCCTGGGTGAGGCGCGGGTAGCGCCTCCGGGGTGGTTACTGCAGGGGGAGAGAGCTGTGTGTCCGTGGGCGTTAACGGAGGAAGCCCCTCTGACCAGGCGGCCGCAGCGAGCAGCGGAGGCGGCTGCTCAAGCTGTTCCGCAGGGAGGAGCTCTGGGTCCGGGAAGACGAAGGGCTCGTCCTCGTCGTCCTCGCTCGGAGCCCAGAGCCTCGCCAGGGAGCAGGGTCCCAGACCGTACGGCCCCAGGTCGGGACCCAGGACGAGCTCCTCCTCCTGTGGGAGCCAGGGGCTGGAGAGCGAGCAGGCGCCCAGACGGATCGGCTCTTCAGGGAGCTTCTTCCGCCTTCTCCGCTTCTTCTTGTGGTCTGTCATTCTGTCACGGGTCGTGGGCAACAATCGCGAGCAGAGCGGCGATCGTGCGGGTAAGGAGCAGGCAGGCAAGCGGGATACGGGAAAACGGGGGTTTAATCGGGGAACAGGACGGGTAACAGGCATTGACTCACAAACATCAATGACAGACCAAGCAAACTGGGGAGACCAGGACTTAAATACACAGAACAAGGCAGCAGGAAACAAGACACGACTGGGCAGGATCAGGAAATCACACGTGGGTAATTAGGGGGCGTGGCACACAGGAGGAGCGGACGAGCCGGGCATGACAGTAGTGTATTGAAGGCTGTATTTATACTGAACATTATAAATTAGCGTTTCGAGGCAGAATCGTGAGAGAATTGTGATCTCAGTTCTGAGTGAAAAAGCCATTCATGTTTTTTCTGTAACTGTACCATAGTTGTGTATTTCATGCTTTCTATTCTTCATATTTCTTTGCTCATTTAGTTGAATGTGAAATTAACAAAGTTTTTTACAGAGTAAAAATGACTTCACAGTCATTGAGATATATATCACACACACACACACACACACACACACTTTAAAGGCACGTGCAGCTAAATTATACTGGCTAGTGGCAACATATTCCTACATATGCACTGTAAAGCTGTTTTTCTTAAATCTTTTTAGAGACAATGGGAACCTCCATTAACAAGCTCTGGAGTCAGGCAGAGGACTCGCATTTCTTTAGAAAAACGACTGCATGACATTGCAGAAGACTGTCTGATAGAATCAGAGCAAACAACAGCTGACAGAGTTGACTCTCAGTTCACCACCAATGACACTGATAGCTGCAGTGACTCAAGTCTCTCTCCGATAGATGACCATTTAGATGCACTTTGCACAGATGATACTGGAGGAGAGGCAGAGAGACTAGATGCTTCAGAGTCTGATTCTGAGTCAGAGTCTCAGTTTGTTGACAAGCCAGTCAGCCTTGTTGCAAGCTTAGCCAACTGGTCTGTACAGTGTGGAGTTTCTTTAGAGACACTCACAGCCCTCCTTAGTTTGTTGAGAGCGTACCACCCAGAACTGCCCAAGGATGCTGGAACCATCCTTCAAACAAACACTGACTATAAAATCCAACAACAATGTGGTGGTTTGTAGCATTATAGAGGTATCTTGACAGCACTGCATGACACACTAACCCAGCTAATTAAGAATGTTGCAGATGGCTTTACTTTTAGACTTCAGATAAATATTGATGGCTTAAAGGGTCAGATCAGGCCACAAAATGGAACCGCTCATGTATTTTGTGTAAAGTGATACATTTAAGCATTTCTTATGTGTGAGTTTGCATTTATTGACATTTTGTGATTTCTGATCAGGTGATTATCGAAAGGCAAGAGAGAAACTGACCTGTAACACGTCTGAGTTACAAACAGACGAGGAAGAAGTGATTAGGAAAAGAAACATGAAGCCGAGGTTTGATGTGTGAGACACAGGCAACATTTGAAAATATAAGAACATTTAGGCAGATATATTTAACCAGAGAGCACATACTAGGTGTTGCAAAACTGATATGTTGTGCTGCTACAGTAATTTTCCCTAATTATCAAATAAGTAAAAGGTAGTTTGTAGTGTGGTTATTACTTCTGCACAACTTCAAATGACACAGGGATTCATTGATAAGATCTAAAGAGCAGACTAATTGAATATTTAGTGCCTGGTTGAATTTAAGCAAATTTTACTTTTCATTTTAATGTAGTTTATTGATGTAGTTTAAACAAACTGAACACAGTCTGATACAAGCAGTCTCTGTCGGCTTTGACTGTTTTTGCTCGTGCCAAAAAATTAACTGCTTGATTTTGATTTGTTTTGTTTGTTAGGCACGTTTTTGGTGATACAGACTCAGACAATGAAGTAGAAGTGGGTAAAAAGAGGAGATGCAGCAGTATCTCCTCTGCACCAGCACCACCTATTCCTCCACCTACTCCTGACATACCCTCTGATTCAGCTCGCCAGACCTCTGCTGGACCTCTGCTAAACCTGAGGCATATTGAATATCCCTGTTTTACCAGTATGTTCCTCTGTTGTCTTTGAATCATTCTGTAAGCACCGGTTATGCTAATATCCACCTATTAAAGATTAATATAACTATTCAGTCAGCTTAGTTCTGGAGGACTGACAGTTACTGTAATTTCATGTGCTTAGCAGAACTCAGTCAGATGAGTCACTGAAACTTAATTTACTGCTATGATAGTGAATTATTTTATATATGAATAGCTGTGTTTATTTCTAATATTCACGTAAAAATAGTCATTGTCATTTTTCCCAGCTGCACCACCTGCCCCCATTATGACACTTGGCATGCCTTCCAGTCCTCTTCACTTCTCCATTAGACATTCTGAACACGGCTGTTACACAGGTACTATACTTTTATGATTACTTTATAAGGCTTTGCTCATGAAAGCGATCACTTACATGCATTCTGCTTTCCTTTCTCCAGCTCCAGTGCATGCAGTTACCACCCCCATCTCTCACATGCCCTCAAGCTCTATGAGCCAGGTCTCTGCTACACCTCTTTCAGAAGAACATCAAGACCATTCATTTAAGCCCCGGTTTAGACTGGGGAGGACAGGCACTGGACCTATTCCTTGCTCTAGTAAAATTCTTTTCATTTGAAAACTGAGTCTGTGACTAAACGATGTTTAAAATAATAAATATTGAGAACTTGGTAGATATTGTCCTTGTGACCACATTATAAAAAATATGTAAATCAACTATTTTAATTAAATACTTTCCCAACTCTTTGTAGCCGCTCAACTGCACATCCTAACACTGTTGGAACATATCAAGGAACAGCAGATGCAGCTTGCTGCTACCGTTAATAATCCTGCTGCACGTATGGCGACAGACACGGCTGTGGCTGAAATGCCTCCCAATATCAGTTTGCCACTGGCCACCATGTCTGAAGCTGAGGAGTTGGAGGAGTGGCTTAAAGATTCAAGACACTCGCAGGCTAAGCAAAACATGGTATTGTAACTTTTTACGTTTTAATTTTAAATAAAACTATCATTGCTGGGCCAATATACTGCTTATTGTATCAGATCTCTGAAAAGTGACTTCTTTCATCGATTAACTTTAACATAGTTAATGAAAACAGCAAAACCGAATAATAAATTAGGTTTAATGTTCAGATAAACCCTGAATTGTTTGTATGACATGATGTGATGTACGATCAGGATCTCCTACAGTTGGTTTTCACAGTCAGTATGTATACTTATCTTTGCCTTTTTATATGAAATATTTTTGTCTTTTCAGATTTCTGCTCTGGGTGCTACAGGAGGACAAAATGCTAAACGAGTCACATGGAACATACTTTCAAGGCTTTTCTCAGATGCAGTAGCCAAAAAAATAAACTGGAAAGGAGTTAATGGGAAGAAGTGCTTTAAAGAAACGCATACAAGAAGTTTGCTGATCAGTAAGTATGGTGCATACAGAGAAGCTGGGTATTAGACACCTTTCTTGCAGGACTGTTATAAAAGATGTGAATTTTATGCTATATGGGGCAAAGATGCTACTTTTTTAAAACAGTTTTTTTAACTATGTGAGTTTGTATTTCTTTTAAGAACTCAAATAACTGGGCAATTGGCTATAAATGTTTCTTGGGCAGCTCTGTTTTGTCTCAACAGTAGGTCATGCATGTCTTTGAGCTGACTGATGGTTGAGAGTTTCTATTTCTATACAGCACTGTAAAAAATTATTCATTGACTCAACTTGACTGCTGTGAAGTCATCTTGTTGCTTTGACAAAGTTATATCTATGTAAAGTGATAAATTAACTACAATTAAATAAATTAGTTGATACAACATGAAGCATGTTGACTGAAAATTTTGTGTCAAATAATTTGGATTAAAAAAGTTTAGCTAAAACAACAAACCAATGCTGGGTGAACTACTTTCATGAAGTTGTTTTTACAAATGTGAATTAAGCTTGTTCAACATAAACTTATTTTTTTCAACTTCTTCAAATTTAGTTTGGTTAAGTTTACAGAGGTTGATAAAGCATTCCAAAACCTACCAAGATATGCAAATAAGACCTACAAAGCTACTACTAATCTACAAGAGAAGTAGTCCAACAAAAATTAGCACAGAAAATAGCCCAAGACATATTTCAATCTGGAATATTTATTCTTAACTGAAGACAAATGTCAACTAAGACATATGGTCAACTATCATAACATCAAAAGTACAGGTACTGCTCAAATATAAACTCTCCTTTAAAACAGGCTCCTTTAAAACAAAATAAAATAGTGTCTCAGAGACACATTTCCTCTGAACAGAGCATCCACAACAAAAATATCAAATGTCAAGTGTGCAGCTGCCAAATAATAAAAATAATATTAGTGTCTTGCTGATACATTAAAGAGATACTTTAAATATTACAAAAATGCCTCTGTTCACGGGAATAGGGCTGAAATACATAAAGTGTATAAGTAAATATAAAGACACATTTGCTTCAAAGATCAGCAAGAACATCAAGACACTGAAAATTAAAACATAGCCTATGAAGATGCTTGCATTGTCTAATTAAATGAACAATTTATTCTTCAGAGAGTGGACTCTGGCAGTGCATGCGTCCAGCCCTACTTGCATGAACAGTCGTTGAATTACCTCAAAAGTGTACCAAGTATCCAAGTCTTTTGGATAGTCAATGTTCAGAATGTACAGCAGTCCCATCAGATTGACAAAAGCACTGGGTACATCTCGCAAGTGGAGAATGACAATCATTTCTTCAACCACAATGGCAATATCATTGTAGGAAGCTGGAAGGGGCTCCTTCACATCCTCAGCAACTAAGAGTATTCCAATAAGCATTCCCCTGATGACATCCTCCTCAGGATCCGTGGGCTTTAGGAAAAAATACACAAGTACTTATTCTTTAGGAAAGTTTTGCCAAATAATGCATAAGTGTATCCCTCCTCCATGTGAATTAGCTTTTTGGGTGACATCACACTTCTTATCTCACAAATCTTCATGAATGCAGATGGATTTTCCTTCATGTACCACGGTAGGCCTTGCAAAGCTGTTGCCCTCTTCTTTTGGTTTGATACCTGCCAAAACACACGAGTAATATGTTTAAAATCTAAAACTGGGGATGCACAATAAGAAAAATTTTGCGCACGACACTCAGCTGCATCACAATAACGTGATGAACGCGTGTCTGTAATTAACACTGAACATATCAAGCAAGAGGCAGTGTTGCAAGTAGAATGCTGGATGTTGCTATCAATCAGCTAAAATATGAGTTTTAAAGGGGAGGATTTGACTGAACTGTAGCACGTGCTGGAGTTCCATGTGGGAGTGAGCGTCGTGGGGACCTTACCGCAGTACCGCACCAGACACAGAGTTCTAAGTCCTTTGGTGATTCTCCAATGCCCAGGACCTTACCACAGTTCCGCAACACCAGACATAGCGTACGCTCACGCTCCATCAGGTAACCCACCCCCGCTCAGCCCTGGCGGTGCCCGACAAAATAATAACTTATTAAAATAACACACACACTCATAAGCACTCTCCTCAATATAGCACTCTCCTCAATATAATTTAAAAATAAAATAATAATTAAATAATAATTAAAAATAAATAAATAATTAATAATAATAATAAATAATAATTTTAAAATAATAAATAAACAAATAAATAAATAAATAAATAAATCCAACTCCCGTGACGTCACATCGTACCACCACAACCAAGCCCCGCCTACACAAGCCCCGCCCACAAGTGACCTTTTGACCCGACCTGTCAATTTGATGGAAGCGGTATTACTCCTCTCTCTTCTGCGGCCTGTGTTTTCTATTTTTCATCAAAGTTCACCATAGCTCAAAATGTGTTTTGATGAATGAGAATGTGTTTCAAGTTTTGCAAAAAGGGTGACTGAGATCTGCAAATTGTGTCTAATTAGGTGAGCATGGTTTAAAGTTTTGCCAAAGTGATTGTTTCAATAAATGGCTTTTGGCAATTGGCATGCAGTTTTGTTCCGAAAATGATTTCTAATATTTCAGCAATTCAGAAAAACTGTAAAATATTTCACTTATCTAAACAATATTTATCTCAAAGTGCTACAAAGGCTTTTATTCAGCACAAACACAGCATCAATAATCTGAGATCATTTTGAATGTGATTATTCTATTTTTTTGTTAAAATCAACTTTAAACATACACTTTTCGAAACCTATTTTCAGTGGTGCTGACAAATTGTAAAACATCACATTATAAACATTTCTAGCCAAGACGTTTGAGCTCTGAAGCTTATAGACATAGGGACTGGCTACACAAAGGTGAATGAGACATTCAAAGAATTGTGTGAGGTTTGATTACTAAAGTGTTACAACTTTGAAGTGACTTTGGAGTCACCAGACCTTACTGTCAATGGCCCATCAGTCTGGAATGTCTGTCACTGCTCCTCACACCAATCAGTTTGGAAAGGCAGCGTGAATTTTACAGTTTTTTTCAATTGCTAAGACAGATACTGCAATACTGAAGTTGCTTTCTCAAAACTCTTCACCACAACATTAGCTCATGTGAGCTAAACTGTTAAGCATTTTGCTTTGCTGTCATACAAAATGCAATCAATAACTAAATTCTTCAAAATTTATTCTTCAATTAATTAATCAATTCAATTATCAGAGGCCATTTTGCACATAAGTACATACTGACCCTAAAACTGCTAGTAAAACAGTCAAAACTGAAATATATCATTTTACTAAATTACTATCAAGACCCTTTCTAAAATAGATTGTAAAAAACACATAAAATAAACAAATTATGTAAATTCACACAAGATCAAACAATGAATGCTGTATGCCAAGATATTTCTCCAGAGCAATGCCAATGATGGATCATGTATGTGAAGAGACAGAGTAGAATCTATGGCACTGTCTTAGCAATTGAAAAAAAACTGTAAGAAAACACACAATACCAGCCTTTTCACAGTTTATAACATGCAACAGATTAAACGTTGAAGTATAAAATGTGCAATCACATTATATTACAGGAATAATACAATACAATAAATGAATATTAGAACAACAAAATAGTTAGCTATTAGTTGCTGAGCTATTACAGTTCTCCTCAAATGAGCTTGATGGGCTGAATGGCCTCCTCTCGTTTATACATTTCTTATGTTCTTATATAAATTGTCACTCCTGATCAGGATGCCAAGCTTCAAAACAGTTGTGGGTTATGCTGAAAAGCCAGGTCTGTGCCTGGAACCCAACTAGTTTAAATGAACTAGAAATTCTGCAAAGAAGAGTGGTCAAATATTCAGCCAGAATTATGCCAGAGGCTTGCTAATGACTACCAAAAGATTCTGGTTGATACCTGTTGTATGTAAACTTGTGACCACAACTAAAATGTGTTTTTGTAAAGAAAGCGCCATCTCATGGTAACAAGTGCAAGTGAATAAATGGGCGGGTTTAGACGAGAATTTAGGCTCACCCCCATAAGGAGGGGGGTCAGTCCCTTTGGCTGGCTTTTGGCAGGCAACCGGCAGGCAGCCGTCTGGGAGGGGAAAATTCAAGCGGCTACATCTGTACCTGCGAGATGCCCAACGGGGATAAACTGATCTGGCTCTTTGACTACGATGAGGAGGAACTGCACATGTTTCAGATCGCCGTAGATGGCACAGACCCCGTGAAAGACGACCCGCATCTAGTGAGTTTCTCTGAAGATGAATGGGAAAACTTGAAGTCTATCAGCGTCCCGATGATGAAAGTGACCACCAACCATGACAATCGGGGGAACATCTACAATATGGCCATGCAGTTTAAAAATCCTGACGAAGGTAAAGATCGGAGGACCTTTATAAAGTGGGACGCGACCGGGGAGCTGGGGGACAGAATGCTGAATATATGTCAGCGGCCTAAATGCGACTGTTTTGGGCTGAGAATACCGTTCGTGACTTGGATGCGGATGTTTGAAGAAAAGGGGGATTTCTTCCACACGCTGTTCAAGGATAGTCGGGGGCGTAAGGAGATGCAAGCGTTGAAAAAACTTGTAATGTAATATCCATGTCTGGGGTGAGCAAAAGATCAGAATGCTAGCAATGGGGAAGAACGGACAACCATTATCAAGTAGTGTAACATTTTACAGATGTTATACCAAATGTATGCATTTATCAAATGTGTTGTTCTTAATCTAACTTGAACATAGTTGTACATTGTTTATTTTTCAAACATGTTGCACAAATTATATAAATTTATCAAATGAAGTTTTTTTGGTAATATAACTTGACCATAATTTTTTAGTTACACAAATGTTTTAAGACGTAACATCAAAGTTTTTCAAAGTAAGATGTACAGATGTTTTAAAATATAACATGAAAGTTTTTCAAAGTAAGATGTACAAAAGACAAGGGGGGCAAATAAATAATCCAAGTGTGCAAAAAATCATCCCATCCATCCATCCATCCATCCATCCATTTCCCAAACCACTTATCCTACTGGGTCGCAGGGGGTCCGGAGCCTATCCCGGAAGCAATGGGCATGAGGCAGGGAACAACCCAGGATGGGGGGCCAGCCCATCGCAGGGCACACTCATACACCATTCACTCTCACACGCACACCTACGGGCAATTTAGCAACTCCAGTTAGCCTCAGCATGTTTTTGGACTGTGGGGGGATACCGGAGTACCCGGAGGAAACCCCACGACAACATGGGGAGAACATGCAAACTCCACACACATGTGACCCAGGCGGAGACTCGAACCCAGGTCCCAGAGGTGTGAGGCAACAGTGCTAACCACTGCACCACCATGCCGCCCCCGTGCAGAAAATCAATAAAATGAAAATTAGACACAAACTAATTCAACTCAATAAAGAAAATATTATTAAGCTAAGAGAAGTAGAGTTTTTAGGTTTACCATTCATGTAGTACTGGAGACTCACTCAGACCATAGAATCATACAGATTAGCATTAAAGACACAATTTAGTAATTTAAGCATCCAAAATGAGTAAAAGAGGGGCAGGGCGACTGCTCATTTGTACTACTCCCTGTATACTTTCTCATAATGCTACACCATGGGGTTCCTACAACAGGCCTTGAAGAAACCTCTGTCTGGGACAGGTTACTTGTCACACAGGTGGACCACAGTCATCAATGATGAGATAAATACCTATTTCATTAAATGATTTTAAAAATAACACTTGAATATTCTAATGGAACGGTAATTCAACGTGTACCGGCAAGAAACCTTCAGCATACAACACAATGTTTTAAGCAGCAGACATGCTTTAATCACAGGACTTGTTCACCATGTCAGATTAGACAAACAGTCTTGTCCTGACAAACTGCAACTACTGTACAAGAGACGTATCCAAGAAACGGTCATATATAACATCCCTTCAGAAATTCATGACACACTGTCTGATATTACAATACAGTTCATAAAAATGCCCGGGGCGAACCTAAAACAAAAGGAAGATGACACTTCACGATTCTAATACACATATCACTTAATTTCAGAGTACCGCAATTCACATAACTTCTACTACAAGAATCCCACACCGACATGCCAGTTAAAATCAGGCTCAGACGACGCTTCTAGCTGCAGAAGAAAAATACATTTGTGACCAACTTAAATTCGGCCTCAACGTCTGCCTCTTAAAACGGGACACTTCATTCATATTACTGTATGTCACAAGAGGGTGCTGTAAGGCTGTTTGATTCGACTTCAATTCCTATTCCAAGAGTCAAGAATGGATAGTGGATCCCAGGCAGCAGTTTTCCAGATTATCAATTTCAAAAACTTAAATATATGAGAGAAAAAAAAGTCTTTGTAAAATTAAGAAGTATATAATACTATTAATGACAAGGGGTCTTAATACTTTTCATTTAATTTTATTAACTCAATCTTTTGCTGGCAAGTATACCTTTTAAATTACATACATAACAGTACAACTGCATTATTTGTGTTTTGTATGCACACTTCATACAAAGTAAAAGGTTAGGGCGGCTACTTCATTAATAGTGTTTCTTATTGATACTTTACAATTCCGTTCTATTGCCCAACTCCCAGAGGACCATGCAGTTTTATTACAACATAGTAGTCTACCGAAATGTCGATACTAATCATACATCTGAGTGACATAACTAAATAGACATATGTTGACACACAGACACAGATAAAAACAATTAAACTCCCTCTATGTGAAAATGACATGAGACACACGTCCTCAATGTTAAAATCTATGATTGTAAAAATGACCATCGTTGCCAATGTTATATCTCAGGTCTCAGATTACTTCGTCAAGTGTCAATTTAACTGAAAAAAAAAATCACAGAAAAAGGCAAGCTTATTTGCCGACATTTAGTAACCGACAAGCTGATTCAGGAGGACTAAACCTGTACCTGGCTTTCCTGTCAGCTCCTTGGGGATGGCTAATCTTCAAATTTTATTACAAATACTACAACTTTATTTTGTGCCTTGCTTAAAGTAAAATATCTTCAGACTACTGAACACTGCGTTGATGGTGACATTTTTAAACTGATTCGCTTCTTTCGCCTCACTCTTCTCTATGTGACGGGTGGGCGTGGTTGATCTAGCCGGCTCCCGATTGGCGGGAATTCGGTAGCTCCTGTGTCATGTGACTGGTAGTAGCGTAGGCAGCACCGCCATAGATTTGAAACCCTGTATGCCGATATGCGATGTTGGCGCGGTAATTGTGAAATAGAGGATTCATAGATATGACTTAGTGAACCGACTATTTTCGAAACTGCAACAACATGAGGAATGTTAAAACTAGAAAACAGGGAACCACATTTCACAGGTAAAAAAATCTGCGGTACGGTCAAATAAGATACATAACATGTTTACTATCCTGTGATACTGACGGGATACTAGCATGATTAGTTTTTGTTGAGAATACTATGAGTAGTACTACATAAATTTGGGGGGGCAGTAGTGGTGGGCTTGTTTATTTATTCTACATAATTGTAAGATATAAATGCGTTAATTAGTAAAGAAGTTATGGCTAAAAGATCTTTCCATCTACACCCTGACATGTTGCTTGTTTATGTCTAATTATCGCTCCAAGATGGTGGCGCTGCTGACACGTTGTGGAAAAGCGAGGTGAGGCATCTAGGCTTTCAAATTCATGAGAACCACGATGTACTTCGTTTAAATGGCAGGTTCACCCCAAAACTATAAAAAGATATTTTAGAGGGGCCTTAATGCTATCTATTCATCAAAGTTCTGCTGGGAGTTGTTCAGGTTTGGAAATATCAGCCGTAGAAATGTCGGGCTTCTATCGAAGTACACTACTCGTATCACTTCGCATTAGACACAAGCGCGAGCTCCCTGGCGATATCTGCTGCGCAGTGATATTATTGGTGTGTGGAGTCGGGTAGAAGGAAATAGTTCGTATATTAAACTGCTCGCGACGAAGTCTGTGGATTTTCTTAACCTGTTCCTGATTTCTGGTAAGAGATATTGCTGTTGAATTTTTCAAATACGTTGTTCTGGCGCTTTAAGTAGTGAAAGCAAAATTGAATCTTATTATATTGCTTATTCATTAATAAGTAGCTATAGCATGTATACTGCCCAATGTTTTAATTTAATAAATATGAAAATTTTATAAAGATTTCAACCTTTTGAAAATCTTTTATAAAGGTTCCAGGTTCGAGTCTCCGCATGGGTCACACGTGTGCGGAGTTTGCATGTTCTCCCCATGTCGTCCTGGGGTTTCCTCTGGGTACTTCGGTTTCCCCCCACATTCCAAAGACATGCTGAGGCTAATTGGACTTGCTAAATTGCCCGTAGGAGAGCATGTGTGAGTGAATGGTGTGTGAGTGTGCTCTGCGATAGGCTGGCCCCCCATCCTGGGTTGATTGATGGATGATTTTCAGGTCACACCGCCCCCTCAGAGCCCACCAATCAGTGACTGTCTCAGAGTGTGATGTAATACACAATGTCCGCACCACCCACTTTTAAATGAGCAGTAAAAATACACCAGCTTGTCTCAGCGGACAGCGGCTCTTATCAGATAAGGGGAAAAGGATGAGATATCAAAAGTAAAAATAAATATATCACATTTGGTTAATATCAAATGAAAACAGCCCTGCAATAACATATTGGATTCTAGGATATCACCTATTAAAAGGGTGAATCTATTCTAGGAGAAGATAAAAATCCAATTATGAACAGTGAAAATGGGCATAAACGAAAGGTTTCTGTCCATGGTGCTGAAAACCAGGATTGGCAGATTTCACATTACAGCGATTTCCCCCACTATATCGCGGATTTTCCTCCGACGCCTCACAATTCTCTGCATATCCCGTACATTGTTTGTGGTCCGATTGTTTTCATTTTGTTCTAAGCCCTACGATGGAAGACGTTGACCATTCAGGAGAAGGTAAAACTTCTGGATGTGCTTCGGGAAGGAAAGCGTTATGCGGACGGCGTTCGCCATTATGGCTTGAATGAATCAACAGTACGCTACATGAAGAAGGATGAAAAGAATATGTAAGAGCCATATATGTTTTTATTTTTATATATTCCATTACATATATAGAGAGAAAGTTGTGTGTGTGTATATATATATATTACATATTATTATTTATTTTTATTATTATTATTATTATGTCACTCATATCCTTAGCCCGACAAACAGATGTTTGTTATTTAAACAGATATGTGTTATTTTAATGAGTTTACATGTGTTTAAAGCATGTGGGAGGGGTATTTTAAGGCTTAAACTTAAAAAAAATGTATATGGTCTTTCTGTATCGTGGATTTTCACCTATCGCTGATGGGCCTGGAACACATCTTCCGCGATAGGCGGAGGATCAAATTTACATTTTTAACCTGATTTGACTTCAACCCTCTTATTTTGTTAACAGACTGTGCGGGGGGAATACAAAGGATTACAGTGGGTAATAAGTGATTTATATTGACCTTAATTGTCACCCAAGTGACTCTGGACAATCAGCTCAATAATGCTTCCCAAAAGCTTCTCTCTTTTTCACTAGTTACACTTCATTACACCAAAATCAAGGAAGAATCAAATGTACAAGCCCATTATGCAAAATATAAGATGCAAACACATAAAAAATATTTTGTAAAAACATTAAAAAACAGATTAATATATATTGTGCAATTTGAAACGTTACATTTAGACCTCACTTAGAAAATGCAGGTGATGACCAGCCCAACCAGCAGTTCCGTCTGGTTGTACAGAATACCTACTCAATTAAATTTTGAGGTCATGACTAAACTAAATTTCAGCTCTGCCTTTAACATCAGCAGTTAGATGAAACTGATCATTGCAGTGGGAAATACAGTGAAGCCATGAAACATACTAGATGTAAATATATTAATTTTCACATACACTTGAGCTCAGTGAATTCAAGCGTGTCATACACTGTAAAAAAAAATCCACCAAAAAATGGAAAATGTACTGGCAGAAAATTACCAGCACATTTTCCGTTACGTTAATGGACTCTTCCTTCAATTTACAAATATTGTAAATTCAGTTTTCCACAGTTTCTTAAATGATAGTTTATTTTCATTTTTAATTCTTCATTCTGCCAATGCAGATTTGTTTGTTTAATAAACGGTGTTGTTCATAAAAGTACAAGAAGTAATTTGAGAATATAGTGATTCACTACATTGATTATTTTTCATAACTCAATGGCCCATAAACATACAGTTATCCATCTGAAGCTGGATTTAAACCAGCAAACTTTGGATTACAAGCCCAAATACTTGAGCTACTGAGCCACACACTTACACTGACTCAGCTTAAGTTGCAGAGACACAGTGGACTTTCTGTTGGATGTCAGACAGAACGGCAAAGGACCCCTCACTAACAGGAACCTAAAACACACAAACACTTGGGAACACTTCAAATGCGTGATCTGACTCTGCAAGGGGAGAACATGTTCATGTGGAGTCTTGGCTTTTCACAACGTTTCATTCCTGCTTATAGCTAAGGTTTTTTTTAGCCATCGTCACTCTAAGGTTGCCCATTAATGGTTTGGAATTGGGAATGTAAAGCTGTTTTGTTAGCATGTCTGCCTTACAATTCCTTTACTGTAAGTCGAGGCCTGCTGGAGCTCAATTCTGCTTCATGGCACTTGTATTTACTCTTTATTTTGTATTACATTATGTGTGAGACTAACCCCTTTCTCTACCTCTCCATTCCTCCTGTCGAGCTCCATACAGAACTAGTGGAGAAAAGGGGTGCTTGGAGGTGGGACGATATCTCTGGATGCCCACTTAAGAAATATCTGCGTTACCTTCCAATACACCTTCCAAACTTAAGTGGATTGAACATGGGTGCTGTTGAATTAATAAAAAAATGCACTGTATTAAAATTATTTTGTTTATATAACATAAAATTGAACTATAAACATGAAATTTAAATCTGTTTATATATTGACAAAATAATAATTCAGAATTTTGAACCCTCATTGAACAAAATTAAACCTAATATGGACAAATGGAAAGCATTGAAATTATCCTCATGGGGGGAAAGTTAATGTTACTAAAATGGTTGTGGTGCCTCAAGTTAATTATCTCTCTATGATGCTTCCATTTAATATTCCGGAAAGGATATTTGAACAGTACGAGAGTATAGTAAAAGATTTTTGTAGGGAAAGAAAAAACCTATAGGATTAAAATTACTTCGCCCAGAGACAAGGGAGGTCTAGGATTGCCAGATGTTAGATTATATAGCATGTCATTTGAAATAGCCAAACTCTACTATCACTGGAAGAATGTGAATTCTGATGTGGACTGGATAGCTATCGAGAGCAATTTGGCTTCACTATTTCAACCTCTGCACATTCTGTCACAATGGGGGGACAGTATAAGAAACACAAACCCGATAATATCTTTTTTGAGGAATATATGGATCAAAATACATAAGAAGCTTAAAGTATCACATGACATGCAGCCATATTCCTCAATTTGGCACAATCCTGAAATACAAATAGGAAAAAGTATGGAAACAATGGCAAGAAGATGAATGGTCAAGAATACTTTCTAGAGTGGGGAAATATTATAGGGAAGTAAAAGGTACATTTATTCAGTATAAAATTATACACAGATAATACTGGACACTAGTTAGACTAAATAGAACTGGACTAATTAATACTGATCAGTGTTGGAATTTTATAAGGCAGGTGGGGGCTTATTTACACATGCTGTGGCAGTGCTCTCAGGTATATCCATTTTGGGGTAGAGTTCTTGGTCTCCTGGACAAATGGCTAGGCTTTACTTTACCCCACAAACCCGACTCTGTCTGCTAGGAGATAGAGTGGAATTGCCAAAGGTGAATAATAAACAGTTTAAGGCTGTGATGGTGGGACTCATAACTGCCATGAGGGTAATATTAAGGCATTTGAAATCCTCAATAATCCGCAATATATAGGAATGGACCGATGAGATGATTAAGGCAGCTTCATATGAAAAAATGTTGGACAGACTAAATGGGAAACAAGATATGATGAAAATGTGGGAACGTTTCTAGGGCCATGTTTTTGAAGGATAAATGGCTGGGAGGTTGAACTAGTGATTGGTCATATTGTTTTATAAATGTGAATGGCTGAAGTGCTGTAACTTTTTGGTTTGAAAAATAAGAAAAATTTGAATTACAAAATAAAATGCTCTTAGAAAGTAATTTCATGTAACTACTAGTCTTAAAATTAATTACATCCAACAGTACATTTTTTAGTGTAGGTAAGTAGATGGATCGATAAAATTAAATAATTATTACAAATCACAAATAACTATTACAGTCAAGGCCAAAAATATTGGCACCCCTGCACTTGTGTCAAAAAACACACCCCTTCTCCTAGAAAATTGTTGCAATTACAGATGCTTTGGCATTGTCATTAATTTCTCTTGTTGGCACTTGAAGAAAACAAAAAGAGGAAGAAGGAAAAATTCCACGCAAAAGGGCACCTGCCCTTCTCATATTGTCTCAAAAACCCAAAGCCAGTCAGAGTGGTCTGGGGGTGGTTGTACACCCAAATAGGCCATTTGATCCATGTTGATCTTAGTCTTTCTCATGATGGTGGGTAAATCTGGGGTGGCTCTTGTGGTCCTCATATGAGGTCTTTGGTGCACATTAAGTGAAGCAGATACAGGCCACCCATTGTGTACCTCTGTGCCATTTAAATGGGCTTGCAATCTGAAGAGGTCTGAGGGCACAGTGATTTAACACTGGTCCACTTTTTCTTATGGCCTTGAGCCAGGTCATGACAATATATTGTGTAGCACTAATGACGTAATGGCATCTGCTCATGTTATCTCATAACTTGAAGCTGTTAGTGCAGCACAACCCACACGGCACCAACAAGACATTGAGAACAATCCCAGCAGCCCTCGGCTCTCTTACCCAATGCTGTTATAAGGGGACCAAACTTCTTTAAATTTCGGTTCCACAGTGGCGTTAGAAAAAAATAAGCAAATCACGCAATGCTATTGAAATTATTAAAACATAGAGATTAACAGTCAGATATGTTTTATGATTTTAAATGAGGAAGTGATATATTGGATATAACATGAATGTATTTCTTATTTCTTTTTTTTTGGGTTTTCTGTGGTGAGAAATGAAAGCTACAGGCATGTAAATATTGCTTCCTGTAGTAACTTGTAAAATTTTCCTCATTGTTAACAGTCACATTACATGTGAAGGTGTCAGTCAGTGGAAACACATACTGAGATACGTTGGACAGCTGTCCTGTCTTAATGCCCTTCATCTTAATTTGACAGAAGATAACAATCATTCCAGAGAATAAAAGTCAGTATCTCTTATGGAAATTTCAAAGATTAGGCCTATTTGCCCTTTTTCATAAGCACCGATTCTAATGCTGTTACTACACCTGCATTGCAAACATACATGTAAGATTCTATATATATGAGTATCGTGAAGAGGTCAGTGAAACAAGAGTTAAACCCGTATTGGGTCTCTCTCACACAGCCGCTCTGACTTGAGAAGGTGTCAGTCAGTGGAATCAGACAGTGAGATACTTTGGTCAGTCGTCCTATTCGTTCAGCACCAGCCCATCAAGCAGAGGTTTCAGCACCATGGACAGTGACCTGTGTTAAACTGGCCTCAGGTTCCTACATTGGCTCTGTGGAATTTTCTGTAAATAATTAAATGCCTCCAACCCCCTACATGCGGAAATGTTTCCCCTCCCCCAGACCGTTTCATGTTGTATCCTCAGTATCTGTGTATTTGATACAATATGGCTGTATGAGATGTCAGTCAGTTTACTGCTGTATATATTAATCCTCAGTGGAACATTTGCTGCTCTATTGATGTGTCGCTGATGCTCCCTGTTTCCTAAGTCTAGTTTTCTCAGATGAAGCAGTTCACCCCTTAAGTTAGAAGACGTTTCCTGTTAATTGCTCTTGTTTGAACAGGGGTTCCCCGCATACAGAGGAGAAAAGCCCCCACTTACAAATCAGCATCCATTTTCTGCGAGTGACGTCCCTGCACAGGATCACCAGATGTTTTTCGTTAGCTCATCTCTTATCTTGCTGCCTCCCAAGGTCCCTGGTACAGAGCCCTCCAGTCCTGGTGGCAGCTTGGCTGCACAGGCTCCGGAACAAAAGCCCCGACCTGAGAAAAGGCTGAGATGCCATTACTGTACAAAGGTCTGCGAGACGACCAGGCTTTGTGCTACTTGTATATGTTATGTCAGCAAACCACACACATGTACATGTACAACACTAGTGCAGAGCATTTGCAATGTTTTTGATTGGTTATTGTTCAGTGTTCATTCATAGTTGGATTTTTGTGTTATTTGATTATTGTTTGATTTACTGATGTTTGTATTTTGCAGTTTTACCAGATTACAATCTGATTTTGCTGTTCTAATATGTAATTTGAATTGTTGTATCATCTTGTTTTCTTACTTTAACATTTGTATTGTTAAAACAAAGAAATGGATTGTTTACTTGTGTCTTTTATTCTACATCATAGATAATGCGAACCTTCATGTAAGTAAGAGGTAATATTTTGCTCAGTATCAGTTCAAGTTCAAATACTTCAGGTTTTTTATTTGACAAAACACATAAAATAGTCGTGCAAAGTCAGTGATTTATTTTTAAAACTATTGCACTGTGATATATTTAACATCATATTTTCAGTTCTGCCAAATCTCATATTGACATCTTAGTGGTTTTCCAATGGCTTGTGGTGTCACATGGTGGTCGAAAATGATATTACAGGCTTTTGTTGAAATTACCTTAAACATTCATCTGGAATGTATCAATTTATGTTGTAATTAATGATGCAAATTAACACAGATGGGGCCATTTTGACCCAAAACAGCTAGTTGGAGGGTAGCAATCCTCCAGATTGCAAAGGTCAAGGTACTAAAACCTGGAAAAGTGCAAAGGACTGGAGCAAAAGAATAACAGTGAAAGCTGTCAGAAACAGGCAGGAAACTCTGCATGGATGTTTTTGAAGAGGTAGATAGTCCAGTTGGCTGTATTAGTCAGTCTGCTAAGAAACATAGTGCCAACAAGCCCATGGCCTCTTTTCATGTAAAACTTTGTACAGGAGGCTGTTTGAGCAGTTTAGTGCCTTTGTTAGCCTCGGCTCCTGTAAATCATATAAGCACACCCACCACACCCCCAGGAGCATTCCGCGTGCCCCCACCTGCCAACCTGCCTGTCACCCCCAACCCACAGACCGTCTGTAGTTCTGAAATTTATCCACATGGCTGCTGACCAAGTCTAAGGTAAAATTCTATGAATGAAATTTTCAGTAAGATACAATTTTTTCCTCTAATCTGGTGCAGAATTATTGGCGTCGGTCCTAACTCTGTCTTGAATATGTACCCAGCAGGCACCTAGGACTCGTATCAGTCACGGGAGATCGCGGGCAGAGCGGCGATCGTGAGGGCAAGCGGGGAATCAGGAAGCAGGCAGGCCGGATTCGGGACGAACGGGGTTTATTTTCAGGAAATCAGGGGCAGGGAACACAGGACGGCAACAGACATCAATGACGGACGAAGGACTCAGGTAAGACACGGACTGAAATACACAGGACTGATTGAAAATAATCAGACACAGCTGGGTACAATCGGGAAAGAACACGTGGGTAATCCGGGGGCGTGGCACACACGAGGAGCCGACGAGCAGGGCATGACAGTATCTCCCTCTGAGAATCTTTTCTAACGCGCTCAGCAGCAGAAATTCTCCATCCTAGATGAGCCTACAAAGTTCTGTAGAAGTTAAATATACTTTAGTCAAATGAGAGACTAACCTGCTGTCAGGCAGGGGAAGCTTGAACAAGGCCTTCATTCATGACAGCTCCACTTGGCTTTTTGACGAGTCCCCATTTAGATGCAGCACCTCAGAGACTGAAGAGCAGGATGAAGGCTGTAAGTGCAGTTTGCTGTGGATTGTGTCTGTGTTTAAATCTAATAAAGGATGAGACAATTTACTTAAAGCATGATACAGTTCATATTGCTCTTCAGGCTTCGTGATAAAATATAAAAATTATGGAGTACAAAGTTGTACATGCAAAGAAAACAATGCAGAGCGGCAGGGCGCCTGGCCCAGAGGGTCTTCACATAGAATTCTACAAAGGCTATTTTCAAATATCATATATATGATTTATTAAATTTAGATTTCAGTTTGCAGTCAATTCAATTTCCACGTTGCCTTTTTAAACGCAATTATGTGAATTTTAAGTAAAAATATGGAATAAAATTATATCGTAATAATTATTAATATCATTTCATATGAAAAAAAACTTTACTATTGTACAATATTGCCCAGCCCTAGGCTAATTTCAAAATTGATTTACATACAATTCTTTTACATATTGTCTGTCTGTCATTATACCTTGCAAATTAATCAGGATAAAACATATAAAACGATAAACAATAAAAACTATACGATTAGGAAGCAATCAGTCCCGTGTACATGATCAGCCAGAAAATACTTGCATTCATCTAAACTTTTATAAACTTTAAACTGCCTTTACTTGCTGGCCTGTGGGCCACCAGACAAACTTGAAGGCCTTACAGGATAGGATAGGATGCACATTCTTTATTGTCCATTAAATCCCTCTACCAAGTGTCAATAGGCTCCAAACAACCAAATGTAATTAAAGAAAATTTAAAAAAAGGGAAAAACATACAGAAATAACCCAAAATAAAAAAATAATAAATAAATAAAGACTAACCAAAGTAACTTAACTGTCCCCTCAGTTGCTGGGATTTAGTCCATCACCCTGACTAAACTGTATAATGAGCAGATGGGACTGTCAGTATATGGTTAGATCGTGTTTAATACAACAACGGAATACTGCATACAAGGCACAAAAGCAATGTGGGGAATAGAGCATTAAGGGAACAGTAGTCCTATTATTACACCTCCTTCTTTTAGCTTAAGTCAAATGTGCTGTGTACCTTTTGACATTAATTTCTATTACTGCTATCAACAACCTCCTTCTCTCTTTCTCTCTCTCTTCTACTGAACTTCCCTCTTTGTTCACAAGTCCATTCTGTCAGGTGGTTTTCCAGTCAACTTGACCTAGTAACAGTCCCTGTAGGCCAAAGATGAACTTTACAGTCTCTACAACATATGGTCTAGGAGTATCTGCAGGTCTGACGACTCCCAGCAGTCCCTTCTGTGCTAATCCAAACTGTCTGACCAGATGTCAGTTCTGCGAGAGGTCTGGAGCGGAGTCTGCGGTTGTAGTGTTTTGCCTGCTGATGCCTTCTCTCCTCATCCTGCTTGCGAAAAACTTGCAGATCTGGCCATTTAGGACCCAGCTGTCCACCATCTGGCTAATCTGTGCTGTGATACCGGGCCACCATACTGACAGTGTAGCTCTGGCTCGGCATTTAGTAATTCCCTGATAGCCTTCATGCAGACGCTGAAGAACATCCGCTCTCAAGGGGGGAGGTATCACAAGTCCTTCTCCCTTCATGAGAAGGTCGTGAACAAGGTGAAAATCCATTCTGCGCTGCCAGTATGGTTTAATGTCTGGATCTAACTTACATCTCTCTGGCCATTCTGTGAAACAGTGGTTTGTCACTTGTCTGCATACATCATCTTCTTTCTGCGCTGTCTTTATCTCCTCCAGCCTTTTGTCTCCACGTCTTTCTCTAGCTGAAGATGCCGTTCAATCAAAATGAATATTTTACTCACTTATCTTTTGGTCTTTTATGATTCCATGTGTACCACCTCCAAATTATTTTGAAGATTTGAATTTCATTGTATCCAAATTAATTTGGAACGGCAGACAACCCAGGAAACGCTTCTCAGTTTTACAGCGCACCAAATCAGACGGTGGCCTCGCCCTCCCTGATTTTAAGCTCTAGCATTGGGCATTTCAAATTAGGGCTATGCGCACTTGGACAGACGCAGGCAGTGTAGTGTCGTGGAGAGGTATTGAATCGGCTATAGTGCATCCCCACGGACTCCAGGACTTACCTTTCCCAGGGGTAGGTCTTCGTAAATCACGACACAAACTTGGTTGTATCTTTTCATCCACCTTAGCTGCATGGTACAACGCCGAAAAAGTAATAGGTCAACAATCTCCTTTATGGAACAATTTCCACTTTCTGTCAGACTATAAAGCTTTTGTTTGTCCCCCCTGGTCATCCAAGGGGGTTTTCACATTTTATAATACGTTTGATGCGAATGTTGTGCGCACATTCCAGGACAAGAATACAGTCTGCCTGGCTTCTCATTTTTCTTCGACCTCAGGCTACGATCCACAATGAAGACCTATGCTGTGCCATGGAATTCTGTCTTAGATGATCACCCAATGTTTAGCTGGATCGATCCTGTCGAGGCATCTAAAGGCACAGTCACAATCATTTACAACAATTTACTCCTTAACGTTCATAAGCCTTTGAAGATTCTGCCAAAATGGGATTTAGAACTTTCTAGGTTAGGATTCCACCCGGTTTGGGAAACAGTGCGGTCGAATCTTTGCCTTACTTCCAAAAACCTTAGTTATGTACGTATTCACTTTAAAACTATCCATCGTTTCTATTGTAACCCTACAAACGGTATCTCATCAAACCTGCTCCCCATCCATACTGCAGCATTTGCAACACTGACACTACCGGTACGTTTCTACATGTTCTGGGACTGTCCAGTGACCCAACATTTATGGAAGCTTGTCACTCGTGCGTAATGTGATCTTACTGGACTATACTTTGACATGGAGCCTTGCTTACTATTGCTTAACGATGACTTGATGTACCAGTTCTCATTACGTGATAAAAAACTGTTAAAGGCAGGCTTTACAGCTGCTAAGAAAACCACACTACAGCGATGGATACACCTTGATACAAACCTGAAGCAATTCTGGATTGTCTCATTCCATTACATTGTCTATTTAGAGTATACCACTGCAAAGATTAACAAGGCAAAGCAATCACTGTAAATACCTGGAGGAATATGGCTGCTGCTCTTAAAGAGCTTCTTTGAAGTTTATATGAGTCTAATTTATATGAGTTTGCTGCCAACATGTCAAGTGTGAAAAGTTGTTCTGTGTTTCCTTTTCTTTTTTTCTTTTCTTTTTTCTCCTTTCTCTTGCTGCTTTTTTGTCATTTATTCTTGTGGTATCTCTGTCCTGTATGTGCCTTCTGATAAATTGACGGAATGACAATAAAATTATAATCACAAAAAAAACAGCCTCAACTACAACATTATACATTTTTGCTGTACACAGTATCTTGTCACGGTTGATCAAAACATGATTCACCCCTGTACTCCCATAAAGTGTCCTGTAGGGCCTGGATTAGGTCCACAGCTCTAGCTAGATCAAGGGAAGGTGCTTGAAGCATGTCTGACAGATATTTGGCTTCCCCAAGAATCTTCCTAAGAACTGCTAGAATTCCAATAAAGGTAAGGTCTACTTGTGAAAGCAGGCCCCGTGCATCCACTGATCTCTCCGCACTGCTCTCTCCATCTATCTCATGTAGTACACGCAATACAGCTGGCAGTCTGTCCATCAGATTTTTACATGCATAGTACCTGCATGCCCCTCTGGTATCACTGACTTTCTGTAGCTCTCTTGGTGCATCCTGATACATGTCTTGTTGAACTGACAACCATTTCCGGTGAACATAAGACCCTGACATGTACCAATGAAAAAAAACATGAGTTCCATGTGCGATCTTTTCAGGTATCGTGATTTTGTTGAATTGATAGATTAATTGTTGTGGCCAGCGTGCGTATATAAGATCCGGTTGTAGTTGCGTGTGGGACCACCCTGTAACCGGTGACGTGACTCTCCATGTGCCAGTATCTCCTTTTTGGGTCACCCCGTTCAACAGCAGGGCCATATTTAATCTCCTCCTTAGCTTCCGCTTCTAAATGGTCAAAAAGAAAAAATGCTTTATCAGCAGACAACAGAAGCCGGGCCCGCATACAAACTCGCACCTCTTCCTCCCACTCCTCAAAGCTCACACCAGACCTGCCCCCAAACATTGGACACTTCCGGTCTCTAGAAATAAAAGTAAAACGTTCAGTATAGACACGAGGCTCGACCGAAACAGGTGGAGGTGCGGGGGAGGATTGGGTGGCAGTAGAGGGACCTGGAACTTCTGCTCGTTCCTGGTGCAAACGATCATTATCAGGCTGGAGCTGCCCCAACAAATTCCTGAGCTGCTGCACTTCGTCGTCCATAATGACAATAGGACAATAAAACTAGACGGCACAAACGAAGCCCGGCAAACAAAATTTACTCAAGATAGTAGCGGCTCCTGGGAAACTAATGCTGCTGTTTTGCTTTGCCTTTCCACTATGGCAAATTAAACACCAAAAAATAAAAAACCAAAAAAAAATCTCACCTAACCTCCTCAGGGAGCGATCAGGGAGTCACATCTGCACCATGTACTGGTGAAATCCTGCCGACTACGCCCACTCCGATATAAAAGCACACAAATTCATAATCACCGCCTGGGGGACGTGAAGACCATGAACACTGCCTTTATTATTCTGCGTTCAGTTAACACTCCAAAGGAAAAACCAAACAGCAAAGCAATTACTTTAAAAATTACCCACAAATGGTACAAATCAGATCATGTTAGAATAACACTCCAATCACACAAAGAAACCCAAACCCGGCAGCTATTACCTTGGGGTGGGGGGGGGGACACTGTCAGAAGGTACTCCACAGGGGCACCACATCACATGGCGTAGATACACACACCAGGGGGGTGGGCTAAGAAGGCAGAGCGACCACACAGCGCTATATCGCCAGGACCTACCCCCCCCCCAAACCAGATCCTCACCACCCAACACCAAGCCTCCCCAACGGCGCCCCACGGTTTACGTACAACAAACTAAACAAAACACATAAATACTTAATACTAATTAAACAGGAAACCCGAAAACAAAATAAACGAAACAAAAGCAGAAAACAGCAGCAATTGTAGTGGCTCAGTATCCCACCGGCTGCCTGGCTCACGCCGGTCCGGGACACTCCACCAAATCGCCATCCACTGACTGATTACAAGCGCTATTAAAAGGGAACCTTAAAACGGGAAACAACTGCAAGTGGCTAGGTTACCAAGCCCTCGCAAACTGCAGTGATGGAGATGCCCACAACTAGGCTAATTTAGTGAGGAACCTCCCTCAAAGGTACAACGGCGAACACCCGCCTGCTTCAGATCACAAGCCCATGTTCTGAATCACTATTCTACCAACACACAGGTAGAAGATGAAGAACTCTCCTCAAAGTAGTGCTGTCAGTTGGACCTTGTAACATGAATAATCGTAGTGGAGAGTTACAATTATTATTTTAATTTGAAGACGTGAGATTTTTATTGGGGGAGGGTCCCACCTTCAGAAACAGCCAGTGAGACTCGTTTACCTCAAACCTTCTGACCATGTGAGTCTCATTAATGAAACCGTATCTTAAGCCCAGCCGGAGCCCACCTCCCCAAGGGTACACTCTACTTTCCCAGAAAATGCCAAGATGGATTCAAATTCAACTCCCAAACCTACTGTCAGTTTTTAGAAGACACTTTCTTCAAGCAGCGGTACAGGATAAAGTCAGCATCTTTCAGGAGGACCATGATTTTTATGCAGGACAATGCTCCATCGCATGCATTGAAGTACTCCACTGCATGGCTAGCCAGTAAAGGCCTTAAGGATGACAGAATAATGACATAATCACCTGACATAATCCCTATTGAGAACTTGTGGGCCCTGCTTATATGGGAGATTTACAGTGAAGGAAAGCAGTACAGCTCTCTGAACAGTGTCTGGGAGGCTGTGGTTGCTGCTGCACAAAAAGTTAATCGTCAACAGAACAAGAAAATACCAGATTCCATGAATGGAGGACTTATTGCTGTTCAGCAGCCGGACTGCTTGGGGGAAGAAGCTATTGCAGTCGTGCAGACCTGCTCCTGATGCTGCAGAATCTTCTTCCGGATGGAAGAGGGGTAGTAGACAGTTCGTGGGTTGGATGGTACCGGTCAGTCACAATGCTGGTGGCCTTACGGATGCAGTGGGAAGTGTAAGTGTCCTGCAGGCTGGGGAGAGAGCTGCCGATGATGCACTCAGCGGTCTGCACAGTCTTCTGAAGGGTCCGGATCGCTGAGCGCGTCATCAGAAGCTCTCCAGCCTGCAGGACACTCGCACTTCCCACTACATCCGTAAGGAGGTGGCTATATTGCTCACTAATTGATATTTCATGTCAGAATTGTTTATTTGGAAATTATGTGATGTTTGTTTATTAATCGCACTTTGAAAGATGATAATGAACAAGGGAGATGGGAAAATGTAGGTGTTCCATTTAGTTGCATAATAATTGTGCACACTAATAGTTGTGTAATAATTGTGCACACTAATAGTTGTGTAATAATTGTGCACACTAATAGTTGTGTAATAATTCTGCACACTAATAGTTGTGTAATAATTCTGCACACTAATAGTTGTGTAATAATTGTGCACAGACATGTATTCCCCTGATAATGTTCACACTCACATTTCTGGGAACATTGGGAGCAGCGTGTGGCTGTGTGGGCTAAGCCTGTGTGCTTGTAATCAGAAGGTTGCAGGTTCAAACCCAGCCTCAGCCTGTGGGTCCTTGAACAAGGCCCTTAACCCCCAGCTCCCTGGGTGCCGCTACAGGTAGCAGCCCTTCGCAGACAACTTCCTCTATGGAAAAAAAAGAGCAAGTTGTGGGAGGCGTAAAGACAATTTCCCTACAGGGACAATAAAAGTGTCGATTATTATTATTATTTCCCTTGCATAACATTCAGGCTTCAGGTTCATTAACATTTTGGACTGACTGATGACACTATATTTGTTTATTATTAAAATTAATCCCAAAAACACAACTCGCCTAATAATTGTGAACACAGTGTATTACATTGTGGGAACCAAATGTCCCCCACGATGAGATAAAAACCTTTTGCCATGTAAGGATATTTTTCACTCCCCACACCCCACAAACATAACCTCAATTTCATAAAAAAATCTGTGAATAGAATCACAAAACTGGAAATACCTAAAATCTTGTATTTTGTTTGCTTACTTATGGTTAAGGTTGGGGCTGGGTAGACTGTCATTGTTGAGATTAGAGTTTTCACCATAGAAACAAATGGAGAGTCCCCACAAAGATATAATTACAAACCTATGTGTGTGTGCGCGTGTGCGTGCGTGTTTGTGTGCGCATGTGCGTCTGTGTGTGTGTGCGCATTAGCGTGCATGTGTGCGCCTCTGTGTGTGTGCGTCTGTGTGTGTGTGCGTCTGTGTGTGTGCGTCTGTGTATACCTGGCTACAGAAGATGGATGGATGGACAGATGGAATTTGCAACCTTACTAAAGAGTAGCAGAAGCACTTCTGACACTTGAACCCTGATGATAAGTACAATTATTTATGTAAAAGTGCATCAGTTTTGTACTTAGTGGCATTTGCCAAACATGCTTGTAAAGGTGAATTCTGCCAGAGGTCAGTGCTGTGGGTTGGCGTTTGGCTCAGTGGCTTATATCACTATGCTCCTGTGACTAAGGCCCTTAACCCCAAACGCACCGGTGACTGCCTGCGTCTGCCTTCTCAAAGAAACAATTTTAAATTGTTTGACTGTGGAATTTGAGCTTCATGGGTCCAAACCTGCTTAGTCACACCGCCTTAAGTTTGCTGCTCAACTCGCCGCTTTCTCAATTGTAAGTCGCTTTGCAAAAAAATATCTCCAAAATAAAAGTAAATGCTCTTTTTTTGCAGGAGAAAAAATGATCAACATGTGTTTCAAACGGTACAAAAGTGGGTCTGACCTTCATGCAGTTTCAACAAAACGTGGGTGGGGACAAGGGACGTCGCGATATAATGTGATCATACGATTACGTTTGCAGCAAAATAAAAGGACAGCGATAATGGTTCCCAGCAGCACAAACCAAAGACAATTGGATGAAAGCAGAGTGGAATATGGGAGTATGGTAGACGATCCTTTCATAGCATCCAGATTTCTTAATGTTTGCTAGGCTGAGTTTGTTTATATGGCGAGGAGCCCAGCACCAAGTTACACAAGAAAATAAGCTGGAGGAAAGCGGCAGGCAAAAGCCTGACCCAGACGCAGCCCCGGTGCACGCCGGTTGGCGGCTGGGGAAACTTGCCGCGTATCGCCCCTACGGCGGCTGTTTCAGCTCACGGTAGGAAGCCGCCATCTAGTGGTGCGCTTTGGGAATTGCATGCAGCGATAAAGTTCCTCGAAATTATTACAGTATCATGGACCTAAAGACTCATTGAGGTTTCACTCAAAACACAATATTGTGCAGTTTGGGGATTTGCGTTGGTGTTTTTGTGCTCATCATCACAGGTCCTGAGGGCCCATACATGCTGGTGCTGAGCTCTGTTACTGATATTCTTAAGTATTATTTTTAATAATTGTTGCACTTGGACTCGATCTTTTATACAATGTTTTGTCGCTTTTAATCTTTCCAAGCACTTTGCATACCGGGGCGACGCCCAGCACCGTACAGTGTCAATCTGCTTCCTCATTTGTATGTCGTTTTGATAAAAGCTTCTGATAAATAAGTAAAATGTAAGTCAGTATAAATGTATATACAACAGTAACTATGGTAGATTTCTCGCTGGTAGGTCTCTCTGACCTTACTGCACTGGGAGAAAAGCCCAGTGTAACATGGGCTAAAATGTAAATGTGTAGTTTTTTAGATCTTAATCTGAAAATCCGTTCTTCGTTTTCCCAGAAGGTGGCAGCACATGAACACTGCAAAACTGCAAGCTTGGCTTGTCGCTTTGTATACAATAGTGCGCTATCCGTATATTAAAAATACTACATAATTACATACATCAATCAATATCAAGAACAGAAAGATGCCCACACAATATACCAAAATCTTAAAATCCCCCTTGGCAGCATGTTACGCTGTAGTTTGGTTTGTCTAAGCTCCACACTTTCCCAGAATTACCCTGGACTGCTTCCAGTACGGAAGCCCAAAGAATCAGACACGAAGCTCACATAACTTGGCAAGAGGCCCCTGAATTACCTAAAGTGGATGGAGTTTTCACCTCGGCGCATGGGGATTCAGAGCAGACACAAATGAGCGTGAACCCATGTGTGATTTACAGTAAAAGGTGACTGAACACAATACACAGCCTCTGTAGTGTCTCCACTGTCCAGCAGGGGGTGCCACATGAAAGCTGCCCAGCAGGAGTAAACAGGTTTCCGGAGATGCTGCATTGCAGTCCCACAGTCCTCTAGTCTTAAGTGCTCAAATTTTGTGGTCCCTCTATACCTTAGTCTCATAGTCCATAGTGCCCAATTCCCCTTTGCCCCACTTCCATGATCCACAAGTCCCTAGTCTCCTTGTTTCTTAGTCCCATGGTCCCTAACACTGTAGCCCCTTTTCCCCTGGTTCCCTATTCCCTTAGTCCCATAGTCTCCTAGTCCTGTGGCCCCTAATCCCATAGTCCTTAGTCCCCTAGTTCCTACTCCCTATTCACCTTGTATTAAGCAGGGAGCAGGATTCTGAGGCCATCTGATATGCCTTACAATGAAGCTGTGCTAAAACCAGTATATGCATGAGGGTGTTTGCGCTGCCCTGCACTAGACTGGCTGTTCCTGTAAATCACTTATATGAAAGTGCCTGTGGAACACAGATAAAATCCACATGTCTGAGGTGGCTGGCATCTGGTCTTTCTCATGTGTCAGGCCTGCGATGCAGCATTCAAACACATGGTCTCCTTTTACAGCCAGCAGGTTACGCAAACGTACCGCTCAATCGGGGCCATGTGGACAGCTGTCTGCCATCTCTGATTGGCCGTCGAGTCCACGGACCCCAAAGGTTAAACTGGACACTGGCAAGCGTGTCTGATTCATCAGATTCCCGTCTGCTGGGTTGGGCAGCATCACATTGAGGAAGAACCTCATTGTGTTTTCAGCTACCTGGCATTAGGAGCTGATTACTTCAAGTCATTAGGACTTTTTTCATAGAGATTCTCTAGCTGAACAAGTAGAGTGTTGCATTTATGATGCATTGGTCATGGGTTCAAATCCCCCAAGAATATGCATAAAACATAACCCTTCCCACTGCTGTAAGTCACTTTGGATAAACAAGTCTGGTAAATGCAAAAGTGTTTCTACAAGTGGTACAACAGCATGCCCTACTGGTCAGATTAAAATGCTGTTTGGATATATTCCATTTCATAATGTGGCTTCTGATTATAACGTCAATGTGTAATAGGAATTGATTGGAAACGTATTCACTACTTCTTTTACAAATGTATTTATCTGGACGAATTGGTCCAATTGGTCTCACTTACCTTAGACCCCTGGGAGAAAAGCTTAGTGTCCATGGGGTTAAATGTAAATGGATATTCTATGTGATGAGTAATATAATCTGGGTTAAGGACGACTCAGATGCAGTAGCTCTGGGAAAGACACAGGCTTTATTAAGGGAATACAGCAAACAACACTTGGAAGAATGATGACGGAGCTGAGGAACCATGAGAGCAGGAACATTTATACACAGTAATCAGCGACGGGAGAGAGGTGTAGGAGGATAACAGATCAGGGTGGAGAACGTCAACGATGGGATACAGCTGGGGAGGGTTAGGAGAGTTACGGAGGGCCATTAGTGACCTCTGCTGGCTCAATTGGGAGGAGACGGGATAGATCACGTAAGTACTAAGATTAGACGCATCCATCTTCCAAACACTTATCACAAGGGTATCCCAGAGCCAATTACAGGAAACGCAGGGCAAAAAGCTGGGGTCCACCATGGATACAATGCCATTTAATCACAAGGAACACTCACAGTTATGGAGTCCGGACAATTTACAGATGCCTGTCTGAGTCGCTGCAGGAAGAAACCCATGTGGGATAAAGAGAGCAAACAAACGCCACACAGACAGCATAGGAGAAGGATGGAAACATTCAACACTGCAGCTGCAAGGCAGCCCTGTTACCCACTGAGCCGCCCCTCACTGGATTCTCATGGTTAAAACAGGACATGATGCCCAATACATTCAAAATGCACATGTGGAGGATTTCAGCCATATGGTTTTGAGTAACTTCTACACCCACGTACCATGTGTGAGATGGAGCCGGCCAGTTCCTCTTATGGTCCAATTCTGCTCATGCGTTACTAAGATTATGGTACTTAGGTCCTCCATCCATCAGATCCTCTTCTCACTGTGGTCATGCTCATCCACTCTGGACACTGTATGCTTGGTAAAAGACTCTCATCTCTGTATCCTTGGTAGCAAAACAAAAAGGGGGTTTGCTGAACTAGATGGGCTGAGACTGGAAACAAAGAGGATCGTGAGGGATCACAAATGGGAGGACTGGCAACCGGGAAGGTCACAGGCAGCAGGAAGGTCTAACATCAATGGCCGAGACAAATAGATACTTAAATGCAAAGACTAACGAGGGGCAACAAGCAACACTCATGAGTTTTTTTTTTTATTAATTCTGTTGAAGCATGGTTAAAAATCAATGTTTGACTTTTATTAGTTAAATTTCATAGAATTTTTATTTATTATTACTTTTGTCAGATTAAAGTTATTTCTGTGACCATTGTGAGTTTTTCTTTCATTGACTGAAGGGTACCAACAATTTTGTCCACGTGTGTAGCTAATCAATACCTCAGTGACTTTTCAAAACTAGTTTCATGAATTAATTGAGCTGGTGGTGAAATTTAACAAATACATGAAATGGCCGAGGTGAACCTGAGGAGAGGTTTAGGAACCATATTGGTGTTCATCTAGCCATCCAACAAGATATCAGTAACTTTTTGGAGAACATAAGAAATTCCTTTTAGTTTTTTTTGTTTTACTCATAATTTGCACATGTTCTAATATTAAATTTTGTTTTTAATACTGAGAAAATATAAATTTACTACCCAGATAAATAGCTTTAAACATTTCCTATGACTCCCTAAGACTTTTGCACAATACTGTATATATCTCAGGATTCCTAATGAAACAGGATTTATGTGTTTTTTTTCTGGTAATTGGTAATCACCTACACTACTTCATTGATGATCAGGTGCCTTTCTGTTGTTGTTGTACTAACGTGACTTATTAAGATTTTATGTTATTTATGTTTACTTAGTTAATATATGATTAATTTGATTATGTTATTATCTTTACTAAGTTACCTCAGGACCGCTGTAGGTTTTGAGTTAATAAACTGTCTGCCGTCTGCCGCCCCCTGCTGGCCAAAGCGTCGCCGCTGCGATATCAGGCTGCTGCGCTCAGTGAGCAGAGAGCGCGGATTAAGTCTGTTACTCAGTTACGTTCTGGGCAGCGCGGAACCGGGACATTAATGGGATAGAATAGGAAGCCTTTATTGTCAGTGTACAGGTAGCAAATACAATATATAGACAGAAATATAAAATATACATATAGAGGGGAGGGGAAAAGCTCCCCCCACTCATCAGGCTTAGATTTCATTACATTTTATTTTATTCAGAATCAGAATTCACTCCATTGGTACAACTGCATGTACTATGAATTTGTTTAGGCAGTTTTGGTGCATTTACAGACAACATAGAACATAAGTCAGAGAAAAACAGTCATTCTACATGTTTGTTCAGCTTACAGAACCCAATTATTAACATACGTCACACTTCAGACAGAGTAAAAAGGGTTATACTGGTTATAAAGCAGAGATTTTACCTTTTTGCCGTGGAGAAGCAGCGACATGTGAGACTCTGATACGGTAAAAATGATTCCTCCAGCACACAGTGAGCTATCCCAGCATGCACAGCGACACGGGGGGGTTTGGATAAACCCCAAACCCTGGATAGAGGGACTCAGTGAATGAGGAGGTGAATCTGTGCAGGGGGGTCAGTCCATCAGAGGAGACTCTGTAGAAGGACAGAGCACCAGCCCCCCAGTCCAGATACACTCCTACTCTGTGGGAGCCTGAGGGCTGTATGGGTATGAGAGTCTCTTTATTATTGCGCCGGACAGAGTGTCTGTGAGGAGAGCAGCACAGCATCCATGACTTGTCATTGTATCCAAGCAGACAGTCACTCTCTCCTTTCCTCCCGATCCCTTTATAAGTCACTCCTATCCAGGCTCCATCTCCACTCCACTCAGCCTCCCAGTAACAGCGGCCAGTCAGACTCTCTCTGCACAGAACTTGGCTCCAGCTGTCAAATCTCTCTGGATGATCAGGATATGGCTGCTCTGCCCCCCCCCATGTCACCTTCCTGTCCCCCCCTGACAGAGACAGGAATCTGTGTGCTGTGTTGGGGTCGAGCGTCAGCTGGCAGGAGTCTGTAGGCAGGAGGAAGAGCGATTGATCCCATGACGAAGCCCAGCATCTCCATCATTATCACTGTCACACCTCACACACTCACTCACACAGAACTCGCTCCAATACACACATTTTATTCCCAATACACTCATGTAGCCGCCCGAGTCTGCGGCGCTCCGGCTGCCCCCTGCGCTGTGAGACACGCCGCGCTGAGAGACTCGCTGGGGCCGAACTGCACTTTAGCCTGCGCTCTATTATTCTGTACGATACATAAAATATAAAAAGTCAAATATGTGAATTACCTCAGGAAATGTTGGTCGCCCGCGCGACGCCGGCGGGAAGACGCGCCGAAATGACGCGCGTGTTAAACTAATAGGCTTAATTACAGGTAAGCAAAATTACAAACAGCATTCATCAAACATATTAACCATAAAATTACACAACAAAGATTACCACTAAAAGTGAGTTTGTCTTTAGGTCACAATATGAACGTCTTTTAATCCACTTTGGACACACACCTCTCTCCAGCAGCGCGCCGACGCGACGCTCCCAACGCGGACGCATCTAGGCTGGTTCTCCGCAAAGCGCAGCACTCGCGTATTACACCGCGTATGCGTACATGGAAACGTTCATATTTCTCTGGTCAAGCTGTGTACTTTGCACATGCGCACGTGTCCTATTTAAGTATTAGTAATTCTGATATTCCCTGCACACGTACCACAGCCGCGAGGTCTGTGTATGTTTCCCTACGTTTTACAAATTCAGAGCGGCAGTTCACGGGGCTGCCAACTTTGATCAACTGGCTGGCGTGAGATTTTCAATTTGGGACAAGTCTGCACACATATGCATACGCATTTAAATGTATGCAACAGTTCTATTACCTTGAAAATTGGCTGTAGGGTTTGCAAACTACCCCAATCCTCATCAAAATCATCTATGTTGGCGTTTAAAGACAAATTTGTAGTGCGGCAGGCGGTCGTCCGCGGAGGAGTAAAATGCATCATAAAAGTCTATACAAACACGTCCGCTTATACGTGCGCGGAGAGGTACCAGTCTGGCCGCCACGTTTTCTGTGTTGATTCCGGCTTCGTCTGTGCACTTACATGAGGATAACAAGACGCATGCGCGACGTGCAGTGCCACCAGAAATTGGCGTGGCAGTATGGTCACGTTTTGTCACGGAACATTGTCTTTACTAACGGTACAGATCGTATTAAAGTAGCATCTGATTTTTTTAAGAATGAGTGTCCAGAAGAGCTGTATATTTTCACAGACAAGAAAAAAATATTCCGAACACTATTGTGTCCTTCTTTGTACAGCGTCTTCAAAATTTAATGGCAGTATGAGTTTCTAAGAAAGCAGTGTCATGCGTATAAGGTACAATGAAATTCTAACTTACCTACTTTCATAAGCAGCATTATTTTTCATACAGTTCCATCCATCCATCGATTTTTCTGCCACTTATCCTACTGGGTCACGGTGGGTCCGGAGCCTATCCCGGAAGCAATGGGCACGAGGCAGGGAACAACCCAGGATGGGGGGCCAGCCCATCGCAGGGCACACTCACACACCAGTCACTCACTCATGCACACCTACTGAATGGGCAATTTAGTAACTCCAATTAGCCTCAGCATGTCTTTGGATTGGGGGGGAAACCGGAGTACCCAGAGGAAACCCCACGACGACATGGGGAGAACATGCAAACTCCACACACATGTAACCCAGGCGGAGACTCGAACCCGGGTCCCAGCGGTGTGAGGCAACAGTGCTAACCACTGCACCACCATGCCATCCTTAATTTTTAATTAAGAATTAAAAATGAGTATATTGGGTCCTAATTTGGTACTAAACACCTGTTTTGTTTTATAGAGAGTCCACCCCACAGCCTGCCAGACACATTCAGTAAACTGATTATGCTATTAATGATCGTATTGTGCTAATTTTGCTCAGTAAGCAATGTGCAAAATTAACTAATGTGCAAAGCTAATTAATGTCTATCATTATTTGAGATTGTTATGTTTATTACTTATTGCTGCTCACAATGATCTGCCTGATATTTTGACCAAGCAATGGACACAAATAAAATAGTGAGTTTAATATTGATTCTACAACAGCTATTAATAAAAGTGAGTTTGTCTTTAGATCACTATATGAACGTCTTTTAATCCACTTTGGACACACACCTCTCTCCAGCAGCGCGCCAATGCGACGCTCCCAACGTAGATGCATCTAGGCTGGTATATAATGTAGTATATATTATATATAATCTCTCAGGTTATATATAATATATAATCTCTGGGTCTGCCCCCAGGCCTCCTCCTGGTTGGACATGCCTAGAAACACCTCCCCAGGGCGCCGTCCAAGAGGTATCCTAGAACCATCAACTGACTCCTTTCAATGCGGAGAAGCAGCGACTCTACTTTGAGCCCGGATGTCTGAGCTCCTCACCCTCTCTAAGGCTGAGCCCAGACACCCTGCTGAGGAAACTCATTTCTGCTGCTTGTACAGTATTCACAATCTCATTTATTCGGTCATCACCCAGAGCTCATAACCATAAGTGAGGGTAGGAACGTAGATCAACTGGTAAATTAAAAGCTTCACCTTCCAGCTCAGTTCCCTCTTTTTCCAAATTGCTGCACCGTGAACAAACCCCCAAGATCAAAGCCAAATTGAACTTTATTGTCATCTGCACCATATATAAGTATAGAGAGAGATGAAATGGCGAAGCTCAGGGCCCACAGTGTAAGCATAAACTTAGTCCAATATAGAGAACAAGACAAGACAATGTGCAAAGGACTTACAGGACAGTGCAACTGAGGAAGAGGAGTAGATTGTGCAATATACAGTAATGTGCAATACCGGACAATGTGCAATATTGTTAGAACTATATTAAATATATGATGTATTTCTGCAGTCAGTTAGACCTGAATTCACCATCATGTACGCTGTAACAGCCTGAGTTCACAGTGTAAACAGTGTATGATAACAGCAGTAACACGTCTAACATTTCTAACAGCTGAAAATAGGAATAGAAGCAGAATAATGGGGCAGACAGAGAATAATGGGGATTCTTATTATTGCCCCCATGTCAGAGTGACAAAGTGTTAAGTGCAGTGCAGTGCTTAAGGGTCAGTCTGTGGCCTTTAGTTGTGGGTTACGGGGGGGTTGAGGCAGTGAGGAGGCAGAGTGAGGGATCCTGGGAGGCAGCATGGTGTTGAGGAGCCTGACAGCCTGGGGGTAAAAACTGCCACGCAGCCTGGCAGATCCGGCTCTGATGCTGCAGTATCTTCTCTCAGGTGGCTGGAGTGTGAAATGACCATGTGAGGGATGTGATGGGTCCTGCACAATGCTGCAGGCCTTGCGGACACTGCGTTTGCAAAAAGCGGCTTGTAGGGAAGGGAGAGGCATCCCATAATGTTCTCTGCTGTTTTCACTGCTCTCTGCAGGAATTTGCAGTCAGATTTGTTGCAGCTGCCACACCAGATGGTGATGCAGTTAGTCAGAACACTGCCGATGGTGCCTCTATAGAACATGGTGAGGATGGGAGGGGAAGGTTTGCTTATTTCAGCGCCTCAGGAAGTTTAGTCTTTGCTGGGCTTTCTTGAATAAGGAGCTGGTGTTATTTGTCCATGTAAATTCCTCAGTTATGTCCACACCGAGGAACTTGGTTCTCCTTACAATCTCCACAGCAGTACCGTTGATGCTGAGTGGGGTGTGGGCAGGACGTGTCCTTCTGAAGTCCACAATCATCTCTTTTGCCTTGTCAGCGTTGACAGATAGATTATAGTCTCTGCACCTTGTGGACAGACTTTCCACCTCTTCTCTGTATGCTGATTCATCTTCTCTATTTATCAGTCCCACCACAGTTGTATCATCCACAAACTTGATGATGATGGTGTTGGACGTGTTGCAGCCCATACATACTGACTGGGGCGTCTCTGTCAGGAAATCCAAGATCCAGCTGCAGAGAGTGGTGTTCAAGCTTAACCCCCTCAGTTTTTGAGGGACATGTTGAAGGTAGAGCTGAAGTCTATGAATAACATCCTGACATCTGTGACTCTCTTACCCAGATGTGTCAGGGAAAGGTGACGGGCAGAGGCTACGGTGTCCTCAGTAGACCTGTTGGACCGGTATGCAGATCAGAGAGGGTCTAGAGAGGTGGGAAGATTAGTCTTTATGTATTACTGCCATGACCAGCCTTTCCAAGCACTTCATGATGATTGACATGAGTGCTACTGGGCAGTAGTCATTCAGGCCTGTCACTGATGGCTTCTACAGCACTGGGATGATGGCGGTTAATTTGAAGCATGCTGGGACAGACCACTGGCTTAAAGAGGTGCATTCTGTGAGGACCCCAGCCATGTGGTCAGTGCATTCTCTCAGCACTCAGCCAAGTATGTTGTCAGCTCCTGCTGCCTTGCGTGGGTTGACTCTGGATAGAGTACTTCTCACATCAGCTGTGGTCAGACAAAGTAGCTTCTCACTTGGGGGGTGGGGGGGGGGTGTCGGCTTATTCTGTACAAAACAGTTGTTTAGCTCATCTGGAAGGGAGACATCACCGCCATTGATGTGTAGGATGGGCTCGTAGATCGTGATTGGCTGAATTCCCTGCCATATACGGCGTGTGTCTTTGGTGCATTTAAAGTGTACATTGATCGTCTGTGCATGTGCCTGATTGGCTATCCTCATAGCTCGGGACAGGTTGTCTGTGGGCGTCCTGAGGGCAGCCTTGTCTTTAGATCTGAAAGCTGCATTTCTGATTCTTAGCTATGTGAGCACTTCCCTCATCATCCAGGGCCTTTGGTCGGCTCTCGTGGTCATCGATCACAGAGTTTATATACTCCTCCAGGTTGATGGCGTCACCATTTATAGCAGCCTCCTTAAAAATGTCCCAGTCAGTAGATCCAAAGCAGCCTTGGAGAGCTGAGACGGCACCAGCTGGCCACACTCTGACTGACTGGTTTGTTGTGCTTCAGCAGGGATTTATACACAGGAACCATGATCACAGTGACATGGTCTGAGTAGCCGAGGTGGGGGGGGGGGGCCTTGTAGGCCTCACAAACGTTTGTGTGAACATTGTCCAGACAGATTCTCCCTCTAGCTGGGATGTTCATATATTGGAAGAATTTGGGGAAAACTGGCTTCAGATTTGCCTGATTGAAGTCTCCAGCAATGATGAAAAAAGCAATTTTTTTAATTTTAACTTTTTTTTTTTTTTTTTTTTTTAAGCAATTTATTGCTGCACACATCTCAGTTAAACCAACTGGGACGTCACAAAGTTCACGATCCACATCAGTTATTCCCGTGATGTTTGAGAAGAAATCAAAAATTTTGGATCAAGACTCCTGACATACAAATTATTAAAGAACTCAGTGCAGAATTCGGCTATTTTCTTGATGTCATCTGCAGCATTTCCATAAATCCTCACCCGCATAATGCAGTTGTTCCTGACTTGCTGACTTTCCAGCCTAAAGAAATAGGCTGAGTTCTGCTCACCTTGTTCAAGCCATTTTTGCCACAATGTAACAAAGGCTCCTTCTGCCTTATGTTTATATATAATCATACAATTTATTCTGTAAGTCACCTCCTACATTATTTTCTGTATCAGTAAGACGATTGACTGGTTTGCAGGTTAAAGCAGTAAATCTCATTTATAATTTTCTTTTCTTCATCTCTTCCGATTCGAGCCAAGTCACTACTAAACCTTCTGACAAATTTTGCTACATCATGTTATTATTGCAATACTTTTTTCTGTATTGGGTCTGTTCCAGTGTAAGTCAGTTAATTATTCTATATTTAAAATAGCTACTTTATTTCTCAAGATTGAACTGTTTAATATCCCGTTTGAAGATATTTTATATCCAGTAGATGATGACAAAGATTGCATGTTCTCCCCGTGTCGTCGTGGGGTGTCCTCCGGGTACTCCAGTTTGCCCCCACAGTCCAAAGACATGCTGAGGCTAATTAGAGTTGCTAAATTGCCCATGGGTGTGCATGTGTGAGTGAATGGTGTGTGAGTGTGCCCTGCGATGGGCTGGCCCCCCATCCTGGGTTGTTCCCTGCCTCGTGCCCATCACTTCTGGGATAGGCTCCGGACCCCCCGCGACCCAAGCGGTTTGGAAAATGGATGGATAGATGGATAGACGATGACAATATGGATATATGGATGTCAATGGCTCGGTGGTCAGAAAATGGTGAAGCTATAATGTTTGTTTAAATATTTCCTAATTCATTAGAAATAAGCCAAAAATCAGTCTGTGACTGATTTGAAAAGGTCCAACACATTTGGTTGGAAAATCTCTTGTTTAATCTCTTCCATCATTTTTTCTTTTTTCAGAGCCTGTCATCATGACTATGTATAGTTATTGCCGTCACTGGATGATAAATCCAGACAGTAGTAAATCTGCATATAGTTCACAGTACATGGTAAACAAAACAAGTCGGCTTGCAGCTCTAATCAAACAGTGTATGATAGAGTGCCATCTTGACTCCCTCCTCCTTCTACATTTAATGCCACAACCACATGCTCACAAGTGAGACTGGAAACGAAGGAACCGACCAAGATGGTTTTCTCGCACTGCCCCCCGGTGGACATGACCTTCAATCCTCCAGATAGATGTAAACTACGCACGCAAGTGTAGTCGTGTCGTGTGAAGTCATGGCCCTAAAGCACAGACTTAGGAGATGTTCAGTGTCACAGCCAGTTTGGGTAAGACTGCAGGTGCCGTCTTAGGACAATATTAAAGAATCTGAAAAAAGTACAGTCAGCGAATGCACAAAAAGGGCAAATGTGAGGGAAGGACTTCAGGGGGAACAAAGTGCATCAAAGCCCACAGCTACTCTCTCTCTCATCTGACTCCAGTTGTGTGTCACCTACACACTGGGTCAGACAATGTGTTTTATACATTAAACTGATCTTTACTGAATATCAAGCCTTTGGTTGGAAAATCTTTATTAATGACTGATTGTATTATCAGGATAAACCTTGATTTTTATGCGTTAAACTGAAATGGGGTCACATGAAAACTATGCAGCAGCCCTGATCAAACCAGCTACTCCTACCTGCCCTTTATCAGTGAGACTAGAGCACTTAGGGAAGGAGGTGGAGCAGCCGCCTTATTTAATGGGTTTGAATTATTTTTACAAGTCAGGCACTACTTTCTGTCAGAAGGGTAATTATGAATCTGAATGAACAGAAATTACATGTGGAGTTCCTCAAGGGTCCGTTATTGGCAGTGGGCAGTGGTGGCTTAATGGTTGTTGGATTGAATCCCCGACCAGCAAGGCACCGCTGAGGGACCCTAAGCAAAACACTGCTCTCAGGGTGCTGAATTAGCTGGCCCTTGCTATGTCACGATGTCACATATGGGTTAAAAGCAGAGGACACATTTCGGCGTTGTACACTGTGTGCTGTGGTGTGTCAACACTGATCACCAATTAGAATTATAATCCTCACTGAGCCTCTTTGTTCAACATCTACATGCTTCCATTTGCTCAGATTACGGAACACTATAAAATCTCTGGAACACTTAAGGCCATGTTGTTAGTAATTAAAAAAAAAATCACAACAAATAATAATCCATTGTTATGCATTATAATCATGGCTTTAAATATTTATCAAAAGGCATAACACATTATAGGCATGCTTATTATGCATAATGAATGATGTATGAAGCTCTCTTTAGTGCACTATAAATACCTTCATAATGCATTATAATGATCGGTATAAGCATTAAGGACGCTTTGTATTGCATTATGAAGGTATCTATAGTGCCTTATAGTTGAGTGTGTCATAAAGCATTCATAAAGCGTTATAATGGTGGATATAATGTGTTATGCTTTTTTTAAAATATTTATAACTGTGTTTATAATGCTTTATGAGTGCAGTATAATTAAGCAATAACATAATGTATAAGAAGATACTCCGGTATATCATGGCTGTGATTCGGTCAAAGGCACAAGGCTATAGGCCACCACAAAAAAAAAATAGTTCTCATAACATCAGTGCAAGTGGGAGGGGCCATCGTGTCCAAACCATCCGCATATCTGGATAATTCAGTCAATCACCAATATAGTTTTGTCTAATATTTCCGGTGCCAGCAGTAAAACAACTAGCCAGCTTATTATCGGAGTAACTTTGCATTGTAAATGAAAACCATGCCACAGGTCTGATAAATAAAATATTATGGCACTAGAGTGGCGAAGAGATCATGAGGCAGATTGCAAAGTTCAGTTATTGGCATCTTTAATAGTGCGACTGTTAAATGGACAGTTGGCAGCTTATAAAACTTATTCTGGAACAGAAAAGAATAAATCCAACAAAACGGAATACATATGTGTGATGCCCGGCCCGTCCGCTCCTCGTGTGTGCTACGCCCCCTGATTACCCACGTGTTCTTTCATGATTGTACCCAGCTGTGTCCGATTATTTTCAATCAGTCCTGTGTATTTCAGTCCGTGTCTTACCTGAGTCCTTTGTCTGTCATTGATGTTAGTTGGCGTTTCATGTCTCCTGCTCCCTGTTTATTTATTAAATCCCTGGTTTACCCCGACTTCCGCCTGTCCGCCTGCTTCCTGCCCGTTCGCCTCGCACGATCGCCGTTCCGTCCGGCTTTGAACGTGACAATATGAACCTTTACTGTCACTGTCACCTATGTTCATTTTCTAAACTGGTGGAAACACAGGCAGGTTCTGAAAAGGTATCAAGTGACAACCAGCCAGTATTGTGCATGAACGAGTTCAAAAGAACGCGTTCATTGAACACGTTCATATTTCAGTGAACTTTGAACTGAACGCAACTTATTAGTAAATCAAGAACTTGAACGTGAATTTTATGTGTGATGAACGGCGTAGACGTCGTTCACTGTTGGAATGCAATTAAACATCGGGATTTATTTTCACCTGATGAGTCGAGTGACAAGGTCGGCTCACACATTTAAACAGCATGTTGTGTTGTCACTCAAGCACTAGCGAAGGGCTCCTCCGCTCGAAAAATAAAATGCTCAGCCTGACTCTCGCTCAGTGCTTGTGTGCAGTGCATCTTGGGTAACGTAGTGTAAAGCCAAGGACAGTCGAATCTAATGTCTTTAGCTTCACACTACGTTTCCCATAATGCGCACACACACACTTCTCAAAGGGCACAGCCTTGGCAACGCATGAGCGCGAAGCGAACTGCTGCAGCAGTAACCATGGCAAGCGCAGAGGAGGAAAGCTCAACCACCAGTGGAGCTGGCACAGAAAACACGGATGATGCTGGCTGTAACTTTGACAATTTACGGGCATTTTACACACTGTTTCACAGAGACTCTGACGGTAAAAACCTAACCTTTCTGTGCAAGCTTTGTCCACCTGCGCTGAAAAAACAAGTTAGAACATCAATGACCTCATTTTCCAATTTGAAAAGACACGTTGAGTTGAAGCATTTGTCCAGCGTGAAAGCATATATGCAAGCCCTTCAAGGTCATAGAGGGAAGGGCAAAACCCCCAGCCAAAGTCCCCAAACGACTCAAGTCACACTGCCTGCTGCCTTCAGGGGTATAATCTCCCAGCAACAGGTAGACAGATTAATAATAGACTACATTGTTGGAGATTTACAGCCACTGAGTAAGGTTGAAAAACCCTCCTTCATAAAACTAGTAACTGGTTTGCAACCAGGCAGACATGTGCCCTCAAGAAGACAGGTGCAGGGACTAATGAATAAGGAATTCATTGAGGTTATCAGTAATTTAAAAGCTGAACTTGCTGAGCTTGACTTTGTATGCACAACAGCTGACTGCTGGTCAGCTGTCAACAAAGGATTCATGGGCATCACAATTCATTGGCTTGATAAAAATGATGTGTCACTCAGGAGATCAGCAGCCCTTGCATGTCGTCGTGTCAGAGGGTCACACACATATGATGTCCTGGCTAAAGTGCTGACGGATGTGTACAAGGAATTTAAAATTCAAAACAAAATTGTGTGCACAGTGACTGACAATGCTTCCAATTTCGTCAAAGCATTCAGCTGTTTTGGAGACAGTGTTGTTATTAGAGCAGCTGATGAGGTGACTGAAGGCAGTGACACAGGATCTACTGCTGAGAGCTCCGATGATGAGGACGATGGTCTTGAGCCTGCACTTCTGTCAGAGTTAGAGGATCCCTGCCTCCCACCTCATAGAAGGTGCATGGCCCATACTTTAAATCTTGTTGCCACAGATGCAAAGAATGTAACGGATAGGCTGTACAACAAATTAGCGAGGCCTGTATTTTCCAAGGCATCTGCTCTGTGGAATAGGGTGAAAAGGAGTGCGAAAGCCTCAGATTTTGTTGAGTAAAAGCTAAAGATTGGCTTTGTCACTCCGAACGACACACGTTGGAATTCTATGTTCCTCTCAATGCAGCGCCTGGCTCACATAGCCACCTTGACTCCCCAGACCAGCAATCTAACAGTGCCATTGGATGCCACTCCTGAGTATGACAGACTCCTTCTGCACACCATCTGTGATGAGTTTGGGCTTCGTTGATTCACTCCAGAGGAAATAGACTTCATCAACAAGTTTGTGAGTGTGATGGGTCCCTTGGCATGTGCTCTGAACATCCTTCAGGGGGAAAAAAACACATTCCTCGGCTACCTGGCTCCTACCATTGTGCAATTGAAAAATGATTTGGATGGTCTGTTGGATGAGAGTTCAAAGCCTACAGCTACACCAGGTCTGACGGCATGCCGCCCCCTCATCCAAACCTTTATTTTAACCCCCTGATGACCTAGAGGGGAAAAAGAGTGCTTCATCCTTTTTTAAGTTCAAGCAAAGCCCATCAGCTGTCAATAAGTCTGAGGTGGACATCTATCTGGACGCCCCAACCACTGACGAGTTTACTGAATACATGCTGCTGCCCAAACTGAAGAAGCTCTTCATCAAATATAACACAGCAATCCCATCAAGTGCTCCAGTGGAGAGACTCTTCAATACTGGTGGCCAGATATTTAGGCCCAGGAGAAACCGATTGGGAGATGCCAACTTTGAAAAGCAACTGCTGTTAAACGTGAACAAAAAACAGTTTGGACTGAAGCCGTAGGCATGGTCTGTGGAGTGTTCATTACTTACTACAACAATGGCTTCTGTATGTGAAAGTTTTTATTTTTAATAGTTCAGTGAGATGGTGCCACACACCTTCAAGAAGCGTGAGAGTTTTTTTTTTTTTTTTTTAATAAAACTAAAGAGATATTTTGCTGAATAATAAATATTCTGTTCTGTCTAGTTTTCATTTGAGATGGATATGATGCCGATATGTGTTTACAGTACTTTTCTTTTCCTTCCCTTGTCTAGTATTGGGGCAAGAGATAAATAAACCATGAATAAGAATCATATTTTGTGTCCTTTGTCTATACATGTCCATATATGCAAGAATGTAGGTAGGTTATAGATGTATGTTAAAACAAAATAAATTTTGATTTAGACTATATATTGCACCTAAAAATAAAATGAACTGAACTTTGAACTAGTTCAAAAATTTAAATTGTGAGCTATGAATGTGAACAGTTCACTTTGAGCATGTATGAACTGAACTTTGAACTAGATCATGAAAAGTGTGAACTTGCACAACACTGCTCCATTCTGAGAGCACAGTGATATCCACAAGCATCACAAACCAGCCAATCACAGGTTGGAGAATTTAGCCAACTGGTCCTGTGTGTATATTAAATGTTTAATGTACATGACAATAAAACGTCATGCTTTTTAAAGCCATTTAAGGCGTTGTTTGTCAATTAAACCATTTTTAATGCTATGTAAGACCAAATTGGTTTAATTACTTCTAATCCTAATAATGTCCCACGGAAACCCAGTCTTAGAGCTGTCCAGAAAAAAAATATTTTGATGATATTTCAAGGAAATTACTTTGTAACGGTGCTTAATAGGAGGTGTGATGTCCTGGAGGCAAACCTCAAGTGCTTCTGTTCTTTCTACAAGAAACAACAAACATTTCAGGTATGTAGCCATTTGAAACATTGTTCAAAATTAAGTTCAGTTCACTCCACACAAGCAATAGCTTCCATTATTTCCAGTCCACATTTAATATTTCAGAATTAGGTTAAATGACTGATATTTTAAACTGTATTTGTCAAACACTGCGCCCACTAACAGGTGAATAATATTGATTACCTGGTAATAGTGGCACCTGCTAGTAGGTGGGACCTATTAGGCAGCAAATAAGCAATGTGTAGGATATACTGGGATGCAGAAAAGTGGACAAGCCTAAAGATTTGAGTGACAAGGGCCAAGTTGTGATGGCTTGATGATTCGGTCACAGCATCTCCAAAACTGTAGGGAAATATGTGAACGGGTGACGGAGGCTCATTACATGTCAGATAGTACAGCAAACCTCCAGAGGTCTAGAGGAATCCACGCCCTGATGAGTCATGGCTATTTTGGCGGCAAAGGTGAGCCTGGGCCCCACCATGAACCTGCTGACCACTGCAGGACCATCTCACAAGAGCTGGGGGTTATGATCGAGCTCTCTAGCCATCACCAAATGGCCCATATCAAAGTCACTCCCATCCTTACACTTGCACATTGTTTCTGCTTCCAACACATCAGCTTCAAGGACAAAGCATCCACCTGCTGCCTAATATAACCCCCCCACAGTCAGAAGCCACTGTAACCAAATAATCAATGTTATTCGCTTCACATGTTATGGCTGATCAGTGTATAACCTCTGTATCTCAGTTACGTTTCAGACTGTTTTGCTACATTGTGCAGATTAATATACTCTGTTTATAATACATTTCAAAATTTCCCAAAATTCAGCACATTGTCAGTTTCACTGGCCAACACACTGATCATCGTAACATCATCAAGTTCTTTAGCCAAATTAGGTGTGCTGAGCAATGGGAAACCTGACACTGCAGTACAGTGAATCATGCAGCAGGACTGGGAAAATGTAAAAACACATTTTACCTCCAAGGGCCACTGTTCTCCCACCTTTTTTCATTAGTCTTACACGTCTGTAAACACATAAAACATGTTTGCACATATACTGTACTGATCCTGAGAGGATTAAGATGGCAAAAAAATCAGTTGGGCTGGTGATTGCACAATATTTTAGAAGCTAAATTATGAAACGTATGACTATATATATTACACAATGATAAGGTATAAATACAGAAAAGCTACATACCGTTGGAGTGAAGCTGAAGTCCTTCTCTCTTCTAGACAATGGAATCAGTAGAAATGAAGTTTTGCCACGACATGAGAAGCCAGGAAAGTGAAGCAGAACATGAACAGGAACATTATTCAGCCTTGGCTGACTAGGTCTGTATTCCGGACATTACATTCATGATTTAATTTGACTGCAGGGGGCTTGAATAATTTTAACTTGCTTGCAGGTTCCCTATGTACAGTATGTATTACCTTTCCTGACCTTCGGAGGTCCTCCCTCCTGTTTCGGAGCATTTTTAAGGCTTTTTTCAGAATTTCCTGCCCTTTGCCGACGAGGCTACAGGGCAACTCTGCTGTGACCTTGAAATTACATGAAATATTCTGTTAAAACACTTTATTTGGTGTTTTACCTTGTGAATTGAAATTTTAAGCCCTAATTGTTCTTTATGTGGTAAAAAGGTAAAATAGAAAAATTAAACTATTTGATTAGAAATATTGATTTTAAACAATTTTATGAGGTACAGCTTTTGCTTATGACAGGGTTCCAGTCAATTTCCGCTCCCTTGCAGGCAGTGGTCCACATTTTTGATGCACCCAGGGATGATCTTACAGCAGCCTGGTGGAGACGTGTAGAGAAAAGAAAGATATCAGTTTTGCACCAAAAACGTTAGAATAGAGAGGAGTGCAGGTGGACATAGAATGAGCAGAATGAATGGTAGCAGTATTTCTGATGTCATAACCACTTATTCTGCTGATTCTACTTCCACCTGTACTGTCTGTGTTCTAACAGCTCTGTCCACTTTAGTTTCTATTTCCAGGACTGTGTGATACTTACACTGAATCTCTTTTGTTCAGGTGTTGCCGCTGATTTCCCTGCTTATTTTTTAGGAAGTCTTCTGCTTCCACTCCAGACTGCTTGAAGGAAAGACCATGAAACTAAATATGATATATTCTGTAACCATGACCTGACAGCAGTATGTCTGTGAAACCACAAAAAACACAGAGCTTGCTAACAAACAGACAGTTTACTTGCCTTTAGTTTTAAAATGGAAATTAGGGATTTCCCCAGTCTGAAGTTTTTGGGGAACAAAAGGTAAACATCTTGCTCCCCAATGTCCACAAAATCATCCCCTGTCACACCTTGTTCTTCATGGTAAAACACAGAGAAAATAGATTAATCCACATGACTGTAACTATAAAACCCAAAATATTATGGCCACACAGAGGTTGAAAAAATAACAATGATTATGAATAAATTAATAATAAAACCCCATAATATAATTAAGGCACGCAGAGTGATCACATAGCAGGCATAGCAACAGTAAGTAAGGTGGATAAAGGGGCAACTGAGAAGACTGCATCAGCAAATTTAGCATATTTCCCATAAACACAACACTGATAGGAGTTATCAATTTAGCATTACCATATACAGTACAGTACTGTGCAAAAGTCTTAGGCAGTCCAAAGAAATGTTTAAAGCTGTTTATCTGGGTAGCAAGTGTACTTTGGCTTAGAACAAAAAAATACAATTTAACATTAGAATGTGTGCAAATTAAGAGTAACACAATAAAAACTAGTAATAATTTCTTCTGTTTTCTAAAAAGTTACTGATATCTAGTTGGATGGCTAGATGAACACAACTTCAGTTCCCAAACTTCTCCTCAGGGGCACCTCAGCCATTCCACGATTTTGTTAAATTTCACCAACAGCTCAATTAAATAATTAAATATATTGGTTTAAAAAGTCAGTGAGAGACTGACTAGCTGTATGAGGTGCCTGCCTTCTTTGCCTGCCTAAGACTTTTGCACAGTACTGTATATATATATACTGTAGCACACATGTCGCGTCACTCACGGTCACACACACAGATTAACCTCCCCTCAAACCACAGGCAATATGCCAGGACAAGCAGTGTAGTACAATCTTTTATTAAACACGCAAGAGCAAACCCAGTACTTAACACACGGGGGGGGGGGGAAACAGAATATCTAATACCACGAAGTGGGGGGGGGGGGGACATGCCCTACATACACACCTTTCCCACTGAATACACCCCCATGGAATTAGCACTTCAACCTCCCAAATTCCTGTGAAAATGTTACTGCGATTGAGTATGTACATGAGCGATTGACTACACACCAATACAATCCAAATCCAAAACACACATGGTAAATGTGCTTTTCTACTTTTATGAGAACTGAAAGCGCTTTACAATTCATGCCTCACATTCACCCATCCACACACCGGTGGCGGAGGCTGCCATGCAAGGCGCCAACCTGCACGCCGGGAGCAATTTGGGGTTCAGTGTCTTGCTCAAGGACACTTTGATGGGGTCACGAGAAACCAGGGCTCGAACCTGCAACTCTCTGGTTGCTAAACGACAGCACTACCTCCTGCGCCACCATCTTCCCCAAATGTAAGGAGAAGGAGGTTCCTCGGAGCTCCGAGATGTGTTTGGCTGTAATAAATCTGGAATATAGTTATATGACATAGTTTTTGATAACACCAGCATTTACTTTTTAGCCTTTTCAGCTTTTATTGAAAGACAAAACAAAATTAAAAAATGCAGAAGTTTGAATCACTGTGTGTTTATTTCAGTTATTTTATATTGGACTCAAGGATTGGTTTCATCATACAAATACAGCACAGATAATGTTTACTTGAAAATACTGAAAAGTAACTGATACCAGAATCAGGGGGTCAATAAGCTTTTAAGTAATAATGTGAATTGTGCTTGGGATAGAAGCTGCACTATTGTCTTGAAGAAAAGTATAGATTTTCAAAATATGCAAATTAATTGTAATAAAAGTATTAGTGACGTTCATTTTTAGATTACATTAATTACATAACTAATAATACATTGAGAAGAAATGGTTTGTCATTATGTGGTTGGAAAGACATGAAAGTGATGTGGAAAATCGCCTCTTACCACTGAAACACATGGGAATGCGTGGTGCTAATAATGGTACTGCAGCTAGCCAGTAGGGGGCGCTTGACATGCAGTGTTTTCACCTTTTACAGACGTAATGGTCTACGTGTTTTTTGAAGTCAGTGCTTTGATCACAGATTTGAAAGCAGTATGCATAATGCATCAGGGCTCACACTGAAATTCCCTATATTTGGATATATTATGTAACATGGTTCTGTAGGAATGTTGGTACCTTGGAAACACAAATATACAAATATACCTTATATGTGAATTTGGATATGGGTGTGGCTGCAACTGGAGAGGCTTGTAGTACATATTCTGCAAAAATTTCATAATGGTTGTTGCAAATATTATGCACAAACCATGACAGAGGCTTGAACGCAAACATGGGTTTTGTTGGGGAAGTATCAGTTCATGAAATACAATACTGAGGAAACTGCCGTTGTTTTAACTCTTATTTAATACTATTAAGCACAGACACGTCACAAAGAAAATAAACTATTATTTATAATAATTTATATAGCATGCAATGATTAAACATAAAAAACTATAGCATAGAAAAATTCAATGTTACTATCGGACAACATGGCTATGGAAATATAACAGAGAGCGGTGAGCTGGAGACCAGAGTCTTGACCCTGAGGAGTGAAATAAAATATTTAATTTCTCTGTTGCATCGCAAACCTGACAGATACACTACTTGTCAAAAAGAAAAGAACTTACTTCCTCACACATTTCTAAAAGGATGTTTTTGTCAAATCCCTCCAACTCACTGAAAAACAACAGATCAAATTCACATATTATGACATAAATAAAAATATAATACAGACATATAATATAGACAGTTCATGGTGCATTTTGTAATACTCAAGACACACCAAGGCCATGCAGAGTGCATACTGATAAAAGGGAGGGGAGGGGGGAATACTTCAATACATTCTCTGTATCACAAGTCCAACAATTCAAGGTGGTCTGTCTTACAATTGTCACGCGCGCTCGTCCGCCCCTCCCGTGTGCCACGCCCCCTCGTTAACCTCGTGTGGAACCCCGATGTCATTCGCTGTTTCCAGTTGTTTTCATTAGTCCTATGTATTTAACTCCGCTTCAAAATATGTTTCCCCAATCATGTCATTTAAGTCGCTACTTCTATTGCCCCGTGTTCCTAGCTGGTTTCCCCAATAAATCCTTTGTTTCCCGACTCTCCGTCTTCCTGCTCCTGCTTCCCCGATTCGTGACGTGACAACAATCAACATGAACACACCACAGTCCACAGAACCAATCTGATGAGGAACATCCTGCGAAATACAATATAGTATTAACGAAGACATTTGTTACAATTCTAATACAAATGTAACGACAGAAAATGCTGAAATCCACTTTACCATGTTTTTCAAGTATTTTCCAGTGTCCTGGGCTTATTCGGTTTGTCAGTTTGCTGCAAATAGAAATTTGGAATTGTCAGGGACACAATAAGTACAGCTTTTCATGTAAACGGGATTAAAACTCTATGTAGGAATAAATGGACAAACAGAAGACCTTTTGTCACATTTGTAAATCTTTCACTGTTGCGCCGCGTCTGGCTGTGAGTGTTACCCAGAGCGTATGACAGTCTCTGCCCCAACTGTCGGCAGGAATGAACTAAGAAATTTATGATTAAAAAAGACCTAACAATACGACTTAAATGTTATAGCATTTATTGTACAATATACTATACATATGATCAGGATCACATAACTGCATGGTACGCAAGTACGCATTCCCCGTACACGCGTGGCAATTCCTTGTTGTAGCAGCGCAAATGCGTATTTATTTTATGTGCATTCACGCTATGACAAGAAATTACCGTGCAATTCGAGACAAGTCTACACACGTATTCACATTTATAAAACGGTTTTATTACCTTGTAAATAGTCTTCAGGATTTGCAAACTGCCCAAACACTTTTGATGTAGCCAGTTTTAGGTTTTAAATGGATTAATAGAGATTCTCCATAAGATTTATTGCTGTGTGCGTTTGAGTCTGAAAGCCCGAGTCTCGCGCCAGATGCGTCAGAGTTGGCAACCTGCTTACAGCCGAATCGGACCTACGACCGGTCAGTCGGAGCCGAACGCGGCCGAAAGTCACCGACGAGCTGCAGAGGATCGCATCGTCTGTTATGGTACGAATAGGCGTCCGTGACAACAGCTTGGTTACTTTTGAATCACATGTACTTATGTTCTCAAACTTCTTACGATCATCTGAGAGACAGTTTGCATTTGGAAAACTCACAGCATTTTAAAAAATGGACAAGCAAGAAATTAAAGTTGTTAAGATTAAAATTAAAATTAAAATCAAAGTTAAAATAACACCTAAGGAAGGGGGAACTTTTTCCCCAAAAAATGAGGCACTGGAGAAGAACATCGGCGAGAGGGTGGACATGGTGAAGATCATTAAGAAGGATGACACGGACAAGCCCGGATCGACATGGAGGGTGTCTTACATACCGAAGGTAAAGCACTGGCTTAAGAGACCTTATTAGAACACTTTAATTCGAGCTTAAAATGTGTTATATCAATCATCTTTCCTTGTTTTAACAATCGGCTGTCCCAGACTGGAACCGAAGAAAGTTTCCGTGGCCAGAGGAGTCGTCCATGGAGCGCGAGGGACAGGCCACCCCCCCTGGAGGAAGCAGGAGCGACCAGGAAGAGGCCCCAGCTGAAGTTCCTCCATCGGACAGACAGCAACGGCTCCTGCGCCCTGCGAGCAGAGAGAGGCCAGGGGCAGCGTCAGCCATCGGTGGAGCAGCAACTCCAGACAAGAATACATGGACTTATGGGTTATGGCCAGGGACGGAGGAAGGACAGAGACATTGTTCCTGACGGACTTGTGGGTTATGGCCGGGGTAGGAAGGATAATAGAGATACTGTTTAAGTATTATTATAGATGTCAGATAGGATAGGAAAAGATAGGCTAAGTTAACATATGATAAGTTAAAATACAATAAGATAGACAATAAGTTAAAATATCATATGATAGGCTAAGTTAAAATAAGATAAGAGCTTTACAATAAAACATATACTTACTTTTCAAACTGTGTCTTTGTCATCTCTTCAGTGTCGTGTCTGTGGTTTGATAATTTTGCATCGTTAATTTATATCTGATACTCTCCTAAATATCAATAAGCAGAGACGGAGGAAAAGATACGGTTAAGTTAAAGGAAATGATAAAGTATCAAAATCACAGTATTACCTTATTTTGACGCAGAAAGAGTAATTTCAGTGTTACTGCCACCTATGAGTTAGTGGCCGCAAATGGTGTTAGAAGTGCCGGTAAATAACGCGGCGTAAGTTTAACTCCGGTGTGCTGAAAAACGGTAAGTGACAAAACTGGTAAGTAGCAGGTAAAGTGGTCATTTAACGTAATGCTAACGTGCATTACCAGTTAGTAAGTGTTTTACTATATCTTACACTACGTACTTACACGTACTTACACTACGAAATCAAACCCCTTAATTTTTAAAATTAAAATTACGTTAATTTTGTCCTTAATTATTGCTATATGTGAAATTAAGGGAAAAGGTGCAATGATTAAGGCCAATTAAGGGGTAAAACTACTGAATTTCCTCTTTACTTTTTCAAATTTGCCTCTTAAATTTACTCTCAAAAAATCCTTATTTCACCCCTTTTTTATAAATTAAGGGGCAATTGTTTCAAGGTCTGTAATTACATAACATTGCCCTTTAATTCTGATTAATTAAGGGGCAGTTTAAGAGTATTGCAAGGTTCCATTACTACTTAAAATTACTTACATCTGTCCTCAATTCTAATAAAGGGAGTTTAATATTATTATAGGGGTCCACAAACCATTAAAATTCTTTATTTCACCTATGAATTTTTATTATTTAAGTGATTATTTAAGACTGTTTTAAGTTCTTAAGCACTTAAAATATCCTTATATCGCCACTTAATTTTAATTGTGTGCTCAAATGTTTATGTAAAAATAAAGCATAATAAATCACAAACCAGTATGACAAACGTATTGTTTTATTATCATGCATGAATGAATTACAATGAGAAAAGCTTCCTTCCTTTTACCGGCCGCTTGCCCCCTTGGGCTTGGAAAGCCTTCGCTGGGCTATAAGTTCCGTCTTCATAGCCTCTTCCTCCTTTACGTTTGTTGCTTCCTTCCTTTTACCGGCCGCTTGTCCCCTTGGGCTTGGAAAGCCTTCGCTGGGCTATAAGCTCCGTCTTCATAGCCTCTTCCTCCTTTACATTTGTTGCTTCCTTCCTTTTACCGGCCGCTTGCCCCCTTGGGCTTGGAAAGCCTTCGCTGGGCTATAAGTTCCGTCTTCATAGCCTCTTCCTCCTTTACATTTGTTGCTTCCTTCTTCCACTGCTTTTCCCTCCTCATCTGTCTTCTCTCCTCTCTCTCTCTTTTCCTCTCCCTTCTTCTTTCCTATTTCCTCTTCTGCTCTTTGCTCCTGCTGCTTACTTGACCCATCTATGTATTTTTTCCTCCATTTCACTCTTTCTCCTGCCTATGATGGTAAAGAAGAAAAAAATATTAGGAGGATGGAGCTTCTTCAAACATGCAATTACTACAACTTGTACATCAAAATGTATTGACATTCGGATCAGTCAGTAAGATGTATGAGATAAAAAACAAACCAGCCAGTGAAAGAGTTTATATAGCCTTATTCTTGTTATTACAGGGTTTTTGAGGGTGTGTGCAAATCCATATTATGTTATATATATAAGGTATTTGCTAAAGATGGAATCGTGGCCATGTTAAAATGTGCTGATGTTTCTTTACATTAACCTGTGTCAGTAAATGCTGGGTGAGGACTTGGACTCACAGTGGTATAGAGGTATAAGCAAGGTGTGTCTTAATAACCCTCAGTTTTAATCCCACAGGTCCTTTTGAAATACAGTGTATATTATTAATAATCATGATGCTCTCATACAACAGGCACTGTGGACAGGTTAATGTGCCCTGCAGTAATTTAACATGTCTGGCTTTTAAATAGAACAGACTTTACTTCCCCTTCTGTGGTAATTATGAATCTGCGAATCTGTATATGAAGCTGAAGAATCAACACAAAACATTTGCAATTGTCACTAATTAACCCAGAAGCAAATTCCCCCTTAACACCGTATATTTTACACTGGGATATTTGTGACTCCATTCTGAGAGCACAGTGATATCCACAAGCATCACAAACCAGCCAATCACAGGTTGGAGAATTTAGCCAACTGGTCCTGTGTGTATATTAAATGTTTAATGTACATGACAATAAAGCGTCATGCTTTTTAAAGCCATTTAAGGCGTTGTTTGTCAATTAAACCATTTTTAATGCTATGTAAGACCAAATTGGTTTAATTACTTCTAATCCTAATAATGTCCCACGGAAACCCAGTCTTAGAGCTGTCCAGAAAAAAAATATTTTGATGATATTTCAAGGAAATTACTTACTTTGTAAAGGTGCTTAATAGGAGGTGTGATGTCCTGGAGGCAAACCTCAAGTGCTTCTGTTCTTTCTACAAGAAACCACAAACATTTCAGGTATGTAGCAATTTGAAACATTGTTCAAAATTAAGTTCAGTTCACTCCACACAAGCAATAGCTTCCATTATTTCCATTCCACATTTAATATTTCGGAATTAGGTTAAATGACTGATATTTTAAACTGTATTTGTCAAACACTGCGCCCACTAACAGGTGAATAATATTGATTACCTGGTAATAGTGGCACCTGCTAGTAGGTGGGACCTATTAGGCAGCAAATAAGCAATGTGTAGGATATACTGGGATGCAGAAAAGTGGACAAGCCTAAAGATTTGAGTGACAAGGGCCAAGTTGTGATGGCTTGATGATTCGGTCACAGCATCTCCAAAACTGTAGGGAAATATGTGAACGGGTGACGGAGGCTCATTACATGTCAGATAGTACAGCAAACCTTCAGAGGTCTAGAGGAATCCACGCCCTGATGAGTCATGGCTATTTTGGCGGCAAAGGTGAGCCTGGGCCCCACCATGAACCTGCTGACCACTGCAGGACCATCTCACAAGAGCTGGGGGTTATGATCCAGCTCTCTAGCCATCACCAAATGGCCCATATCAAAGTCACTCCCATCCTTACACTTGCACATTGTTTCTGCTTCCAACACATCAGCTTCAAGGACAAAGCATCCACCTGCTGCCTAATATAACCCCCCCACAGTCAGAAGCCACTGTAACCAAATAATCAATGTTATTCGCTTCACATGTTATGGCTGATCAGTGTATAACCTCTGTATCTCAGTTACGTTTCAGACTGTTTTGCTACATTGTGCAGATTAATATACTGTGTTTATAATACATTTCAAAATTTCCCAAAATTCAGCACATTGTCAGTTTCACTGGCCAACACACTGATAATCGTAACATCATCAAGTTCTTTAGCCAAATTATGTGTGCTGAGCAATGGGAAACCTGACACTGCAGTACAGTGAATCATGCAGCAGCACTGGGAAAATGTAAAAACACATTTTACCTCCAAGGGCCACTGTTCTCCAACCTTTTTTCAGCAGTCTTACATGTCTGTAAAGACATAAAATATGTTTGCACATATACTGTACTGATCCTGGGAGGATTAAGATGGCAAAAATATCAATTGGGCTGGTGATTGCACAATATTTTACAAGCTAAATTATGAAACGTATTACTATATATATTACACAATGATAAGGTATAAATACAGATAAGCTACATACCGTTGGAGTGAAGCTGAAGTCCTTCTCTCTTCTAGACAATCCGAATCCGAATTTCCCAGAGGAATCTACCCGAGGGATTAATAAAGTTTTCTATCTATCTATCTAGACAATGGAATCAGTAGAAATGAAGTTTTGCCACGACATGAGAAGTCAGGAAAGTGAAGCAGAACAAGAACAGGAACATTATTCAGCCTTGGCTGACTAGGTCTGTATTCCGGACATTACATTCATGATTTAATTTGATTGCAAGGCCCTTGAATAATTTTAACTTTCTTGCAGGTTCCCTATGTACAGTATGTATTACCTTTCCTGACCTTCGGAGGTCCTCCCTCCTGTTTCGGAGCATTTTTAAGGCTTTTTTCAGAATTTCCTGCTCTTTGCCGACGAGGCTGCAGGGCAACTCTGCTGTGACCTTGAAATTACATGAAATATTCTGTTAAAACACTTTATTTGGTGATTGAAAATTTAAGCCCTCATTGGGCTTTATGTGGTAAAAAAGTAAAATAGAGAAATTAAACTATTTGATTAGAAATATTGATTTTAAACAGTTTTATGAGGTACAGACTTTGCTTATGACAGGGTTCCAGTCAATTTCCGCTCCCTTGCAGGCAGTGGTCCACATTTTTGATGCACCCAGGGATGATCTTACAACAGCCTGGTGGAGACGTGTAGAAAAAAGAAAGATATCAGTTTTGCACCAAAAACGTTAGAATAGACAGGAGTGCAGGTGGACATAGAATGAGCAGAATGAATGGTAGCAGTATTTCTGATGTGATAACCACTTATTCTGCTGATTCTACTTCCACCTGCACTGTCTGTGTTCTAACAGCTCTGTCCACTTTAGTTTCTATTTCCAGGACTGTGTGATACTTACACTGAATCTCTTTTGTTCAGGTGTTGCCGCTGATTTCCCTGCTTATTTTTTAGGAAGTCTTCTGCTTCCACTCCAGACTGCTTGAAGGAAAGACCATGAAACTAAATATGATATATTCTGTAACCATGACCTGACAGCAGTATGTCTGTGAAACCACAAAAAACACAGAGCTTGCTATCAAACAGACAGTTTACTTGCCTTTAGTTTTAAAATGGAAATTAGGGATTTCCTCAGTCTGAAGTTTTTGGGGAACAAAAGGTAAACATCTTGCTCCCCAATGTCCACAAAATCATCCCCTGTCACACCTTGTTCTTCATAAGAACATAAGAACATAAGAACTATACAAACGAGAGGAGGCCATTCGGCCCATCAAGCTCGCTTGGGGAGAACTAAACTAATAGCTCAGAGTCGTTAAAATCTTATCTAGCTCTGATTTAAAGGAACCCAAGGATTCAGCTTGCACTACATTATCAGGAAGGCTATTCCATACTCTGACTACACGCTGCGTAAAGAAGTGCTTCCTTAAATCCAGCTTGAAATGTTCTCCCGCTAATTTCCACCTATGGCCACGAGTTCGTGTATTTAAACTAATGCTGAAGTAACTATTTGGTTGAACAGCATCCAAACCTGTTAGAATCTTATATACCTGGATCATGTCCCCCCTCAATCTCCTTTGCTTGAGACTGAACAGATTTAGCTCAAGTAACCGTTCCTCGTATGACATTCCTCTAAGACCAGGAATCATTTTTGTGGCCCTACGCTGCACCTTTTCTAAGGCCACAATGTCCTTTTTAAGATATAGTGACCAAACCTGCACACAATATTCTAGGTGAGGTCTCACCAAGGAATTGTATAATCTTAGCATTACCTCCCTTGACTTAAACTCCACACACCTGGAGATATACCCCAACATCCTATTGGCCTTTTTTATTGCTTCCCCACACTGGCGAGAATGGGACATGGAAGCATCAACAAACACACCAAGGTCTTTCTCATGATCAGCTACCTTTATTTCAGTGACACCCATGAAATACCTGTACTTTATATTTCTGCTCCCTAGATGGAGTACCTTACATTTATCGACGTTAAATTTCATCTGCCAGGTATCGGCCCAGTCACTAATTAAATCAAGATCCCGCTGTAGCTGCTGAGCCACTAATTCAGTATCTGCTACACCACCCACCTTGGTGTCATCTGCAAATTTCACCAGTTTACTGTATATATTGGTATCCATATCATTTATGTAAATTAGGAACAATAGTGGTCCTAAAATCGAACCCTGCGGTACCCCACTATGAACGCAAGCCCACTGTGACATTGTGCCTCTTATAACTACTCGCTGTTTCCTATCTGTTAACCAGTTATCAATCCAGGTCGCTACGGTACCTAAAATACCAGTCGCTTTGAGTTTAAGTAGGAGCCTCTTGTGGGGGACAACATCAAAAGCCTTTTGGAAATCTAAGTAGATGACATCATAGGCCTTCTTATCATCAACTTCCTGAGTAGCTTCCTCAAAAAACTCCAACAGATTTGTTAAACAGGATCTACCTCTTCTAAATCCATGCTGGCTATCCCGCAAAATGTTATTGGAGTCCAGGTAATCTATCATTTTCTCTTTGATTATAGCCTCCATAACTTTACCAGTTATACAAGTTAGACTGATTGGCCTATAGTTAGACAAATTACTTCTATCCCCTTTTTTGAAAATAGGCGTTATGAAGGCGTGCTTCCAATCCGAAGGTACCACACCTTCAGATAAGGATTTTTGAAACAGTAAAGTTAAGGGTCGGCAAATAATATCCCTCATCTCTTTTAACACTATAGGTAAGATGCCATCAGGGCCCTGTGATTTATTTATTTTGAGCTTAGCTAGGCTTTGCAAAACATCTGCTTCAGTTATATATATATTAGCTATAGACAATGCTGGATAGGTAATAACTGGTAAATTACTAAGGTCCTCAACAGTGAATACCCGTGCAAAACTATCATTGAACTCATTTGCTATATCAATGTCGTTTACTATTATAAGACCCTTACTATCCTGCAGATTAGTAATTTCAGGTTTTAGAGCTCTTTTAGAGTTAAAATACTGGAAGAAACTTTTAACGTCATCCTTAGCTTCCAATGCAACCATCCTTTCGACATTTCTTTTAGCTCGTCTAATATCATTTTTTAACTCAGCCTGTAGACTTAGATATTCCTGCTTAATTCTGTCATCATCAGTTATTTTCCATTGCTGGAACAAAGCCCTTTTCCTCCTTACTTTATGCTTTATTTCCCTAGTAAACCACCTAGGTTGCAATTTCCTAGATTTATTCTTGCTGGAAACAGGTATGAAGTCCTCTTGCACTTGCAATAATGTGCTTTTAAAAAATTCCCAGGCCTCTTCAACAGTTTTGTTATTTAACTGCATCCAGTTCACAGTTTCTAGTTTTAGTCTCATACACTTAAAGTCAGCCTTCCTAACATTATATATTTTTGATTTGGACTTAGCTCTTCGAACACTAAACTTAACCTCAAATTTGACCATGTTATGATCGCTACTGTCAAGTGGTTCTAAAACGTCTAATTTACCAATCCTGTCCTGGTTATTAGAGAGAACAAGATCAAGAATGGCATCTCCCCTGGTAGGGGTGTTAACAAACTGAGTAAAAAAACAATCCTGTACTAATTCCACCATCTCCAGTTCATTTTCTGAAGAGCCAGTGACAATGTCCCACTGCATTCCTGGTAGATTAAAATCACCCATAACTACCACATCATTTTTATTGCTCATAGTCCTAATCTCACTGTATAACAATCTGCTTTCCTCAGCAGCTATATTAGGTTTTCTGTAACAAACACCGACAATTAGGCTATTTGAGTTTTTAGCATCTAATTTTACCCATATTGCTTCCGTAGTTTTATTTATATCAGTAAGTTCCCTTGCCTGCAAGTTTTCCTTTACATATACTGCAACACCACCTCCCTTTTTTCCTATACGATCCTTACGGAACAACGTGTAACCATCCATATTATATTCTTGTCCATCCTTTTCACTCAACCACGTTTCAGTTATTCCTATAATATCATAAGAGTCCGATGAGATAAAAGCCTCTAAATCATGAATTTTATTCCTAATACTTCTGGCGTTTAAATACAGACAACAAAGGGTAGGCCTATTACGGTGCCCACTTACAAAATGATTATTTGGGGCTTTCCGTTTCCCCCCACTGACATAGTTAACTAACCTCCCTGCCCCCCCAGTCCCTAGTTTAAACATTCCTCAACGACTCTACACATACGCCTCCCCAATACACTGGTTCCCCTCTGGTTCAGGTGCAACCCATCCGGCTTGAACAGGTCCCACCTGTTCCAGAAGGTCCTCCAATGCCCCATAAACCTAAACCTCTCTTTCCTACACCATCCTTTTAGCCACGCATTTAATTTCCTTATCTCAGCTAACTTAGCCTGACTTGCACGTGGCACGGGGAGTATTTCAGAGAATACCACCGTGGACGTTCTGCTTCTAAGCTTATTGGCGACTTCTATAAATTTATCCTGCAGAACAGCCCTTCTACCCTTGCCTATGTCGTTGGTGCCAACATGCACCACGACAACTGGATCCACCCCAGCTGGGGCCAAAAGCTTATCCACACGATCTGGAAGGTCTCCTACCTGGGCACCAGGCAGGCAAGACACCGTACGGGACCCTCTATCACGCGTGCACACATAACTGTCTACTCCCCTAATAATGGAATCCCCCACTACCACAACCTCCCTCTTCCTGGGGGGAGGGGGCTCCTCAGTGCCCAAGGGCCCACCTGCCTCCCCAGTCCGTTCCGGCTCTAAAGCTGGAAGAACCTGAAACCTGTTCGACACAGTCACCTCAGGTGATGCCGCCTCTGCAACGTGTGTACGCCCTTTCCTGCGTCTACGACCTACGGTCACCCAGCTCTCTCGACCTCTCTGCTCTTCATTCTCCCCCCTCCCGGCTAGTGGCGTACACACCTTCTCCCTAAAAGGCGTATTAACTTGCTCCTCTAACTCACTGTTGCATTGGATGAGAGCCGGTTGCTCCTCAAGGTCGCGAACCTTGACCATGAGCGAGTCCACTAGCTTACATCGCTCGCAGATGAAGTCCGACTGGACACTAACGTCCAGAAGGGCAAACATGTTGCAAACGCAACACTGAGCCGGCCCCATAATTAACTAACTCACTATGACCCCGTACTCCCAGCCCAGTAAATTTATATAGCGTATTTAACTTTAAAGATTAATTAGCGTACCGTTAAATGCAATAAAGTGCCGAGTACACTAAAATAAGTTACTTGGGTTGAAACGGAACTTAATTATTATTTTTATTTAAAATTTTAAATCCGATAAATTTACTACTACTTACCAAAAGAACTTCTGCCTGAACCAAGTATGAACTAAAAACAAAACGAAATCGAAGTTGCTCTTGGGAGGTCGAAAAACCACAAAAACCTTGCAGAATTAATCAGGATAAAACATATAAAACGATAAACAATAAAAACTATACGATTAGGAAGCAATCAGTCCCGTGTACATGATCAGCCAGAAAATACTTGCATTCATCTAAACTTTTATAAACTTTAAACTGCCTTTGCTTGCTGGCCTGTGGGCTGATGGACAAACTTGAATGCCTTACAGGATAAGATAGGATGCACATTCTTTATTGTCCATTAAATCCCTCTATCAAGTGTCAATAGGCTCCAAACAACCAAATGTAATTAAAGAAAATTTAAAAAAAGGGGAAAAAATTCAGAAATAACCCAAAATAAAAAAATAATAAATAAATAAAGACTAACCAAAGTAACTTAACTGTCCCCCTCAGTTATCAGTCATCAGTCAGTCATCACCCTGACTAAACTGTATAATGAGCAGATGGGACTGTCAGTACATGGTTAGATCGTGTTTAATACAACAACTGGAATACTGCATAAAAGGCACAAAAGCACTGTGGGGAATAGAGCATTATGGGAACAGTAGTCCTATTATTACACCTCCTTCTTTTAGCTTAAGTCAAATGTGCTGTGTACCTTTTGACATTAATTTCTATTTCTGCTATCAACAACCTCCTTCTCACTCTCTCTCTCTCTCTTCTACTGAACTTCCCTCTTTGTTCACAAGTCCATTCTGTCAGGTGGTTTTCCAGTCAACTTGACCTAGTAACAGTCCCTGTAGGCCAAAGATGACCTTTATCAGTCTCTACTACATATGGTCTAGGAGTATCTGCAGGTCTGACGACTCCCAGCAGTCCCTTCTGTGCTAATCCAAACTGTCTGACCAGATGTCAGTTCTGCGAGAGGTCTGGAGCGGAGTCTGCGGTTGTAGTGTTTTACCTGCTGACGCCTTCTCTCCTCATCCTGCTTGCGAAAAACTTGCAGATCTGGCCATTTAGGACCCAGCTGTCCACCATCTGGCTAATCTGTGCTGTGATACCGGGCCACCATACTGACAGTGTAGCTCTGGCTCGGCATTTTGTAATTCCCTGATAGCCTTCATGCAGACGCTGAAGAACATCCGCTCTCAAGGGGGGAGGTATCACAAGTCCTTCTCCCTTCATGAGAAGGTCGTGAGCAAGGTGAAAATCCATTCTGCGCTGCCAGTATGGTTTAATGTCTGGATCTAACTTACATCTCTCTGGCCATTCTGTGAAACAGTGGTTTGTCACTTGTCTGCATACGTCGTCTTCTTTCTGCGCTGTCTTTATCTCCTCCAGCCTTTTGTCTCCACGTCATTCTCTAGCTGAAGATGCCGTTCAATCAAAATGAATATTTTACTCACTTATCTTTTGGTCTTTTATGATTCCATGTGTACCACCTCCAAATTATTTTGAAGATTTGAATTTCATTGTATCCAAATTAATTTGGAACGGCAGACAACCCAGGAAACGCTTCTCAGTTTTACAGCGCACCAAATCAGACGGTGGCCTCGCCCTCCCTGATTTTAAGCTCTAGCATTGGGCATTTCAAATTAGGGCTATGCGCACTTGGACAGACGCAGGCAGTGTAGTGTCGTGGAGAGGTATTGAATCGGCTATAGTGCATCCCTACGGACTCCAGGACTTACCTTTCCCAGGGGTAGGTCTTCGTAAATCACGACACAAACTTGGTTGTATCTTTTCATCCACCTTAGCTGCATGGTACAACGCCGAAAATAGGTCAACAATCTCCTTTATGGAACAATTTCCACTTTCTGTCAGACTATAAAGCTTTTGTTTGTCCCCCCTGGTCATCCAAGGGGGTTTTCACATTTTCTAATACGTTTGATGCGAATGTTGTGCGCACATTCCAGGACATTCAAAAATAATACAGTCTGCCTGGCTTCTCATTTTTCTTCGACCTCAGGCTACGATCCACAATGAAGGCCTATGCTGTGCCATGGAATTCTGTCTTAGATGATCACCCAATGTTTAGCTGGATCGATCCTGTCGAGGCATCTAAAGGCACAGTCACAAACATTTACAACAATTTACTCCTTAACGTTCATAAGCCTTTGAAGATTCTGTCAAAATGGGATTTAGAACTTTCTAGGTTTGGATTCCACCCGGTTTGGGAAACAGTGCGGTCGAATCTTTGCCTTACTTCCAAAAACCTTAGTCATGTACGTATTCACTTTAAAACTATCCATCGTTTCTATTGTAACCCTACAAACGGTATCTCATCAAACCTGCTCCCCATCCATACTGCAGCATTTGCAACACTGACACTACCAGTACGTTTCTACATGTTCTGGGACTGTCCAGTGACCCAGCATTTATGGAAGCTTGTCACTCGTGTGTAATGTGATCTTACTGGACTATACTTTGACATGGAGCCTTGCTTACTATTGCTTAATGATGACATGATGTACCAGTTCTCATTACGTGATAAAAAACTGTTAAAGGCAGGCTTTACAGCTGCTAAGAAAACCACACAACAGCGATGGATACACCCTGATACAAACCTGAAGCAATTCTGGATTGTCTCATTCCATTACATTGTCTATTTAGAGTATACCACTGCAAAGATTAACAAGGCAAAGCAATCACTGTAAATACCTGGAGGAATATGGCTGCTGCTCTTAAAGAGCTTCTTTGAATGGTCTAGTTTATATGAGTTTGCTGCCAACATGTCAAGTGTGAAAAGTTGTTCTGTGTTTCCTTTTCTTTTTTTCTTTTCTTTTTTCTCCTTTCTCTTGCTGCTTTTTTTGTCATTTATTCTTGTGGTATCTCTGTCCTGTATGTGTCTTCTGATAAATTGACGGAATGACAATAAAATTATAATCACAAAAAAAACAGCCTCAACTACAACATTATACATTTTTGCTGTACACAGTATCTTGTCACGGTTGATCAAAACATGATTCACCCCTGTACTCCCATAAAGTGTCCTGTAGGGCCTGGATTAGGTCCACAGCTCTAGCTAGATCAAGGGAAGGTGCTTGAAGCATGTCTGACAGATATTTGGCTTCCCCAAGAATCTTCCTAAGAACTGCTAGAATTCCAATAAAGGTAAGGTCTACTTGTGAAAGCAGGCCCCGTGCATCCACTGTTCTCTCCGCACTGCTCTCTCCATCTATCTCATGTAGTACACGCAATGCAGCTGGCAGTCTGTCCATGAGATTTTTACATGCATAGTACCTGCATGCCCATCTGGTATCACTGACTTTCTGTAGCTCTCTTGGTGCATCCTGATACATGTCTTGTTGAACTGACAACCATTTCTGGTGAACATAAGACCCTGACATGTACCAATGAAAAAAAACATGAGTTCCATGTGCGATCTTTTCAGGTATCGTGATTTTGTTGAATTGATAGATTAATTGTTGTGGCCAGCGTGCGTATATAAGATCCGGTTGTAGTTGCGTGTGGGACCACCCTGTAACCGGTGACGTGACTCTCCATGTGCCAGTATCTCCTTTTTGGGTCACCCCGTTCAACAGCAGGGACATATTTAATCTCCTCCTTAGCTTCCGCTTCTAAATGGTCAAAAAGAAAAAATGCTTGATCAGCAGACGACAGAAGCCGGGCCCGCATACAAACTCGCACCTCTTCCTCCCACTCCTCAAAGCTCACACCAGACCTGCCCCCAAACATTGGACACTTCCGGTCTCTAGAAATAAAAGTAAAACGTTCAGTATAGACACGAGGCTCGACCGAAACAGGTGGAGGTGCAGGGGAGGATTGGGTGGCAGTAGAGGGACCTGGAACTTCTGCTCGTTCCTGGTGCAAACGATCATTATCAGGCTGGAGCTGCCCCAACAAATTCCTGAGCTGCTGCACTTCGTCGTCCATAATGACAATAGGACAATAAAACTAGACGGCACAAACGAAGCCCGGCAAACAAAATTTACTCAAGATAGTAGCGGCTCCTGGGAAACTAATGCTGCTGTTTTGCTTTGCCTTTCCAGTATGACAAATTAAACACCAAAAAATAAAAAACCAAAAAAAAATCTCACCTAACCTCCTCAGGGAGCGATCAGGGAGTCACATCTGCACCATGTACTGGTGAAATCCTGCCGACTACGCCCACTCCGATATAAAAGCACACAAATTCATAATCACCGCCTGGGGGACGTGAAGACCATGAACACTGCCTTTATTATTCTGCGTTCAGTTAACACTCCAAAGGAAAAACCAAACAGCAAAGCAATTACTTTAAAAATTACCCACAAATGGTACAAATCAGATCATGTTAGAATAACACTCCAATCACACAAAGAAACCCAAACCCGGCAGCTATTACCTTGGGGTGGGGGGGGGGACACTGTCAGAAGGTACTCCACAGGGTCACCACATCACATGGCGTAGATACACACACCAGGGGGGTGGGCTAAGAAGGCAGAGCGACCACGACCACGACCTAACCCCCCCCCCAAACCAGATCCTCACCACCCAACACCAAGCCTCCCCAACGGCGCCCCACGGTTTACGTACAACAAACTAAACAAAACACATAAATACTTAATACTAATTAAACAGGAAACCCGAAAACAAAATAAACGAAACAAAAGCAGAAAACAGCAGCAATTGTAGTGGCTCAGTATCCCACCGGCTGCCTGGCTCACGCCGGTCCGGGACACTCCACCAAATCGCCATCCACTGACTGATTACAAGCGCTATTAAAAGGGAACCTTAAAACGGGAACAACTGCAAGTGGCTAGGTTACCAAGCCCTCACAAACTGCAGTGATGGAGATGCCCACAACTAGGCTAATTTAGTGAGGAACCTCCCTCAAAGGTACAATGGCGAACACCCGCCTGCTTCAGATCACAAGCCCATGTTCTGAATCACTATTCTACCAACACACAGGTAGAAGATGAAGAACTCTCCTCAAAGTAGTGCTGTCAGTTGGACCTTGTAACATGAATAATCGTAGTGGAGAGTTACAATTATTATTTTAATTTGAAGACGTGAGATTTTTATTGGGGGAGGGTCCCACCTTCAGAAACAGCCAGTGAGACTCGTTTACCTCAAACCTTCTGACCATGTGAGTCTCATTAATGAAACCGTATCTTAAGCCCAGCCGGAGCCCACCTCCCCAAGGGTACACTCTACTTTCCCAGAAAATGCCAAGATGGATTCAAATTCAACTCCCAAACCTACTGTCAGTTTTTAGAAGACACTTTCTTCAAGCAGCGGTACAGGATAAAGTCAGCATCTTTCAGGAGGACCATGATTTTTATGCAGGACAATGCTCCATCGCATGCATTGAAGTACTCCACTGCATGGCTAGCCAGTAAAGGCCTTAAGGATGACAGAATAATGACATAATCACCTGACATAATCCCTATTGAGAACTTGTGGGCCCTGCTTATATGGGAGATTTACAGTGAAGGAAAGCAGTACAGCTCTCTGAACAGTGTCTGGGAGGCTGCACAAAAAGTTAATCGTCAACAGAACAAGAAAATACCAGATTCCATGAATGGAGGACTTATTGCTGTTCAGCAGCCGGACTGCTTGGGGGAAGAAGCTATTGCAGTCGTGCAGACCTGCTCCTGATGCTGCAGAATCTTCTTCCGGATGGAAGAGGGGTAGTAGACAGTTGGTGGGTTGGATGGTACCGGTCAGTCACAATGCTGGTGGCCTTACGGATGCAGTGGGAAGTGTAAGTGTCCTGCAGGCTGGGGAGAGAGCTGCCAATGATGCACTCAGCGGTCTGCACAGTCTTCTGAAGGGTCCGGACCGCTGAGCGCGTCATCAGAAGCTCTCCAGCCTGCAGGACACTCGCACTTCCCACTACATCCGTAAGGAGGTGGCTATATTGCTCACTAATTGATATTTCATGTCAGAATTGTTTATTTGGAAATTATGTGATGTTTGTTTATTAATCGCACTTTGAAAGATGATAATGAACAAGGGAGATGGGAAAATGTAGGTGTTCCATTTAGTTGCATAATAATTGTGCACACTAATAGTTGTGTAATAATTGTGCACACTAATAGTTGTGTAATAATTCTGCACACTAATAGTTGTGTAATAATTCTGCACACTAATAGTTGTGTAATAATTCTGCACACTAATAGTTGTGTAATAATTGTGCACAGACATGTATTCCCCTGATAATGTTCACACTCACATTTCTGGGAACATTGGGAGCAGCGTGTGGCTCTGTGGGCTGAGCCTGTGTGCTTGTAATCAGAAGGTCGCAGGTTCAAACCCAGCCTCAGCCTGTGGGTCCTTGAACAAGGCCCTTAACCCCCAGCTCCCTGGGTGCCGCTACAGGTGGCAGCCCTTCGCAGACAACTTCCTCTATGGAAAAAAAAGAGCAAGTTGTGGGAGGCGTAAAGACAATTTCCCTACAGGGACAATAAAAGTGTTGATTATTATTATTATTTCCCTTGCATAACATTCAGGCTTCAGGTTCATTAACATTTTGGACTGACTGATGACACTATATTTGTTTATTATTAAAATTAATCCCAAAAACACAACTCGCCTAATAATTGTGAACACAGTGTATTACATTGTGGGAACCAAATGTCCCCCACGATGAGATAAAAACCTTTTGCCATGTAAGGATATTTTTCACTCCCCACACCCCACAAACATAACCTCAATTTCATAAAAAAATCTGTGAATAGAATCACAAAACTGGAAATACCTAAAATCTTGTATTTTGTTTGCTTACTTATGGTTAAGGTTGGGGCTGGGTAGACTGTCATTGTTGAGATTAGAGTTTTCACCATAGAAACAAATGGAGAGTCCCCACAAAGATATAATTACAAACCTATGTGTGTGTGCGCGTGTGCGTGCGTGTTTGTGTGCGCATGTGCGTCTGTGTGTGTGTGCGCATTAGCGTGCATGTGTGCGCCTCTGTGTGTGTGCGTCTGTGTGTGTGTGTGTCTGTGTGTGTGCGTCTGTGTATACCTGGCTACAGAAGATGGATGGATGGACAGATGGAATTTGCAACCTTACTAAAGAGTAGCAGAAGCACTTCTGACACTTGAACCCTGATGATAAGTACAATTATTTATGTAAAAGTGCATCAGTTTTGTACTTAGTGGCATTTGCCAAACATGCTTGTAAAGGTGAATTCTGCCAGAGGTCAGTGCTGTGGGTTGGCGTTTGGCTCAGTGGCTTATATCACTATGCTCCTGTGACTAAGGCCCTTAACCCCAAACGCACCGGTGACTGCCTGCGTCTGCCTTCTCAAAGAAACAATTTTAAATTGTTTGACTGTGGAATTTGAGCTTCGTGGGTCCAAACCTGCTTAGTCACACCGCCTTAAGTTTGCTGCTCAACTCGCCGCTTTCTCAATTGTAAGTCGCTTTGCAAAAAAATATCTCCAAAATAAAAGTAAATGCTCTTTTTTGCAGGAGAAAAAATGATCAACATGTGTTTCAAACGGTACAAAAGTGGGTCTGACCTTCATGCAGTTTCAACAAAACGTGGGTGGGGACAAGGGACGTCGCGATATAATGTGATCATACGATTACGTTTGCAGCAAAATAAAAGGACAGCGATAATGGTTCCCAGCAGCACAAACCAAAGACAATTGGATGAAAGCAGAGTGGAATATGGGAGTATGGTAGACGATCCTTTCATAGCATCCAGATTTCTTAATGTTTGCTAGGCTGAGTTTGTTTATATGGCGAGGAGCCCAGCACCAAGTTACACAAGAAAATAAGCTGGAGGAAAGCAGCAGGCAAAAGCCTGACCCAGACGCAGCCCCGGTGCACGCCGGTTGGCGGCTGGGGAAACTTGCCGCGTATCGCCCCTACGGCGGCTGTTTCAGCTCACGGTAGGAAGCCGCCATCTAGTGGTGCGCTTTGGGAATTGCATGCAGCGATAAAGTTCCTCGAAATTATTACAGTATCATGGACCTAAAGACTCATTGAGGTTTCACTCAAAACACAATATTGTGCAGTTTGGGGATTTGCGTTGGTGTTTTTGTGCTCATCATCACAGGTCCTGAGGGCCCATACATGCTGGTGCTGAGCTCTGTTACTGATATTCTTAAGTATTATTTTTAATAATTGTTGCACTTGGACTCGATCTTTTATACAATGTTTTGTCGCTTTTAATCTTTCCAAGCACTTTGCATACCGGGGCGACGCCCAGCACCGTACAGTGTCAATCTGCTTCCTCATTTGTATGTCGTTTTGATAAAAGCTTCTGATAAATAAGTAAAATGTAAGTCAGTATAAATGTATATACAACAGTAACTATGGTAGATTTCTCGCTGGTAGGTCTCTCTGACCTTACTGCACTGGGAGAAAAGCCCAGTGTAACATGGGCTAAAATGTAAATGTGTAGTTTTTTAGATCTTAATCTGAAAATCCGTTCTTCGTTTTCCCAGAAGGTGGCAGCACATGAACACTGCAAAACTGCAAGCTTGGCTTGTCGCTTTGTATACAATAGTGCGCTATCCGTATATTAAAAATACTACATAATTACATACATCAATCAATATCAAGAACAGAAAGATGCCCACACAATATACCAAAATCTTAAAATCCCCCTTGGCAGCATGTTACGCTGTAGTTTGGTTTGTCTAAGCTCCACACTTTCCCAGAATTACCCTGGACTGCTTCCAGTACGGAAGCCCAAAGAATCAGACACGAAGCTCACATAACTTGGCAAGAGGCCCCTGAATTACCTAAAGTGGATGGAGTTTTCACCTCGGCGCATGGGGATTCAGAGCAGACACAAATGAGCGTGAACCCATGTGTGATTTACAGTAAAAGGTGACTGAACACAATACACAGCCTCTGTAGTGTCTCCACTGTCCAGCAGGGGGTGCCACATGAAAGCTGCCCAGCAGGAGTAAACAGGTTTCCGGAGATGCTGCATTGCAGTCCCACAGTCCTCTAGTCTTAAGTGCTCAAATTTTGTGGTCCCTCTATACCTTAGTCTCATAGTCCATAGTGCCCAATTCCCCTTTGCCCCACTTCCATGATCCACAAGTCCCTAGTCTCCTTGTTTCTTAGTCCCATGGTCCCTAACACTGTAGCCCCTTTTCCCCTGGTTCCCTATTCCCTTAGTCCCATAGTCTCCTAGTCCTGTGGCCCCTAATCCCATAGTCCTTAGTCCCCTAGTTCCTACTCCCTATTCACCTTGTATTAAGCAGGGAGCAGGATTCTGAGGCCATCTGATATGCTTTACAATGAAGCTGTGCTAAAACCAGTATATGCATGAGGGTGTTTGCGCTGCCCTGCACTAGACTGGCTGTTCCTGTAAATCACTTATATGAAAGTGCCTGTGGAACACAGATAAAATCCACATGTCTGAGGTGGCTGGCATCTGGTCTTTCTCATGTGTCAGGCCTGCGATGCAGCATTCAAACACATGGTCTCCTTTTACAGCCAGCAGGTTACGCAAACGTACCGCTCAATCGGGGCCATGTGGACAGCTGTCTGCCATCTCTGATTGGCCGTCGAGTCCACGGACCCCAAAGGTTAAACTGGACACTGGCAAGCGTGTCTGATTCATCAGATTCCCGTCTGCTGGGTTGGGCAGCATCACATTGAGGAAGAACCTCATTGTGTTTTCAGCTACCTGGCATTAGGAGCTGATTACTTCAAGTCATTAGGACTTTTTTCATAGAGATTCTCTAGCTGAACAAGTAGAGTGTTGCATTTATGATGCATTGGTCATGGGTTCAAATCCCCCAAGAATATGCATAAAACATAACCCTTCCCACTGCTGTAAGTCACTTTGGATAAACAAGTCTGGTAAATGCAAAAGTGTTTCTACAAGTGGTACAACAGCATGCCCTACTGGTCAGATTAAAATGCTGTTTGGATATATTCCATTTCATAATGTGGCTTCTGATTATAACGTCAATGTGTAATAGGAATTGATTGGAAACGTATTCACTACTTCTTTTACAAATGTATTTATCTGGACGAATTGGTCCAATTGGTCTCACTTACCTTAGACCCCTGGGAGAAAAGCTTAGTGTCCATGGGGTTAAATGTAAATGGATATTCTATGTGATGAGTAATATAATCTGGGTTAAGGACGACTCAGATGCAGTAGCTCTGGGAAAGACACAGGCTTTATTAAGGGAATACAGCAAACAACACTTGGAAGAATGATGACGGAGCTGAGGAACCATGAGAGCAGGAACATTTATACACAGTAATCAGCGACGGGAGAGAGGTGTAGGAGGATAACAGATCAGGGTGGAGAACGTCAACGATGGGATACAGCTGGGGAAGGTTAGGAGTGTTACGGAGGGCCATTAGTGACCTCTGCTGGCTCAATTGGGAGGAGACGGGATAGATCACGTAAGTACTAAGATTAGACGCATCCATCTTCCAAACACTTATCACAAGGGTATCCCAGAGCCAATTACAGGAAACGCAGGGCAAAAAGCTGGGGTCCACCATGGATACAATGCCATTTAATCACAAGGAACACTCACAGTTATGGAGTCCGGACAATTTACAGATGCCTGTCTGAGTCGCTGCAGGAAGAAACCCATGTGGGATAAAGAGAGCAAACAAACGCCACACAGACAGCGTAGGAGAAGGATGGAAACATTCAACACTGCAGCTGCAAGGCAGCCCTGTTACCCACTGAGCCGCCCCTCACTGGATTCTCATGGTTAAAACAGGACATGATGCCCAATACATTCAAAATGCACATGTGGAGGATTTCAGCCATATGGTTTTGAGTAACTTCTACACCCACGTACCATGTGTGAGATGGAGCCGGCCAGTTCCTCTTATGGTCCAATTCTGCTCATGCGTTACTAAGATTATGGTACTTAGGTCCTCCATCCATCAGATCCTCTTCTCACTGTGGTCATGCTCATCCACTCTGGACACTGTATGCTTGGTAAAAGACTCTCATCTCTGTATCCTTGGTAGCGAAACAAAAAGGGGGTTTGCTGAACTAGATGGGCTGAGACTGGAAACAAAGAGGATCGTGAGGGATCACAAATGGGAGGACTAGCAACCGGGAAGGTCACAGGCAGCAGGAAGGTCTAACATCAATGGCCGAGACAAATAGATACTTAAATGCAAAGACTAACGAGGGGCAACAAGCAACACTCATGAGTTTTTTTTTTTTATTAATTCTGTTGAAGCATGGTTAAAAATCAATGTCTGACTTTTATTAGTTAAATTTCATAGAATTTTTATTTATTATTACTTTTGTCAGATTAAAGTTATTTCTGTGACCATTGTGAGTTTTTCTTTCATTGACTGAAGGGTACCAACAATTTTGTCCACGTGTGTAGCTAATCAATACCTCAGTGACTTTTCAAAACTAGTTTCATGAATTAATTGAGCTGGTGGTGAAATTTAACAAATACATGAAATGGCCGAGGTGAACCTGAGGAGAGGTTTAGGAACCATATTGGTGTTCATCTAGCCATCCAACAAGATATCAGTAACTTTTTGGAGAACAGAAGAAATTCCTTTTAGTTTTTTTTGTTTTACTCATAATTTGCACATGTTCTAATATTAAATTTTGTTTTTAATACTGAGAAAATATAAATTTACTACCCAGATAAATAGCTTTAAACATTTCCTATGACTCCCTAAGACTTTTGCACAGTACTGTATATATCTCAGGATTCCTAATGAAACAGGATTTATGTGTTTTTTTTCTGGTAATTGGTAATCACCTACACTACTTCATTGATGATCAGGTGCCTTTCTGTTGTTGTTGTACTAACGTGACTTATTAAGATTTTATGTTATTTATGTTTACTTAGTTAATATATGATTAATTTGATTATGTTATTATCTTTACTGTTACCTCAGGACCGCTGTAGGTTTTGAGTTAATAAACTGTCTGCCGTCTGCCGCCCCCTGCTGGCCAAAGCGTCGCCGCTGCGATATCAGGCTGCTGCGCTCAGTGAGCAGAGAGCGCGGATTAAGTCTGTTACTCAGTTACGTTCTGGGCAGCGCGGAACCGGGACATTAATGGGATAGAATAGGAAGCCTTTATTGTCAGTGTACAGGTAGCAAATACAATATATAGACAGAAATATAAAATATACATATAGAGGGGAGGCTAATTGGAGTTGCAAAATTGCCCATAGGTGTGTATGTGTGAGTGACTGGTGTGTGAGTGTGCCCTGCGATGGGCTGGCCCCCCATCCTGGGTTGTTCCCAGCCTCGTGCCCATTGCTTCCGGGATAGGCTCCGGACCCCCCGCGACCCAATAGGATAAGCGGTTTGGAAAATGGATGGATGGATGGATAGAGGGGAGGGGAAAAGCTCCCCCCACTCATCAGGCTTAGATTTCATTACATTTTATTTTATTCAGAATCAGAATTCACTCCATTGGTACAACTGCATGTACTATGAATTTGTTTAGGCAGTTTTGGTGCATTTACAGACAACATAGAACATAAGTCAGAGAAAAACAGTCATTCTACATGTTTGTTCAGCTTACAGAACCCAATTATTAACATACGTCACACTTCAGACAGAGTAAAAAGGGTTATACTGGTTATAAAGCAGAGATTTTACCTTTTTGCCATGGAGAAGCAGCGACATGTGAGACTGATACGGTAAAAATGATTCCTCCAGCACACAGTGAGCTATCCCAGCATGCACAGCGACACGGGGGGGTTTGGATAAACCCCAAACCCTGGATAGAGGGACTCAGTGAATGAGGAGGTGAATCTGTGCAGGGGGGTCAGTCCATCAGAGGAGACTCTGTAGAAGGACAGAGCACCAGCCCCCCAGTCCAGATACACTCCTACTCTGCGGGGGCCTGAGGGCTCTATGGGTATGAGAGTCTGTTTATTATTGTGACAGACAGAGTGTCTGTGAGGAGAGCAGATCAGCATCCATGACTTGTCATTGTATCCAAGCCCACAGTCACTCCCTCCTTTCCTCCCGATCCCTTTATAAGTCACTCCTATGCAGGCAGCATCTCCATCCCACTCAGCCTCCCAGTAACAGCGACCAGTCAGACTCTCTCTGCACAGAACTTGGCTCCAGCTGTCAAATCTCTCTGGATGATCAGGATATGGCTGCTCTGCCCCCCCTGTCACCTTCCTGTTCCCCCCTGACAGAGACACTTCTCTGTTTGCTGTGTTGGGGTCCAGCGTCAGCTGGCAGGAGTCTGTAGGCAGGAGGAAGAGCGATTGATCCCATGACGAAGCCCAGCATCTCCATCATTATCACTGTCACACCTCACACACTCACTCACACAGAACTCGCTCCAATACACACATTTTATTCCCAATATACTCATGTAGCCGCCCGAGTCTGCGGCGCTCCGGCTGCCCCCTGCGCTGTGAGACACGCCGCGCTGAGAGACTCGCTGGGGCCGAACTGCACTTTAGCCTGCGCTCTATTATTCTGTACGATACATAAAATATAAAAAGTCAAATATGTGAATTACCTCAGGAAATGTTGGTCGCCCGCGCGACGCCGGCGGGAAGACGCGCCGAAATGACGCGCGTGTTAAACTAATAGGCTTAATTACAGGTAAATAAAATTACAAACAGCATTCATCAAACATATTAACCATAAAATTACACAACAAAGATTACCACTAAAAGTGAGTTTGTCTTTAGGTCACAATATGAACGTCTTTTAATCCACTTTGGACACACACCTCTCTCCAGCAGCGCGCCGACGCGACGCTCCCAACGCGGACGCATCTAGGCTGGTTCTCCGCAAAGCGCAGCACTCGCGTATTACACCGCGTATGCGTACATGGAAACGTTCATATTTCTCTGGTCAAGCTGTGTACTTTGCACATGCGCACGTGTCCTATTTAAGTATTAGTAGTAATTCTGATATTCCCTGCACACGTACCACAGCCGCGAGGTCTGTGTATGTTTCCCTACGTTTTACAAATTCAGAGCGGCAGTTCACGGGGCTGCCAACTTTGATCAACTGGCTGGCGTGAGATTTTCAATTTGGGACAAATCCGCACACATATGCATACGCATTTATATGTATGTAACAGTTCTATTACCTTGAAAATTGGCTGTAGGGTTTGCAAACTACCCCAATCCTCATCAAAATCATCTATGTTGGCGTTTAAAGACAAATTTGTAGTGCGGCAGGCGGTCGTCCGCGGAGGAGTAAAATGCATCATAAAAGTCTATACAAACACGTCCGCTTATACGGGCGCGGAGAGGTACCAGTTTGGCCGCCACGTTTTCTGTGTTGATTCCAGCTTCGTCTGTGCACTTACATGAGGATAACAAGACGCATGCGCGACGTGCAGTGCCACCAGAAATTGGCGTGGCAGTATGGTCACGTTTTGTCACGGAACATTGTCTTTACTAACGGTACAGATCGTATTAAAGTAGCATCTAATTTTTTTAAGAATGAGTGTCCAGAAGAGCTGTATATTTTCACAGACAAGAAAAAAATATTCCGAACACTATTGTGTCCTTCTTTGTACAGCGTCTTCAAAATTTAATGGCAGTATAAGTTTCTAAGAAAGCAGTGTCATGCGTACAAGGTACAATGAAATTCTAACCTGAAATTCTTACTTACCTACTTTCATAAGCAGCATTATTTTTCATACAGTTCCATCCATCCATCGATTTTTCTGCCACTTATCTAATATCCATCCATCCATTTTCCAAACCACTTATCCTACTGGGTCACGGTGGGTCCGGAGCCTATCCCAGAAGCAATGGGCACGAGGCAGGGAACGACCCAGGATGGGGGGCCAGCCCATCGCAGGGCACACTCACACACCAGTCACTCACACACCAGTCACTCACTCATGCACACCTACTGAATGGGCAATTTAGTAACTCCAATTAGCCTCAGCATGTCTTTGGACTGGGGGGGGAAACCGGAGCACCCAGAGGAAACCCCACGACGACATGGGGAGAACATGCAAACTCCACACACATGTAACCCAGGCGGAGACTCGAACCCGGGTCCCAGCGGTGTGAGGCAACAGTGCTAAACACTGCACCACCATGCCATCCTTAATTTTTAATTAAGAATTAAAAATGAGTATATTGGGTCCTAATTTGGTACTAAACACCTGTTTTGTTTTATAGAGAGTCCACCCCACAGCCTGCCAGACACATTCAGTAAACTGATTATGCTATTAATGATCGTATTGTGCTAATTTTGCTCAGTAAGCAATGTGCAAAATTAACTAATGTGCAAAGCTAATTAATGTCTATCATTATTTGAGATTGTTATGTTTATTACTTATTGCTGCTCACAATGATCTGCCTGATATTTTGACCAAGCAATGGACACAAATAAAATAGTGAGTTTAATATTGATTCTACAACAGCTATTAATAAAAGTGAGTTTGTCTTTAGATCACTATATGAACGTCTTTTAATCCACTTTGGACACACACCTCTCTCCAGCAGCGCGCCAATGCGACGCTCCCAACGTAGATGCATCTAGGCTGGTATATAATGTAGTATATATTATATATAATCTCTCAGGTTATATATAATATATAATCTCTGGGTCTGCCCCCAGGCCTCCTCCTGGTTGGACATGCCTTGAAACACCTCCCCAGGGCGCCGTCCAAGAGGTATCCTAGAACCATCAACTGACTCCTTTCAATGCGGAGAAGCAGCGACTCTACTTTGAGCCCGGATGTCTGAGCTCCTCACCCTCTCTAAGGCTGAGCCCAGACACCCTGCTGAGGAAACTCATTTCTGCTGCTTATACAGTATTCACAATCTCATTTATTCGGTCATCACCCAGAGCTCATAACCATAAGTGAGGGTAGGAACGTAGATCAACTGGTAAATTAAAAGCTTCACCTTCCAGCTCAGTTCCCTCTTTTTCCAAATTGCTGCACCGTGAACAAACCCCCAAGATCAAAGCCAAATTGAACTTTATTGTCATCTGCACCATATATAAGTATAGAGAGAGATGAAATGGCGAAGCTCAGGGCCCACAGTGTAAGCATAAACTTAGTCCAATATAGAGAACAAGACAAGACAATGTGCAAAGGACTTACAGGACAGTGCAACTGAGGAAGAGGAGTAGATTATGCAATATACAGTAATGTGCAATACTGGACAATGTGCAATATTGTTAGAACTATATTAAATATATGATGTATTTCTGCAGTCAGTTAGACCTGAATTCACCATCATGTACGCTGTAACAGCCTGAGTTCACAGTGTAAACAGTGTATGATAATAGTAGTAACAGCAGTAACACGTCTAACATTTCTAACAGCTGAAAATAGGAATAGAAGCAGAATAATGGGGCAGACAGAGAATAATGGGGATTCTTATTATTGCCCCCATGTCAGAGTGACAAAGTGTTAAGTTCAGTGCAGTGCTTAAGGGTCAGTCTGTGGCCTTTAGTTGTGGGTTACGGGGGGGTTGAGGCAGTGAGGAGGCAGAGTGAGGGATCCTGGGAGGCAGCATGGTGTTGAGGAGCCTGACAGCCTGGGGGTAAAAACTGCCACGCAGCCTGGCAGACCCGGCTCTGATGCTGCAGTATCTTCTCTCAGGTGGCTGGAGTGTGAAATGACCATGTGAGGGATGTGATGGGTCCTGCACAATGCTGCAGGCCTTGCGGACACTGCGTTTGCAAAAAGCGGCTTGTAGGGAAGGGAGAGGCATCCCATAATGTTCTCTGCTGTTTTCACTGCTCTCTGCAGGAATTTGCGGTCAGATTTGTTGCAGCTGCCACACCAGATGGTGATGCAGTTAGTCAGAACACTGCCGATGGTGCCTCTATAGAACATGGTGAGGATGGGAGGGGAAGGTTTGCTTATTTCAGCGCCTCAGGAAGTTTAGTCTTTGCTGGGCTTTCTTGAATAAGGAGCTGGTGTTATTTGTCCATGTAAATTCCTCAGTTATGTCCACACCGAGGAACTTGGTTCTCCTTACAATCTCCACAGCAGTACCGTTGATGCTGAGTGGGGTGTGGGCAGGACGTGTCCTTCTGAAGTCCACAATCATCTCTTTTGTCTTGTCAGCGTTGACAGATAGATTATAGTCTCTGCACCTTGTGGACAGACTTTCCACCTCTTCTCTGTATGCTGATTCATCTTCTCTATTTATCAGTCCCACCACAGTTGTATCATCCACAAACTTGATGATGATGGTGTTGGACGTGTTGCAGCCCATACATACTGACTGGGGCGTCTCTGTCAGGAAATCCAAGATCCAGCTGCAGAGAGTGGTGTTCAAGCTTAACCCCCTCAGTTTTTGAGGGACATGTTGAAGGTAGAGCTGAAGTCTATGAATAACATCCTGACATCTGTGACTCTCTTACCCAGATGTGTCAGGGAAAGGTGACGGGCAGAGGCTACGGTGTCCTCAGTAGACCTGTTGGACCGGTATGCAGATCAGAGAGGGTCTAGAGAGGTGGGAAGATTAGTCTTTATGTATTACTGCCATGACCAGCCTTTCCAAGCACTTCATGATGATTGACATGAGTGCTACTGGGCAGTAGTCATTCAGGCCTGTCACTGATGGCTTCTACAGCACTGGGATGATGGCGGTTAATTTGAAGCATGCTGGGACAGACCACTGGCTTAAAGAGGTGCATTCTGTGAGGACCCCAGCCATGTGGTCAGTGCATTCTCTCAGCACTCAGCCAAGTATGTTGTCGGCTCAGACATCACCGCCATTGATGTGTAGGATGGGCTCGTAGATCGTGATTGGCTGAATTCCCTGCCATATACGGCGTGTGTCTTTAGTGCATTTAAAGTGTACATTGATCGTCTGTGCATGTGCCTGATTGGCTATCCTCATAGCTCGGGACAGGTTGTCTGTGGGCGTCCTGAGGGCAGCCTTGTCTTTAGATCTGAAAGCTGCATTTCTGATTCTTAGCTATGTGAGCACTTCCCTCATCATCCAGGGCCTTTGGTCGGCTCTCGTGGTCATCGATCACAGAGTTTATATACTCCTCCAGGTTGATGGCGTCACCATTTATAGCAGCCTCCTTAAAAATGTCCCAGTCAGTAGATCCAAAGCAGCCTTGGAGAGCTGAGACGGCACCAGCTGGCCACACTCTGACTGACTGGTTTGTTGTGCTTCAGCAGGGATTTATACACAGGAACCATGATCACAGTGACATGGTCTGAGTAGCCGAGGTGGGGGGGGGGGGGGGCCTTGTAGGCCTCACAAACGTTTGTGTGAATATTGTCCAGACAGATTCTCCCTCTAGCTGGGATGTTCATATATTGGAAGAATTTGGGGAAAACTGGCTTCAGATTTGCCTGATTGAAGTCTCCAGCAATGATGAAAAAAGCAATTTTTTTAATTTTAACTTTTTTTTTTTTTTTTTTTTTTTTAAGCAATTTATTGCTGCACACATCTCAGTTAAACCAACTGGGACGTCACAAAGTTCACGATCCACATCAGTTATTCCCGTGATGTTTGAGAAGAAATCAAAAATTTTGGATCAAGACTCCTGACATACAAATTATTAAAGAACTCAGTGCAGAATTCGGCTATTTTCTTGATGTCATCTGCAGCATTTCCATAAATCCTCACCCGCATAATGCAGTTGTTCCTGACTTGCTGACTTTCCAGCCTAAAGAAATAGGCTGAGTTCTGCTCACCTTGTTCAAGCCATTTTTGCCACAATCTAACAAAGGCTCCTTCTGCCTTATGTTTATATATAATCATACAATTTATTCTGTAAGTCACCTCCTACATTATTTTCTGTATCAGTAAGACGATTGACTGGTTTGCAGGTTAAAGCAGTAAATCTCATTTATAATTTTCTTTTCTTCATCTCTTCCGATTCGAGCCAAGTCACTACTAAACCTTCTGACAAATTTTGCTACATCATGTTATTATTGCAATACTTTTTTCTGTATTGGGTCTGTTCCAGTGTAAGTCAGTTAATTATTCTATATTTAAAATAGCTACTTTATTTCTCAAGATTGAACTGTTTAATATCCCGTTTGAAGATATTTTATATCCAGTAGACGATGACAAAGATTGCATGTTCTCCCCGTGTCGTCGTGGGGTGTCCTCCGGGTACTCCAGTTTGCCCCCACAGTCCAAAGACATGCTGAGGCTAATTAGAGTTGCTAAATTGCCCATAGGTGTGCATGTGTGAGTGAATGGTGTGTGAGTGTGCCCTGCGATGGGCTGGCCCCCCATCCTGGGTTGTTCCCTGCCTCGTGCCCATCACTTCTGGGATAGGCTCCGGACCCCCCGCGACCCAAGCGGTTTGGAAAATGGATGGATAGATGGATAGACGATGACAATATGGATATATGGATGTCAATGGCTCGGTGGTCAGAAAATGGTGAAGCTATAATGTTTGTTTAAATATTTCCTAATTCATTAGAAATAAGCCAAAAATCAGTCTGTGACTGATTTGAAAAGGTCCAACACATTTGGTTGGAAAATCTCTTGTTTAATCTCTTCCATCATTTTTTCTTTTTTCAGAGCCTGTCATCATGACTATGTATAGTTATTGCCGTCACTGGATGATAAATCCAGACAGTAGTAAATCTGCATATAGTTCACAGTACATGGTAAACAAAACAAGTCGGCTTGCAGCTCTAATCAAACAGTGTATGATAGAGTGCCATCTTGACTCCCTCCTCCTTCTACATTTAATGCCACAACCACATGCTCACAAGTGAGACTGGAAACGAAGGAACCGACCAAGATGGTTTTCTCGCACTGCCCTCTGGTGGACATGACCTTCAATCCTCCAGATAGATGTAAACTACGCACGCAAGTGTAGTCGTGTCGTGTGAAGTCATGGCCCTAAAGCACAGACTTAGGAGATGTTCAGTGTCACAGCCAGATTGGGTAAGACTGCAGGTGCCGTCTTAGGACAATATTAATGAATCTGAAAAAAAGTACAGTCAGCGAATGCACAAAAAGGGCAAATGTGAGGGAAGGACTTCAGGGGGAACAAAGTGCATCAAAGCCCACAGCTACTCTCTCTCTCATCTGACTCCAGTTGTGTGTCACCTACACACTGGGTCAGACAATGTGTTTTATACATTAAACTGATCTTTACTGAATATCAAGCCTTTGGTTGGAAAATCTTTATTAATGACTGATTGTATTATCAGGATAAACCTTGATTTTTATGCGTTAAACTGAAATGGGGTCACATGAAAACTATGCAGCAGCCCTGATCAAACCAGCTACTCCTACCTGCCCTTTATCAGTGAGACTAGAGCACTTAGGGAAGGAGGTGGAGCAGCCGCCTTATTTAATGGGTTTGAATTATTTTTACAAGTCAGGCACTACTTTCTGTCAGAAGGGTAATTATGAATCTGAATGAACAGAAATTACATGTGGAGTTCCTCAAGGGATCCGTTATTGGCAGTGGGCAGTGGTGGCTTAATGGTTGTTGGATTGAATCCCCGACCAGCAAGGCACCGCTGAGGGACCCTAAGCAAAACACTGCTCTCAGGGTGCTGAATTAGCTGGCCCTTGCTATGTCACGATGTCACATATGGGTTAAAAGCAGAGGACACATTTCGGTGTTGTACACTGTGTGCTGTGGTGTGTCAACACTGATCACCAATTAGAATTATAATCCTCACTGAGCCTCTTTGTTCAACATCTACATGCTTCCATTTGCTCAGATTACGGAACACTATAAAATCTCTGGAACACTTAAGGCCATGTTGTTAGTAATTAAAAAAAAAATCACAACAAATAATAATCCATTGTTATGCATTATAATCCATCCATCCATTTTCCAAACCGCTCATCCTATTGGGTTGTGGGGGGTCCGGAGCCTATCCCGGAAACAATGGGCACGAGGCAGGGAACAACCCAGGATGGGAGGCCAGCCCATCGCAGGGCACACTCACACACCATGCACTCACACATGCACACCTACGGGCAATTTAGCAACTCCAATTAGCCTCAGCATGTTTTTGGACTGTGGGGGGAAACCGGAGTACCCGGAGGAAACCCCACGACGACATGGGGAGAACATGCAAACTCCACACACATGTGACCCAGGCGGAGACTCGAACCCGGGTCCCAGAGGTGTGAGGCAACAGTGCTAACCACTGCACCACCATGCCGCCCCTGCATTATAATCATGGCTTTAAATATTTATCAAAAGGCATAACACATTATAGGCATGCTTATTATGCATAATGAATGATGTATGAAGCTCTCTTTAGTGCACTATAAATACCTTCATAATGCATTATAATGATCGGTATAAGCATTAAGGATGCTTTGTATTGCATTATGAAGGTATCTATAGTGCCTTATAGTTGAGTGTGTCATAAAGCATTCATAAAGCGTTATAATGGTGGATATAATGTGTTATGCTTTTTTTAAAATATTTATAACTGTGTTTATAATGCTTTATGAGTGCAGTATAATTAAGCAATAACATAATGTATAAGAAGATACTCCGGTATATCATGGCTGTGATTCGGTCAAAGGCACAAGGCTATAGGCCACCACAAAAAAAAAATAGTTCTCATAACATCAGTGCAAGTGGGAGGGGCCATCGTGTCCAAACCATCCGCATATCTGGATAATTCAGTCAATCACCAATATAGTTTTGTCTAATATTTCCGGTGCCAGCAGTAAAACAACTAGCCAGCTTATTATCGGAGTAACTTTGCATTGTAAATGAAAACCATGCCACGGGTCTGATAAATAAAATATTATGGCACTTGAGTGGCAAAGAGATCATGAGGCAGATTGCAAAGTTCAGTTATTGGCATCTTTAATAGTGCGAAAAGGACAGTTGGCAGCTTATAAAACTTATTCTGGAACAGAAAAGAATAAATCCAACAAAACGGAATACATATGTGTGATGCCCGGCCCGTCCGCTCCTCGTGTGTGCTACGCCCCCTGATTACCCACGTGTTCTTTCATGATTGTACCCAGCTGTGTCCGATTATTTTCAATCAGTCCTGTGTATTTCAGTCCGTGTCTTACCTGAGTCCTTTGTCTGTCATTGATGTTAGTTGGCGTTTCATGTCTCCTGCTCCCTGTTTATTTATTAAATCCCTGGTTTACCCCGACTTCCGCCTGTCCGCCTGCTTCCTGCCCGTTCGCCTCGCACGATCGCCGTTCCGTCCGGCTTTGAACGTGACAATATGAACCTTTACTGTCACTGTCACCTATGTTCATTTTCTAAACTGGTGGAAACACAGGCAGGTTCTGAAAAGGTATCAAGTGACAACCAGCCAGTATTGTGCATGAACGAGTTCAAAAGAACGCGTTCATTGAACACGTTCATATTTCAGTGAACTTTGAACTGAACGCAACTTATTAGTAAATCAAGAACTTGAACGTGAATTTTATGTGTGATGAACGGCGTAGACGTCGTTCACTGTTGGAATGCAATTAAACATCGGGATTTATTTTCACCTGATGAGTCGAGTGACAAGGTCGGCTCACACATTTAAACAGCATGTTGTGTTGTCACTCAAGCACTAGCGAAGGGCTCCTCCGCTCGAAAAATAAAATGCTCAGCCTGACTCTCGCTCAGTGCTTGTGTGCAGTGCATCTTGGGTAACGTAGTGTAAAGCCAAGGACAGTCGAATCTAATGTCTTTAGCTTCACACTACGTTTCCCATAATGCGCACACACACACTTCTCAAAGGGCACAGCCTTGGCAACGCATGAGCGCGAAGCGAACTGCTGCAGCAGTAACCATGGCAAGCGCAGAGGAGGAAAGCTCAACCACTAGTGGAGCTGGCACAGAAAACACGGATGATGCTGGCTGTAACTTTGACAATTTACGGGCATTTTACACACTGTTTCACAGAGACTCTGACGGTAAAAACCTAACCTTTCTGTGCAAGCTTTGTCCACCTGCGCTGAAAAAACAAGTTAGAACATCAATGACCTCATTTTCCAATTTGAAAAGACACGTTGAGTTGAAGCATTCGTCCAGCGTGAAAGCATATATGCAAGCCCTTCAAGGTCATAGAGGGAAGGGCAAAACCCCCAGCCAAAGTCCCCAAACGACTCAAGTCACACTGCCTGCTGCCTTCAGGGGTATAATCTCCCAGCAACAGGTAGACAGATTAATAATAGACTACATTGTTGGAGATTTACAGCCACTGAGTAAGGTTGAAAAACCCTCCTTCATAAAACTAGTAACTGGTTTGCAACCAGGCAGACATGTGCCCTCAAGAAGACAGGTGCAGGGACTAATGAATAAGGAATTCATTGAGGTTATCAGTAATTTAAAAGCTGAACTTGCTGAGCTTGACTTTGTATGCACAACAGCTGACTGCTGGTCAGCTGTCAACAAAGGATTCATGGGCATCACAATTCATTGGCTTGATAAAAATGATGTGTCACTCAGGAGATCAGCAGCCCTTGCATGTCGTCGTGTCAGAGGGTCACACACATATGATGTCCTGGCTAAAGTGCTGACGGATGTGTACAAGGAATTTAAAATTCAAAACAAAATTGTGTGCACAGTGACTGACAATGCTTCAATTTCGTCAAAGCATTCAGCTGTTTTGGAGACAGTGTTGTTATTAGAGCAGCTGATGAGGTGACTGAAGGCAGTGACACAGGATCTACTGCTGAGAGCTCCGATGATGAGGACGATGGTCTTGAGCCTGCACTTCTGTCAGAGTTAGAGGATCCCTGCCTCCCACCTCATAGAAGGTGCATGGCCCATACTTTAAATCTTGTTGCCACAGATGCAAAGAATGTAACGGATAGGCTGTACAACAAATTAGCGAGGCCTGTATTTTCCAAGGCATCTGCTCTGTGGAATAGGGTGAAAAGGAGTGCGAAAGCCTCAGATTTTGTTGAGTAAAAGCTAAAGATTGGCTTTGTCACTCCGAACGACACACGTTGGAATTCTATGTTCCTCTCAATGCAGCGCCTGGCTCACATAGCCACCTTGACTCCCCAGACCAGCAATCTAACAGTGCCATTGGATGCCACTCCTGAGTATGACAGACTCCTTCTGCACACCATCTGTGATGAGTTTGGGCTTCGTTGATTCACTCCAGAGGAAATAGACTTCATCAACAAGTTTGTGAGTGTGATGGGTCCCTTGGCATGTGCTCTGAACATCCTTCAGGGGGAAAAAAACACATTCCTCGGCTACCTGGCTCCTACCATTGTGCAATTGAAAAATGATTTGGATGGTCTGTTGGATGAGAGTTCAAAGCCTACAGCTACACCAGGTCTGACGGCATGCCGCCCCCTCATCCAAACCTTTATTTTAACCCCCTGATGACCTAGAGGGGAAAAAGAGTGCTTCATCCTTTTTTAAGTTCAAGCAAAGCCCATCAGCTGTCAATAAGTCTGAGGTGGACATCTATCTGGACGCCCCAACCACTGACGAGTTTACTGAATACATGCTGCTGCCCAAACTGAAGAAGCTCTTCATCAAATATAACACAGCAATCCCATCAAGTGCTCCAGTGGAGAGACTCTTCAATACTGGTGGCCAGATATTTAGGCCCAGGAGAAACCGATTGGGAGATGCCAACTTTGAAAAGCAACTGCTGTTAAACGTGAACAAAAAACAGTTTGGACTGAAGCCATAGGCATGGTCTGTGGAGTGTTCATTACTTACTACAACAATGGCTTCTGTATGTGAAAGTTTTTATTTTTAATAGTTCAGTGAGATGGTGCCACACACCTTCAAGAAGCGTGAGTTTTTTTTTTTTTTTTTAAATAAAACTAAAGAGATATTTTGCTGAATAATAAATATTCTGTTCTGTCTAGTTTTCATTTGAGATGGATATGATGCCGATATGTGTTTACAGTACTTTTCTTTTCCTTCCCTTGTCTAGTATTGGGGCAAGAGATAAATAAACCATAAATAAGAATAATATTTTGTGTCCTTTGTCTATACATGTCCATATATGCAAGAATGTAGGTAGGTTATAGATGTATGTTAAAACAAAATAAATTTTGATTTAGACTATATATTGCACCTAAAAATAAAATGAACTGAACTTTGAACTAGTTCAAAAATTTAAATTGTGAGCTATGAATGTGAACAGTTCACTTTGAGCATGTATGAACTGAACTTTGAACTAGATCATGAAAAGTGTGAACTTGCACAACACTGCTCCATTCTGAGAGCACAGTGATATCCACAAGCATCACAAACCAGCCAATCACAGGTTGGAGAATTTAGCCAACTGGTCCTGTGTGTATATTAAATGTTTAATGTACATGACATTAAAACGTCATGCTTTTTAAAGCCATTTAAGGCGTTGTTTGTCAATTAAACCATTTTTAATGCTATGTAAGACCAAATTGGTTTAATTACTTCTAATCCTAATAATGTCCCACGGAAACCCAGTCTTAGAGCTGTCCAGAAAAAAAAAAATTTTGATGATATTTCAAGGAAATTACTTTGTAACGGTGCTTAATAGGAGGTGTGATGTCCTGGAGGCAAACCTCAAGTGCTTCTGTTCTTTCTACAAGAAACCACAAACATTTCAGGTATGTAGCAATTTGAAACATTGTTCAAAATTAAGTTCAGTTCACTCCACATAAGCAATAGCTTCCATTATTTCCATTCCACATTTAATATTTCGGAATTAGGTTAAATGACTGATATTTTAAACTATATTTGTCAAACACTGCGCCCACTAACAGGTGAATAATATTGATTACCTGGTAATAGTGGCACCTGCTAGTAGGTGGGACCTATTAGGCAGCAAATAAACAATGTGTAGGATATACTGGGATGCAGAAAAGTGGACAAGCCTAAAGATTTGAGTTGACAAGGGCCAAGTTGTGATGGCTTGATGATTCGGTCACAGCATCTCCAAAACTGTAGGGAAATACATGAACGGGTGACGGAGGCTCATTACATGGCAGATAGTACAGCAAACCTTCAGAGGTCTAGAGGTGTTGGGGAAAGCGCCCGGCGTTTCCACCCCAACTCCACATTCATGAGACACACACAGGTTACAGTTTTACTTGCAAGGGTACCCACACTCTCTGCAATGCAAACTACAGCAGAATGTGTTACAAAGGGTGGTTCCCCTTGGCTTCTTTATTTATAGTCAATGGGGGGCGCAAGAGAGGGAAGTGAGATTCTTATCTAAGTAGGCAGCTGTTAACCACCTACTTAGAGTACAATAGCTAAGAGTATGTGGCTAGAAGATAAGAAATAACGTATACATATATATTTACACTCATTGCTGATCATACAGAAATGATTAACAACTGTTTCTTCAACCTAACACAAATATTTACAAGGGCTGTCAATAATTGTGGAGGGCGCTGTAGCTTCTCTAGCTATATTTTTATCAGTGAGCTCCCTTGCCTGCAAGTTCTCTTTTACATATTCTGCAGCACCACCTCCCTTCTTGCTTATCTGCTCCCTACTATGTAAATGATTCTCACTGACTGAACAACATTGAAATAATTGCTGTAGTCATGTTACAGTTTACTATGAAATGTTTCTGTGCAACAGGTCAGCAAAAGAAATGGGTGTGCAGAGGCCTAACAGTGAGGATACGTAAAGACCACCATCCTCAGCCTCAGCAAGTGGTCCATCAACGTCAAGTGGATGACAGTGAACAGCAAACCCCACTTCTGCCAACCATAGTTACCCCATCAGCTTGGAGGGAATCTGTGGCTGAGGGGATGAGGAGATCCACGGGGCGGAAGGACCCATTCTCTGTGCCTGAGTACGAGATCCACCACTGGTCCGGAGTGAGATACTGGTCACGAGAGGCAAAGAAGACATCTGTAAATGAAAAATCCATTCTGGACCTTTGTAATGCCCTGCAATCGTTTACTCTCTCTTGAGGGGAAGGCTGACAGGATGTCCAACACCCAGAATTGTATTTAAACCTTTAAAATTATTGTCACGGGTCGTGGGCAGCGATCGCGAACAGAGAGCGGCGATCGTGCGGAAGGAGCAGGCAGGCAAGCGGGATACGGAAAAACGGGGGTTTATTCTTAGGAATCGGGGCTAGGGACATCAGACACAGACTGACATAAGGTAACATCAGTGACAGACACGGGTTAGTACAAATCAGGAACTTAAATACATGAAACAAGGCAGCAGGAAACAAGACACGACTGGGCACGATCAGGAAATCACACGTGGGTAATTAGGGGGCGTGGCACACACGAGGAGCGGACGGAGCGGGCGTCACAATTATAAAATAAGTTTGATATTGTGTCAGCCAAATAGTTTCATCAATGTGCATCATAAATAAAACACATAGCTTATGGTGGACCTAAATTTTCCAAACAAACCAGAAATCATATGAATCATGTCAGTGCACTTTGTACTGAATTGCACTAGTATAGTGATGTATGCAGGGTTTCATCTATTCCCTTACATAGTCATGTGTGACGTATTGCTGTAATGCAAATAAACTTCCCATTCATTTGTGTTCCTGCCACTCTATAGCTAAGTACAAACATTAAATGCCAAAGGCATAGCGGAAACTCGATGAGCGCATTTGAGTGAGATCCAGTGATGGATGTCATCTTCTCATGGACTGTGAGTGTTAGTGTCTCGGCCCCAAGATGCATTTTACCATAGATTACACAGATCCATTCATGTCACTTTTGCAGGCTTGCTTATAATTTGCTGAGCTTCCATTGTGAGTCAAGTGTCCCGGTCATAAGCTCAGGTCTGCCGGTTGCCCCACTGGCCAAACGCCCACGGCCCTGACTTTCTGAGCTGGATATTGTGGTTTTAAGTCCCATCTGGGGTGATTCTTTTTTTACTTTTCCCTGCTGCCTTCTGCTTTGTGATATAATAAATATTGCAATAAGTTTCATCTTCATTTTCAATTAATCAAACTGTATGAAAACTATATTTGCAGCAATTACAGCTTTGCAGTCCTTTGCCATTAGAGCTGTCCGTTTATGACAATATTAGGGGAAATTTCAATCCTGCTATTCCCAGAGGTGGGACTGGCTTGGTATTTTCTCTGACCTCACGGTGAAGCTGGTCTCACATGAGCTTGATAGGCTGGAGATGTGATGATTCTGTAGGCCAGTCAAGCAGGACAGTTCTCTGGATTCCTCATCTTTCACCAGTGTGCTTTGAATCAGCCTTGCTGCTTGATAGAAGTGCTGACCACAGGGGGTGGCATGAGTTGTAAAACAGAGCGGTAACCTTGCTGGTTCATTGCACCTTGTACTCTGTGTAAATCACCCACCTTACCAGCACCAATGCAGTCCCATACCATTTTACTCTCTCTGCCATGCTAGGCAGAAGCATGGCAGCTATTCTTTTAAGTTGTGCTTCTAAGGCCAGCATACAAGTTGTATTTTCCCTGTTGAAAAAAACACTGGTAGAGATGGCACAATGAGGCACTGAAGGTTTGAGCCTTGTTACGTGCCGTAAGGTTTGGGGGGGGGATTGTCCTGATCGTTGTCCGGCTGCCTTCGTCTCCGCCTCCCGGACCTGGCCACGCCCCGAGCTATACGCTACTTCCGCATTTATGATTTAAAAGGCCGTGGCGGGAGAGTAGCGGCAGCTCTGCTCACAGTTGGTTTTTGCGTTATTGGGTTGCTTGTGTTCTTTTGATTGATCGTGTATGACAGTTTTGGTTTTCTGGTTTTCGTCTCTTGCCTTATCCCTCTGTACCTTTGCCTTTGGTTTTGACTGCTTTCTGGTTTGTGATCTATTGCCTTCCTCCTGACTCCTCTCTTGCTTCGCCCCTCGGATACTGTGTTTCGGCTTTGGTGTTCTGTATGTTGGTTTCTGTTAAGTGCGTAGGGAGTGACGGCTGTTTTGTTTTGCGTACGTGTTGCTTATTCTGTGTTTTGGTTAGGGAGTTAGGATTAGTCTGTGTCATTTTTCTTTTCGTTTAGAGTTAGCTTAGTTTGGGACGTGTTCGTTAGTGGTGTTTTGTTTATTGTTTTGGCGGTGTCACTCCCGAAGTCTGTTGCCCTATTGTGTGTGAAAGTCTTTGTGAATAAACATAAAAAAATACAAAAATAGATCCCTTTGTGTCCCGTGTTCCCTTTTCCCATACCCTGGTTGTCTCGTTTTCCCCTCTCCTTTCCCTTTACCTTTCTGGCGGTCCTCAACCCTAGACTGAGGATCGTAACAGCCTTTTTAACCATTGTATTGAAAACTGGTTCACTACTCGAAGACAGTGCACATGGGTGACATATCGTGGTGAAAGTACCACTCCTGACTATATATATACATTTATGAATGCATTTGACTGTGTGTGTGTGTGTGTGTGTGTGTGTGTGCGTGCAAACTGACAGACTGAGAAAATGAATTCAGAAGTTTTGTCTTGCTAAAAGTAAATTCTTTTTTAGAGAAAATTAGTTACAAATGAAAACAAAAGAAACTGATGGATTTTTCTCTCTTTTCTATTAAGAGAAGCAATAATAAAAGAAGACTTAGTTAGTTATTGAATTTATATAAAGAATAACAATCTGCCATTCTTTGCGGTCCCTTTTGCCAAGTTTAATGCCCTTTCTTGTCAATGACCATCATGAGCCTGGTATCAGTTCACACAGACACACACACACACACAAGCAACTAGGACAACCTCCTAGACGCCGCTCTGAGAAGTGTAATGTTTGTGATCGTGGTTAATCTTATGCTACATTAAGGCCCCATAGTTAATGATGGGGATTAAATCAGGCGATGAAGACAGCCAGGTTACAATTTCATCACCTTCCAAGCTGGTTTTAAGGTGATGTCATGGTCTGTGCCTATTCTTGAAGTTTCAACTTGTGAGCCTTGTGCATTGTATTAAGCTGATGTCTTTGTCAAAGTACGCATGAAAGAAAATAAGAGTATTTTACTGGGGAACGAGGATCATGACTACAGACTGTTGTGTGTCTGGCTGTAGTACCAACAGCAAGAAAATCCGAGATAGAACACTTTAAACCCAAATCTAAGTTTGTTCTTAGGTCCTACAGGCTTGTTGGCTCTGCATGTAATATGCATGTTCTGCTGCTTGTTTCCTTGTGCCTGTGTGTGTCTGTGTCTGTCAGTGAGTCCTATGATGCACTGACCTTCTTGGCAGAATATTCCCCTTCCTTACAGTATGTCCTATTGTGACTCCCCTATGATCCTGTACTGAATAGATTATAAAATGCATGGACATAATCAAATGCTACATCTTCCTTAACTATTCATTTAACATTTTTTAAATGATTTATTTTTCCACTTTTACGTTTAGTGGTCACTCCATAAGAGCTGTCCTTTAACGTGCTGCGCAGTGTCCCTGGATGCTTTGCAGTCCACTGCAAGGCTTGGACTTGAGGAGTCGATTCATTATGAAATGACTCCCAGTCTGAGCTGTGAGCTAATGCACAATAACCAGAAGCCAGGTAGTGACTCTTGGTTGTTGTAGTTGTTCTCTTCTGACCTGGGAGGTGTTCCACTAAGCAGGATTTCTCAGTTAGCGGAGTTAACTTAAGCTAGAAGTCATGATTGTTCAATAGGAATGCTCCTTATCTCTTATTGGACAATTATGAGTGAGCCAGTGTCTTGTTTAATAAGAGAAAATCTGTATCCATCTTCTGAATTATTCAGAATTATTCTACTTCAAAACAAACAGTTATCCTCAGAGGCAGCATAACATCCTGGCAACTGCTCAATGCAGCATTGAAAAGCACTACAGAGAGTAATGAACTCACAGATGTAATGAGCACAGAGCATCACCAGCACGCTGCTCTCAGCAGTTGAGGACATTAATCTTTCCCCACAGAATACTCTGCTTGTGTAGTGTTTGTACTTGGCCTGATACTGAAGGGGCATAAGTGATAATTAAGTGACATGATAATAAAGTGCATTGCTGGGTGTCTCTTTGCCAATCTCACATGAAACAGTACTGTGATGCAAGACAGGGAGCTCGCACTCCCTCATTCAGAGAAGGGCACAGAGTGCGGCTGTGGAAACCAGCGCATGTGCAAAAAGGGCATCAGAAATTCTCTGCACCCATCGAGACCCATCCTGGCTGACGGGAAAGCATGGCATGCTGCCCATTTGGCCTCAGTACCCAGTGGACTTCCCAAATTTCCAGCCCTGCCAAAGACTGGTCCTGAAAGAACAGTTGAGCTTGGAATGGCCTAAGGAACTGGAAGCTGTGCAGCCAGGGCACACAAACCATCATCGGCTCAAGGACTATGGAACTTCACAGAATTAAACAAAGAAATGAAATGCATGTTCTGACCGTGATTTTCTGGTTAGAAAGAGATACCTTAAAGGAAAAGATAGATTCAGTGTAAAATATATAACAGTTGTTCATAGATCCTCTTACTGTGGTCCTCAGTGAATGGAACATTTCTAATTGTAATTGATTTCTGTTGGAAGCAAAACAGGCAGTTCATAGTGAAAAGGTTGTGCACTTACAGGAAGGCACAAGCACAATGTTTTTTGTTGAACTTACATTATTGTTTTTTCTGGGGTGTAGTGACCTTATAGGAATAAATGTTTCAGGTAAGGCGTGTCTTTTATAGATTACAGTGCTGCTGCAGGAAGAAGAATACATAAGTAAAGGGGGGATGTTGCGTTCAGTTAGTAATTGTTCTGTTTTCCATATTACTGTATGTCACAAGAGGGTGCTGTAAGGCTGTTTTATTCGACTTCAATTCCTATTCCAAGAGTCAAGAATGGATAGTTGATCCCAGGCAGCAGTTTTCCAGATTATCAACTTCAAAAACTTAAAAATATGATAGGAAAAAAGTCTTTGTAAAATTAAGAAGTATATAATACTATGAATGACAAGGGGTCTTAATACTTTTCATTTAATTTTATTAACTCAATCTTTTGCTGGCAAGTATACCTTTTAAATTATATACATAACAGTACAACTGCATTAGTTGTGTCTTGTATGCACACTCCATACAAAGTAAAAGGATAGGGCGGCTACTTCATTAATAGTATTTCTTATTGATACTTTACATTTCCTTTCTACTGCCCAACTCCCAGAGGACCATACAGTTTTATTACAACATAGGAGTCTACCGAAATGTCGATACTAATCATATTGTAGTGGTGGGCTTTTTTATTTATTCTACATAATTGTAAGATATAAATGCGTTAATTAGTAAAGAAGTTATGGCCAAAAGATCTTTCCATCTACACCCTGACATGTTGCTTGTTTATGCCTAATTACCGCTCCAAGATGGTGGCGCTGCTGACACGTTGTGGAAAAGCGAGGTGAGGCATCTAGGCTTTCAAATTCATGAGCACCACGATGTACTTCGTTTAAATGGGAGGTTCACCCCAAAACTATAAAAAGATATTTTAGAGGGGCCTTAATGCTATCTATCCATCAAAGTTGTGCTGGGAGTTGTTCAGATTTGGAAATATCAGTCGTAGAAATGTCGGGCTTCTATCGAAGTACACTACTCGTATCACTGCGCATTAGACACGAGCGCGAGCTCCCTGGCGATATCTGCTGCGCAGTGATATTATTGGTGTGTGGAGTTGGGTAGAAGGAAATAGTTCGTATATTAAACTGCTCGCGACGAAGTCTGTGGATTTTCTTAACCTGTTCCTGATTTCTGGTAAGAGATATAGCTGTTGATTTTTTCAAATGCGTTGTTCTGGCGCTTTAAGTAGTGAAAGCAAAATTGAATCTTATTATATTGTTTATTCATTAATGAGTCGCTATATCATGTATACTGCTCAATGTTTTGATTTAATAAATATTTAAATTTAATAAATATTTCAAAAAAACTTCAACATTTAAAATGGTTCATGATTTTCAGGAGCGGTGCAGTGGTTAGCACTGTTGCCTTACACTTGCCTGTCCCCCCATCCTGGGTTGATTGATAGATGATTTTCAGGTCACACCGCCCCCTCAGAGCCCACCAGTCAGTGACTGTCTCAGAGTGTGATGTAATACACAAAGTCCGCACCACCCACTTTTCAATGAGCAGTAAAAACACACCAGCTTGTCTCAGCGGACAGCGGCTCTTATCAGATAAGGGGAAAAGGATGAGATATCAAAAGTAAAAATAAAAATATCACGTTTGGTTAATATCAAATGAAAACAGCCCTGTAATAATATATTGGATTCTAGGATATCATCTATTAAAAGGGTGAATCTATTCTAGCAGACCATAAAAATCCAATTATGAACAGTGAAAATGGGCATAATAGGTCCCTATAAACGACAGGTTTCTGTCCATGGTGCTGAAAACCAGGATTGGCAGATTTCAAATTACAGCGATTCCCCCACTAAATCACAGATTTTTCTCCGACGCCTCACGATTCTCTGCGTTTCCCGTACATTGTTTGTGGTCCGATTGTTTTCGTTTTGTTCTAAGCCCTACGATGGAAGACGTTGACCATTCAGGAGAAGGTAAAACTTCTGGATGTGCTTCGGGAAGGAAAGCGTTATGCGGACGGCGTTCGCCATTATGGCTTGAATGAATCAACAGTATGCTACATGAAGAAGTATGAAAAGAATATGTAAGAGCCATATATGTTTTTATTTTTATATATTCCATTACATATATAGAGAGAAAGTTGTGTGTGTGTATATATATATATTACATATTATTATTTCATTTTTATTATTATTATTATGTCACTCATATCCTTAGCCCGACATACAGATATATGTGTTGTTTTAATGAGTTTACATATGTTTAAAGCATGTGGGAGGGGTATTTTAAGGCTTAAACTTCAAAAAAACTTCTGTATCGTGGATTTTCACCTATCGCTGAAGGGTCTGGAACGCATCTTCCGCGATAGGCGGAGGATCAAATTTACCTTTTTAACCTGATTTAACTTCAACCCTCTTATTTTGTTAACAGAGTGTGCGGGGGGAATACAAAGGGTTACAGTGGGTAATAGGTGATTTATATTGACCTTAATTATCACCCAAGTGACTCTGGACAATCAGTTCAATAATGCTTCCCAAAAGCTTCTCTCTTTTTCACTAGTTACACTTCATTACACCGAAATCAAGGAAGAATCAAATGTACAAGCCCATTATACAAAATATAAGATGCAAACACATAAAAATATTTTGTAAAAACATTAAAAACAGATTAATATATATTGTGCAATTTGAAACTTTACATTTTGACCTCACTTAGAAAAAGCAGGTGATGACCAGCCCAACCAGCAGTTCCGTCTGGTTGTACAGAATACCTACTCAATTAAATTTTGAGGTCATGACTAAACTAAATTTCAGCTCTGCCTTTAACATCACCAGTTAGATGAAACTGATCATTGCAGAGGGAAATACAGTGAAGCCATGAAACATACTAGATGTAAATATATTAATTTTCACATACACTTGAGCTCAGTGAATTCAAGCGCGTCATACACTGTAAAAAAAAAGAATCCACCAAAAAACGGTTTTAAGTTAATGGACTCTTCCTTCAATTTACAAATATTGTATATTCAGTTTTCCACAGTTTCTTAAATGATAGTTTATTTTCATTTTTAATTCTTCATTCTGCCAATGTAGATTTGTTTGTTTAATAAACGGTGTTGTTCATAAAAGTACAAGTAATTTGAGAATATAGTGATTCACTACATTGATTATTTTTCATAACTCAATGGCCCATAAACATACAGTTATCCATCTGAAGCTGGATTTAAACCAGCAAACTTTGGATTACAAGCCCAAATACTTGAGCTACTGAGCCACACACTTACACTGACTCAGCTTAAGTTGCAGAGACACAGTGGACTTTCTGTTGGATGTCAGACAGAACGGCAAAGGACCCCTCACTAACAGGAACCTAAAACACACAAACACTTGGGAACACTTCAAATGCGTGATCTGACTCTGCAAGGGGAGAACATGTTCATGTGGAGTCTTGGCTTTTCACAACGTTTCATTCCTGCTTATAGCTAAGGTTTTTTTTAGCCGTTGTCACTCTAAGGTTGCCCATTAATGGTTTGGAATTGGGAATGTAAAGCTGTTTTGTTAGCATGTCTGCCTTACAATTCCTTTACTGTAAGTCGAGGCCTGCTGGAGCTCAATTCTGCTTCATGGCACTTGTATTTACTCTTTATTTTGCATTACATTATGTGTGAGACTAACCCCTTTCTCTACCTCTCCATTCCTCCTGTCGAGCTCCATACAGAACTAGTGGAGAAAAGGGGTGCTTGGAGGGGGGACGATATCTCTGGATGCCCACTTAAGAAATATCTGCGTTACCTTCCAATACACCTTCCAAACTTAAGTGGATTGAACATGGGTGCTGTTGAATTAATAAAAAAATGCACTGTATTAAAAATTATTTTGTTTATATAACATAAAATTGAACTATAAACATGAAATTTAAATCTGTCGTGCAAAAATAGTCATGCAAAGTCATTGATTTATTTTTAATACAATTGCACTGTGATACATTTAACATCATATTTTCAGTTCTGCCTAACAGAACTAACACTTTTACAGGCTTTTGTTGAAATTACCTTAAAAATTCATCTGGAATGTATCGATTTATGCTGTAATTAATGATGCAAATTAACACAGATGGGGCCATTTTGACCCAAAACAGCTAGTTGGAGGGTAGCAATCCTCCAGATTGTAAAGGTCAAGATACTGGAGCAAAAAAGAAAAACAGTGAAAGCTGTCAGAAACAGGCAGGAAACTCTGCATGGATGTTTTTTGAAGAGGTAGATGGTCCAGTTGGCTGTATTAGTCAGAGTGCTAAGAAACATAGTGCCAACAAGCCCATGGCCCCTTTTCATGTAAAACTTCGTACATGAGGCTGTTTGTGCTGTTTAGTGCCTTTGTTAGCCTCGGCTCCTGTAAATCATATAAGCACACCCACCACACCCCCAGGAGCATTCCGTGTGCCCCCACTGGCCAACCTGCCTGTCCCCCCCAACCCACAGACCGTCTGTAGTTCTGAAATTTATCCACATGGCTGTTGACCAAGTCTAAGGTAAAATTCCATAAATGAAATTTTCAGTAAAATACAATTTTTTCCCGTAATCTGGGAGACAGTGCAGAATTATTGAAGTCGGTCCTAACTCTGTCTTGAATATGTACCCAGCAGGCACCTAGGACTCGTATCTCCCTCTGAGAATCTCTTCTAATGCGCTCAGCAGCAGAAATTCTCTATCCTAGATGAGCCTGCAAAGTTCTGTAGAAATTAAATATACTTTAGTCAAATGAGAGACTAACCTGCTGTCAGGCTGGGGAAGCTTGAACAAGGCCTTCATTCATGACAGCTCCACTTGGCTTTTTGACGAGTCCCCATTTAGATGCAGCACGTCAAAGACTGAAGAGCAGGATGAAGGCTGTAAGTGCAGTTTGCTGTGGATTATGACTGTGTTTAAATCTAATAATGGATGAGACAATTTACTTAAAGCAAGATATAGTTCATATTGCTCTTCAGGCTTCGTGATAAAATATTAAAATTATGGAGTACAAAGTTGTACATGCAAAGAAAACAATGCAGAGCGGCAGGGCGCCTGGCCCAGAAGGTCTTCACATAGAATTCTACAAAGGCTATTTTTTCCTGTTGGATTAACAGCTTTGGTTGTCTTGCCCTTTAAAGAAATTCTCTCAAGAAAGAAGTTGCCTCTTACCATGTCACAAGCAATTAGTTTTACCCAAAAAGGAGGAGGACCCCTCTCTGCTCCCCGTGTTAGTAGGTTCTCCCCGACTCCTCCTGCTTATTCCTTCCTCCCTCCCTCCTATTTGTGCTCTCCTCCTCCTCTTGGGTTCTATTCATGTCTTTTGGTTCAGCAATAAAACCCACAAGGCTGCCCTTGGATTGTCCCTCTTCCCATCGTGACATATTATGTATTACATGATTATGAAGTGATTTGATTATTATACAATAGTCAATTAACCACTTTGTTTCTTCAACTTGTCTTTCTTCTGAATCATCAGATATATGTCGTAGCTGGTAATTTGTTACACTCTGCTGTCAGTGCCAGTGTAGCCTAGGTACAACCAGTCGTATGTTTCGTTCATGCTGATGTTTGAACAATTTTTGGGAACAGATTTTCATAATGTTTTCTAATATATGTGGTGTGATAATTGAGCATGACCCCACTGTTGCTGTGCTTGGTGCTCCTGTCATGATCTGTAATCTCTTATTTTTTCATGTCTCCTCCCACTCATGCCAGCAGGGGTCGCTGCTGGCCCTTTGTAACCTTCCTAATTCTCCTGTATCCCATTATAGTTCTCCATCCTAACCCTGTACACCTGTTTTGTCGCTGATTAGTGTGCTGTGTATAAATATGTCTGCCCTCACTGCGTTCCCCAGCTCAGTCATTGCTGTTCCATGTGTAGTCTGTGTTTCCTTAAAGTCCACGTCTGTCTCAAAGTGGCTGCATTTGAGTCGAGTCTCACCCGATGCTCACATCTCCCCGCAGAAAAACAATACACCGCCTCACAGGCCAGAGCCACAGCCTTCTCCTCTCACACAGTGGAAGTCCTCCAGACCCCCTGCCTTCAGACAATAGGTTAAGGATGTGTTTTCTATGTTACCTTTTGAAAATCTGAGATACAGCAGAGGCAAATGTAGGAAGAGCTTTCATGCTGTCTGGCCTCCTTTCACTGAAAATGTGGAGGGCCTGTATCTCACTTAGAAGATATTATTTAATCCCTTATATTACAAACCAAAGAATATTACACTACACCATTACTAGGCTACACAAAGTTATTTTAACAACCACTGAATGGAAAAAGGTCAGTGCTGAATATATATAGCTGTGGAGAATCAGCAGGCCTTGCTGAAGGACCCACAGATGTGCCCAGGCTGGGCTAAAGTGGGCTATTTTCTGATCACAGGCTTAGCACACTGAGCTACACACTGCCCCTAAATTTATAATTATATGTAATCTGTGTGTGTATGTGTTATCTAGATTTGCCCTGTATGTTTCTAACTAAATCTAATCCAGGCCTTGATCCTACACCTACTATAATTATAAGTACCTCACTATACCTATATCTAACACTGCTATTCATCACCAGTGTTACATGTCAGGGCTTCGCTGCAATAGATCCTTCAGTGCTGCAGGTTATTACTGTGACTTTGCACACACACACGTTGCTGCTTCCTCAGCCAGTGTCACATATACTTTATTACACACAGACCTCAGTAATCTCTGCTACACTCACACCTGCTCACTTTACATCCATGGTTAAATTCTCCTAATGGAATCTATCTTAATGTCTTTATTATATTTTATTTTAATTGTTACCATATTATTCATTGTATTGTTCTTTCGATTTTATTTCTATTTTATTATTGCTAATACACCGGATCTGAGTGCCTCATTTTGTTCCCTTCATGTAGAACACGTTTTGTAATGACAATAAAACATCCTTATCCTCATCTAAATCACACTGTCTAACTACTAACCTGTTTAAATAATATAATTGGATTTCAAAGGTTAATAGTCACTCAATTACCCCCTCAGCCCAACAGTACCACAAACACCCAACATGCACGGAAATTTTCTCCTAAGTTGTTTTCCCTGCCTGGAACAATACCACAGCAGTCACATGGACTAATGTTTCAAAACATTTCGGAAACCTTGCATTGAAACTTGAGGTCTTTAGAAGGGATCAGTCCTGGGTGGCAAAGTTGCCATCACAAAGGTTTTTGATTAAGGGATTCATGATGCCAGGTAGCCATCTTTCACAAGCTGGTGGGCTGTGCCACTGATGCGTTTGCTTGGGTTTTATATGTCTGTCCTGGTTTGTGTTCTTGCCACTTCAGGTTCCCTGGTTTTGCTCTACATTCCTCGGTCCTCTGCTGTGGAGTCTACCTTCTGCTTCACCTCATTCTGGTCGCCCATACAGTCAGCGGCCCATGTCCCCCTGGTTCCCTGTTTCCTGAGGTTAGTCTGCTAGTCTCCGGGGCCAGGGGGCAGAAATCTGCCATGTTGGATGGGCGGCCCAGGTTGGGGTGCTCCATCATAGACTGATACATGAAGGATTATAAATGGTTTTTAACCAGTATGTACCGAGTGTGCGTCGTGACGAAAAGAATGTCATGGGAACATTTAGGACTGACTGCAGTATTAGTTCAAAGCATGATTGTGTTTTTCTTAATTTTTATTGATTTATTTTTGAATTATTAATTTTTTAAAGTAACTTGATTCAGTTAAAAGGGGTTTTTCCATTTGCTTTAGCAGAAGTTCGTGTAAGTATGATGTTCACCTTCCCTTTTCATAGTCTAGTCTTTGCCAAGTTTAATGCTTATTTCCCCTGGTTAAGTTAATCTGACTTGTGTGTTTAGGAGGGTCATACAGGCTTTTTGTTTGTAATGGAAGCACAGGGTCTGTACTTGCAGCTTATTTGCCATGCTAATGGAAGCATTTTACCTTCCTCTCTAATCTCTTTTTTTCTTGGCTCTCACTGCAGTCTCCTCTATGCCAGGGTTTCTCAACCCAGTCCTTGGACCCCACTGCAAAGATCCACAGTTTTGCTCTGTCCAAGCTCTCAGCACAGCAGTAAAAGGTGACTGTTTGGTTCATGCATGCAGGGATCTGGGACAGAGCAAAAACGTGGAGCTGTCTGGTGGGCTGAGGAATGAGTTTAGAAATGCTGCTGTATGAAGTATTAAACCATTTGACCGGTTGGATAAATATTAAAATGTTTTCTCAAAATATAAAAAGAGATAATCTTCTGTTTTGCGTCTCATTACAAGCAAACTTGTTTTTTGTTTTTATGTCACTCTAGTATTTGATATCTAATTTTCAGTCTTCTGGCAATATAATCTGGTGAATGGGGAAAGACTTCCAGCAGGGGCTCCGGTTTCCTCCCACAGTCCAAAAGTGCGCAGGGTAGGTTAATTGGCAAATCTGAGTTGTGAGTGTTTGCGCCCTGCAGAGTGTTGACTCCTGCCCAGGGTTGGTTCCTGCCTACGCCTGTTGTTCCAAGGACAGGCTCCGGTCCCCCCCGCGACCTCAGTTTGGCTTGCTGTCTCCCCGCTTGGTTTTCTTTGGTTTACGTCTTCACTAGCCCCCTTGTTGCTTTGACTTGTGTGTATGTTATGTATGTGTGATTGTATTGCTGCATAGGGAGTGACTGCTATTTTTAGTGGTGCAACGGATCACAAAACTAACGGTTCGGATCATATCACGGATTTTGAGTCACGGATCGGATCAATTTTCGGATCAGCAAAAAGGGGAGAAGTCAAATGTAATTTGCTTCTCATTTATTACAAGAACAGTATGGCAAGGAACTTTTGGTTTTATCAAAAATAACTAAAATAAATTACAAAAATAAAACCAAGAAATAACTGAAAAAGCTGAATAAATACAATTTTTAAATAAAATTCTCAATACTTGAATACTTCAATGCAACAATTGAAAAACAACCTGAGAACTGAAAACAGGCCAAACCTTATAATGACACATTTTTTTTCAAAAAGATGAGGATGTCTACATTCTCTGGGGAGAGAGTAGACCTCTTAGCTGTCACTATGTCACCTGCTGTGGAGAATACCCTCTCACTAGGAACTGAAGTGCCAGGCACAGCAAGGTAGTGTCTTGCCATTTTTGCAATGTGAGGGTATTTACACTCATTGTGTTTCCACCACGCCAGCGGATTACCACCATCCACTGGCAAACTGCTTGCTGCCCTGTATGACGCTACCTCCTCTTTGATTGTGTTGTAAAAAGTTTTCTCTGTGTCTGACTCTTTCACAAATGTATCCCCAAAAAGCTCTTCTATGGCAGACTTCTTTTGTGGAGGAGATGCATTTGGCCCTGTGTCTTCTTCAGAGGGTGTTGGCTCTGTGGCTTGACCCTGCAGAAAAAATTACTGAGTTATTTAACTATATTTCTTGTTATATATTTCATAGGCAATCAATAACATATGCTGGTAATTTTCAAAATTAAGATCAAATATTCACATAAATAATAGTTAAAATATTTTATAACTTAATTATATTAATATTAAATAATATGAATAACTGTATTATTTTTTACCTCTTCAGTAGCCACAATCTCAGTTGTGAGATCAGTGTATGTCTTCTCGCGTAGGGCTGGTTCTATGTGAGTCAAGGACTTGAACCTTGGATCAAGTGCAGTAGATCTGTGAAGATAATCTTGTATTTCAGGGGGGTTGGTGTATCTGGAAATCAGGTCCCCTCTTATGGCAGCCTTAACATCTCTGGTAATGCTGGTGTCTTCCTCATTTGCACACATGGATTGTATAATTCTGGTTTTCAGAGGTAGGATCATGGACACAGATGGTGCATTTTCAGTACTCAATAGGGTTGTGACTGTTTTGAGAGGTTTGAGGAGCTGAAGGACCTCCTCTGCTACTTTCACATCATCATCAGACAAGGTGACAATGTCTCTGATATTTTTTTTCAGTGTCTTTTCTGTCAGTGCAGAGTATACTGCTGCCTGCTGCTCAAGATAGCGCTCCAACATGTCATATGTGGAATTCCATCTTGTAGTGACGTCGTGTATGAGCTTGTGGGCTGGTAGCTGTAGCATTTCTTGCTTTGTTTTAAGGACATGAGCTGCTGTTGTACTTCTGTGGAAAAAAGAAACCACCTTCCTAATCCTCCCAAGAAGGCGATCCATCTGGTTAACTGAGATTCCTCTTTGGCATGCTAAATTTATCACATGTGCAAAGCAAGATATCTGTGGCCCTAGTCCAGCTTCTGTCACTGCATTTACTTGGTTTCTGGCATTATCTGTGGTGACTGGGATATTGCTACATGCATTGTGTCTCTTTAACTTCCACTCAGCTACTGCTTCTATCAGGATTTGCGCTAGATTTGTGCTTGTGTGAGTCTCATAGAGGGGGCGTGTCTGTAGCACCGGACTTTGCATCTCCCATCCCGCTGTTATATAATGGGCAGTCACAGTCACGTAGCTTTCGGTAGCCCTTGATGTCCACCCGTCTGTGGTGAACGAAATAGAGGATGCATCTGATAAGTCTGCGACGATTTTGCTTTTTTCCTGTTCGTAAAGTTCAGGCATGACCTTCATGCTGAAATGTGTGCGCGAGGGTATTTCGTACTGTGGCTCAAGCACTTTTAGGAGGTTTTTAAAACCCTTGTTTTCAACAACAGAGTATGGCCTCATGTCTGCCGCGATAAACATCCCGATAGATTTGGTAATAGCTTTAGCCCGCTCTGATTCTGGTGCAAAGTGCTGCTTAAATGCAGCGGTGAGCAGCTGTTGCTGTGGTTGCTTCGGTTTGCATCCTGTCTGCACACCGGGGTGATGTCGCTTCAGATGCGTGGCCATACTCGATGTATTGCCACTTTCATACGGCTTTCTCGTGCCACAGTGTCTACACAATGTAACTGTTTTGTCCACCACCCTTCTTCCGTCATCATTATATTTTACAGGAAAGCCAAAATGCTCCCATACAAAAGATTTGAATGACGCGGGAGGCTTTTCGAGTTCCTCTGTTCCGCCGCTAGCCATCGTTGTTGACTGAGTCACATGTTCCGCTGACGTAAACACGACTTCTGTGTAATTAATTATTTATTATTTAAGCAATATCAGCAGAAAACACTGTTTTATCTGCGGTTATTTTTTTTTTATTTATCTAAAAGTTTAAAAAACGAGTTAATCCGCGGATCACGTGCGTTCCGAACCGTGGGTTGTAATCCGTACGGATCACGGATCAACCGCGATCCGTTGCACCCCTAGCTATTTTGTTTTGCAAGTGTGTGTTGGACTCTGTTTATTTGGTCAGGGAGTGAGGTGGAGTGTTTGTCTTTTGGTTTCCTTTTCTTTTGCACTTAGGTGAGATTAGCTGTGGGTCGCACTTGATAGTTGGGGATTTTGTTTGTTATTTTGGCTGTGGTCACTCCCAAAGTCTTTTGCACCGGGTTATTTGTTCAGTGTCAGTATTATACATGAAAAAAAATGAAAATACAAAAAATATCCCTTTGTCCACTGGTGTTCCCTTCTTGCCCTCAACCCCGTTTGTCCCTTTATCCCATTCCCCTTTCCCGTGAATACTGTTACACTCCAACCCTAGACAGGATATCAAAACAGCATCTTACCTATAGTTTTAAAAGAGATGAGGGATATTAATCATTGACCTTTACCTTTGCTATTTCAGAAATCCGTATCTGCTACCTTGTGACTGGAAGTATACACTGTAAAAAAAGGCAAAATTTGTCACAGTTTTAAACGATTTTATATCAGCCAATTTGACTACAGTATAATTATTTTTTTCCTCTTATGTTAAATGACAGAAAAGTTTTATCAAAACTACATTGCATAACTGGCATCGTAGTACTGATCAGCACCGATTCAGACATCCCGATGAACAAATATGAAGTTCATTTAAACTGTGGTACCTTAAATCCGTCAAGTTACCTCGATAAGCCAGTAACCCTGATTCGTAGTATAGGCCACTGATCACAAGCACTCTGTGTAAACGTATTGTTTAACCGGCGCTGTTGCATTACCAGGGTGAGAGGTTGACTTGCTGGTTAGCTATAAAAACAGATGTTAGTGCAACTCCACGTTAATGGTGCGGTCATCATGGCTTATAAATGCTTATTATCGTTCATCATTGTTTGTGTCAGTAACGATAACATAAACAAGGGTAGGCACCAGGAGAACATCATTGGCTCTTGCATCGATTACTTTTCCCGTAACACCCTTTAGATTGTTTCCCTGAAGGGCAGCAAACCGACAATTTCGGTGTGATTGAGCTGATCACGTGTGCATGGGGAGGGAATGCGGACCACATGACCTTCCCGGTGAGCTCAGCACATCCAGCATCGCTTCGCAAATACAATCAAAATGTTTTATCTTTATTCACACTTTCTATCTTTATTCATTATCTCTACGATCTCACTGCTGGACGAATGCCTGGCATTCAGAGCATTCTTTTATTAGCCATTTGCCTTTGGATGCAGTTTATTTGCATGCCCCAAAGCTTCCAGGCATCAGTAATTGCTTCCCACGTTACTCCGGTCCTGGGGTCTTCTGTAACTGCCCTTTGGGATTACATATATTCAGCATATGCTTTTGTCCGAAGTGATGAGAGTTTGGGGTCAGAGCACTTGGGTCTAAGGGACTTGCTCAAGGGCTTAACAATGTTACGATTACTCTGCCATGGGAGTTGAACCAACAACCAAACTGGCAGAGATGGCCAACCTGCTGAGCTCCACACCCGCTGACGATCTCCTTTTCCTGTCTGCTGCAGTCTCCATGGACCTGAGTCCAGAGAAGCACTCTGAACTTGAGGACATCCGGCTGAGGAAAGGAGCCCTTCTGCTGGAGATCCAGAGGCTGCGGGATGCGCTGAGAGAGGCCCTCATGGAAGTGGAGGGCCTTGAATCCAGCACCAAACGCAGCCAAATCTTAGAAAAGAATAGGCATGTCGCCATGGGAAGAAAGAAATTCAACATGGACCCTAAGAAGGGTATCTTGTTCATGGTACAAAACAATCTTCTCCGGCACACGTCTGAGGACATCGCCCAGCTCCTATACAAGGGAGAGGGGCTGAACAAAACAGCCATTGGGGATTACCTGGGTGAGAGAGACGACTTCAATATCCAAGTCCTCCAAACATTTCTTGGGCTTCATGAATTCGCAGGGTTCAACCTGGTGCAGGCTCTCAGGCAGTTCCTCTGGAGTTTCCGTCTGCCAGGAGAAGCACAAAAGATTGACAGGATGATGGAGGCCTTTGCGCAGAGGTACTGTCAACGTAATCCTGGAGTCTTTCAAAACATTGACACCTGCTATGTACTTTCATTTTCCATAATCATGCTAAAGACTAGCCTTCATAATCCAAATGTGTGAGACAAGCCCAGTGTGGACAGGTTCATCTCCATGAATCGAGGAATCAATGATGGAGGCAACCTGCCAGATGATCTCCTCCGAAATCTTTATAAGAGCATAAAGAATGAGCCATTCAAGATTCCTGAAGACAATGGGAACAATGCCTTCTTCAACCCTGACAGAGAGGGTTGGCTCTTCAAACTGGGAGGAGGTCGGGTGAAAACATGGAAAAGGCGGTGGTTCATCCTGATGGACAACTGCCTTTACTACTTTAAACATACTACGGATAAGAAACCCAGGGTGATCATTCCGCTGGAGAATCTGAGCATCCGTGAGGTGAAGGATCTCAGGAAGCCTAACTGCTTTGAACTGTACATCCCTAACAACAGCAGACAGCTGATGAAAGCCTGCAAAACGGAGGCGGACGGCCGCCTGGTAGAGGGCAATCATGTGGTGTACCGCATCTCGGCGCCAACCCCTGAGGAGAAGGACAAGTGGATACAGAGCATCACTGCTGCTGTGAGCACTGACTCTTTTTATGAGATGCTGGCAGTAAGAAAAAAACGGCTGAATAAATAAATAACGATAAAGACTGTGTGAATATGGTTGGATGTGCTATTGCAGAAAGTATTTATTTCAGAACAAGGAACTTTGCACAAAGTAATGTTTAACCTTAAGGTAGCATGACCGAATTCCAGGTTTTGTTTTGATGCGACTTATTGTTCACTACAGATTTTATCATCGAAATGCCCTGTCCTTTTTTTGTATAAATGTGAAATTAAATGTTATTTGCACTGTATTGCTGATCTTTATGTCAGAGTACCTTTTTTTCTGAGAATCCACACTGCTGTAAATTTGCATTAACATGATTAGGATTGGGATGGAAAAATTATTTTCCATCTTAACCCATATTCTAAGCATATTGATTTCTGTTGTAAATTTTACTTTTACAGCAGTATGATTTAAGACACTAACAGCAAGTTTTCAACCAGTAATTGTTAATGTGATAGGAATTGCATTCAACAGCAAATGCGTTCAACTTAACCAAATGTATAAATCTTACATATTCTGATGATTTGACATTCCCCCGACGTCTGTGTGATGTATTTCAGCAACAACACGCAGTTAATGAGATCACTATGCGGAATTTAGCCGACTGTTATTTTACTGATTAGGATATATCACCCAAGATTGGGGTATACTATATATCAAGGGTCAGCAACCTTTTTGAAACTGAGAGCTACTTCACGGGTACTGAGCCATACAAAGGCTACCAGAACAGACTTTACCTAAACTTATCTAAACTTCATGTAGAATAAACACGTTTTAAATGCTTTTTTGGATATTGTCATTTTCAAATCTATATAAATACAAATGTGATTAAAGAAGAATAGCAACAAGATTAAATTAAATTTTAGTCGCTGCCCACTGGTGAGTTGTGGTATTTTTAGAACAGGTCCGTGGGTGACTCAGGTGGTCCTTGGGGGCATCCTGGTGCCAGTGGGCACCATGTTGGTGACCCCTGTTCTAAATGGTATGTAGGGTATGCAAACTACACCAACGCTTCTGATGTAGCTACATTTAGGCTTATAGTGGAATAATATAGTGGAAGATTCCTTGCGTGAGTGTCTGAGAGCGTGAAAGTCATGCCAGATGCATGGTAGTCGGCAGCCCTGCTTTCCGTGTGCATCTGGAGGATCAGGCTGCAGAACACTGGAAAGGGGTCCACAGCTCAAGGGGACCACCAGAGGACAGATGGAGTGGAACCGGGAACCAAGGGATTTGCCAGTGACTGGCACTCACTGTTGTTTTCGACTACAATAAAAACAGTTGTACTGGCTAAATAATGAGCATACAAAAGGAAAAAAAGACATGGATAGGAATAAAAAGGTAATTAAAAATAGAAAAACAACTGAAGAGTCATTCACACTGAACACGCGTCTCTGCTCTCAGGACGATGATCCTGCCAACTGCGCCAGACTGCGACAGACCGAACTACAAAACTGTAGACTCAGTGGACAGCTGACTACGCCACCCTAGGAATTTCATCCAGCTTTCCATTGAGACTACAGTTTTGCAGTCTGTTCTGCCAAACAATGTATTAAAAAGTGCAGTGTTATACATGACACTGTAATTAGTTCAATTCAAGAGATGTACTATCAAGTTATAATAGTGTGATTATCATAATCACACAAATATATGAATTCCTCTGATACTGAATTAAACAACCCTTTATGCTGTCCCTTATGTGAATTAGTAAACATTTCCACACCTCTTTCACCATAGACAACCATTCTCTCCATAGTCATATGCAATTCCAATTCCCCCTTTTATTTATTTTATGGCAGACAGCAGTGTATTATTATATTATAATTATATTATATTTATTATAATTATATAATTATATTATATTATAATTATTATATATATCATTATATTAGGGTGCCCCTCGCAGAAGGTAAATTTAATCTTATTTAATTACATTTTCTATATAGCGTCAGATGACAGCAGACGTCATTTACTGTAAGGTTACCTTTACTATAGAAGATATAACAGCTCCCAAAGTTCTTCATCTGGTACAGAAAACATACGCCTGACAGATGTTGAAATTTATTCCGTCTTTATTCTTCTAGACACCGTGAAAAACTATAAAATAAACATATTATTAAATTCCTGCATTACATTTAATCTTACAAGACATTCTAAAAGATCCATGATTTTACCGCTAAACAGCGGCTCATACATCACCGCAATTCCACTTTTCAATACAAGACAACAAGTAAATACAATAAATATAAATTACCGTGTGCGCCTTCTGACCAAATGCTTAGGAGTTATTACAGATCCTGCCGTGACAAGCCGACAAACCACAAGTTGACTCCATGAATCTCCCAGCATGCATTTACTCCTACCCTATTCCGTCACATGACCATGTATTCAAGGGTTAACACGGATCAATTAAATAGTCAGCAGAGGGCACTGGCATACATTTCACAGTATACATCCATCCATCCATCCATTTTCCAAACCGCTTATCCTATTGGGTCGCGGGGGGTCCGGAGCCTATCCTGGAAACAACGGGCACGAGGCAGGGAACAACCCAGGATGGGGGGCCAGCCCATCGCAGGGCACACTCACACACCATGCACTCACACAGGCACACCTACGGGCAATTTAGCAACTCCAATTAGCCTCAGCATGTTTTTGGACTGTGGGGGGAAACCGGAGTACCCGGAGGAAACCCCACGACGACATGGGGAGAACATGCAAACTCCACACACATGTGACCCAGGCGGAGACTCAAACCCGGGTCCCAGAGGTGTGAGGCAACAGTGCTAACCACTGCACCACCATGCCGCCCTCACAGTATCCATTCTATATTAAATCAAACCAGCAAAAGGTGATTATAAAATAACCGTCTTAGCGACAGTTACAGAGTGGCGTAGTCACCCTTTCGCTCTATAGCGCCCCCTACCCCTACTACGATTATAATTATAATAATTGCCTCATGTGCAGTTACGCTGGTTAAATTACCTGGAAATGTTATTAACTGCACATTCTCCTAGAAACTAACAACAGTGCTCACTCAGGTATATTTATAATGGTCAGAAAGCTGATGTAAAGTCTGATATAGTGCTGAATGTGTTATTTTGTAGACAGTAATAGGTTTAATTAATTTTATATTCCATTACTGTAGAAAGCTATACTTGCTTACTTAAGGTATTTTGCGTTATTAATGTGTGATTTAAATGCAAATAGTTTTATTACAGTCAGCATTTATTCACAGTGAGTAGCTTGTCATCATGAAGAGGAAGTGTGACAATCGTGAGTTTTTGGGCAACCACAGAAAAGCAGGAAAGTAAGTACAGACAGTGAGATAATTAGTGCCAGTCAGATGATAGACGTATACAGTATGTGAGTCAAAGGTTCTTCATATATTAATCATTCCCATTCAGGTAACAAATCCTTAGAAATCCATTCCTGAGCATCATGCCAAGAAGCACCACTTGTTTACTGATAACTGCTTTCATGTAAACTCTGCTGTGCTGAGAGTAAAGATGAAGAGGGAGAGACAGCAAGAGGCTGCTGACGGCAGAGAATGCAGGCGACATGGAGGGGAGTGAGAAAAGGAGCAAATATTGATGGTTAAGAGTGAATAATGACGTCACAGCAGCCTGATCCTGATGTTAGTTTAATATGCTTCTTAGTTTGGCCTGTGGTGTGTATTTCAGATACAGCATTTAATCAGGGAGACTGAGTGTGAGTCAATGACAGAGAGAGAGAGAGAGAGCAGACAGGCAGGTGAAGATGAAGGTGTATTAGGGAGGAGGGGGGAGGAGCTTGGACCTTCACCAAATCAGCCAAATGTAAATGTCACGTCTATCAAACAGGAGACCCTGCTTTCAGGAGAAATGGTTTAAAGATCACACTGGGCTCCCTTACAGCCCCCCCTCGTCTTAAGGGGGGTTCTTTGTTTCTACTGTGCAAAATAATTTGTAACACAAATGTCTAAACTGGCATGAAAGACACATTCAGCTCTTGTGAAGACTGGCATGTGAAACTGGAAAAGGCACTGGGGAAATTCAGTGCACATAAAGACAGGCAGTGCCACAGATTAGCACTGATGACATGGATTCAGAAGATCAATCCTGTTAATATTCAACCTTCAGATGAGCTGGAAAGAGCAGCAGCAAGTGAGGAAAAATCTTCTGAAGTTAAGTACTTGGCACGGCAAGGCCTGGCTTTTCGAGGTGTTGGTAAGGAGAGTGGGAATTTCAAGCAGCTTCTAATGCAAACAGCAGAGGGCGATGCAGAGCTGACCATGTGGCTGAAAGGTCACTTTGATTTCACCAGTGCTGTTTAACTGTAACGCCTGTTCCTGGGTTGCCCTCAGTCCTTGTTATTGGTTATGATTCTCACTGTCCTGCATTGTGTCTTGTTAGCTGTGTATTTAAGTGCCTGTTCTGCTTCTGTTCTTTGATGGTTCATTATAGCTGTATGTTGTATGTATGTATATAGTTCTCTAGTTGTGTTTATTCCATCATTTAGTTCATTCCTGGTCATTTGCTGTTTATTTTGGATCCATCCTGATCCTTTTGGTTTTGATGTGTGTGTTGTAAAAAACCCTATTTTCCACCCGTGTCATGCACTGCCGCAACCAGAAGAGGGCAGAAGATATGGCACAAAAACACAGGAAGAAGCCTAACTTTAAAAAGAACAAAAAACATCAAGACTCATCCAGCATGGGGTGGTGGGTTAACGAATAACACAAACAATCAAAGAATAAGCAAACAAATGAGAGAAAAGATGCAGAGATGACTGAGAAGCAGGGGATGACTGGAGAAGAGACGACAGGACCAGAAGACAGGAGGGATACAGGGAGAGCGGAGAAGGCAGTATAACTGAATAATGGGAGAAGAGGAGAGACTGCAGAGGAAGGAGAACATAGATGACTGGAGGGGAGGGAATATAGGAGCAACAGAGAGAAGGAGGAAGGGCTGCGGAGGAGAAGACAGGATAAGAGGGGAAAATGTGAGCAGAGAAGGACAAACACCCCCACTGCCCAGCAAAGTGCACTTGTAAGTAAACCACAATTTTAGCCTTGGGCTCAATATATGGACTTGTCTCTGTGTAGCGATGCATAGAATCCTTGACACTGGTTATGACTGTACTGTATTAGTCCTAAACCTGCCATTATAGAGTAAGGAGAAAAGATTTTTTTTTAAATAAATCATTTTAAAAAAAGTAGAGCGATGTAGCCCCCGGAGAAGTCCCCCCCCCCCCCAAAGCCCTGTTTGTTCCTTTCTAGCTACCAGATGAAACTCACAATGCACCCCAACGCCACCTAACTTCTCTTCCACATGATGCACCTTATTTACCCTCTGAATCCTGTCTATTATTGAGCGTTTTTCTATCCATTTGATTATCAGCTTATTACACTGTATGTACATTAGTCAGCCACATATGCTGTACGGCTTTGTTTTCCGGACAGTCTGGGCTACTCAGATGTGTCATAATTCGATTTGTAAATGCTGACAGTCTTGATTTTATCCTTCTTATCAGGAAAAACTACTTCTGCATATAGATATTTCTCAATTTTTAGTCTCATCTAATATAAAAATTGGCAGGTAGTACAAATATAATCTTATAAATGCTGAGATTAGAGTATCTGCGATGCAGGAATGCAGGGGTTTCATTGGGGCCCTTTCTATGGCTTAGTACTGTGAAGGAGTACATGGTTAGTGCCAGGCGCAAATGAATATCTTTGATTTTGCATCCATGTGGTAACTTGTTGAAGTTGTCTGATAGTCAGTAATACATGGTTTAATTAATATGATTGTTTATTTATTACTTTATAACATCTAAAAGAAACTGAAATAGGAAAGCTTATTTTAATTTATGGTCCACTGGATAAACACAGACATTACAGACGGTTTTAGAGTCTAATGCTGAATGTTTTTTGCGATCATTTTTCTGCCTGCATATGCTGTGATTGGTGCAGTGAAATTTGAGAATGTGTTTGTGGTCAGTATCATAGCCTCAGACAACAAACCAATGCTGTAGTGTGTCACTGTGTTTACATGTGAGAGGGGTTCCAGTTACATAATGAACTCGTTCTAATTGTTTTGACGGAGCTCGACAAACTTAAAAAATAAATGCTGGTTTTATCAAAAACTATGTCATATAGCTATATTCCAGATTTATTACAGCCAAACACATCTCGGAGCTCCGAGGAACCTCCTTCTCCCTACATTTCCCTCCTTCACACTCTTCCCTCAAATACTGTTACATTTGTCTTTTTTCCACACTCACACCCTATCTTGATCATACTCTGACTACATGGCATCCATATGCAGGGCAAACTATTTTACAGTCTTATCTAGTATAATAGGACATAAACATTGAATTTGATAGTTATCTTTTATTTACACATTAGAACACAACGCATGAACATGAAGGGATCGTTTGCATTTGCAACCAACACCTCCGCAAACCCCCCTGCGGAATACTGGCCGCGGACAGGGGTGGGAATCCCCAAGCTGGAAGACTGTACTGCGTCATGTTAACATTAGCTAGCTAGTTAGCATGGATACAGAGTGCACCGGGCTAAAACTATAAAGGACGTAAGGTGTGTGATATAGTAAAACACTTACTAACTGGTAATGCACGTTAGCATTACGTTAAATGACAACTTTACCTGTTACTTACCAGAATAGCCTCCTACACGTGCGACGAATGACAGCAGGCAGAAGGCGGCGCGTTTTTCAGAAACACACCGGAGTTAAACTTACGCCGCGTTATTTACCGGCACTTCTAACACCAACATTTGCAGCCATTAACTCATATGTGGTAGTAACACTGAAATTACTTTCTCTGCGTCAAAATAAGGCAACACTGTGATTTTGATACTTTATCATTTATACTTAACTGTACCTTCCTCCCATTCCTCCGTCTCTGCTTATTGACATTTAGGAGAGTGTCAGATATAAATTAACAATTCAAAATTATCAAACAAAGACAGACACAACACTGAAAAGATGAAAAAGACACAGTTTGAAAAGTAAATATGTTTTATTGCAAATCTCTTATCTTAACATAGCCTACCTTATCATATGTTAACTTAACCCATCTTATATTTTAACTTAGCCTATCATCATATTTTAACTTAGCCTATCTTATCATATGTTAACTTAGCCTATCATATTTTATCTTAGCCTATCTTGTCATATCTTAACTTAACCTATCTTATTATATTTTAACTTAGCCTATCTTATCATATAACTTAACCTATCTTATCTTATTATATTTCAACTTAGCTTATATTAATATATTTCGTCTTAGCCTATCTTATATTTTAACTCAGCATATCTTATCCTATCGTATCTTATAGCTACATTAACACTTAAACAGTATCACTTTCCATTGGGTCCCGCGGGATCCCAGTCCCAATGCAGGGCTCTAACACGGATATTCTAAGAAAAAGAAAATAAACACTTTACTTAACTTTACTTAAAGCAGTCATATAACTGCATTATACATACCCAATTAATGCCTTATAAATCATTTATAAAAGTATTAAAAACACGGCTGTAAATACTTATACAAAGGCATAACACATTATAGCTATCTTGATAATGCATTATGAATGCTCTGATCTATATATACACAATAAATATCTTCATAATACATTATATCGGCCATTAATCCATAATAAACATGGCTATAATGTGTTATGCTTTTTTTTCTTCAATATTTATACCCATGTCTATAATATATTTATGGATGCATTACAGTGCATTGTGAAGGTGTCAATAATGCAGTTATATTACTGCTTTAAGTCATTTGTAAACCTGAATTCACAACCTTATAATTACTGCCTCTTGCTACTTCTTCTGAAAGGCAGGGGACAGCAGAAGAAGCACCACTTCATCTTCTTCTTCTTCTTGTGGCTCTTCTCAGTATCTTCTTCAGAAAGATCTTCGGCATTCACATGGAATGATACTTCTTCTTCACTGTAGATCTTCTCGGCAGCATCAGCATCTTCTTTTGTTTTATCTGTCTTCATCACTTCAGTCTCGTCCTCTTCCTCAGGTCCTTCTTCTGGTATAGTCAGTAGCTGTGATCTGTCTTCAGATGCCACCATACACTGAAACCTGACCAGTGTGGTAGCATCAGCATCTTCTGCCTGCTGGAATACCACATCAGCTTCTTCATTTTCCTCAGGTCCATCTTCCTGTAAAGTCTGCAGCCATATTCTGGCTACATATGCCGCCATGCACTGCCAACTGTCCACTGTGGCAGCATCAGTGTCTTCTGCTTCCTGAAGCTCCTCATCTGTTTCTTCATCTTCCTCAAGGTCTTCCTCCTGGATGGGTTCTAGCCAAGTTCTGCCTACTTGTGACACCACATATTCCACAGCATTCCCTGTACTTTTCCCTCCTCCTCCCTTAACCTCCTCCACATTCACTCCCACCTCACATACATTCTCCTCACCTCCATTTAGCATATCCATCATACTAATACCAGCCTCTGTCCCCTCCATCACAACCCTGGAGGCCTTCCCCTCAAATGTTCCCCACTCTGGTACCTCCACATATTCCTCACTACTCTGCCCCCTTACCTCACCCTCCCCCCGGCTTGTCCGGTCCTTCCTGACTTTCTTTTTTTTGTTAAGGTAGCAAGTTTTATAAATTTCCCAGTCTTCAGATGAAAGGCCGTAATTACTCTGAAGACTCTGAAGCAGTCCATCGTTTTCCACACTCTCCCCTCCCTTACCCAAATCGGTAGACCCCCCCAATCCCCCCTTAACCCCCCCAGCCTGGACAGTGGGGAGTGTCACTGGTGAGAACTCCTCCACACCTTCTCCCCAGTTGATCACTTCATCCCACAGGTTCCAGGCTTCCCAGTGTTGGGTGTTGGTCCATCGATCAGCTCTCTCAATTCGCTCTCTGGGGAATAAATGAGAGATTAACCAGCACTTAAGAGAGATAATAAAATAAAGAGCTGGAAATTCTTCAACCATACAGAAAATACAATTGTTATAATTATTATAATAAATAATTACAGGGTTCACATATATAAAAAAGAAAGAATAAAAGAAACAGCGAGCAAGATTGCAAAAAAAATCTACTGTAAAATGCACGATACTGTAAGTGCAATAGCATATTAAACAGTAATGTCACCAAATTATAACTAGAATCAAATACGAAACAACTGTGCTCCACATCAAATGAATACCCAGATGAATACTACCAAGAACTGAGTTAACACTAACCAAGCTAAGAATATTTGAAAGTGTTAATCCTGTGTAACAATGTAAATAGATGTAATGATAAACTTAGAAGCATCTAGCCTACTCTGAAAGTAATGCCCCAAATTTTTTTTTACAATTTACCTACCACCCTGTACAGTAGGGGGTCCCAACTTCCGGTCGGTGTTCCGGTACCGTCCGCGCGGAGTATTGCACCGGGCGGCAGACAACCGGGGGTAGAGGAGCCAGCCGTCCCGTTTATTAGGGGATCGCGCCGTTTTGGAAAGAAAGCTGCCCGTATTGATGTACGGAAATACGCCATTAGCCCCGCATGTCCGTATACACCGTCAATCTCCCGCCGCTCGGCGTGGGAACCCCCAAATTATACCGCCGTCTTACCCATCCGTGACACTTTTCTACGACGGAAACCGATCCGCGGACATCGAAAGGTTGGGAAGCCCTACTAAACTAGCATGTTTGAGATGAATTTACTAACCAAATAGTCTGTCATTATTTAAATATTAGCAACCACAGTAGCAATAAAAACCACTGCACTTTAAATGACGTTAAAAAATATGTAATATAAAAAAAATGTAATGTTTTTTATTGTATTATAGACATTTACTATGTCATTATAGTATAAAAGGCTAAATAATCAAAGTAGCACAACATCAGTTGAAGAATTCAAAGACATTTTGGAGAGCTAACAAGCTACTCACCTCTGCGCCATTTTCACTCAGAGTTTGTTGTGCTTCAAACGGTAAAGTTTGTTTACGTTGTTTCTATGGAAACTGCTCTGACTCTCCGCTTGACCGTAATATAAAGGCATGTATGCAGTCATTTTCTGATTGCAGATTTGATCCCTATGCAGTAATTGACCACTGACCTCTTGGACCCTCTGGGCTGCCTTCACCTGCATTGAGGCAGCTGTTACGTTTGCTGTCATTACATTCAGCCCAAAATATCAAAGTACAGGATTTAAGATTTGAATTAGTAACAGGACCATGGGAAACAAAACATATATGTTATTGATCCCTCGAAGAAAGTTTTCAATTTTCTCCTTCTTTCAGTTCTTAAATAACGTGTCAGTTTTTGCTCTGTTTGGTTGGGATTTACCATTTTAACATTGTAGCAGTTCCTAGGCAATACACAGACAAATTCTTTTTTTTAGGATGGAATTGTTATGCTGTAAACGATTACCTTCACGTTTCAACAAAGGTACTTGCTTTCGATATATAATTTTTTGTACATGTGTACTCTGGTCATACCCCTTGTACATATGGATTGCATGGAAGGACAGTCACTGCTGTCACCTATACTGTCCCTGTCTGCTTTTCTCATTTAAGTGTTGATACGGCAAAAGAAGATGGACCTTTTGTAGAAATTTCCAGCCAGAGACTTGGTTCCTATATGAAGAGAATATTTTATTTTAATTCAGGCTTGCATGTGATCTCCCCTTTACTGCACAAGGAGGGCACACACATCAACAATTAGCAATGCAGCAAAATACAGATGAACAATTTCTCACAGTTTCAGAATAAATCAGATTTCTCTGTAATTCAGAGATTGTCTAAGACTTCTGCTAGATCATTTTCTGCACTTGAACCTAATTTCAAGATAAATGACACCTGGGTCTATTAAAAGAAGGTGATGCTGCCTGACCCACCAACCAAGGCTGGGAGGAAAGGGAGGAATACTAGTCAAAGGAAGGAAGAAAAGCAGCCCACCCTATCTCATGGTCATGGATACAAAAGTCAGGGAGTGTTACGAAGAAGACACCACACTTAAGACCATTGGTTTTATGCACTGAATTACACCAGGTAGAGTTTTTGCATTCTAGCTGTGTTACGTAACATTCCTCAGCCTTCATTTGTTTCCACATAATGCAGGACATAATTTAGGGTGCCAAACAAGACAGCGGAACTGCAGTATAGCCAATTATTTGTTTCAGTAGTTTTATAACAACTCGAACATAAAATGTTTGTTTTTCTTAGATAAAAGTCCAGTTGAAACAGACTTTATTTTTAAATGTTAGATTGGATTTAAGAGATGGAACATGTTGCTTGTGTTAATACTGCTTTGATTTTGAGGATGAAGTCTGAAGTGTAGGTGACGTGTAACAGGTTGTTATTTTACTTTTAATTTATAATTATACAAGATTCTGTTTTCGTTCTTCTGTCTAACCTGATGGGTACAATATCCTTTAAACTTTCCCATGATGCTTTTGTCCTGCATCGCCCCTCCCTCTGTCTTTTCCCCTTTATAAGGGTCCCGACCTCATTTCTTCTTCCCTTTGGTGTATTGCACACGCGGGAAGAGGTGAGGATCCCCCGAGTTAGTAAATCAATTGTATAATTATGACACATATATTATATATTATATTTGATTTATTATTCATCATAAGCAAGGGATAGAAAACACATCTATACATAAGTATATACATTGTTTTACTTTGAGCAGAGAGAGCAAGAGGGCCAGAGCATATGAAGTTTACCCCTTTCCTTATTGTTCCCAACAGGTTCTATAAAATCCGGGAACGACAACGACATCTGTAATATCCCTTCCTCCTGCACCCCACACACACCTGATAACACCCCAAAACACAATGCAGAGTATAGGCAGGGAATGACCGGTTACATAGGTACACTAGTGCGGCTTGTAAATATGCCCTTAATTTATGCCTGAATATCCCTCCCATATAGTGGCTGACCACATATCATGTGAAAGACCCGGAGAGAGTGAGTGTATATATATATGTATGATGTGCATGTGAGAGACACCATCGGAAGTCCGGTTCAGTTCCTCAGAGGCACTACTATGGAGGCGCTTACAGTAATAAACTTGCTGACCGCAAAAACTGGCACTATGATGGAAGTTATGCAGAAGTGCAGAGTAGATGGAATAATTTTTGTACCTCAATAAGATTGTATGCCTTTTGCCTGTGTCTCCAGCCAGTGCCGGGGGTGAAACGCGCCTGCAATTATCAGCGGGATAACATTATCGTTCTTTTTATTCTGTGGAAAATGAAAGACTGATTTGCTGGCCAGATTTATTTATGAATCATAAACATGTTGTGGGCTATATAAGTAAAGTCAGGGCTCTCAAGTCTTATGCATTGACTGTGAGACACTTGCATTTCAACCAGTTCACATGCTCACGCGCCGCACCTTATGTTTGTCAAGCTGAGAAGTAAGGGTTAGGGTTATAATTATCAATAAATAATGTACTTCCCTGTGAAACAATGATGCTGTATGTTTATTTGCATATCATGATATGGTGCAGCCTTTTAATAGGTTTCTGTTTTTCTGTTAATCCATTCATGGTGTTGAATAAGTCAGCAAGCATAAGTGTAAGGCTAGTGAGTGACTGGTGTTTTCGGGGGAGACTCCCTAGAGCTGGAGAGAAATACCTTAAGGCACGGGATGAAAAATCCCAAATCTTCCAGGAAAAATGTCAGCATTATATGTATTTGCCACACAGAACAGAACAAAAAATTCCTTAGGGAATCACTCGCCTACCATAGTCACTATACTACTCAGAACGCCTGGCAGCCACCAAATCAAACATAGGAAAAGGTCCGGATTTATAGCGTTAGAATGTGGTAGAAACTAATATCCATAACGTACCATCCTAGAACACACTGTGTTCTAAAATTTAAGCCCAATTAAAATCTGAATATTAAATGAGGAAAATAATTTGATTTGTTCTTCTATCCCAAGTTGTGGTCTAAAAGCAATAAGACCACCATCCATTATACCTGCTTTGGGGAAAATGCACTCCTGTAGCCACTAGGGGAGCTCTCACCTCTTCTGGGCCCAGCTAAATAATTATGTTACGCATTCTAACAAGCTTTATTATCTGTGTCAATAAGCCCTGCTTTTACACTAACACTCCTGCTGAGAGGCTAGTTTGATTACCAGTCTTGCCCTTGTCATTAGGAACACATGAGAATTTGCGCAGTGCTGTTTCACAGTGGATTCTCACTGGTTTTCCCTAAGACTGGTACGATACATTTTATTCAGTTTCATACCACAGGTTATTGCAAGAGGGATCAATTGGTTTACTTTTATACTGGTGCAAGGAAACTATTATTATGATGGTGGGTTATCAAACACAGTAGCTGGCTACCTTGCACCAGAATACCTTAGTGAACTGCTGACCACATACAACCCTCCACGCTTGCTTCGCTCTCAAGCCATGGGATATCTGTTAGTGCCTAGGGTAGAAAGAGCTACGGCAGGCTGCAGAGCTTTCTCCTACAAAGCTCCTCAGCTGTGGAATGGTCTTCCACCGGATGTGCGGGTTTCAGGTTCACTCTCAATATTCAAGTCCAGACTAAAAACACACCTGTTTAGTTTAGCGTATAGGGACACCAATTCTAGCCCTAGCTAACTCTTCACTCCCAGTCAGACCTGTAGTGTGAGGTGTAGAGCTGGGTGGGGATCGGTGCCATTGGCTTTGGATGAACTGGATTGTCAGTGCTGTCACTCTAGCTTTGCAATCTCTTGTGGAACTGGAGTGCTGACATTTCAGGGACTCCCCATGCCGGCATTCCCACTTGCCTCTCCCTCCTACTGATGCTGCCATAGCCATATCTGCCGGAGCTTGCAGATTGCACTTCATATTGTACTCACCTAGCTTTTAGCACTGCCAATAGCCTCCTCTACTATGCCTAATTGTACATTTTATTTCCCCTACTCCTCCTGGGGGGTGATGCCTGGAGACCTCAATCTATCAAGATATCCAGCACACCCGACCACCACCAGTGACGTCCCTGCATCCAGCTCGCCGTTCTGATCTTCCATGTATGACCCGCTGCCTTACCTCTGGTTGCCTGGCAATTGGAAGAAGACTCGGCTTCGGCATTGGCTTATCTTCCTTGCTCTCCTCTCTCTATTTGACTATCCCTGCCGGCCCCTGGAGGATGGGCTTCCCCTTTGAGTCTGGTCTCTCTCAAGGTTTCTTCCTTCTAGGGAGTTTTTCCTTGCCACTGTCGCCTATGGCTTACTCACTGGGGGCTTTGGGTGCGGATACTGTAAAGCGCTTTGAGACAATGTAATGTTGTGATAATGCGCTATATAAAAATAAATTTGTTGTTGTTGTTGTTGTATCTCAGACATAAGACGCCCATTACGTACCTGTGTATCACCTATATGGGCTTGGAATCTGTATATCAATTGAAATAATTATTCATAGCCCAGATAGCATCATGTTATTGTTTCAGCGTTGAAGTATAGTTAAATGCATTGAATTATGGTCAGTGATAAATTATCAGCATTGAAACTGAATTGATTTTTGGTCAGATGTTCAATATTGAAAAATTAATGGTGGCGAAACCTTGATATAAAGTGACTTTTTCAACATTGAAAATAAGATGCTGAGTTAACATCAATATTATTGAAAATAAAAATGGAAAAATGAATTTATGGGGGGCGGCATGATGGTGCAGTGGTTAGCACTGTTGCCTCACACCTCTGGGACCCGGGTTTGAGTCTCTGCCTGGGTCACATGTGTGGAGTTTGCATGTTCTCCCCATGTCGTCGTGAGGTTTCCTCCGGGTACTCTGGTTTCCCCCCACAGTCAAAAAACATGCTGAGGCTAATTGCAGTTGCTAAATTGCCCGTAGGTGTGTGTGTGAGAGTCACTGGTGTGTGAGTGTGCCCTGCAATGGGCTGGCCCCCCATCCTGGGTTGTTCCCTGCCTCGTGCCCATTGCTTCCAGGATAGGCTCCGGACCCCCCCGCGACCCAGTAGGATAAGCGGTTTGGAAAATGGATGGATGGATGGATGTGCACCAAAGCACACACGTTTTTTTCTGGTGGCTTAAACACATTTTTGTAACTACTGGCTATTTTGCAAAAACTCTGCACACAAATAAAAAAACCACCATATCAGCAAAACATTGTAGGTCTCTTGCAAAAGCTAATAAATCGTGCTTAACTCTTCAAACCTTTGGAAAAATTGTATTTTTGTACCAATCAGTTAACACTAACCATCATCTTAATAAGCACACAATGTGCCAACTACACACTTATGGTAGGAATGGAAAACACATCTGGCTTTTGCTTTCTCTGTGCACGAGGTATGTCAATTTGAGGTCATACTTTTGTCATAAATAGTTCTGTAAACACAATTCAAGATTCAAATTTCAAGTATGAATGTTTATTCACATGCATCAAAAGAAACATAAGACAACATACAATTTCACTGAGAGAGAGAAAAAAAATCATTCTTGTCGTCTCTTTGGGTCCGGCCACAGAATTTCATCAACATCACATGCAATGCTTTCTAGACCAAGGCACCGGGGAAACTCTCCTGGAGTGCCTCATCCAGGCCTGACATGATGCCTGGTCAATATTCTCGCATGCCTCCTCCATTGCCTGTAAAAGAGCCATGCGTTGATGGGGATGACGATCATAGACCTTCCAGCACCAGGCAGAGAAGAATTCTTCAATCGGATTCAAGAATGGAGAGTAAGGCGGGAGGTTGAGTACAGTGAAGAGTGGGCGACTGTAAACCAGTCCTATGGAAACTAATATTGTCCCATATGATGACATAACTGGTCTGTGAACATTAGTGAGCATATGATGTAGGCTGTCCAGGAATGTAATAATGTGTGCAGTGTTACATGGGCCCAGGGTTGCATGATGGTGAACAGCACCGTTCTGACTTATAGCTGCGCACATAGTTATGTTACCACCACGCTGTCCTGGGACATTGATTATGGCACCGTGTACAATAATGTTCCTACTCCAATTAGCCTCACCGTGTTTTTGGACTGTGGGGGGAAACCAGAGTACCCGGAGGAAACCTCACGACGACATGGGGAGAACATGCAAACTCCACACACGTGACCCAGGCAGAGTCTCAAACCCGGGTCCCAGAGGTGTGAGGCAACAGTGCTAACCACTGCACCATCATGCCGCCCCCCATAAATTCATTTTTCCATTTTTATTTTCAATAATATTGATGTTAACTCAGCATCTTATTTTCAGTGTTGAAAAAGTCACTTTATATCAAGGTTTCGCCACCATTAATTTTTCAATATTGAAAAAATGACCAAAAATCAATTCAGTTTCAATGCTGATAATTTATCACTGACCATAATTCAATGCATTTAACTATACTTCAACGCTGAAACAATAATATGATGCTATCTGGGCTATGAATAATTATTTCAATTGATATACAGATTCCAAGCCCATATAGGTGATACACAGGTACGTAATGGGCGTCTTATGTCTGAGGTAGCCAGCTACTGTGTTTGATAACCCACCATCATAATAATAGTTTCCTTGCACCAGTATAAAAGTAAACCAATTGATCCCTCTTGCAATAACCTGTGGTATGAAACTGAATAAAATGTATCGTACCAGTCTTGGGGAAAACCAGTGAGAATCCACTGTGAAACAGCACTGCGCAAATTCTCATGTGTTCCTAATGACAAGGGCAAGACTGGTAATCAAACTAGCCTCTCAGCAGGAGTGTTAGTGTAAAAGCAGGGCTTATTGACACAGATAATAAAGCTTGTTAGAATGCGTAACATAATTATTTAGCTGGGCCCAGAAGAGGTGAGAGCTCCCCTAGTGGCTACAGGAGTGCATTTTCCCCAAAGCAGGTATAATGGATGGTGGTCTTATTGCTTTTAGACCACAACTTGAGATAGAAGAACAAATCAAATTATTTTCCTCATTTAATATTCAGATTTTAATTGGGCTTAAATTTTAGAGCACAGTGTGTTCTAGGATGGTACGTTATGGATATTAGTCTCTACCACATTCTAACGCTATAAATCCGGACCTTTTCCTATGTTTGATTTGGTGGCTGCCAGGCGTTCTGAGTAGTATAGTGACTATGGTAGGCGTGTGATTCCCTAAGGAATTTTTTGTTCTGTTCTGTGTGGCAAATACATATAATGCTGACATTTTTCCTGGAAGATTTGGGATTTTTCATCCCGTGCCTTAAGGTATTTCTCTCCAGCTCTAGGGAGTCTCCCCCGAAAACACCAGTCACTCACTAGCCTTACACTTATGCTTGCTGACTTATTCAACACCATGAATGGATTAACAGAAAAACAGAAACCTATTAAAAGGCTGCACCATATCATGATATGCAAATAAACATCCAGCATCATTGTTTCACAGGGAAGTACATTATTTATTGATAATTATAACCCTAACCCTTACTTCTCAGCTTGACAAACATAAGGTGCGGCGCGTGAGCATGTGAACTGGTTGAAATGCAAGTGTCTCACAGTCAATGCACAAGACTTGAGAGCCCTGACTTTACTTATATAGCCCACAACATGTTTATGATTCATAAATAAATCTGACCAGCAAATCGGTCTGTTAGGTTGAAGAAACTGTTATTAATCATTTTGTTATCACTCCTGTATGATCAGCAATGAATGTAAATATGTATATATATTATTTTGTTTTCCCCTAGCCTCATACTTTAGATTATATTAATAATAGCATTCCCACCTTAGCAAAACCGGAGCTTTCTCTCACCTCCCTATTCTGCATGACTCTTGCGCCTCCCACTGACTATAAATAAAGGAGTCAAGGGGAACCACCCTTTGTAACACATTCTGCTGTAGTTTGCATTGCAGAGAGTGTGGGTACCCTTGCAAGTAAAAACTATAAAGTGTGTTGTCTCAATAAAAGGTGGAGTTGGGGTGGAAACGCCGGGCGCTTTCCCCAACATAGAATTTGGTCCTTCGAGCCGGATCCGAGGAACCCCGAAGACGTCTCCAGTACGCCGAGAGAAGCGACACCGAAAACTGCCGGCAGTCACTCGAAGACGGGTGCAAGAAAGACCTGTGATGTGAATTCGTTATCAGGCCGGTGATTAGAACTGCGCTCGACGTCTGGTGATGTCTGAAGGACCTCGGTGACGGAACAGAGAGCACACTACATAGGTGAGAAACACGGCACCTAAGTGAATAGGTGGCCAAGTGAGACATACGGCACCTAAGTGAGTAGGTGGCCAAGGCATGCATGTGGTTAAGCTTAGCCGAAATTAAGCGGGAGCGAAAGTAGGCGTTGTGGGAGAGAGTGTACGGCGTTCTATGTGGATGTGTCCTTACAGGTTTTAGACTAACCTACACGATCCACCCTAAAAGCAACAACATACTGGTGACTGAAGGATAAAGGACGGGTTTCATCCCTGAAAACTAACACCGCTGCTCTAATAGTGAGCAGTAGAAGGCCGTGTTGGTGTCCTCCTGAGGTCTCATGCCAGGGACTTGCTTTTAGGATTTTTTATGTTTTGTAGTGTATTCAATAAAAGGTAACAATGGGAAAAAATCTGAGTAAACAAATCAAATTAGAGGGAGATGAGAAGTTTATGGAAGGATATAAACCAGGATCAGGACAAATAAGTAGTCAGAGATGGAGGAAAAAAACATGGGTTTGAAGGAAAACTCCATACTCCAGACATATTAAAGTTACAGGGAAACTTAAAACTGGAGATGTTACAGACTACCAATAATAAAAAAGGCCAAGATAGAAAAAAGGAATACGTTTTCTCTGATGCATGGTTAGAACAGAGTAAACTAAGAGATAATAAGAGACAACAGAAAAAGAGAAATAAGGAGAAAAAACTGCAGGTGGCTTTAATCACACTAGACGAAGAAACGGCAGCAAGACCTTCTGCCCCTCCAGCTCCTCCACCGCCCCCACAAATTCCGGTGCCTGCACCGGCGCTGGTTCCAGCCACAGATAGACAAGAAGCAAGGGGGGGGGGGTGGAACCATCTCGCATGTTAACTCGAGGGTCTGATCCCTCTCTATATCCTGTAAAAGATTTGGCCACAGCTAAAGTACAATGGCATCCAAAAAATAACACAGAACAAGAGGAGGTAGAATGGCAGTGTACCCTCGTAGAAGTGGCAAACCCAAATCGAGGGCCGAATAATGCAGGACCCGAAACTATGTTAGTATATAGACCCTGGACCGCTGAGGATAGAACAGCAGCTTTAAAAGGAATACCCCCGGTTAAAGAAGGGGTACCCGAGTTTTGGACTGCCATCCTAGAATTACAAAGTAGTTTTCATTTGAACGGCAGGGAAATGTACCGATGCCTAAGACAGTTGTTTACCCATAAATGGGGACGTGTGGCAGGCGACTTCACTGGACACGGTGCCAATAATCAGCCCTTAGCACATAACTCGCAGGAACTCATACAAGCATTACAATACCTGCGAGAGAGGATAGACACAGTCTTCGTGAGATGTGCAGATTATGGGCGAATAGCGCAGTGCAAACAAAAACATGGAGAGGAACCAGAGGATTTTATGGATAGGATGCGAGTGGTGTTCAGGGGAAATTCAGGAATTCCTCACGACGAGGAAGACGGAGGAGTGTATCAGCAACAATTAAAACGAGCTTTTGTCGCAGGCCTAAAGCCTGAATTGCGAAAATATCTCGACAAACATTGGGTACATCAGAATACTGGCTCAGTCCAACAAGCCTTAGAATATGCCCAACACGCACAGAAAGCGCAGAAACAGCAAAAGACAGATACAATATTCAGCGCCTCTGACGTGGTAGCGCTAGTGCAAACGAACCCTCGGGGACGCGGGGGATTCAGAGGTAGAGGAAGAGGAAGATTTAGAGGCCGAGGAAGATTTAGAAATAAACAAACAGGAGGGTTTTCACAGGAAACAGAGTGTTAGACATGCGGGAAACCTGGACATTTAAGCAGGGACTGCAGGTCAGGGAAGCGACCATTTAATCAAAACTCCACCGAAAATGACCAATGACCCTCCTCGGAGACCCCTGTTGCCGACACTATCCGAGGTGAAACAGAGGTCATTTTAAGGGAAGAAACGGAGGTTACCTTACAAGACCTCCTGGATGAGGAAATAGATTTGCAAGCAGTATGTCAGCTATTAGCAGAAAGGCAGTGGGGAACTTTGCCAAGTCGGAAATTAATCATAAATGGCAAAGTATACGAATGCCTGTGTGATACTGGAGCCTGTAGGACTGTCCTAACCTCCATCCATCCATCCATTTTCCAAACCGCTTATCCTACTGGGTCGCGGGTGGTCCGGAGCCTATCCCGGAAGCAATGGGCACGAGGCTGGGAACAACCCAGGATGGGGGGCCAGCCCATCGCAGGGCACACTCACACACCATTCACTCGCACATGCACACCTAAGGGCAATTTAGCAACTCCAATTAGCCTCAGCATGTTTTTGGACTGTGGGGGGAAACCGGAGTACCCGGAGGAAACCCCACGACGACATGGGGAGAACATGCAAACTCCACACACATGCGACCCGGGCGGAGATTCGAACCCGGGTCCCAGAGGTGTGAGGCAACAGTGCCAACCACTGCAGCACCATGCCGGCCCTTGTCCTAACCTCCAGTCCTCCTGAAGTCACATACTCCTCATCTGTCATAAATATAAAAACAGCAGGAGGCCAAACAGACAGTCATCAGCTAACAAACCCAGTTGCAGTAAAAGATAAGGAAACTGGGATTGAATGTCAAGCACAAGTGTTAATAAGCCCTTCTTGCCCTGTCAATCTGTTAGGCCGTGACCTTATGGTACAGATGGGCATTAGTGTAGTTGCCACAAACTCTGGCATGAAAGCAATCATAAATGAGGAAGCCTATGTTGTGCAAGGAACCGGAGCACCACAATATTACTGGTCACTGGACCTAGGGGGAACTGCACAGACACGAGAATTGTTGCGAAAAACTAGAGAAAAGCAGTCCCCTAAACAAACCCAGTTCATGCCTGACGATGCCTTACACGTCACTATGTGGTACAAAGGCACCCCAGGACCAGATTATGCCTATGACAAAACGTTTCATGCCCTCCAAGACACTTGTATCACCTTACAACATTTGTATGTTAACTCCACTACTGGCTTTTCTGCTGCCTCAGTCATCTTATCTAATAAACAACAGGCTGTGTTCAGAGGGGAAACACCACACGTATCTCTATCAAAACCACCTCAGATGCAGTGGAGGGACGTAGAGATGTTCTTACGAGATTCCATGCAAGGTTACAATGACTACCAACCCGTACCTGGCTCCTGTTGGAGCTATGACAAAAAACACAATGTGTGGCGGTTCCCTTTGGGATGGAGAGTTCAAACCACTCTCACCACACACTTGCAGGACCCAACCTGACAAATTTTTTCTGTTCTGGAGGGGGGATCATGTCCAGATCTAGATCGCCTCCCGGAAGGGTTGTGGTCGTCCTCCCCCACTGATGTAGGACTGGTAAAGGGGTTCCCACCATACAAAGTAATTGTGAAATCAGAACACCGCCCGGTAGTTAGACAATACCCATTAAAACCTGAGGCAGAGAAAGGTATAGCCCCTGTAGTGCAGGATATGTTGGCATCAGGAATATTGCGAGAGGCTCCTGAGGCCACTTGCAATACTCCTATCTTCCCTGTCCAGAAGGGACATACAGGGAAATGGCGCATGGTGCAGGATTTAAGACCAGTTAATAACATAGTGCAACACGCAGCACCAGACGTGCCCAACCCACACTTATTGCTCAACTCATTAACCCCTGATAAAAGTTACTTCTCAGTAGTTGATCTCAGTAATGCATTTTTCTCAGTACCATTGCACTCTGATTCTCAACATTTATTTGGTTTCACCTATAAGGGAAAAAAATACACATATACTAGACTCCCTCAGGGATTCTCTGAAAGTCCACATGTATATACCATGGCCCTTAGATATTCTATGAGTACCTGTAAAATACCATCCCATAGTCAAGTGCTACTGTATGTAGATGATATATTAATTGCTTCAGATACAAAACAGCATTGTAAGGAAGCCACACTGTTGGTGTTACAGCATTTATATGATACAGGACATAAAGCATCAAAACAAAAATTACAATATTGCAGGGAGGAAGTTATATATCTTGGACATAAACTCTCCCAACAAGGTCGATCATTATTAGAAACTAGAAAACAGGCAATACAAGAGGCACCAAAGCCAAAGACTAAACAGCAAATGATGTCCTTCTTAGGACTTTGTAATTATTGCAGAGAATGGCTACCTGATTATGCCGCACTCGTTCAACCTCTGCAAACCTTAATTTATGGGAAAGACATGGCCTTAAAAGATAAAATTCAGTGGACAAAAGAAGGAGAATTGGCATTCGCAAACTTAAAAATGATGCTACAAACAAATGTGATACTTGCCTTACCAGATTATCAACAACCATTTACCTTATGTGTTGATGCTAATCAAGGTTATATGAAAGCGGTATTAACACAGCCGTTCGGGACAAAGGAAAGACCACTAGCATTCTATTCTAAACGATTAGATGCAGTAGCAGCTGGTTTTCCACAATGTTTGCAAGCATGTGCAGCTGCTGCAGAAGCAGTAAAATTATCAGCAGAATTAGTGTTGTGTCACCCACTCACCCTGAAGGTGCCACATTCAGTTTCATTAGTTTTACTGCAGACGCCGCTTCTGTTCCTCACACATGCTAGACATCTGACCTTAGTCTCACTCCTGCTTTCACAGTCAAACATTACTATACAGCGATGTGGTCCTCTTAACCCTAGCACCCTTCTTCCGACAACGGAAGATGGAGAGCCACATTCGTGCAAAGCAGTTGTGGAAGAGCAAACAAAACCCAGAGCAGATATTTTACAGACCCCAATATCAGATTCAATGGTTGTTTATGTAGATGGATCAGCATCAAAAAATGATATGGGAAAAAATAAGGTCGGGTATGCTGTAGTTACGTCCACTGAAGTGTTAGAGGCCAGTGCACTCCCACCTGCTTGTTCAGCACAAGCGGCTGAACTCTATGCTGTAATTAGGGCATGCGAGCTATTCAAAAATAAGTCACTTACTATATACACTGATAGTCAATATGTGTTTGGAACTGTTCATCACCATGCAAGAGTGTGGAAAAATAGAGGTTTTAAAACATCGCAGGGAACGTCTCTAACTCACACAAACTTACTACTTAGATTATTAGATGTTGTACAATTACCGACTCCCCTTGCACTGTGCAAATGTAAAGCACACCAAACCGATGCTTCCACAATAGCTAAAGGAAACAACTTTGCAGATAAAACTGCCAAAGAAGCGGCCCTGAAACAGCCCACCTTATCAGTGGCAGACATTCTTTTCATAGATAGTGATGTGCTGTGTGATGCACAGATTCATGCTCCTAAAACAGAAATACAGAGTTGGATCAAGAGAGGAGCAATACAGCAAGGGAAAGTTTACTATATGAATGACAAGCCCATCCTACCAAAAAACTTATACAAAACAGCTGCCTTAGTGAGCCATGGAAATACTCATGTCTCAACAGGAGGGATGGTACATATTATCCAGCAATACTTTTATGCTATAAATTTTTCTGATTATGCAAAGCAATTTTGTAGAACATGCTTAATTTGCTGTAAACATAATGCACAGGGTAACATGAGACCAAAACGTGGCCAGTTCCCTGTAGCTGAGTACCCGTTTCAAGTTGTACATATGGATTTTATTGAATTATCTTGGTCACAAGGGAAGAAGTACTGTCTAGTCATTATAGACACCTTTTCTAAGTGGGTAGAAATATACCCTGTAAAGCACTGTGATGCAATGACTGTTGCAAAATGTTTGGTAGGCTATTATTTCCCTACTTATGGCATACCTCATATTATAAGATCAGACAATGGGACTCATTTTGTAAATCAGACCATGTCCCTTTGTTCACAAGCATTAGGTTTTACGCTTAAGAATCATTGTGCTTATCACCCTCAGAGTGCAGGCTTAGTGGAGAGAACTAACGGCACTATTAAAACAAGGCTCAGAAAAACAATGGAAGAGACAAAAAGGCTGTGGCCAGAATGTTTGTCTCTAGTAAAATTGTGGATGAGAATAACTCCCATTCCTGCAGGATTAACACCTTTTGAGATAGTGTACGGAAGGCCGTTTCCCCTAGCAACCGAAATGAGTGATATAGGGAAAGCGGACAGAGAAAATACATTGGCTAATTGGATGCGAAAGTTGCTATCATCACAACAAAAACATAGCCCCAGTAGTCTGCCAGTAAATTCTGTTTCTAACCAACAGGATAACTTGCAGCCAGGGGATTGGATCCTGGTCAAGGTCCTGTTGCGGAAGGAGTGGAGCACACCTCGGTGGGACGGTCCTTATCAAGTCCTCCTCACAACACCAACAGCTGTGAAAATAGCAGAACGACCTTCCTGGATACACAAAAGTCACTGTAAACCCATCAAGCCCTTATCAGAGGCCTCAGCGACAGAGTAGCAGTGGAAGTCCGCTACAAAGGCACAGTAACCAATAGGGTGCTGCTGTCTCAACCCGGTGAAGAAAACAACTGAACTGCACTCTATTAGGATGGCTCTGACGGGGTGGGGATGTGGTAAGGTGACTCTAGGGGTCATTCTTGTTGTAGGACTTGTATGGTTGTCCTTGCTCCCACTAGCTCCATTGCAACACCTACGGCGATGGACCCATGACGACTTCCATCGGCACATGGGACGATTAATCTGCGCAGTAGGGACAACATGAAGAGAGGAAAATTTGCTGTAAAAAAACTCAATTTGTTCGCCATAATATCTTGCTGACCTCCTTCCCAGGGCTTAAACTGCCCACAATGCTTTTCCACCCTCTATGCATATTTAGTATTTCCCTGATATATCAGACGCTGATATGGGCAGTACGGTATGCGCTCCGTCTGGTTAGATGTGGGCCTGCACTTTCTTAGGGGCCTGCCCCTCCTGACACAGACTCTTCCAGAATCTCATACTCCTCTCCATTTCCCATTCTTCACACTGTTTATTAGTGTATGGGAACGGGACAACCCTAACTGAAGGGTCAGGACTTGCACACAACACACACCCCTCCTGCCCTAATGAAGTGGCGGTATACTTAGCCCATTTATACCACCAATTTCCAAGTGTACGTTTTGCTAACCCATCCAGGTCTACTTCATCCTGGGCATCCTTCTAAAATTTGCTCACTCTCCTCACTCCCATATCTCCCCCCATTTCTCTCCGCTTTCGCTCACTGTAATCTGAGAGGTTATTCAGCATCAAAGGACCAGGCTGAGTCAGTGAAGTCAGTTGTCCTGTGCTCACCTGACCTGTGGTCCTGCTGTGCACCCAGACCTGAAGGGCCTGATAAATCATTAGCATCACTAACATCGTTGCTGTCAGCCGTACCAGAACCCACAGCTTCGTGTCCTGTCTGGAGTGGCTGGTCTGCTTGCGATGCTCCCTCTTGGCCCTCACTCTGCTCTGATCCTGAAACTGACTCCACCCCAAGCTGTGGAGCTCCTCTGGGAGCTCCATCAGGGCCATCTGAGTCAAGGGCAGCTGCATCCTCTGTGTAGTTTTCAGTGACTCTGTCTTTCGTGCGGTACTCTAGTGCAGTGGTTCAAATGGTACCACGTATTACTCCCTTCTACCTGCACCGCTGTTGCTGTGGCTCGTGTCACCTTGAAGGGTCCCTTTCGTCGGGGCTCGTGCCACTTTCACCGGAACACTCGCAGGTAGACTTTATCTCCGGGAAAGATGACTGGCTCCTCCTGGTCTGTGTCTTCTTTCTGTGCTTTCTCCTTTTCCTGTTTGGAAATAGTTTTGTGTATTTTGGTTAAAGTCCTCATGTACAACTTTAATTCATCCCCCAGCTGATCTAGGCTGGGTCCCTTATACGCCCCCTCAAGTCGATCCAGGCATAGGTCTCCCAGTCAGCATTTCATGCGGAGACAAATGCATCACCTGTGCGTTTCCATCCGATATGCCATCAAGGCTGTTGACAGGGCATCCACCCAGTTCATTTTCATGGTGGTGCAAATCTTATTCAGCTTCTGCTTAAGTGTGCCATTCACTCTCTCCACCATACCCTGCAACTGAGGGTGATACACACATGCCAACTTTTGTTTTATTCTCAGCTGTTAAACCACTAACTTTTAACTTTCCCCACAAAGGCAGCTCCATTATCAGAGCTTATTTCAGTTGGGATCCCAAACCTCGGACTCTCTGATCAGGAATTTCACCACTGTCATCGCCCCCATGTCCTTGGACGGTATTGTCTCCACCCATCTGCTGAACCTGTCCACAATCACAAGCATATATCGCTTTCCATATGCTGTTTTTCCCATGTCCACATAGTCCACCACAAGTGACTGAACGGTCCCTCAGGCACTGGAATGTGCCCTACTGGGGCCGTGATTGCTTTGCGTACATTGTTCTTAATGCACACCTCATATTCACATTCTGACAACCTTGCATCCATCATTGCTTGCAGCTTGTTGTGTAATTTTCCTTAACTCCTCCCCCCGTGCGCAATGGTCAAGACCATGCGCATCCGTTATCAAAATATTCACCAGAGACAGAGGTGCAGCCAAAAGTCCCTCATGGTTGCGATACAGACCATTAGCATCCTTAGAGGCCCCCCTTTTTAGCCACACTGAGGCCTCATAGGGGCCCGCCCGCTCCTGCAGGGCCACCAGATCAGAAACCTGCTCTGTAGTCACCATAGGTAAAAGATCAGCAGTACTCACCTGCGCAGCCGCCCTGGCTGCCGCATCAGAGGCTGCATTTCCTTGAATAACAAAATCACGACCTTTGCGGTGGGCCTGACACTTAACAATAGCCAAACGCTTGGGACGCATCATTGTGTGTAGCAACTCCAAAATCTGATTATAATGCTGAATGGGGGAGCCGTCACTTTTGCGAAAGCCCCTTTGCTTCCAGACTGCTCCAAAGAGATGGCATACACCGTGTGCGTATGCAGAGTCTGTGTAGATAGTAACTGTCTTATGTTGTCCTCGCCGGCACGCTGTAGTCAAAGCCTTTATCTCCACTAATTGAGCGGAACAGGGTTGTGCCACTGGCTCTGAAACGAGAGTGTGAAAATCATCACCCTGTGCCTGGACTACAGCAAACCCAGCCTTCAAGGCATCCCCATCTCTCCAACATGAGCCATCCACAAACAAAACCATCTCGCTATTTTCAGTGGGAGAGCTCTCCAAGTCTGCTCTCAGTTTAGTGTAAACCAAAGACTCTGCCACACACTCATGTGGCTGCCCCTCATCCTCCAGGGGAATGCTGTCTGCAGGGTTTACTGTAGTGGAGCGCTTTATTGTCACATCCGGGTAAGTGAGAAATGCAAAGTACGCTAGCTGCCTTGCTGGGGTCAACACAAATTTGCCTTTGTCAATAAGGTCCACCATCTTATGTGAAGTATAAAGTGTTTTTGCATTCTAGCTGTGTTACAGTATGTAACACAGCCTTCAACTTTTTTCCCCACACAATGCAGGACATGCAGGGGTGCCAAACAAAACAGTGGAGCTGCAGTGTAGCCAATTATTTCTTTCAGTAGTTTTAAAATCATTTCTGAGGCTGTGTGTTAGAGATGGAGGTGAGCAACACTGAGGCATCTCAGGGAACCATGTTGCCCATATTAAAAAACACACACGCATGCAACTCAGGCAATCCAGCATTTCTTATTTCAGTTATATATGACACTGCATGGGGGCGGCATGGTGGTGTAGTGGTTAGCACTGTTGCCTCACACCTCTGGGACCCGGGTTCGTGTCTCCGCCTGGATCACATGTGTGCGGAGTTTGCATGTTCTCCCCATGTCGTCGTGGGGTTTCCTCCAGGTACTCCGGTTTCCCCCCACAGTCCAAAAACATGCTGAGACTAATTGGAGTCGCTAAATTAACCATAGGTGTGCATGTGTGAGTGAGCCCTGTGATGGGCTGGCCCCCCATCCTGGGTTGTTCCCTGCCTCCGGACCCCCCGTGACCCAATAGGATAAGCGGTTTGAAAAATGGATAGATGACACTGCATGTTTTTGTTTTACATGTTCACTACAAGTCAGTGTTTTTTTCATTGTATGATTAATGCCACATTCATACCAAAAAACACACTAGACATACTGTACAAGGCAATCAAGGGAAAAACCTTCTCAGAATACAAAGTGAATGTATCAACCGAAGAAGGATGTTTCCTTTTCAGAATATTCATTTTTTTACCATGTGGAACCACTGTCCATGATTCAATTGAGTGCATTCAAAGAATGATACATCAAGACTAATAGTGACAAAATATTCATTTAATATGCATTGTACATGAATGTAGGACTTAGATGTTGATGAATTTCTCATCAGTGAAGGGCATATACACTCAGGGAAAAAAAAGTTGAAAACCCAGAACTATCCAATTTAGATGTAATTTGGTACACGTGCAGACCAGTGATGGATATGTAAATGATTAGAATTGCAAGGAGTTGGCATGTTTAATTACCAGACACAGGATGCCTCGTAGTCACATTAGCCAGTTAACAGCACTTGACGGAGTTTGATAGGGTTGCATTGCGGGTTTGCATGAAGCCAGGTGGTCATATGGTGCAACTGCATGTGGGCCATGCGGATATCAGTCGCCTGATATTGAAACCAATGGGCACGTGAGGCATCCACACACGTCGTGAAGTTTCTGGTCATCCAAGACAGACCACGCCAAGGAAGGATCGTTGGATTGTGCTCCAAGCATCACAGATCCCCATGACACCTGCGCCTGATATATGGACACAGCTACTGGACTCTCTACAACACCCTATATCATCGTGTCGCGATGACTGGCATCAGCTGGACTACGGGTTCACCGTCCCATGCATAGGCTGCCGTTCACAATAGCACAGAAACGGTTGCGTTTGGAGTGGTGTAGTCACTGGGAGGCATGGACTGATGACGACTGGCGTCCTACCATGTTCAGCGATACATCTCAGTTCTGCAGTACCACAGATGACCGTCGTGTGCGTATGGTGGCGCCGCAGGGAGAAGAGCAATCCTGCCAACACTGTGGAGTGACACACCACACTCTGACGGCACAGTGGTACACCAGTGACATCCTAGTGGTATCCGGGCCCAGGGGTGTGCTATACCCTACTGACATGGGACCAGCAGTGTGGCCATACCGCCAACTCCGTTTGATCTGATATTATAATCATCGAGATACTGTCACATGCCCTTTCATCACATGCAGATTTCATTTTCACAACTTAGTCTGTTGTGCTTCACTTTTTTGCCACCGAGTTTGTGTTCTGACACCAAGTTGATGGGAATTGATTATTTGAGCGTCATCTAAAGAGCTTATATTACTTTAGATGGTATTTAGACTCACATGGTATTTTGAAAAGATTCCCATATGCGCTGATTAGCTGGGGTTGATCCGAGCAGCTGTGCACTTTTCTCCTGTAACACAAAAGTTTGCTTTTAGGACAGAAAACAAGGTTAAGACCATATTATGTGGTTTACATCTATCAAAATAAAACCAAAGTCACTGTTACCAAAAGAGTAACCATGTGTTGTCAAATTCCCTAACATTTTGCTTCATCTTACTTTGGATGTCCATGGTTAGGAGAGAAGCAGAAATCTGCTCAACCATTAGAAAGACTTTACTCGATACAGGGAGTGAGATCTTGTTGCAGGTGACAAGGCAGGATAGAGTGTATTTAGAAAAATAATGAAGAGGGAATGTGAGTGTGAGCTATTGTGGCATCTGTGTATAACCCAATATGGCGGCATCCTTCTGAATGTAAACAACATAGCCAGCTTAATTAGCTTAGTCAAGTGTAATTGAACTAAGAAAAACTTAGCAATATACGTTCCCTGCTTGGTGTGATAAATACAGCAGCAGCTGCTGGTGGACGGGCTACAAACAGACATCAAGAAGAAATCCCACCTCACAACCATTTACTGTACCAAACCCCTTAATGTAACTTGTAAAGATGTAGGTATTGGAGTATTCACATATTCATTTGCAGTGTCCACTTCCTGTCCAGTAAATTTGGCAGGACGAAATTTGAATAACCTAGGCCTGACTCGTGTATGCGGCTGAAGGAGTAAAGGTAGAATGGGTGGAGAATCCTGGGCTGAGCTGCATGGTGGCCTGGGGGACAATCATGAAAACACAGACCCTGTGATATCCTCAAAACCCACAACTAAAAGGGGAGTCAGGAACCACTTGACCCGTTAAGCCACATGGTGGCCTTATGAGCAGGCAAACACACTATGGGCTAAGGGGTACAAGACAGAGGAGAGAATAGGATGGCCAGTGACATGTGAACAGGACAAGGCAGGGATGGATTCTGACACAGGTGCCATACTACTTTGTTTAAATATGCCCAAGTGCTCAGAATGTTTTAGTGCAAGTCTTAGACAATGGTATCTCTGAATGAGGCAGCAGTTTGGTTCCTCCTGAAGGCCCTATAACTGTCCTGAGAAGTTGTTTGTATGCACTTGCTGCCTTGACACTTGCTGATGTGCGTGTGCTCTGCTTGAGCAGTAAAGGGGAGATCACATGCAGAGATGATTTTCTGTAGCTTCTCAGTCCGAGTAAAAATAAAATCTTCTCGTTATATAGGAACCAAGTCTCTGGCTGGAAATTTCTACAACAGAGCCATTTAGTCATTTATAGAAATATACAGAGCCAATGAAGGAACCAGATGTCACAGCACAGTAACACAGGTCACTGTCCGTGGAACTGAATGAATAGGATAACCGGCCAATGTGTTTGTGTGCTTACACTGATTATATGTCAGGGGGGAAAATATTTATATCATTGAGGGGAAAAATGTAAAAATATATACAGTAAGGACAATATAATCGTAATTTAATGTATCCCTTCTGCTCTTTAAAAAGCACAATGTCTGACTGACAAATATGTCTATTATTAGCACATTTTAATAATTTAATTAATATTAAGCAGTACACCTATTTCCTGTAATCACTCTGCGTTAAAGCAATTTTTAAAACTAGCTGTGAACTGGATGCTGTTCTGACTGTTGTTGCCATGGTGCCTTATTTACTTTCAAATCGCATTGTCCACAACCTGATCAAAGGACCAAACTTTAAAATCAGTGCAGGGTAGTGTCGCAAGTAGTGATGCTTAGGCTTTAACCTATGTCCTGGAAAGAAAGAAAATCTACAAGCAAGATATTCTTGGATAAGAACGTCAAGGTATGCAACCTCTGGCAATAAAATTTTCTGTGCACAAATCAGCTCCACAATGTCTTTTAGCTGAAGGGTCAACTGCCAATCATCATCTGTGGGCTCTTTCACCTTGTCACACATGATCACAGGAAGAAGTCTTAGAAAATTCCAGTTCTGAACAGCCTGACCATAAAGCTTTACTCCATTGGAGTTTACTGCACATGGCTTACTCAACACATCAGAGCCACTGTACTTAAATTTCTTAATGCGTCTATTCAGAATTGAATAAGTGAACCACTTTTTCTGCTTGATGAAGTACTTCAGGTAAAGGGCTAAATCATAGGAAAGGATACCCTCAAAAATGTCATGGCCTAAACAAGGTGGCAGGCCAGGCATACAAACATCGAAGTAATTCAATGAATTAAAACTCAGATATTATACCTTCAACGTTTTGTTGTTCCTCAGACTGTAAAATGCATTTGGATCTGTTTGAAAATCTGTTCGGGTTGTCCGGCAATACCTGCAGAAATATTCAGAAAAACTAAAATTTTCTGTAAATCCACCGATATTATGAGACCCCAAATTGTCCCCTGCAATGCACAAAACAGTCCCTTTAACTTTTTCCTCTGCCACCGTTATTCCATTGTCTTCCAGGTCTTTTAAGTCTGCAATGAGCCTTGAGAAAACTTTGTCATGGCCAAAGTGTTTGAAGTCTTTTTCCTGACACAGCATTACAAGTGACATGTGGTCTGTACTTGATGAGGTGGTAAATTAGCCAGAGACAAATATACAGCTACTACTTTGTGCTGCTTTTTGCTGAACCTAATGGGTTCACCGCCTCAAAAGAATCTTGATATAGAATTAGTTTTAGACATGATGGGTTTTGAGAAAAGAACTCATTGTTTTTATATACCTGACCATCACTGACATCACAAAGCACATCAGTGTATGGTACGTATGTACCCTGTGCAGCACAATTCTGCCATAAGTCTGACTCCAGTAAATGTCTCAAAGTGTCTTTCAATGGAACATAGTAGGCAAACCTCTGTGACCTTGTTTCATCCCTTCCTAAGTACAACTTTACAGGTTCTGTGTATCTAAACATCTGTTTAAAAGCCCTAGTTCTTGAAAAATTGGTTCTCATTGGTCCTTCATGACTAATGGTGAAAAGGTCAGATTCCTTCACAACATCACATATACTACCAATAACCTCATCTGTTAATTCAGTTAAGTCACTTTTCAGGAATGCACTTAATTTATTCAAAGTATATGTCTGTCCTAGTTCATGTATGCTTAGCATCTCTTCAATAATATTTTGTATAGTTGATGCTGGCAGAAGAAACTGCCCATGTAATTTCAAGTAGAAAAGAGAAATATTTCTAAGAAAAAGGTCACTGAAATTTTCTGTAAGATGGACTTCACCTTCATCAGTCTCACTAAATCTCTCTGTAGGGCCTGTAACTAACGGTTCAGTTTCAAGAAACTGAGAAACTGTCTCCTTATAAAGATCTCTTATACTGTCCACAGAACATTGTCTGTGTTTCCTGGACATGTAGGCTGTAAACGACGATCTCACAGTGAACGTATGGTCGCATCCTGTCACCGGACATGTCACAACACGTCCTTCGGCTATATGTTCCTTTAAGTGAGCTGTTAGTGATCTGACATCGCGACATTGGCGCTGGCACATAGACATATTACACGTAAACACCGTAAGGGCATTTGTAGTATCAATATATGAATCTGTGTTATGTTTACGGTAAAAATGAGCCTTAAATTCCCCATATGAACGAAACGTATTGTGGCAATCTGTAGCGCCACACTTGAACACGCATCGTGGTTCATGACGGTGAAGTTTGACATGTAAAACATGTTCCCTAGGGGTTTGCACTGATGTTCCACAGAAATAACAACTAAACATTGTAACTGCGTGAACAAACACGCACTCTATTGCTGTTTTAAACACCTAAATGCTGTTTCACATCCCGCTTGCAAATCTAAGTTTTACATGTGCTGCCAAGATACGTTCATGCGCCGTCAACACGGTACATGCTACTCGTGTTTAAAACCACACACTGCTTAACACTGCTTAAAACGATTTAATTTAACTTACCAATTTGCCCAGACACATTTATTTTATTTTATATTCCCACTAGTTTGTAGATTTTTTTTAAATGTTATGTTTGTTATTGGGTGCTTTCCACTTCATGTACCCACATACAGCGCTGGCTTAAAGCAATACATTCTGGTCCTGACGCAATGCATTGTGGTTAGATTTTTATCGTCCGCTGCATTATGTCACCATGTCACGTCGTACAAAAACCTCGCGAGAGCAAGACAGATCATCCTGCACCTCTTAAGTGTCATGTAGTTTTGCCTGAAACGCAAAAATAAAACAAAGCAATTAAAGCCGATCAGTGGCTCAAATTCTGCTGTAGCGATTGAAGAACTTTTGTCGGAAGTTGGATTCGAACCCACGCCTTACTTCGGAGAACAGAATACCCCTTACTTTGAAAGGCCATTTTCGCTGCGCAGGAGGCTTTAGACCGCTCGGCCATGGGGCAGTTTCCAGTTGAACCCTAAGGAGTAGGTTAAGTCCAGCCTTGGCTTCCAAGCTGACGTTTTTCTACATATGTGCTTGTGTATCATGGACAGTAAGAGGGGGCAGGCAAGGAGAGAATTTCTCTCTTTGGGGATCAATAGAGTGTTGTTATTATAACGTCTAAAACGTATGATGGTCTGTCGATAAATCAATAACAATATCAATGAAGTCAATGTTTATCTAAAGGAATCAGAATTCAGGAAAAGCCAGGGGCCGGACCGAGTGTAGGGGGCGTGGCCAGAGACAGCCTGCTGACTGTTCCAAATCATGGGTGCATGTTACAAGTCCGGAACATATTTTAACTTAGTACTAACTTAGCATCATATTTGATCTGATTCGACTGAATATCCCAGGTTTCCATCTCTCATGCATCTGGTGTGACGTGTTTTCAGACTCTCAGGCTGGCGCAAAGAAATCTTACGGGAATTGAACGTCTCACTCCGGTCAGCTGACCAAAGTTGGTAACCTTGGTATTGTGTGTAGGAGATTCGGTATAACTATAATTTCGTTCTCCATTTACATGCCCGTAGTGTCTTTAAGTGTTATATAGTTTTGCCTGAAACGCAAAAATAAAACATAAGCAATTAAAGCCGATCAGTGGCTCAAATTCTGCTGTAGCGATTGAAGAACTTTTGTCGGAAGTTGGATTCGAACCCACGCCTTACTTCGGAGAACAGAATACCCCTTACTTTGAAAGGCCATTTTCGCTGCGCAGGAGGCTTTAGACCGCTCGGCCATGGGGCAGTTTCCAGTTGAACCCTAAGGAGTAGGTTAAGTCCAGCCTTGGCTTCCAAGCTGACGTTTTTCTACATATGTGCTTGTGTATCATGGACAGTAAGAGGGGGCAGGCAAGGAGAGAATTTCTCTCTTTGGGGATCAATAGAGTGTTGTTATTATAACGTCTAAAACGTATGATGGTCTGTCGATAAATCAATAACAATATCAATGAAGTCAATGTTTATCTAAAGGAATCAGAATTCAGGAAAAGCCAGGGGCCGGACCGAGTGTAGGGGGCGTGGCCAGAGACAGCCTGCTGACTGTTCCAAATCATGGGTGCATGTTACAAGTCCGGAACATATTTTAACTTAGTACTAACTTAGCATCATATTTGATCTGATTCGACTGAATATCCCAGGTTTCCATCTCTCATGCATCTGGTGTGACGTGTTTTCAGACTCTCAGGCTGGCGCAAAGAAATCTTACGGGAATTGAACGTCTCACTCCGGTCAGCTGACCAAAGTTGGTAACCTTGGTATTGTGTGTAGGAGATTCGGTATAACTATAATTTCGTTCTCCATTTACATGCCCGTAGTGTCTTTAAGTGTTATATAGTTTTGCCTGAAACGCAAAAATAAAACATAAGCAATTAAAGCCGATCAGTGGCTCAAATTCTGCTGTAGCGATTGAAGAACTTTTGTCGGAAGTTGGATTCGAACCCACGCCTTACTTCGGAGAACAGAATACCCCTTACTTTGAAAGGCCATTTTCGCTGCGCAGGAGGCTTTAGACCGCTCGGCCATGGGGCAGTTTCCAGTTGAACCCTAAGGAGTAGGTTAAGTCCAGCCTTGGCTTCCAAGCTGACGTTTTTCTACATATGTGCTTGTGTATCATGGACAGTAAGAGGGGGCAGGCAAGGAGAGAATTTCTCTCTTTGGGGATCAATAGAGTGTTGTTATTATAACGTCTAAAACGTATGATGGTCTGTCGATAAATCAATAACAATATCAATGAAGTCAATGTTTATCTAAAGGAATCAGAATTCAGGAAAAGCCAGGGGCCGGACCGAGTGTAGGGGGCGTGGCCAGAGACAGCCTGCTGACTGTTCCAAATCATGGGTGCATGTTACAAGTCCGGAACATATTTTAACTTAGTACTAACTTAGCATCATATTTGATCTGATTCGACTGAATATCCCAGGTTTCCATCTCTCATGCATCTGGTGTGACGTGTTTTCAGACTCTCAGGCTGGCGCAAAGAAATCTTACGGGAATTGAACGTCTCACTCCGGTCAGCTGACCAAAGTTGGTAACCTTGGTATTGTGTGTAGGAGATTCGGTATAACTATAATTTCGTTCTCCATTTACATGCCCGTAGTGTCTTTAACCGGCTGCACAAACTGGATCCGCCTCCATTACGACACAACTTTGCCCTTATTGGCTTAAGAATTTAGTCACATACATGACGTATATCTGCTATTTCTCCCGAGAAGCAGGTAAAGCAGTGGTAACTGCTTTGTAGTTAATTTACCTGGTAAAATTAAGTTTAAATAAATGATATAAATACTGTAATAGTACTCGTGAGCTTTGTTTATTTGTTATTAGTTACTGTAATGTTGCGCTGCTTTATTTGTTTAATCGTCTAGTCTGTGGAGACATTCAAGTTAATCAAATAAGAATTGCACTGTACACTGTACATGACCATAAAAACTTTGTATCCTTGAAATAAATGTTTTTGATCTTTTCCTTGGCAGTTATCTTTTTACACAGGGCCTCTATGTACACGATAGTTTTTTTTTTCACGACTAACAGTATGGATCAGGAGTTGGTTATTGTAAAAGAAGTAATGTGCATGCAGGTGATATTTGTATAGATTTATCCACACCCTTGTAGCAGTGCTGCCATTGCAGTCAGATCTCGCAAACTAGGAGTATTAGTTGTCTTTATTTCTCTTTATTTCTTGACGCCAACCCTCTCCATTAATCCGGGCTTGGGACTGGCACCTACCTGAGCTGGCTTGCTCCCTTAAGTGGCTGGGTTAGGCTAAACTATATATATATATTTACCAAGACTACAATAAAACATCTCGAAATGTGTAGTCTAGCAAAACGCAGTTTAAAGAAGGTAGCCTACCTGGCGAAATTGCAAACAAATTAAGGGCGTTAGGCAGCCTTTCCAAACCGCTTATCCTACTGGATCGCGGGGGGTCTGGAGCCTATCCCGGAAGCAATGGGCACGAGACAGGGAACAACCCAGGATGGCGGGCCAGCCCATCGCAGGGCACACTCACACACTATTCACTCACGCATACACTCCTATGGGCAATTTAGCAACTCCAATTAGCCTCAGCATGTTTTTGGACTGTGGGGGAAACCAGAGTACCCGGAGGAAACCCCACGATGACATGGGTAGAACATGCAAACTCCACACACATGTGACCCAGGTGGAGACTCGAACCCGGGCCCTAGAGGTGTGAGGCAACAGTGCTAACCACTGCACCACCATGCTGCCCCCTAAATGGAAAACCATTAAATACAAAAGGAAAACAAAAGTGCTGTAAGACTGTATACTTATGTGTATGTTAGTAAAGGCTGTAGCTGACACAACGGACCCCACTAATTAGAAAGGGGTAATTGTACACATGTGGCATCCAGTATGTTCTTCTATAACAGTTTTTAAAAAAAAAAAAAAACTCACATTACACAAATTGGCACTATCAAAACGAGGATTATGGGGAAAATGGGGACTGTGATGGAGATTACATACACGTAGGCATGGTATTTAGTTTTTTTTAATCTGGTCACCTTCCAGAGTAATTGTAAACTAAAACCATCTTCACCCTATTTGATTCTTTATAAATGGACAATCAGTCGTGCAGTAAATGGGGGTATAGAGAGACACAGAGCTTGTCTAACAAGAAACCCTGGGAAGCTAACATTAATAGGGTGGGTATGGATAGCAAAACCATTGATACAGATTACAGATTTATATCTCACCTGAACCCTGGCGGGCTCCGTGCCAATAGGGGTTGGGATTAGGGTTAGTTAACTTAAGTAGTAATATTGATGTGTATATTCTCCTATTCTCCAGTCAGTGAATCGTGAAACGTAATGTTAATATGTTTCTATACCTATATGTTCTGCTTAAAAACCCATAAAGGCAAGCACAGTGTTTAGACATTCTGTTACTTAGACTAGTAAACACTAAGATCCTTCAGCTTTCAATTAACCTGACACAACAGTCTAAACAACAAATGTGTGCCATGTCATTTGTCATCTTTACATCTTGTATCCTTTATATGGTAATTGGATTTTCAAGGTGGAATTGCAGGTCGATCATTTTAAGGATCTAGATGTAAACCTCCCTGGTGTTGCTTTAATATTTTTTTTGCACAATTTGCTTCACACACTTCCTCCAGCAGAGAAGCTTACAATACTACACCCCACCAAATGACTGGATGATGCCTTTTTATTTAAGGTCTGGCTGTGAGCCTCGATTACCGATACACTATCTTCAGGCTCCTGCCGGGATCAGTCAGTATGGTGGACCTTTGGAGGAATGGGTACAAAACCATCAGGAAAGTTTGCAGGTGCTTCAAGAGTATGTGAAGGCTTAGTTGGAGGAACAAGCCACACCACGAAATCGGAAACACAATGAGTTGGTTAATGATTAGGGGTTTGATGAAGGTCAGCTGGTGTGTTTGCGGAACCATGTTCGAGGTAAAATACAGGATCATTGGGATGCCTGTTTGTATATGGTAGTTCGGTGTCCCCAAGATCAGGGTGCAGTTTACTCTGCAACTCCAATGGAGGGGGACGGGGTTGTCCGTCAAGTTCACCGAACAGAGTTGCGTCCAGTACCACAGGGGGTTGTTATGTCAGGGGAAGATGTTCTGGTAATGTCTCCTGAGTCTGGGTTGCCCACAGGGGCAACAGAAATGGAATCGGATGAGGACTCTGTGATTTTACGGGGACAGGGCTGGTGGGAGGGGTCGCAATAGAGCATCCACAAGTAGGCCTCGTATAATGGAGGAGGTTATGTCCCCCCCGAGGTGTAGAGACCAGTTAAACGTTCGGTGAGGTCCACCACTGGTCATCATACCAACCCTTATAAGTTACCACGGTCAGTGAATGATCGTTCGGTTGGGGAGGAAGACCAGTGGTTTGGGGATAGAATTCTTAGCTGTGATCGTTGGGTCATCAATTTCATTTTGGGGGATGGATTGTAGCCAGGCAATTATAGGCAGGTATAGGAACTGCAGTTCGGACTGGAGGCATAGCCGGGGCGAGATGGCTGTGCATGTTCCGATGGTAGGGCATATTGGCAAAGGAGCAGGCACGGGAAAGACAGGCAGGGTCCTGATAGATTTGGTGGAGCATCGGCGGGCATATTGAATTTGCAGTGTAGCAGCCTTTCTGTTTGCTTGTTTCAGGGGTGAACAATCTTATCCGCAAAGGGCCGGTGTGTATGCAGGTTTTCGCTGCAACTCCCTAATTAGATTTCTAATTAGAGGACTGATTAGCTGAAGAGTCCTCATACCTGGTTTTGAAGAGCTGACCTAAAGGTTACCCCAAAAACCTGTTTTTTTTTTGTTTGAATGGGGCAGTGAGTCATGGGGTAAACTACTGTTCTTTAGGGGTTTTCAAGGTGGAATTACGGGTCGATAATTTTAAGGATCAGGTTGTAAACCTCCCTGGTGTTGCTTTAATATGTTTTATCTGAGGTTGTATCGTGTATTATCAAGCCAGCCGGCTTAGTGGCCTCGGGAGCGGGGTTTAGTGGGAGCAGCTGGCTAGTTTTATTTTCTTTTTTGTTTGTGTCTTTTTCTTTGTTGTATGTATATTTTGGGTTCATTATTAGGCAGGCTGGGCCTTTTGGCACCTGTAGTCTGGGTGCTGGATTGCCCATAGGGGTCTTTTTTATTGCTGTGATTTGCTGTGTCATTCACTAGTGTGATTTGTGCTGGATGTGTTTTTAAGGTTGTGCTGTGGCGTGTACCTGAGCAAACTTTGGGCAACCTGTTCTCTTGTTGGCTTTATTGACAAAGGGTGGATTAGTCTAATTACGGCCTGCTACAAATAGCTGCATATAACGTATAAAAAAAATCACCTTATGGGTGCTCCGTAGGGTAGCAAGATCTTGAGTTTTTTTACAGTACTCGGGTACGTTTTAAAATTTTCGACCAATCAGCAAACATTATTCTGACAGCATAGCTGGGAAACCAATGAAAAGTGAGTGCAACGTTCTAGAACTTGACTTCGGGTTGACGCTCCCTATAAAAGAGCTGGGTACTGCTTCAAGGCGTTCAGTTGGCGCTACCTCCTGATAGAGTAGCACTGTATGGCTCTTGTTCCGTAAAACAACATCAAAAGGATGAAAAAAAAAACAATATTTAAAGAAGACGAAAAAAATCAATTTTTAAAGAAGACGAAAAAAACATCGTCTAAAAAAATAAGCCAAAAAAATAATATCCGAAGAAGGAAAAACATGCAAAGTAAAAAAAACAAACAAAAATAAAAAACAATATCCAAAGAAGAAGGAAAAAAACATCCAAAGGGAGAAAAGAAGAACTGAAGGGCAAACGAGGTAGGAGGAAATACAAATTTCGTTTCAGCACCGTTGGAGTGCCAAGCCGTGAAAAGCATTTGGCCAGAAGACAAGGTAAGTGTTGTACCTGTTATTTTAAAACAGCGCTTTTCAAAATGCTGCTTTATAATCGTTTGAGATCGTTAGCCAGTGTGACAGCTGAAGGCTTTTTGAGTTTACCAACATAAAGTTTTATTTCTGTATTAGGACATTGTCAGGAACAATGATGTGTTCATCGCTATGATGTGGTCAAAAAGCGATGCATTGAATCTTAGAAACATTTGTGATTTTTCAAACGATGCTTTTCCTTTTATTTAATCAGTAAAATTTCCATCGGTTTTATATAGTGCCCCTTGAAATATGTCTTTAGCTCATTTTCCGGGCATTTTACTAGAATGCATCCTGAGAAATACACAAGCTCTGCTGCATTTCCGTGCCTCGATGTTTAGTGCCGAGTATAATTGTTGCAGTTGCCTTTTATATATTCCATGAGACCTGTTGGTACCAAGAGAAGTGTGAGACTGTCAGGGTGAATTTATCATACAATCGCACGCATAAATACCTGAGGGTTGCCAGTCCTTTTGCGTTGTTACAGGAGGACTAGAGCTGACGAGTGTGTTTCTACACACTATCAAGGGCATTGTAGTACAGTTTTCTCAGGTGGGAGAATGCTGCCGATCTCCTATTTGACAATACAGCCCTTGATATATTAGAATATTACAGAACTAGAAGCCTTTTGCAAGGAAGAATGTGAGAAAATCCCAAGTACAAGAACTGAAAGCCTTTCAGCTGGCTATAAGAAGCGCTTGTAAGCTGTGATATCTGGCAGAGGAGGTGTTACTAAGTACTGATTACGTAGGGTGCCCAAACTTTTGCAGAGTGCCATAATAATGTTTTTATTTTGTAATTTTGTTCAATTTATGGCATAAAAAGTAACTATTCATCAATGTTTGCTGAAAATATTGTGTATTTTCCCCCCAGTTCCTAAAGAGACTGTATTAACTGATATTGTTGCTTTTGTAATTGAAAAGATGTTATTTGTCAAGGGGTGCCAAACCTTTGCATAAGACTGTACACAGTGTGTGTATGTGTTTATGTGAGTGTGTGTCTGTGTGTGTGTGTATATATATATATATGTGTGTGTGTGTATATATTTCTGTATATGCATGTGTATATATATATTTATATATAGTTCACACACATTCAAACTTATTTGAATACACATTCAAAATAATTTTTATTATTATTATTTTCGTTTTTTTTTTTTTTGTGTTTTAAAATGTTTTATTTTTGCAATGGAAATAAAAATAAAGCAGTCCTCCGTAGAGGAGGGGTGGTGGAGGGAATATATATATATATATATATACATATATATAAAATAATTGTCACACAACTGGGGTGACATGCCTTGCCTGCTCACCCAATTTTAGTGCACTTTAGTTATGCATAATGACCTTCTAGTCTCGATACACCCATATATATATATATATATATATATATATATATATACATATATATATATATATATATATATATATATATATATGTGTGTATATATGTATATATATAGTTTTTTTGTGTTATTTTTTTGCAATAGACAATAAAAATAACGCAGTTCTCCATAAAGGAGGGATGGTGGATGGAATATATATATACATATATATAAAATAATTGTCACACAACCTGGGTGACATGCCTTGCCTGCTCACCCAGTTTTAGTGCACCTTAGTTATTCATAATGACCATCTAGTCTCGATACACCCATGAATATATATGTATATATATATATATATATATATATATAGTTTTTCTGTTTTTTTTTTGCAATAGACAATAAAAATAACGCAGTTCTCCGTAAAGGAGGGATGGTGGATGGAATATATATATACATATATATATAAAATAATTGTCACACAACCTGGGTGACATGCCTTGCCTGCTCACCCAATTTTAATGCACCTTAGTTATCCATACTGACCATCTAGTCTCGACACACCCATATATATATATATATATATATATATATATATATATATATATGTATATATATATAGATATTTTTTCTTTTTCTTGTGTTTTTTTTTTCGCAATGGATATTAATAATAAAGCAGTCCTCCGTAAAGGAGGGGTGGTGGAGGGAATATATATATACATTTATATAAAATAATTGTCACACAACCTGGGTGACATGCCTTGCCTGCTCACCCAATTTGAATGCACCTTAGTTATCCATAATGACCATCTAGTCTCGACACACCCATATATATATATATATATATATATATATATATATATATATATGTATATATATTTAGATATTTTTTCTTTTTCTTGTGTTTTTTTTTTCGCAATGGATATTAATAATAAAGCAGTCCTCCGTAAAGGAGGAGTGGTGGAGGGAATATATATATACATTTATATAAAATAATTGTCACACAACTGGGGTGACATGCCTTGCCTGCTCACCCAATTTTAGTGCACCTTAGTTATCCATAATGACCATCTAGTCTCGATACACCCATAAATATATATGTATATATATATATATATAGTTTTTTTTTTTTTTTGCAATAGACAATAAAAATAACGCAGTTCTCCATAAAAGAGGGATGGTGGATGGAATATATATATACATATATATAAAATAATTGTCACACAACCTGGGTGACATGCCTTGCCTGCTCACCCAATTTTAGTGCACCTTAGTTATCCATACTGACCATCTAGTCTCGACACACCCATATATATATATATATATATATGTATATACATGTATATATATAGATATTTTTTCTTTTTCTTGTGTTTTTTTTTCGCAATGGATATTAATAATAAAGCAGTCCTCCGTAAAGGAGGGGTGGTGGAGGGAATATATATATACATTTATATAAAATAATTGTCACACAACCTGGGTGACATGCCTTGCCTGCTCACCCAATTTTAGTGCAACTTAGTTATCCATAATGACCAACTAGTCTCGATACACCCATAAATATATATGTGTGTATATATATATATATAGTTTTTTTGTGTTATTTTTTTGCAATAGACAATAAAAATAACGCAGTTCTCCGTAAAGGAGGGATGGTGGATGGAATATATATATACATATATATATAAAATAATTGTCACACAACCTGGGTGACATGCCTTGCCTGCTCACCCAATTTTAATGCACCTTAGTTATCCATACTGACCATCTAGTCTCGACACAACCATATATATATATATATATATATATATATATATATATATGTATATATATATAGATATTTTTTCTTTTTCTTGTGTTTTTTTTTTCGCAATGGATATTAATAATAAAGCAGTCCTCCGTAAAGGAGGGGTGGTGGAGGGAATATATATATACATTTATATAAAATAATTGTCACACAACTGGGGTGACATGCCTTGCCTGCTCACCCAATTTTAGTGCACCTTAGTTATCCATAATGACCATCTAGTCTCGATACACCCATAAATATATATGTATATATATATATATATAGTTTTTTTTTTTTTTTTGCAATAGACAATAAAAATAACGCAGTTCTCCATAAAAGAGGGATGGTGGATGGAATATATATATACATATATATAAAATAATTGTCACACAACCTGGGTGACATGCCTTGCCTGCTCACCCAATTTTAGTGCACCTTAGTTATCCATACTGACCATCTAGTCTCGACACACCCATATATATATATATATATGTATATACATGTATATATATAGATATTTTTTCTTTTTCTTGTGTTTTTTTTTCGCAATGGATATTAATAATAAAGCAGTCCTCCGTAAAGGAGGGGTGGTGGAGGGAATATATATATACATTTATATAAAATAATTGTCACACAACCTGGGTGACATGCCTTGCCTGCTCACCCAATTTTAGTGCAACTTAGTTATCCATAATGACCAACTAGTCTCGATACACCCATAAATATATATGTGTGTATATATATATATAGTTTTTTTGTGTTATTTTTTTGCAATAGACAATAAAAATAACGCAGTTCTCCATAAAGGAGGGATGGTGGATGGAATATATATATACATATATATAAAATAATTAATGTCACACAACCTGGGTGACATGCCTTGCCTGCTCACCCAATTTGAATGCACCTTAGTTATCCATAATGACCATCTAGTCTCGACACACCCATATATATATATATATATATATATATATATATATATATGTATATATATTTAGATATTTTTTCTTTTTCTTGTGTTTTTTTTTTCGCAATGGATATTAATAATAAAGCAGTCCTCCGTAAAGGAGGAGTGGTGGAGGGAATATATATATACATTTATATAAAATAATTGTCACACAACTGGGGTGACATGCCTTGCCTGCTCACCCAATTTTAGTGCACCTTAGTTATCCATAATGACCATCTAGTCTCGATACACCCATAAATATATATGTATATATATATATATATAGTTTTTTTTTTTTTTGTAATAGACAATAAAAATAACGCAGTTCTCCATAAAAGAGGGATGGTGGATGGAATATATATATACATATATATAAAATAATTGTCACACAACCTGGGTGACATGCCTTGCCTGCTCACCCAATTTTAGTGCACCTTAGTTATCCATACTGACCATCTAGTCTCGACACACCCATATATATATATATATATATGTATATACATGTATATATATAGATATTTTTTCTTTTTCTTGTGTTTTTTTTTCGCAATGGATATTAATAATAAAGCAGTCCTCCGTAAAGGAGGGGTGGTGGAGGGAATATATATATACATTTATATAAAATAATTGTCACACAACCTGGGTGACATGCCTTGCCTGCTCACCCAATTTTAGTGCAACTTAGTTATCCATAATGACCAACTAGTCTCGATACACCCATAAATATATATGTGTGTATATATATATATAGTTTTTTTGTGTTATTTTTTTGCAATAGACAATAAAAATAACGCAGTTCTCCATAAAGGAGGGATGGTGGATGGAATATATATATACATATATATAAAATAATTAATGTCACACAACCTGGGTGACATGCCTTGCCTGCTCACCCAATTTGAATGCACCTTAGTTATCCATAATGACCATCTAGTCTCGATACACCCATAAATATATATGTATATATATAGTTTTTTTTTTTCGCAATGGACAATAAAAATAACGCAGTTCTCTGTAAAGGAGGGATGGTGGATGGAATATATATATACATATATATAAAATAATTGTCACACAACCGGGGTGACATGCCTTGCCTGCTCACCCAATTTTAGTGCACCTTAGTTATTCATAATGACCATCTAGTCTCGATACACCCATAAATATATATGTATATATGTATTGTTTTTTTTTTTTTTTTTTTGCAATAGACAATAAAAATAACGCAGTTCTCCATAAAAGAGGGATGGTGGATGGAATATATATATACATATATATAAAATAATTGTCACACAACCTGGGTGACATGCCTTGCCTGCTCACCCAATTTTAGTGCACCTTAGTTATCCATACTGACCATCTAGTCTCGACACACCCATATATATATATATATATGTATATACATGTATATATATAGATATTTTTTCTTTTTCTTGTGTTTTTTTTTCGCAATGGATATTAATAATAAAGCAGTCCTCCGTAAAGGAGGGGTGGTGGAGGGAATATATATATACATTTATATAAAATAATTGTCACACAACCTGGGTGACATGCCTTGCCTGCTCACCCAATTTTAGTGCAACTTAGTTATCCATAATGACCAACTAGTCTCGATACACCCATAAATATATATGTGTGTATATATATATATAGTTTTTTTGTGTTATTTTTTTGCAATAGACAATAAAAATAACGCAGTTCTCCATAAAGGAGGGATGGTGGATGGAATATATATATACATATATATAAAATAATTAATGTCACACAACCTGGGTGACATGCCTTGCCTGCTCACCCAATTTGAATGCACCTTAGTTATCCATAATGACCATCTAGTCTCGATACACCCATAAATATATATGTATATATATAGTTTTTTTTTTTCGCAATGGACAATAAAAATAACGCAGTTCTCCGTAAAGGAGGGATGGTGGATGGAATATATATATACATATATATAAAATAATTGTCACACAACCGGGGTGACATGCCTTGCCTGCTCACCCAATTTTAGTGCACCTTAGTTATTCATAATGACCATCTAGTCTCGATACACCCATAAATATATATGTATATATGTATTGTTTTTTTTTTTTTTTTTTTGCAATAGACAATAAAAATAACGCAGTTCTCCATAAAAGAGGGATGGTGGATGGAATATATATATACATATATATAAAATAATTGTCACACAACCTGGGTGACATGCCTTGCCTGCTCACCCAATTTTAGTGCACCTTAGTTATCCATACTGACCATCTAGTCTCGACACACCCATATATATATATATATATATATATATGTATATATATAGATATTTTTTCTTTTTCTTGTGTTTTTTTTTCGCAATGGATATTAAAAATAAAGCAGTCCTCCGTAAAGGAGGGGTGGTGGAGGGAATATATATATACATATATATATAAAATAATTGTCACACAACCTGGGTGACATGCCTTGCCTGCTCACCCAATTTTAGTGCACCTTAGTTATTCATAATGACCATCTAGTCTCGATACACCCATAAATATATATGTATATATATATATATAGTTTTTTTTGTTTTTTTTTTTGCAATAGACAATAAAAATAATGCAGTTCTCCATAAAGGAGGGATGGTGGATGGAATATATATATACATATATATAAAATAATTGTCACACAACCTGGGTGACATGCCTTGCCTGCTCACCCAATTTTAGTGCACCTTAGTTATCCATACTGACCATCTAGTCTCGATACACCCATATATATATATATATATATATATATATGTACATATATATAGTTTTTTTATTAGCAATAGAAAAGAAAAATAACGCAGTTCTCCGTAAAGGAGGGATGGTGGATGGAATATATATATATATATATATATATATATATATATATATATATATATATATATATATATACATTTATATAAAATAATTGTCACACAACCTGGGTGACATGCCTTGCCTGCTCACCCAATTTTAGTGCACTTTAGTTATCCATAATGACCATCTAGTCTCGATACACCCATGAATATATATGTATATATATATATATATATATATATATATATATATATATAGTTTTTCGTTTTTTTTTTTGCAATAGACAATAAAAATAACGCAGTTCTCCGTTAAGGAGGGATGGTGGATGGAATATATATACATATATATAAAATAATTGTCACACAACCTGGGTGACATGCCTTGCCTGCTCACCCAATTTTAGTGCACCTCAGTTATCCATACTGACCATCTAGTCTCGACACACCCATATATATATATATATATATGTATATATATAGATATTTTTTCTTTTTCTTGTGTTTTTTTTTCGCAATGGATATTAAAAATAAAGCAGTCCTCCGTAAAGGAGGGGTGGTGGAGGGAATATATATATACATTTATATAAAATAATTGTCACACAACTGGGGTGACATGCCTTGCCTGCTCACCCAATTTTAGTGCACCTTAGTTATCCATAATGACCAACTAGTCTCGATACACCCATAAATATATATGTGTATATATATATATATATAGTTTTTTTTGTGTTTTTTTTTGCAATAGACAATAAAAATAACGCAGTTCTCCATAAAGGAGGGATAGTGGATGGAATATATATATACATATATATAAAATAATTGTCACACAACCTGGGTGACATGCCTTGCCTGCTCACCCAATTTTAGTGCACCTTAGTTATCCATACTGACCATCTAGTCTCGATACACCCATATATATATATATATATATATATATATATATATATATATATATGTACATATATATAGTTTTTTTATTAGCAATAGAAAAGAAAAATAACGCAGTTCTCCGTAAAGGAGGGATGGTGGATGGAATATATATATACATATATATAAAATAATTGTCACACAACCTGGGTGACATGCCTTGCCTGCTCACCCAATTTTAGTGCACCTTAGTTATCCATACTGACCATCTAGTCTCGACACACCCATATATATATATATATATATATATATATATATATATGTATATATATAGATATTTTTTCTTTTTCTTGTGTTTTTTTTTCGCAATGGATATTAAAAATAAAGCAGTCCTCCGTAAAGGAGGGGTGGTGGAGGGAAAATATATATACATATATATATAAAATAATTGTCACACAACCTGGGTGACATGCCTTGCCTGCTCACCCAATTTTAGTGCAACTTAGTTATCCATAATGACCAACTAGTCTCGATACACCCATATATATATATATATATATGTACATATATATAGTTTTTTTATTAGCAATAGAAAAGAAAAATAACGCAGTTCTCCGTAAAGGAGGGATGGTGGATGGAATATATATATATATATATATATATATATATATTTATATATATACATTTATATAAAATAATTGTCACACAACCTGGGTGACATGCCTTGCCTGCTCACCCAATTTTAGTGCACTTTAGTTATCCATACTGACCATCTAGTCTCGACACACCCATATATATATATATATATATGTATATATATAGATATTTTTTCTTTTTCTTGTGTTTTTTTTTCGCAATGGATATTAAAAATAAAGCAGTCCTCCGTAAAGGAGGGATGGTGGATGGAATATATATATTAAATAATTGTCACACAACCGGGGTGACATGCCTTGCCTGCTCACCCAATTTTAGTGCACCTTAGTTATTCATAATGACCATCTAGTCTCGATACACCCATAAATATATATGTATATATATATAGTTTTTTTATTAGCAATAAAAAAGAAAAATAACGCAGTTCTCCGTAAAGGAGGGATGGTGGATGGAATATATATATATATATATATATATATATATATATATATATATACATTTATATAAAATAATTGTCACACAACCTGGGTGACATGCCTTGCCTGCTCACCCAATTTTAGTGCACTTTAGTTATCCAGAATGACCATCTAGTCTCGATACACCCATGAATATATATATATATATATATATATATATATATATATATATATATATATATATATATATATATATATATATATATAGTTTTTTTTTTCTTCGTAATGGACTATAAAAATAACGCAGTTCTCCGTAAAGGAGGGATGGTGGATGGAATATATATATGCACATATATAAAATAATTGTCACACAACCTGGGTGACATGCCTTGCCTGCTCACCCAATTTTAGTGCACTTTAGTTATCCAGAATGACCATCTAGTCTCGATACACCCATGAATATATATATATATATATATATATATATATATATATATATAGTTTTTTTTTTCTTCGTAATGGACTATAAAAATAACGCAGTTCTCCGTAAAGGAGGGATGGTGGATGGAATATATATATGCACATATATAAAATAATTGTCACACAACCTGGGTGACATGCCTTGCCTGCTCACCCAATTTTAGTGCACTTTAGTTATCCAGAATGACCATCTAGTCTCGATACACCCATGAATATATATATATATATATATATATATATATATATATATATATATATATATATATATATATATATATAGTTTTTTTTTTCTTCGTAATGGACTATAAAAATAACGCAGTTCTCCGTAAAGGAGGGATGGTGGATGGAATATATATATGCACATATATAAAATAATTGTCACACAACCTGGGTGACATGCCTTGCCTGCTCACCCAATTTTAGTGCACCTTAGTTATCCATACTGACCATCTAGTCTCGACACACCCATATATATATATATATATGTATATATATAGATATTTTTTCTTTTTCTTGTGTTTTTTTTTCGCAATGGATATTAAAAATAAAGCAGTCCTCCGTAAAGGAGGGGATGGTGGATGGAATATATATATACATATATATAAAATAATTGTCACACAACCGGGGTGACATGCTTTGCCTGCTCACCCAATTTTAGTGCACCTTAGTTATTCATAATGACCATCTAGTCTCGATACACCCATAAATATATATGTATATATATATAGTTTAGGGGCGGCATGGTGGTGCAGTGGTTAGCACTGTTGCCTCACACCTCTGGGACCCGGGTTCGAGTCCTCCGCCTGGGTCACATGTATGTGGAGTTTGCATGTTCTCCCATGTCGTCGTGGGGTTTCCTCCGGGTACTCCGGTTTCCCCCCACAATCCAAAAACATGCTGAGGCTAATTGGAGTCGCTAAATTGCCCATAGGTGTGCATGTGTGAGTGAATGATGTGTGAGTGTGCCCTGCGATGGGCTGGCCCCCCATCCTGGGTTGTTCCTTGCCTCGTGCCCATTGCTTCCGGGATAGGCTCCGGACCCCCCGCGACCCAATAGGATAAGCGGTTTGGAAAATGGATGGATGGATGGATGGATATATAGTTTTTTTATTAGCAATAGAAAAGAAAAATAACGCAGTTCTCCGTAAAGGAGGGATGGTGGATGGAATATATATATATATATATATATATATATATACATTTATATAAAATAATTGTCACACAACCTGGGTGACATGCCTTGCCTGCTCACCCAATTTTAGTGCACTTTAGGTATCCATAATGACCATCTAGTCTCGATACACCCATGAATATATATGTATATATATATATATATATATATATATATATATATATATAGTTTTTCTGTTTTTTTTTTTGCAATAGACAATAAAAATAACGCAGTTCTCCGTAAAGGAGGGATGGTGGATGGAATATGTATATGCATATATATAAAATAATTGTCACACAACCTGGGTGACATGCCTTGCCTGCTCACCCAATTTTAGTGCACCTTAGTTATCCATACTGACCATCTAGTCTCGATACACCCATATATATATATATATATATATATATATATATATATATATATATATATATATAAATATATATATATATATATATATATATATATATATATATATGTACATATATATAGTTTTTTTATTAGCAATAGAAAAGAAAAATAACGCAGTTCTCCGTAAAGGAGGGATGGTGGATGGAATATATATATATATACATTTATATAAAATAATTGTCACACAACCTGGGTGACATGCCTTGCCTGCTCACCCAATTTTAGTGCACTTTAGGTATCCATAATGACCATCTAGTCTCGATACACCCATGAATATATATGTATATATATATATATATATATATATATATATATATATATATATATATATATATATTATATATATATATATATATAGTTTTTCTGTTTTTTTTTTGCAATAGACAATAAAAATAACGCAGTCCTCCGTAAAGGAGGGATGGTGGATGGAATATATATATACATATATATAAAATAATTGTCACACAACCGGGGTGACATGCCTTGCCTGCTCACCCAATTTTAGTGCACCTTAGTTATTCATAATGACCATCTAGTCTCGATACACCCATAAATATATATGTATATATATATAGTTTTTTTATTAGCAATAGAAAAGAAAAATAACGCAGTTCTCCGTAAAGGAGGGATGGTGGATGGAATATATATATATATGTATATATACATTTATATAAAATAATTGTCACACAACCTGGGTGACATGCCTTGCCTGCTCACCCAATTTTAGTGCACCTTAGTTATCCATACTGACCATCTAGTCTCGATACACCCATATATATATATATATATATATATATATGTATATATATGTACATATATATAGTTTTTTTATTAGCAATAGAAAAGAAAAATAACGCAGTTCTCCGTAAAGGAGGGATGGTGGATGGAATATATATATATATACATATATACATTTATATAAAATAATTGTCACACAACCTGGGTGACATGCCTTGCCTGCTCACCCAGTTTTAGTGCACCTTAGTTATCCATAATGACCATCTAGTCTCGATACACCCATAAATATATATGTATATATATATATATATATATATATATATATATATATATATATATATATAGTTTTTTTATTTTTTTCGTAATGGACAATAAAAATAACGCAGTTCTCCGTAAAGGAGGGATGGTGGATGGAATATATATATACATATATACATTTATATAAAATAATTGTCACACAACCTGGGTGACATGCCTTGCCTGCTCACCCAGTTTTAGTGCACCTTAGTTATCCATACTGACCATCTAGTCTCGATACACCCATAAATATATATACTGAACAAAAATATAAACGCAACACTCTTGTTTCTGCTCCCATTTTTCATGAGATGGACTTAAAGACCTACAATTCATTCCAGATACACAATATTACCATTTCTCTCAAACATTTCTCACAAATCAGTCTAAATGTGTGATAGTGAGCACTTCTGCTTTGCTGAGATAATCCATCCCACCTCACAGGTGTGCCACATCAAGATGCTGATCTGACATCATGGGTAGTGCACAGGTGTACCTTATACTGCCCACAATAAAAGGCCACCCTGGAATGTGCAGTTTTTTGCTTTATTGGGGGTCTGGGGACTCAGAACCGGTCAGTATCTGGTGTGACCACCATTTGCCTCATACAATGCAACACATCTTCTTCGCATAGAGTTTATCAGATTGTCAATTGTGGCCTGTGGAATGTTGGTCCAGTCCTCTTCAATGGCTGTGCGAAGTTGTTGGATATTAGTGGGAACTGGTACACGCTGTCGTATACGCCGGTCAAGCACATCCCAAACATGCTCAACGGGTGACATGTCCGGTGAGTATGCTGGCCATGCAAGAACTGGGACATTTTCAGCTTCCAAGAACTGTGTACAGATCCTTGCAACATGGGGCCGTGCATTATCTGTCTGAGTGGCTGGTCTCAGACGATCTTGGAGGTGAACCTGCTGGATGTGGAGGTCCTGGGCTGGTGTGGTTACACGTGGTCTGCGGTTGTGAGGCCGGTTGGATGTACTGCCATATTCTCTGAAACGCCTTTGGAGACGGCTTATGGTTGAGAAATGAACATTCAATGCACGAGCAACAGATCTGGTTGACATTCCTGCTGTCAGCATGCCAATTGCACGCTCCCTCAATGCTTGTGGCATCTGTGGCATTTTGCTGTGAGACAAAACTGCACATTCCAGGGTGGCCTTTTATTGTGGGCAGTATAAGGTACACCTGTGCACTACCCATGATGTCAGATCAGCATCTTGATGTGGCACACCTGTGAGGTGGGATGGATTATCTCAGCAAAGCAGAAGTGCTCACTATCACACATTTAGACTGATTTGTGAGAAATGTTTGAGAGAAATGGTAATATTGTGTATCTGGAATGAATTGTAGATCTTTAAGTCCATCTCATGAAAAATGGGAGCAAAAACAAAAGTGTTGCGTTTATATTTTTGTTCAGTGTATGTATATGTATACATATAGTTTTTTTTGTGTTTGTGAAAACGGGTCTTTAATCGGGGAAACGGAGCGGGTAGAGCAGGACGGAACGCAGGCATTGACAAACTACAATGACGGACAGGGCAAACAGGTAAGACCAGGACTTAAAATAGGTCATGACTAATCAAAGTAATCGGGCAAAGCAGGAGACGATCAGGGAAGCACACGTGGGTAATCAGGGGGCGTGGCACACACGAGGAGCGGACAAGCCGGGCATATATGTATATCTATATAAAACCTCATTAATGAGGGACAGGGAACAGAACGGACAGACAGAACTGGCATAGGGGAAGGAGCCAGGACAAGACTTGACATAAGACAGGAAAGGCAGAGAAACAGATCAGAAAGGGGGACACGGAGGGAACAGGCAGGACAAAAGGACCGGGAGTGAACGAAGGGAACATCGGGGAAAGAGGAGCAGAAGCCAGAGGGACGAGGGACAAAGAGAGGAGGGACAGAGACAGGAGGAACAAAGCGAGGGGGAGCAGAGGCAGGAGGGACAAAGACGGGAGGCCAGGGAGAGAAGGAGGGGGAACCAAGAGGAGCCCGAGGGAGACCCAGCGGGCGACGGGAGGCAGCCGGAAGGGCTGCAGGCGGCCGGGAGGCCGGAGCCGGAGGGGCCGAGGAGACGGGGTGAGGGACAGACGCAGGGACGAAGGAGGGAGTCGGAGGGGAGACCAGGGAAGGGGACGAAGGAGCTGGAAGGGACCCTGGCGAGGGCAAGGAGAGAGGGGGAGCCGCAGCAGACGGCGACGTCCTCCGACACGCCAGAGCGGGAGGACCAGCAGGCGAATGAGGAGCCGCCGTCGGGGGGCCCGCAGGCAACCGATAAGACGCCGGAGGAGGGACCGAGGCAGGGCGACGAGGCCGCGGAGGGGGACCCGCAGACGACAGCCGACCCGGAGGGCCAGGACCCGCAGGCGCCGACCAAGCCCTAGCGCCGGCCAGGGAGGGCGAGCCAGGGGGCTGGGCGGGTGGGACCCCAGCCGTGCGTCTGTGTCCTCTCCCCTTATGGGACACAGACATAAGGACCTGCGGCCGGGGTCGGGCTCGTCGGGGTGAGGGTACCAGAGTCACAGGGGGAGAAGGGACTGGAGTGGGGCCAGGGACTGGAGCTGCAGGCTGCAGAGGGGGCGCCTGCCCGGGAGCTGCAGGCAGGGAAAGCGCCTCGGACGTGGGCGCGGTAGCTGCAGGCAGCGGAGACGGCTGCTCGGGCTCTGGGGCCGCAGGGGGCACTTATTTTATTATATAAAATAAGTGTCACACAACCGGGGTGACATGCCTTGCCTGCTTGTGGGATGAGGAAGACTCAGGGACTGGAAATGGGATTAAAACTGAAGATGTGCTCATTCCTTTGTGTATTTACAAATTTTCCTTCCGTCAGACATGAGGAGTTTGCTGCTATATTTGGCACTAATAGAGATTCTGATGCTGCTATTTTTATTGTCTATTAGTTTGTTATTATTTACAAGTTCTGTTGTGTTTTTGCATTTTTCTCTTCTGGTTAATTAACTGCTGTCTGATTGCTGTGAAGTATGAGTGTGGTGAGTAAGACTCAGGGACTGGAAGTGGGATTACAACTGAAGATAACATGCTTATTCCTTTTTGTATTGTTTACAAATTTCCTTCCGTCAAACATGAGGAGTTTGCTGTTATATTGTGCACTAACAGAGATTCTGATGCTGCTATTTTTATTGTTTATAAATGTGTTATTGTTTCCAAGTTGAGTATTCAATAAATGCTAAATTGAGAAATTTTGTGTATCGTTTGTTATTATTAGTGTGATATTTTACCATGCAAATAGAGGGGAAAACGTCCAATTATCGGCCAAAAAAAATCAGCAGCATATATCGGCCATCGCCTGACCCTGACTCCTAAATATCGGCATCGGCTATTGAAAAACCCATATCGGTCGACCTCTAGTAACAGTACATTCTGTCCAATTCATCCATCGAGTTAAGTCACACACCCACTTGAGGGGGCACTCCGGCAGACGTGAGGATGGGGATGTTCTTTCCGCTATAACATCCACTGCAGAAGTACATCTCGCTCCTGTTCACAGGGCTTACTTCAATGATGAAGCAGGGCTGGTTGTCTGGACAAGTGAAGTTGTCCTGCTGCTGGGTCTCGGTGCCGTTTTTCCACCTAAGCTTGAAGGTGGAAATGTGTTCCAACTTGGTCCCTGGGACTGCAGCATAGCCAAACATCGCGAGCAGCGTCGGCCACACCCACCACCAGAACCATCACACCGTCCTATACACATAAAGAAGAACTAAAACATAGAGTGTTGTGACAATCTATGCGTTAATGTTTGGCAGCATAGGTGATTCGTTAAAATTATACCGAAGAATGGAAAATGTGATATTTAGAATATTTTTTGCCATTTAGTAGCTAATTTAAGCACTTACCCAATGCCTCAATTTGTTTTAGGTCAGTAATGTCTGAGCCAAAAGAATGAATGTATGAATTTAATACAATTCACCCACTCCCACCCACACACAAATCTGAAATTCAATTTATTAAGACACTTCTTAAACATTAGTGCATTAACAAAAAAGGAAAATCTTAAGAGATTCAGTAGGATTTTCTATGTTAGACTTAAGTTAATAGTTCAATAGTTTTTATATATTTCAGTATACCAATTTGACTTTAATGTTGAAACAGATGCTAAAACATGGAATAATTTCATAACTAGAGAAACATGTTATTCACAAACACTAGCAAAGGTAGCTTATAGTTAAACTTACTTAAGTCAGCAAGTCAGGCTACAGTGTGTAAGAATTGTCGTAAACGATAATTTGTCTCAGTCTTACATGACAGAATAAGTAAACAGAAAATATAAAATGGCTGAAACAGCATCATTAACGCCAGCTACAGTAGAGGCGCAGAAAAGGTGTCATGACTGAAGTATTCCCAAACTTTGGAAGACCGCATGCGAGCCTTTTTTGCCGCGTGTTTCTCCAGAGGCTCCGGAGCTCCGCTGGTTGACGCAGCCAAGTTGGCTCATGTGCAGGGGGACAAGCGGCAAATATCTTTTTTGCAGGGTGGTAGGTGATGTCTCATTAATATTTCTGAGAGAAGTGCTACATGATTGGCCAGTGCATGCCTTACAAAATGGTGCGGCACTGCATCCAAGCCTGCGGCACTCAGAGTCACAAATACAGTGGAAACCATTTGTAGTAATTACGTCTGTCTGGCTGATTTCCAACTAATTGATATTTGTATATTTATTACATGAATATAAGGTAATATAAGGTAATAGAAGAGGTATTTAATGGTTTTCCGTCTGAGGAATTTGCAAAAAACTGCAGTGCATGATGGGTCGGATCTAAAGGCTGCCTAACGTCCTCATCTGTAGGACGACTTACATCAAGACTAGGAAGGTGCATAATGTTCATGCCTGGTTGCGTTTGTTGGTCCAGAAAGTAATTCAATTTCGCCATGTAGGTTACGTTCTTAAAAACTGCTTGGAATATAGCCCGATTATATGCTGTGGGCCTTTTAATTTCTTTGTTTACCAGGTAGGCTACCTTCTTTAAACTGCGTTTTGTTAGACTACATATTTAGGGAGGTCTTTATAAATTTATTGTAGTCTTTATAAATATGTACATAGTTTAGCCTAACCCAGCCACTTAAGGGAGCAAGCCAGCTCAACTAGGTGTCGGTCCCAAGCCCGGATTAATGGGGAGGGTTGGCGTCAAGAAATAAAGAGACTGTATCTTCACTGCATGACTGATGTCAAAATGTGTGAAATATGTGGTTGTATAAATAAATTCATTAAAGTAGGTTAATGATTCTGTGCTGTCTAAATTGTATAGAAAATTTCTACATATAGCCAAACAAATCTCCTCCTGTTTGAAAAGGCATAGAAAAAGCAATTTAGCCACTAAAACTTTACAGTTTTTGTGAGGGACAGTCGAATTCTCTCGTTAAGTTTTTTGTGATCCTGCACCTACACTTTGCCGGCCCCAGGAGGATGGGCTCCCCCTTTGAGTTTGGTCCCTCCCAAGGTTTCTTCCTTCTTGGGAGTTTTTCCATGCTATCGGCGCCTATGGCTTACTCACTGGGGGCTTTGGGTGGGCATGATATAAAGCAAAGCATTTTCCCTTCCAGTTTCCTCCTCTGGTCCACATTGCAGGACCATCAGCCATCAGAAACAGCCCAGACAGTCTCCTTCAGCTTCTTTAGTGTCCTTGGAAGCCAAGGCAGTTTTAGATCTGAGAGGAGGTTTATCAGAAGGACACATATTACGTCGTTTGTCCTGAAATGTAACATGGGGAGGAAAAGTTAAGCGGTTTAGTCAGATTGGAGTCGTTTATTCAGCAGTGGCAGCGCCAGTGACTTAATGCTACAGGTGCTATAGGGGAGTGAGATTATTTAGAGCGGGTGCTTTAGCTTTTCAGCTTATGTAGATGCTGTATAGAAGCACACAGCACGATAAGCTACAGCATGGATAAAATATGATAAAATATGAAATTCTAACGTCTAGCTCACAGAGCCTCTATGTGTACTTTGAAGAAAAAATACACTACAAGTATGCTGTAAAAACCGCAAAAATGTCTTACACAATATACAGATTTTACAGATAGTTAAAGAAAAAATGAAACCAATATTTTGGGGGTGCTGTGGGGGTACTATGGTCATTGGAGGAGGAGCTAGAGCCCCCCCCCCCCAAGCTTTTCCCTGGTGCTGCCACTGTTGTTCAGATTAAAAGTAACCTTGTCATTAATAAACAGTACTCTGATCAAATTTTTGCATGTACAAACACAATCAAAGTTTAACCACATGTTTAGACACAATTCACACACCTGTTACATTTCCATAATGCTAAGACTCTCTACACTTACTTCATCCACTTTCTTGTTTGGTACACAGTCAATTGATGGATGTGTAAGATTATTACCAGACCGTCTGCTGCAAACTCTACAGTTAATGAATGGCTGCAAAAACACACAGACACACAAAAACAGTATTTAAAGAGTGGTGGGCAATAAATACAGTGAGAGAAGGTGTAGTAAAGATATATCTAAAGATTTAAGGCAGAGCTGCTGGACTGCAGGGTTTAATGACACAGAACAATTTTAGAGGAAAGAGCTTCCAAAGCAGGGTCACCTTAAGGCTATATTATACAAAGCAAGTTCATCTAAAAGTATGAACAACAAATCCCGTTTAACTGAACACTGCTCTGTATTAAAATACTGTCCACCGATCAAGCTAAGTGGTCCTGTAGTTCACTATTTAAAGAGGTAAATTTAAAGGGTAATTCACACTGCGCATCTACCCTGCTCTGACCAGATTTAATTGCCCTTTCACCACAAAACACCACACTGCCATTTAAGGCTGATTTCAACTGCCTGGTAATCCAGCCTTTAAGCCTGTAAACCTACTAAAATTTGAGAATAAGGTGATGGAACTGGCTGTTTGAGGCCACCTATCTATTTGTTACTTTATTGTTGGCTAACTTTCCTCCGCAGGGCATCAAAAAAGTTAACATGAACCTAAATTAATTTGCTAACTGATATGTCCAATGCTCACAGTCACAGTGACTCTTTACTTACCCTCTTGTCCATGAAAATACAGTCAGCCCGATGGTCTGTTGCAGTTGACTTTGGACATTTTGTTGCTCTCAAGAGAATCTCAATGTCAATGTATTCACTGCTGATCTAAATCACATAAACACGTTATATACAAAATTGCCTACAACTGTTTTAAAGGCAATATAACAAACAATAATCACCCAAAAAATGGCAAACTGTCACAGACTTGACTGCAGCAGATTCAGAGAGAAACTGTGAGAAGGTAAAATTGACCAGGGCTGAGATATACAACCATCACTTTCATTGTGAAGAGACATTAAGCATCATATGCATTGAAATTAAAACATCAAAATCAATGTGATTCTCATTAGTTCAGCTTGCAGATGATGAAAGTTTCACACTTTTGTAAACACTTTCTCAGCAGTTACCTTCGGACGGCCCTGGATGTTATAGAAATTCATGTGCTGACGGGTTCCTTGATGAGCATTTTCGACTGCGAGTTTAATGGCCGTCTTGTAGAGTGCAGGGAGACTGTGGTAATCTTGCTGGGCCTCTGTGGAGATAAGCAGAGCTCCATAAGCCAAAACCAGAACCAGCAGGCGGGTCATCTTCCTCTCAGCTTTGAAGGGAGAAGCAGGACTGAGGACACTGATCTGTGGTCCCCTTATCCAGCACGTCCAGGGGCGTGTCCTTCACCCGAAACAAACAGACCTTTGAACAACATTGGAAAACTCTTCAGGATGAATCGAGGCAGGTGGTCAAGTGGGTTTATTGTTATTTCAGCAATATACACAGTACACAGTGAAAGGAAACATTGTTCCTCCTGGACCACGGTGCAAGACAAAGAAGAAAAACAGAAACAACACAAGATGACACAAGTGCGGGCAAGATAGAACTATACAGAGTGAAAGGAGCACAAACAGAGGGAGAAAGTGCAAGATAAACACAAGAGCAACAATACAATACTACAGGACAAGACAGCGCAGTCAAGAACACAGAGTGCAGCCAGCGCTAACCTGAATAGGGGCATCAAGGTTGCCAGGCAGGCAGAGAAACAGAAAATAGAGGTCTACTTCACATACAACAACCCACAGTGGGTGTGGCAGGGAATACAACACATTACAAACTTCAAAGGCAACAACACCGTCACTGTTAACAGCAACGCCCTTTTAGCAAAGGAGCTAAACAGCTTCTTTGCTCGTCTGGAGGAACACAGAGCAGACATAGCCACACTGCCCCCTCCCCCAATCTCCAGCACTCACAGACTCCCTCTGCAGGAACACCACGCGAGAAGGCACATTGCATCTCTAGGTGTGTGGAGTTTAAGACAAGGCAAGTGATGCTACGATAACATAATTCCTTGGTAAGACCCTACCTAGAATATTGTGTGCGGGTTTCGTTACCATACCTTAAGAAGGACATTGCTGCCTTGGAAAAGGTGCAACGTAGGGCAACGAGAATGATTCCTGGTCTTAGAGGAATGTCTAATGAGGAGAGGTTAGCTGAGCTGAATCTGTTTAGCCTCGAGCAAAGGAGACTAAGGGGGGACATAATCCAGGTGTTTAAGATTCTAACAGGTCTGGATGCTTTTCAGCCAAATGACTATTTCAATGTTAGTTTAAATACCAGAACTCGTGGCCATAAGTGGAAATTAGCTGGAGAACATTTTAAAACGAATTTGATGAAGCATTTCTGTACACAGCGTGTAGTTAGAGTATGGAATAGTCTTCCTGTTATTGTAACACAAGCTAAAACCCTGGGTTCTTTTAAATCAGAGCTAGATAAGATTTTTTGCAAAATTGCTTGCATTGCAGAACAGTATTTTCCCTTTTAAGGTTACTCATTTTAAATCTGGTCATTGCATTTTCATGATTACATTGTTTGTGTCCACTCCGTTATTTCGTGTTTATTGTTTGTTAGGTGTAATGTCTGTCTTATGTTAGTTATAGGAATAAATGCATGTCTTTTACACAACTTCAGCCTCTGTTCATTGAGTGCTCACAAGAATCCCTGCCTGTGCGATCTACGCTCTGAAACCTCAAATTCGCCTGAAATATCGCGAGACTCTCTCTCGTTGGCCGTGAGGGGAGCTTCGCTACCGATCGTTTACATTACCTGGTGACGCAGCTTGTTGTATGAGCCTTCTATTCTAACCCAGGTTATTACGCGATACTGGTTATTAATGAGTTCCATTTAAGTCACACATTAACAGACTCACAGTGTTTCGCAATTGAGTTTGGAGGAGCCGACCATTCGGCATAACAATTGGTTAATAATCACAAGGCAGAAGGTTTAAACTTATTCTGAGCACACAATTTAAATTTTTTATGACCGAACGTGCAGTGAAGAAGCGCTACTGTGAACTGGTTGCCAAAGTCGCACTCATGGCAATCTGAAGGCATTTAAGCGGGATCATAAAGGCTTATTATAGTTATTTTTATTTCTATTATTAGTAGTTATATTATTTTGTTTTATTTTCGGTTATTTCATTGTAGTTCTTTCGTATTAAACTGCAGTGAACCTTAACCATATGTCTGACGAAATTCTCAGATGTAGCGCTTTGTTTCCAGGTTCGATTCGGAGTTTCTCCGTTTCTATATATCCTGGGAGAGATCTCTCTATTAGCAAACGGGAATACTTGTTACGAGGTTCTAACCTAAATTATGTTGCGCTTGGACATAAGACCGATAGCTTAGTTACCTATCAGGATCATACTCGTATGTGTGTGCCTGCTGTAGACAAAGCAAGTTTAACACAACTTTGCGCTGTGAGTGTGTCATTTAGAAATTGGGAGTCTCCTGTGCTTGAGACCCACCGTGGTTAAGCACCATTTGCGACAAATTATAGTGCACTCACAATTTAAATCCGTCGCCGTAACGCGAGCGCCGTCTCGCTTCAGTAATTGTTTTAAGGGGGTTTATACTGTGCAAGGCACAGAAGAAGGCCGCAAGCGGCATGCGCATGCATTAAATGTGTGTGTCACTCATCTTGCGTCGGCAACCGTTTGGTTACCTCTAGTGGTCAGGCATAGAACTTCCACTCCATTTCGAAATTGCGCCTCCAGTGGCCAGGCATAGAACTACCACTCCATTTCGATATTGCGCCCCCGGTGGTCAGGCATAGAACTACCACTCCATTTCGATATTGCGCCCCCGGTGGTCAGGCATAGAACTACCACTCCATTTCGATATTGCGCCCCCGGTGGTCAGGCATAGAACTACCACTCCATTTCGATATTGCGCCCCCGGTGGTCAGGCATAGAACTACCACTCCATTTCGAAATTGCGCCTCTAGTGGTCAGGCATAGAACTAACACTCCATTTCGAAATCGCGCCTCTAGTGGTCAGGCATAGAACTACCACTCCATTTCGATATTGCGCCCCCGGTGGTCAGGCATAGAACTACCACTCCATTTCGATATTGCGCCCCTAGTGGTCAGGCATAGAACTACCACTCCAGTTCGAAATTGCGCCTCTAGTGGTCAGGCATAGAACTACCACTCCATTTCGAAATCGCGCCTCCAGTGGTCAGGCATAGAACTACGACCCCATTTCGATATTGCTCCCCTGATGGTCAGGCATAGAACTACCACTCCATTTTGAAATTGCGCTTCTAGTGGCAAGCCATAGCAGTGCCACTCCATTGAAATTGCACCTCTAGTGGTCCGCCATAGTAGGTTAACAACATCTGAGTTGGGTCTCTGGTGGTCAACTGCGGTGATACAACACGCATAATTGGACACACAGGTTCTTGCCTGAAAGCAGGAATTAACTTCATGGACTAAATCAATTTGATCACAATACATTAACATCCAATTAGGTTATTGTTGCATAACTAATTTATGTTTACAATTGAAGAAGAAACACAATTCATTTGGTTTGATTTCTGTTTAACCTTTTTGATTTATTTTAGGTTTTATTTCACCTTATGCTTTCATTCATTCCCTCTCCCCCAACAAGGGGACTTGCATAGAAGTTCAACCACTATTAACAACAGTAAACCAGTTACGTACACAATCCCATCAGGAAGTCGTTTGGATGTGATCAGTTGAGCCCTTCGGGTGTTGGGTGCTTACCATTCGCTCTCTGCTGGTTGAGCTTGTCTGTGGCTCTGCTGTCACTGCTTGCGATCGTACAGTTTGTCAAAACCGAAGGGGAGTTCTCAGCAATTGGACGCCCAAAAGCGTGTCAGCTCGGCTACACCTACTGACTCATTACGGGCAAGGCTCACAGGTACCTCAGGCGGTCATTACAACTTTTGAGCAGGACCTCGTTTAGGGTGAGTTCTGAGAACGGCCCTAGCTTGGACTCTCACTAGGGTGGGTGATACCTGAAGGCAATTTTGCCAGCCGATAAGCTGAGCTCCACCTGGGTTGTCTCAGTTGTGCATACAGAACACGCCCTTCCAAGTTAACATTGCTGGGAATCGGGGGAGTGGAAGCCGGACTCAGGCTTGCTTAGCTGGGAGAATGATTCCTGGTCTTAGAGGAATGTCTAATGAGGAGAGGTTAGCTGAGCTGAATCTGTTTAGCCTCGAGCAAAGGAGACTAAGGGGGGACATAATCCAGGTGTTAAATCTGGTCATTGCATTACATTTTTTTTGTGTCCACTCCTTTATTTCGTGTTTATTGTTTGTTAGGTGTAATGTCTGTCTTATGTTAGTTATATCCATCCATCCATTTTCCAAACTGCTTATCCTACTGGGTCGCGGGTGGTCCGGAGCCTATCCCGGAATGTGGAATGGGCACGAGGCAGGGAACAACCCAGGATGGGGGGCCAGCCCATCACAGGGCACACTCACACACCATTCGTGATTATATTATTGCACTATACTGTATAAATAAAAAGTAAACTTAATACCAGTTGTGGTAATAAAGTGCACAGAGAGGAAGAGAGAGTAGGGTTTCACATAAACTTATGTTCATTAGCATTTAGTATTCTGATGGCTTTGGGGGTAGAAGGTCTTATTAAATCTGGTTGTTCTGCAATGCATACTGCGGTAACGTTTACCAGAGGGCAGAAGTTCAAACATCTCATGTGCTGGGTGCGTGGGATCTTTTTAAAATATAATTATGCATATGTAGAACTAGGGATATGATCCTATTAAGTATGATAGTTCTGTCTCATTATTGCAGGATCGACATCCATAGTAACTGTGTTGATCTATCCATTTGTGTGCATGTGTGTGTGTGTGTGTGTGTGTGTGCGAGCGGGTATACCTATCCTACCCCATAACGTGATAAATACCTGTTTTTTTTCCCTTATGGGGACCACGAAACCGAAAACCAGGAAAACTCTATTTTATAAAAATCTGTGACTGCTATGGAAAAACTAAAAATGCAAAACCTCTTGTATTTTGCTGGGTTACTTATGGTTATGGTTAGGGCAGGGTGGGGGTTAAGCTTGTCATAGTTAGCGTTAGCATTTATCCCATAGAAGTGAATGAGCGGGCCCCATAAAGATAGGTATACCCTATGTGTGTGTGTGTGTCCCATATTGCCTGGGCTTCAGGATACCTCATAACCCGGAACTTCATCAGAAGTAGTTAGAAAATGGATGGATGGATGGATGGATGGATGGATGGATGGACGGACAGATCAATAAAAGTACAGAACATCCATTTTACAAAGAACCGTCAACACTAAATGTTTGCACTGGTCATGTTCCTAGAAATTAAACTTCTTTTCTGAAAAGCAGCATGTTCATAAATTAGCTGTTGTTATTCCTTGTGGGAACAAATGCAGATGAAACTGTAAAACAGACTGCAGTGGCAAAACAGTTCTGGCTACCCGCCAGCCCTTCTGCCTGTGCTGCCCTGCCTGCCCGCCCTCCTGCCCATTACGTCCTGCCTGTGCCACCCTCCTGCCTGCCCTCCTGCCTGTGACGTCTTTCCTGTGTGCCCTGCTGCCAGTTATTCTGTATTTACATCCGGACTTAACTAATTGAACCATATAGATCAGGACTTTGTTAACCTGACTTCTGCCCTGTGGAGGATGGGCTCCCCCTTTCACTCTGGTTCCTCCAAAGGTTTCTTACTATGACTGAGTTTATCCTTGCCAATGTGGCTTTATAATTTTTCAGGCTTGATATTGCTCACTGGGACAATTGGGCAGGGACAAAGTAAAGTGCTTTGAGACTATGTAAGGCTGTGAAAATGCACTATACAAAATATAGTGAATTGACTTGAGTAACGTGGCACAAAGCAACCCTTCTTTGCCACAGGAAATGTCTGGTGCAATTTCTTTTTTAATTGTACATGTCAATTGCATAATACCCTAAACTAATTCATTATTATTTCTATTATTATCATCATCATCGTCATCATCATCCTGATAAGTATTTCATTAGTATTCCATGGTATTTTGATTTTTCAGGAATCAGTGTGTGTACTGTATACTTTTTAATTTATTTGCACTATGTGTAGTGTCTCTGCAGCTGTACATACTTGCTGCATTAAGCACAAGAACTTCCCTCAGGCATCAGTATAGTTAATCAAATGTAATATTTCTTGCTTGTTTATTAAGTGGTTTTAGGTATTTTGTGTGTTCCACTTAATTTAGTGTAATTAGTCCTAGTTGACTCAGGTTTAGTTAGATTTTTCCTTCTGTTGTTCCTCTGCATCATGCTACTGTCATAAAATTTCAATGTCTTACCTAACTTAAGAGTTTTTTGCATTGTGTTTTGGAGAGAAAGAAATCATAACTTTTTTTCTTTAGATTCATCCACTGATTCTATCACCTATGACACATTCCCCCTGAATATTTGTTTGTTTGTTTATTTATGTATTTGCTTGGGAGGTGGAATTAACAAACATAAATAACTGAATGAATCAGGGTAGTGAAAAACATTTATAAACTTATCATTTTGGTATTGGTACGATCCTGTTCTGGTTAGTTAGCCGAGGGAGTAAATCATCCGGAGTTTCATCTCTCAATCTCCTCCTACACCCACTCAGCATCACAGTATGGACTCCCCAATGCAACTGATCTGCACGTATTTGTACTCTGGGAGGAAATTGAAGCCCCCATAGGAAAAACTCAAAGCCTACAGACATATGCACAAAACCAGGGGACATGCTCAGTTCTGCAGGTCTGGAAGTGTGAGAGAAGGCTATTTATTGAGTTTCCCCTCTGCCCCTGGTAAAGATGAAACATGCACAAGTCTACTTTTTAACCAACTGCTAAGTCATTAAACACACATATACTTACATGAAAGTCTGACTGATACTGGAGCTTCCAGTGCCCGTAAACCAGGTGCTGGGGTACTCCATTTCCTTCTTGATAATTAGCGCCATTGAAAAAAAACTGTGCCTTTCCTAATATTAATTGACTCTCAGACAAATGTACTACTTGAAGACCCTGCCACTATTCGCATTTTCCAGCAGGAGTCACAAATCTTCATTGCATTCAGTTTATTCTCAGATGAGCTCATGCATGTTTCTATGTGCATCTTTACACTTAAACAAATACAGCTGCCTAAACTCTGTTGTTATATTCCATATATATTTGTCGTGACTGGCCTTTTTTCTCAAATGATGGATTTCTGAAACTAAAACTGACAGTAATATAAAATATTTATATTGCCACATAATCGACACATGTTCTGATATGACATAGCATTCCCCTGGACCATAGTGCGACTTAGAGACGAGATATAACATGCCCTTCACAGTAAAACACTAGATAGGTGCAACACTTAATGTCAACGTTGTCAATGTCAATGTTGACTTAATGTCAACGTTAAATTCATGGATGCGCAAATTAAGTAACACAGTAACAGTACAAAAACGAGCAGAGCTGTGTATGGCATGACTATCTCGCGGCGGCGACAAAATATGCTTATCCTTCTAATTATTCAGAAGAAAATATATTTGCAAGCACAGCCGTTCACGGCTTCCGTACAAAAAGCTGTCACTACGCTACAGGAAGAATACACGGCCAATATAGGATTTACACAAGTCTGCTTCTTTTGTTTTTTTTAGTAACAACTTTCACAAAAATGAACAGCAATACTTCTAAAAGTGCAAATCTGTTGCCAAATTAAATAAACAAAGAAATTAATCATAAAAATATTCAATGTATATACAACTAACCATTTCCAATCAAAAAGTACATACAAATCTCCAGTACAAGTTATACAATGGAGCGCAGATAAAACTTTTAAATAGTAATTAACCAAACTATATAAAGAATACAAGTTTGAATACAGGTAATTTGTATAAATTTTACTGTGTTCAGACTGAAAAATCAGCACCAGCCTTACACACATTGCAGTTCTGCTTTTTTCTTCTTTTAGCATAATTATCCGTTTCACGTTCACGAGGCAGAAGATCCCTGCAAATGTGAAAATTCACAAGTAACAGGCACCATTAACCTCAAGCCATAACAGTCTGCTAGCCTGAACAATAGCAAACTCTATGTATTACCAATTATTACGCAGGTTGTCACTTTATCAAATCATGACTGTTACTAAGAAGTGGGAGTGAAACGCGTGTCACGAGATCTCGCGATATTACAACATGAGTTTCTCGTTGGAGCGAAAAGCGGTTTCACGAATGCGCTGCAAATTAGCTGCTGTGAATATGTTGGCATCTGACTAAATTACTATAGTAGATACCCCAGACACTTTTAAATCTTTTGTGTGGCAGCATTTCGGGTGCCCGGCGGAAAATATAAATGGCGAATGAAGGGGGGCTAGGTTGCGTGCTAAACTTTGTCACACTGAGAAAGGGGAACAAACTGGAACACAGGCAGGAAGAGAAGGGGGGCTCCAGCCCTCCTCGTTGTGTAAGTAAATTCCGGAAAGCAGAAGGTACATTGACAGGCTCGTGGTGACATTAAGCTTACGCTTGACCTGCGGGGACATAACAAGGGAGGGGGTCGCTGACGCTGCTAAATTGCAACATAACAAGATAAGATCAAAGGGAACGGGTGTGGGGACTAACGCCAGCAATGTCCAAACAATAGTTATATGTTACGTCAACTGGAAAGATACCAACAAGAACAGTAGACGCCCTAAACGGGGTATAAAAGTTAGACACAGACAACAGGGAGCTGAGCTTCCCTTGGTGTGTACTTTTGTGCATCTGAGAGTGGCTCCCGGATCGATCTGTACAACAAATAAAGAGAGCTGACTTACAACCATCCTTTGCCTCGCGAATGCATCTTTTCCTCATCAACGGACTCGGTGGAGTCTAACTCCAACAATTTGGGGGCTCGTCCGGGATGAGGAGAAGGTTGTTTGGATTGGAACCAGAGACGAGGTCTTGGGGACGCAGAGAGCCACGGGCGCCCAGCAATTAGGTGAGCAGAGCCTGTTTTATCGAATTCTGCATATTGGCGATTGCTAAATAAAGTGGCTGGAAGTGTCTCAGGATCTGTCGACCAATATTGTGGCGAGGGCCTGTTGTGCGTAGCTCTGACGGCCTGTGAACAGAGGGTACGGGACCCCGTAGTAGAACCTATTGGCGGAGGATTTAAGTCCACTGTCGTGTCCTTGGTTTGGCAACCCACCTACTGCTGATGAGCAGTAGGACAGCTGGGATTGAGCGTCCCGGGAAATTCAGGACCCCCGAACAGCTAAATTGGTCGGAGGAGTAAGGTTCATCCTCCTTAAAACGGGTTGAAGTCCCGAGGTGAAAGTCCTCAAAGTATTGGGTTAAAGTCCCGAGATTAGAGTACTCAAAGCATCGGGCTAAAAAGTCCCGAGACGTGGGGTCCCAAGGTACCAAAAAGTGTACACAGCGCTATTTACTATTTCGCGTGTGTAAGTGCGTGTTTACTATTCACTATTCCAGTGTGAGTGGGTTTACCATTTACTATTTACTGTTTTGCGTGGTTCGGTGATTGTGTGTGAGTGTGGGTTTAGGTTTTGGTGGTGTTTGTTAGTGGGGCACTCAGAGACAACTAAGAGGTGTACTAAGTGTGGGTGGATAAATCCATCCCCTGAGGCACAGGGGTTGTTGGATCAGGAGAAGTGTAGGTCAGATAAGCTAAAACATGGATCACGAATTTGATAGAGAATTGGATGACGGGGGCTGGGGTCCACCAGTGCGCGGGCGGTGGAAGCCTCTGTGTGAACAGATACAGCTGTTAAAAATAGCAGTGGGAAAAACAGCTCAGGAAAAGGGCCGAGAGAGAGAGAGACGGCAGATGCGTGGAAGCGTATGGGGATTGCAGTGAAATGTGCAGGATACAAACCGGAGGATAGGCAATCATTAGGAGCACTTTTATGGCGTAAGGTAAAGGAGCATAGCGGCCTGAAAGACGAGGCAGGACGCGAGCTAGTGAAAGCGAGGGTGTTACAACGGGGAAAGTGGAGAAAAGAGGGAGAGAAACAGGAGCAGGAGAGGCGAGCGTGGGCATTACGACACAACTTTGCCCTTATTGGCTTAAGATTTTAGTTACATACATGACGTTTGTATATCTGCTATTTCTCCCGAGAAGCAGGTAAAGCGGTGGTAACTGCTTTTCAATTAATTTACTTGGTAAAATTAAATTTAAATAAATGATATGAATACTGTAATAGTACTCGTGAACTTTGTTTGTTTGTTGTTAGTTACTGTAATGTTGCGCTGCTTTATTTGTTTAATCGTCTTGTCTGTGAAGACATTCAAGTTAATCAAATATGAACTGCACTGTACACTGTACATGACCATAAAAACTTTGAATCCTTGAAATAAATGTTTTTGATCTTTTCCTTGGCAGTTATCTTTTTACACAGGGCCTCTATGTACACAATAGTTATTTTTTTCACGACTAACAGTATGGATCAGGAGTTGGTTATTGTAAAAGAAGTAATGTGCATGCAGGTGATATTTGTATAGATTTATGTTCACCTCTAGGTGATAAGTTTGATAGTCATTTCTTTTACCGTTTGGTCTCTCGGTTGAACATAATAGTGGCGCGAGCAGCTCCACTTGGTTTTTTAAAAATACTCAGCCATGAACTTCTGGTGAACTCAGGTGAATCCCTTCCTTCAGTAGTAAACCTTGGTATTTTCAGCCGTTTACACATTGTCTCACTAAAAGGTTGATAATATATTTGTCCTTTTACATAATGATGAAATATACGCTAATAAAAGTGAATATTCATAGATTCATGACTAACATAAAGTAGCTAACAGAAACTTAGACTAACAAAAGGTGCAAATACATACTCAGTTGGTTCCATTGTGTTGATTACATTACAATGTTTACATTGTAATGATTATATCATGGATATTTGGCATACTTTTTATAAAATCATAATTCTTATATTCTACGTTAGATAGTGCTAAATAATATTCCATAGATGGATGGACTTTATTAATCCCTGTGGGGAAATTGTTTTTTATGTCTCCCTCAACTTACTCTTTGTGGAGTAAATTGTCCGCGAAGTGCAGCTGCCTGTTGGGGCGCCCAGGGAGCTGGGGGTTAAGGTCCTTGCTCAAGGACCCACAGACGTGCTGTGGCTGGGTTAGTTTCAACTGGTGACCTTCTCATTACAGGCACAAGGACTGACCCCTGCCCCCCAACTGTGTATGAGTAGCATTTATGCTGTTTCTTGAGTGTGAGCTAGTACATAAACCAGCTAGTGTTCACCACTGCAAAAATACTCTAGCTTTCATACACATTTTTTTATTTTCTTACATTGTCCGTTTTTGTTCATAGTCTGTAATATTCTGAATAACGACAATGTAGAGGAAAAACAGATTAAATTCTCCTTGTTTGTAATTTCCCCATGTAATCCACTGCCTTGTGGTAAGAGGTGGAAAAGTCGGACGCGTTGAATGATGAGGATACGATATTGAGTTTAGTTCTTGAGTGGATTTATTCATATGATATATTAACGCACAGTACTTTGAACTGGTTTGTTTGGCTCGAAAGGGTCGATATGCAGACACCATCACACACGGCAAATACGGTCAATGACTGTTTCACTTTGCACCTTCAGCCCTGAGCCGCGTAATCTCAGCACCTCTAATAACAACCATTGCTGCCCCCTACAGGTGGGAATACACTTACACAATAGTAAAGATCACTAAGGCAGGCAGTACCTCTCGTTTCAAGTATTACAATACTATCCATCCATCCATCCATCCATCCATTTTCCAAACCGCTTATCCTACTGGGTCGCGGGGGGTCCGGAGCCTATCCCGGAAGCAATGGGCACGAGGCAGGGAACAACCCAGGATGGGGGGCCAGCCCATCGCAGGGCACACTCACACACCATTCACTCACACATGCACACCTATGGGCAATTCAGTGATTCCAATTAGCCTCAGCATGTTTTTGGACTGTGGGGGGAAACCGGAGTACCCGGAGGAAACCCCACGACGACACGGGGAGAACATGCAAACTCCACACACATGTGACCCAGGCGGAGACTCGAACCCAGGTCCCAGAGGTGTGAGGCAACAGTGCTAACCACTGCACCACCATGCCACCCCTATTACAATACTATATATATATATATATATATAACATTATATTATAAACAATAAATACGAATAAATAAAAACATTGAACAAATAAACATCATCAATAATATTCATGAATAATTACGCTTAATATACAAATAAAAGAATAGCTCCTGCAGATGATTTCAGATAACTACTGGAACAATGAGTTCTGGAGGGGAGCAAGCTCTGTTACATGCTATAGAAATGTTGATCTGATTCCTTTCATTATCAGATTGTTACCACTGTTAAAAACCACAGATATTGTATTCTGATTGTATGCATTTCCTTATTAGGGCATGTCAGTTACTTCTGTTAAAAATCAGTTTATTCTGACGTCGTAAATTTCCTGACCAGAGTTTACCCTCTTTAAAGTGATGGAGGTCCACTTGTGCCAAAGATATGTCAATATGCATATGAGATTTCGTTTGTGCCAAAAATATGTAAACAGCACACAGTCTATGTCGACTGAGAATGTGACAAAGAATTTTTCTGTGACAATTCTATTATGTCAATGAGTTTGTCTGTGGAGCCCCTGAAGGGACCTAATGGTGTCCGCTAATTAGATACCCAGAAATAAACTGTGTGGCTCCTGCCCAAGCATTGCTGCCCAAACAGCAGCTTCCTCCTTATGCCGCCGAGGGAGGAGTAGCAAGTGGTTCCCCTGCCCCTTCCCCTCTCCCCCCTGCAGACGAGGATCATAACCATTCAGCACCCGACTCTACCTCCTTCTCGGTGATGAAGTGCCGTGGCGAAACACTCAGGCAGCAGGACGAGGTAGCAGAAATTCTTGCCCCTATGTTGGTTTGTCCAAATCCTCAAGGGGGAGATGAGGTTTGCTCATCTGACACTGTAGATGAAGGAGTTGAAGGACATTGCCAGTGACCTGCTGGATCCCAGGCAGAACAGACCTCACCATGCGACAGCCCTTCAGAGACTGGTCCTCCTGCGCATGGACTGGGGCATGATGCATCAGTTTAAACAGGAGCCTGGTAAATCCTGCGAGTGCTACACCGAGCGACTGATGGCAGCATTCTCCAACTACAGCGGGATGGACTCCCCCAGCGGACCGAGAGTGTATGTGATGTAAAATACACTAAGATAACTCAGTTCCTTTAAAGAGAGGCACTTTTAATACTCTGTATTTTTTTCGTGTGCTGTACCCTTAAAAAGTACAACACTAGTACTCCATATTCAAATAGTCCCATTAAAAACTACAGCCCCCAAACATCAAACTGCATGCTTCTATGTCACCTACACTTCATTAAGCAATATTAACACAAGTAACATGTTTCATCACTTAAAGCCAATCTAACTTTTTAAAAATAAAGTCTGTTTCAACTGGACTTTTACCTAAGTAAAACAAACATTTTATGTTCTAGTTTTCTTAAAACTACTGAAACAAATAATTGGCTACACTGCAGTTCCGCTGTTTTGTTTGGCACCCCTGCGTGTCCTGCATTGTGTGGAAAAAACCTGAAGGCTGAGGAATGTTACGTAACACAGCTAGAATGTAAAAACTCTCTCTGGTGTAATTCACTGCGTAAAACCAATGGTGCTAAGTGTGGTGTCTTCTTCATAACACTCCCTGATGTTTGTGTCCGTGACCATGAGATAGGGTGGGCTGCTTTTCTTCCTTCCTTTGACTAGTATTCCTCCTAAATTGTTCATCTGTATTTGCTGCATTGGTACTTGTTGATGTGCGTGTGCCTTGTGTCACGATCGCCGTTTAACGGGAGCGGCGGACGGGCAGGAAACAGGCAAGGCAGGCAGGATACGGGGAAATACGGGGATTTATTAGGAACACGGGGTGCAGGAAACATCTCACGCAGACGGACTTCAATGACGGACACTGAACTCTAGTAAGACATGGACTCAAATAGACAGGACTGATTGAAAATAATCGGACACAGCTGGGTACGATCAGGGAAGCACACGTGGATAATCAGGGGGCGTGGCACACACGGTGGTCGGACTGTCCGGGACCTCCTCGGGGACTAGGGCAGGAAAGTCTGGAGCTGGGTCAGGGACAGGAGTGGGGCCAGGAACAAGAGCCCCAGGGGGCACAGTCATTTGAGGCAGAGGGAGCGCCTCGGGCTCTAGGGCCGCAGGGGGCAGCGGAGGCGGCTGCTCGGGCTGCGCAGGAGCTACGGGCGACGAAGGCGGCTGCTCAGACGCTGTAGCAGGAACCCAGGACTTTATGCTCAGCCCACTGCTGTTAACTCCGATGACTCACAACTGAGCAGCAATGCACATTTCGAATCACATCATCAACATCAGGCTGATGACAAGACTGTGGGTCTCGTCAATAAAAACGGTGACTCAGCATACAAAGAGGAAGTGTGATGACTATCGGACTGCTGCAGAGCCAACAACCTGTCTCTGAATGTTGACCAAAGAAATGGTTGTTGACTTTAGAAGAACACAAAGCACAGAGTGACCACTCTCTGCTGCACATCGATGGCTCATCTGTGGAGATCGTAGAGAGTACCAGATTCCTTGTTGTCCATCTGGCAGAGAATCTCACCAGGTCCTTCAACATCAGCTCCATAGTAAGGAAAGCACAGCAGCACCTCTACTCTCCACGGAAGCTCAGAAAAGCCCATCTCCCATCCTCACACTCTATTGGGGAACTGTTGAAAGCACCCTGAGCAGCTGCATCACAGTCTGCTTTGGGAACTATGTCGCCTCAGATCGCAAGTCCCTACAACAGATAGTGATGACAGGTGAGAAAATCATTGGAGTATCTTGTTAGAGAAATATGTACTTTTTTTATGATCATTTTGCTAGACGCTTGGAAACAACACCCTGCCGCAGCTTGATCTTAATTGAGCAATAACACGTCTCAAGAACTGTCGCTTGAATATTTCCACCCCATATATGGTGACAAACAATGTTCAATGTCAGTTGCATATCCTGTTTGTGTACCTCAATAAAAGACACTGCGAGGGGAGTTCCTTTTTCGAAGTTGGCCGAGTTCGACTGAGAGGCTGACACCTCGAGGTCAGGACCGGGCTTCCCTTTGTAAGGAAAAGTGGTAAAAATGCCCCAAGGTTCTTGGTTGATCATTTGAATGCAGACAATGTTAGGAATTTATGATCATGGGGGAAGCCAGGGAGAGAATGGGGGTTCCAGTTGGCACCACTAGGGTGATAAGGATAAGATAAGGTGATAAGAATTTAATTACAATGATCATAAAAGTCTCTACCCTGTTCTGTCCTGTCCCCGTCTCAGGATCCTCACACTCCAGGGGGTCACTCTTTATATGTAAATTCACTCACAACACCTACACACAACACCTTGGTGGGGAGGGCCTTTTTGGGTATAAAGGGGGGTGAAGAACTGTCTTCAATTTGTGTCTGAGCTGCCTTTCAGTACCCGGTGTGTCTCTACACTGTATTACATTGTATTATTTTTGCTGTTCAATAAACCATCATTTTGCTGAAACTGCGGAGACTCTGCAAGTGGATTCCCTACACCTTGCAGCAAGTAAAACGTCATCACAGCTGTCTGTGTTGTTCTGTGTTCAGAGACTGGTTTGTTTCCAGCGCATCTTCAGAAGAAGATAACCCTAACATATCTCTCCCCTCCATCACGGATATTCACACCACACACTGCATCCGCAAAGCCACCACCATTGTGGATGACCCCACCCACCCCTCACATTATCGTTTCACCCTCCTGCCTTCTGGAAATAGGTCCCGGAGCATTCGGGCCTTTACAGCCAGACTCAAACAGCTTTATCCCCCATGCCGTCAGACTACTGAACTCTCAGGGACTAATCTGATACCACACACACATACACTCATTAACACACTTTATTATTTAACTACTATTTTTTTATCTTATTGTAGCCATGTTTACAGTTACTTTTATTTATTTTTATTGCTACCTCATTGCACAACCAAACTGCACCTTATCAGTATTGGGTTTACTGTGCTGTTTGTGCTCGTTGGTGTCAGTTGTCCTCTCTTTTTGCACTGTCCTGCAATGTTTGCACAGTTTTTGCTCATTAAGCACCATACAGTATGTTGCTAGGTTGGTATGTGTTAGTCTTGTGTTAATTTAAGTAGCACCTTGGTCCGAGGGAAACAGTTTCTTTTGTAACTGTACTATACTCAACTGTGTAAAGTTAAAAATAACATTAAAGACCTACTTGACTTGACTTTTACTGATAACAGGTGCTAAAGTGAAGTGACTTGCTTCTGGGAAAGATCTCCAGCTGAAATTCTCTACAACAATTATGGGAGAAATATGGGAAGGACGCGGCGTCAGACCTGCCCCAGTGGGACGAATGTGGTTTTCCTAGAAACAGCAGCTTCAGTCCCAATCAGATAAGCCAGATGCGTTTGAAATTAGAGGAACAGGATCAGACTGGTTGCTCAGGTATTAATGTGGTAGAACTAAAACGGAGACAAATTGGAAGGTGTTTCATATGATTGTTATTGGTTATGATTCTCACTGTCCTGCATTGTGTCTTGTTAGCTGTGTATTTAAGTGCCTGTTCTGCTTCTGTTGTTTGATGGTTCATTATAGCTGTATGCTGTATGTATGTATATAGTTCTCCAGTTGTGTTTATTCCATCATTTAGTTCATTCCTGGTCATTTGCTGTTTATTTTAGATCCATCCTGATCCTTTTGGTTTTGATGTGTGTGTTGTAATAAACCCTATTTTCCACCCGTGTCATGCACTTCCGCAACCAGAAGAGGGCAGAAGATATGGCACAAAAACAAAGGAAGAAGCCTAACTTTAAAAAAACTTCAAAAAACATCAAGACTCATCCAGCATGGGGTGGTGGGTTAACGAATAACACAAACAATCAAAGAATAAGCAAACAAATGAGAGAAAAGATGCAGAGATGACTGAGAAGCAGGGGATGACTGGAGAAAAGACGACAGGACCAGAAGACAGGAGGGATACAGGGAGAGCGGAGAAGACAGTATAACTGAAGAATGGGAGAAGAGGAGAGACCGCAGAGGAAGGAGAACATAGATGACTGGAGGGGAGGGAATATAGGAGCAACAGAGAGAAGGAGGAAGGGCTGCGGAGGAGAAGACAGGATAAGAGGGGAAAATGTGAGCAGAGAAGGACAAACACCCCCACTGCCCAGCAAAGTGCACTTGTAAGTAAACCACAATTTTAGCCTTGGGCTCAATATCTGGACTTGTCTCTGTGTAGCAATGCATAGAATCCCTGACACTGGTTATGACTGTACTGTATTAGTCCTAAACCTGCCATTATAGTGTAAGAAGAAAAGATTTTATTTTTTTTTTAATAAATAATTTTAAAAAAAGGTAGAGCGATGTAGCCCCCGGAGAAGTCCCCCCCCCCAAGCCCTGTTTGTTCCCTTCTAGCTACCAGATGAAACTCACAATGCACCCCAACGCCACCTAACTTCTCTTCCACATGATGCACCTAATTTACACTTTGAATCCTGTCCATTATTGAGCGTTTTTCTATCCATTTGATTATCAGCTTATTACACTGTATGTACATTAGTCAGCCACATATGCTGTACGGCTTTGTTTTCCGGACAGTCTGGGCTACTCAGATATGTCATAATTCGATTTGTAAATGCTGACAGTCTTGATATTATCCTTCTTATCAGGAAAAACTACTTCTGCATATAGATATTTCTCAATTTTTAGTCTCACCTAATATAAAAATTGGCAGGTAGTACAAATATAATCTTATAAATGCTGAGATTAGAGTATCTGCGATGCAGGAATGCAGGGGTTTCATTGGGGCCCTTTCTATGGCTTAGTACTGTGAAGGAATACATGGTTAGTGCCAGGCGCAAATGAATATCTTTGATTTTGCATCCATTTGGTAACTTGTTGAAGTTGTCTGATAGTCAGTAATACATGGTTTAATTAATATGATTCTTTATTTACTACTTTATAACATCTGAAAGAAACTGAAATAGGAAAGCTTATTTTAATTTATGGTCCACTGGATAAACACAGACATTACAGACGGTTTTAGACTCTAATGTTGAATGTTTTTTGCTATAATTTTTCTGCCTGCGTATGCTATGATTGGTGCAGTGAAATTTGAGAATGTGTTTGTGGTCAGTATCATAGCCTCAGACAACAAACCAACGCTGTAGCGTGTCACTGTGTTTACATGTGAGAGGGGTTCCAGTTACATAATGGACTCGTTCTAATTGTTTTGACGGAGCTCGACAAACCTAAAAAATAAATGCTGGTGTTATCAAAAACTATGTCATATAGCTATATTCCAGATTTATTACAGCCAAACACATCTCGGAGCTCCGAGGAACCTCCTTCTCCCTACATTTCCCTCCTTCACACTCTTCCCTCAAATACTGTTACATTTGTCTTTTTTCCACACTCACACCCTATCTTGATCATACTCTGACTGCATGGCATCCATATGCAGGGCAAACTATTTTACAGTCTTATCTAGTATAATAGGACATAAACATTGAATTTGATAGTTATCTTTTATTTACACATTAGAACACAACACATGAACATGAAGGGATCGTTTGCATTTGCAACCAACACCTCCGCAAACCCCCTGTGGAATACTGGCCGCGGACAGGGGTGGGAATCCCCAAGCTGGAAGACTGTACTGCGTCATGTTAACATTAGCTAGCTAGTTAGCATGGATACAGAGTGCACCGGACTACAACTATAAAGGACGTAAGGTGTGTGATATAGTAAAACACTTACTAACTGGTAATGCACGTTAGCATTACGTTAAATGACAACTTTACCTGTTACCAGAATAGCCTCCTACACGTTCGCCGAATGACAGCAGGCAGATGGCGGTGCGTTTTTCAGAAACACACCGGAGTTAAACTTACGCCGCGTTATTTACCGGCACTTGTAACACCAACATTTGCAGCCATTAACTCATATGTGGTAGTAACACTGAAATTACTTTCTCTGCGTCAAAATAAGGTAGCACTGTGATTTTGATACTTTATCATTTATACTTAACCGTACCTTCCTCCCATTCCTCCGTCTCTACTTATTGACATTTAGGAGAGTCTCAGATATAAATTAACGATTCAAAATTATCAAACAAAGACAGACACAACACTGAAAAGATGACAAAGACACAGTTTGAAAAGTAAATATGTTTTATTGCAAATCTCTTATCTTAAAATAGCCTATCTTATCATATGTTAACTTAGCCTATCATATTTTATCTTAGCCTATCTTGTCATATCTTAACTTAACCTATCTTATTATATTTTAACTTAGCCTATCTTATCATATAACTTAACCTATCTTATCTTATTATATTTCAACTTAGCTTATATTAATATATTTCGTCTTAGCCTATCTTATATTTTAACTTAGCATATCTTATCCTGTCGTATCTTATATCTACATTAACACTTAAACAGTATCTCTTTCCGTTGGGTCCCGCGGGATCCCAGTCCCAATGCAGGGCTCTAACACGGGTATTCTAAGAAAAAGAAAATAAACACTTTACTTAAAGCAGTCATATAACTAATAAATAAATAAATAAATACCCAATTAATGCCTTATAAATCATTTATAAAAGTATTAAAAACACGGCTGTAAATACTTATACAAAGGCATAACACATTATAGCTATCTTGATAATGCATTATGAATGCTCTGATCTATATATACACAATAGATATCTTCATAATACATTATATCGGCCATTAATCCATAATAAACATGGCTATAATGTGTTATGCTTTTTTTTCTTCAATATTTATACCCATGTCTATAATATATTTATGGATGCATTACAGTGCATTGTGAAGGTGTCAATAATGCAGTTATATTACTGCTTTAAGTCATTTCTAAACCTGAATTCACAGCCTTATAATTACTGCCTCTTGCTACTTCTTCTGAAAGGCAGGGGACAGCAGAAGAAGCACCACTTCATCTTCTTCTTCTTCTTGTGGCTCTTCTCAGTATCATCTTCAGAAAGATCTTCGGCATTCACATGGAATGATACTTCTTCTTCACTGTAGATCTTCTCGGCAGCATCAGCATCTTCTTTTGTTTTATCTGTCTTCATCACTTCAGTCTCGTCCTCTTCCTCAGGTCCTTCTTCTGGTATAGTCAGTAGCTGTGATCTGTCTTCAGATGCCACCATACACTGAAACCTGACCAGTGTGGTAGTGTAAGGGAGAGGATTCCCTTACTATTTTATTGTAATTGATAGTATGTTAGTGATACACTCTTTCTTTATTTTAATAAATAGTATTTTATTTAGCATGGTACTTTACCCAGGGATTTGCATAGGAGAACAGGGGCATACAGGGGTTTGCTGGTTTATTGGATCTTGAAGTCAGTTGGTGGCCTTGGTTCAGATCCTGCGCAGTGCCTCCTCATCAAGGAAGGTGGTGGGGTCTGTGAAAAGGAATGGTGATTGAGGGAGAATGAGTTTACCAGTAAGAACAATTGATGCAAAGAACTGATTGTAAGATGTGGTTACTCACCTTTCTTCTTGTGTTTCTCCAAGGTGTTTGGGCAAATATGTCCCCTGGGTCCAGACACCATTTAAAGGTTCCGGGAGAGACCAGGGCTTAAGGGAGAGTGGGGAATCTGTTGTGCTGGGGATTTTGGGTTTTATAATATGGGGTTTGTGTAAGATTAAAGAGGGAGATATGTATTAATATGAATGTTAAATGTAGTTAAGTATATATGTAGGTTGATGTGTTGTGTATTATGGTGGAAGGGGGGAATTTAAGAAACTACCTGTGAGTGGAAGAATGGTTTAGTCGGTGACAGCTGGAAGTATTTAAGGCTGCCAGTTGTCAGAGGGTTTTTCTCTGTTCTTCTGTTGTGTTGTAAAGATGCTAGATGTGAAGTTCTTGTAGGAAGAGCTGCATGGAAAATAAAGATGTGTTGTTCCACTGCATTTGGGGAAGTCTTCTCACTGTAAATCCAGCCGCTGCAGGTCTCCATATGACAAGTGGTGTCAGAAGTGTGTCGTCCATGCCACAGTGAGAGGATGATGACAAGAGGTGGAAGAAAGCCAGGTCAAGAGGAGCAGCCTGATGAAGGAGTTGGAGCTTCATCTGAGCTAGAGGCCATAGCAGCAGCAAGCTCTGAAGACAAATGGGAGGAGCTGACGGGGATGGTGAAATCCCTGGTTAGGTCTCAAGCAGCCAGAGACCAGAGGTGGGAGAAAGATTGGTCACGTCAGGAGCAAAGGTGGAAAAGTATACAGCACCAATTTCAGCAAATACAGCTACAAGTTAATGCGGTAATTGATAAGCCGGAGCCATCAGAGGTGCCAGTACCCTGTACAACGTCTGAAGAGCAGGAACAGGCAGTTAATAGTGAAGAAGTGCAAGTGGCCCATGGGTCTAGGTCTTCAATTAAACCTAAACTGTTCCCTCTGTCACCAGAAGAGGATATTGAACATTTTCTGACCACGTTTGAAAGGATGGCAAACGTGTGTTGATGGCCCAGAGATGAGTGGGCTATTCGTTTGGTCCCTTTGTTGACAGGTAAAGCTCGTACAGCTTACATTCTTATGGACTTAATTGATTCTGAGGACTATGATAAAGTGAAGGAAGCAATCTTGGCAAAATATGAGATCACTGCGGACACCTATAGACGCCGCTTCAGATCCCTGAAAGTTGAAGCAGGTGAGACGCCACGTGAACTGTATGTAAGGTTGAAAGACTTGTTTGTAAGATGGATTAAACCTGAAAAATTAACTGTAGAAGAAATATCTGAGCAGATAATTCTGGAGCAGTTTTTGAGAATGGTTAATCCAGAGCTGGAGATCTGGATACGTGAGCGTGACCCGAGGACGGCAAAGGAAGCAGCCAGCCTCGCGGAGGTTTTCACTGCAGCTAGAAAGGGAAGCAGGAGCATCCATTTCAGCCAGGAGACCCACTATGCCCAATCAAGTAAGTCCATTGAGGGTGAACAGGGGTCTGGTCAAATGCAGGCTAGGGATTTTTCTAGCTCTAGGCAGTTTCCTTCCAATAGACCTTATAATGTGAAGAAATCCTTTAAATCTTCAGTTCAGGATATTGAATGTTATCATTGTCATAATTTTGGTCATACACAACAATTTTGTCCGGCCCTTAAGTCAAAACCATCTCTTTTGTGTGCAGTTCCAAGGCCAGCTGTAGAGCCGGTAGGAAAGGAAGCTTGTACTGTCCCTGTGTTAATTAATGGGCGAAAAGAAGAAGCATTGCTTGACTCTGGCTGTTTTCAAACGTTAGTACATTCTAGCATAATTTCAGGAGAAAAGTTAAGTGGGGGGGGGACTACGATAAGGTGTGTGCATGGAGATGAATATAGGTATCCCACTGCGGAGGTTTACCTGACGGTGGGAGGGCAGACCTACTTGTTAGTGGTAGCTGTGGTTCCCAGTTTGCCATATTCAGTAATACTTGGTAATGACATTCCCACTCTTTTTGATCTGATATATCAGTCAGATTATGGCCCTCAGGGGAGTAGTGAGAAAGATATTCAAGGCTCAGGTGATGAAGCTGGAGGTTTACTTCCTCTAGATGGGACAGTTGATTCACGGAAATCCTGTCATGTAGTTACAAGAGCACAAAGGGCAAAGGAAATGATGCGAGAGCTACCTTTTTTTGAGGACTCTCTGGAGATGGAGCCAGGAAAGATTAGGAAGTCGAGGGCTCAGAAGAGAAGGGAAAAGTTCAAAAGCTCAGGGGAGAAGGGTATAACATTGTTCCCTAAGCCAAATAATCAACTTGAGTTTGACGTTCCCTCAGATTTAGGTGCACTCCAAAGAAGCGACCCGACTCTAAAACCCTGGTATGAGAAGGTAACGGAGGTAGAGGGAGTTAGTCAAGGTCAGGTAAGTTGTCTTGCAGATACTATGTATTTGATTAAGGGAGGCATCTTGTATCAGAGGAAGGGGAAGTGTGAAGCAATGGCACTCCCTCAACAGTTTAGAAACAAAGTTATGGATTTGGGTCATTCAATTCCATGGGCAGGTCATATGGCTTTTTATAAAACACTGAATAGGATCAGTAGCCGGTTTGTTTGGCCAGGGATGTATGTACAGGTTTCTGAGTTCTGTCGTTCTTGTGAAAAATGTCAGTTGATCTCGGGCAAAGGAGTAGCGCCAGCCCAGTTGCAACCATTACCAATTATTGAAACACCTTTTGAGAGGCTAGGCATGGATATTGTGGGTCCTTTAGAGAGGAGTTCCACAGGCCATCGCTATATATTGGTTATATGTGACTATGCGACACGGTTTCCGGAGGCCTTTCCACTCAGATCAATTAAAGCTCGTCATGTTGCTAATTGTCTGCTGCAGCTTTTCTCGAGGGTAGGGATACCAAGAGAAATTTTGACGGATTGTGGCACGAACTTTCTATCCAAGTTGTTGCAGCAAGTTTATAAGCTGTTAGGGATAAAGGGACTTAAGACCACCCCTTATCACCCCCAAACGGACGGGCTAGTGGAGAGATACAACCAGACTCTCAAAAATATGCTGCGCAAGTTTGTTTCTGATACAGGTGCTGACTGGGATCAATGGCTGCCTTACCTTCTGTTTGCCTACCGAGAGGTCCCACAGGTTTCTACTGGCTTCTCACCTTTTGAACTGTTGTATGGTTATCAAGTGAGAGGCCCACTGGATCTGCTTAAGGACTGTTGGGAGGATTCTAAAGCAGAGGGTGAAAACATCGCTGCTTATGTCATCAACATGAGAGAGAGATTGAAGAGAATGGCATCGTTGGTGCAGGACAACATGAAAGCAGCACAAAAACATCAGAAGACATGGTATGATCAGAAGGCGAGGGATAGAGGCTTTGTTCCGGGCCAGAAAGTACTGTTGTTGCTTCCTACCAGCGATAACAAGTTGTTGACAAAATGGCATGGGCCATATGAAATTGTCAGGCAAGTAAGTAAAGTCACTTATGAATTGAATATGCCAGAAAGAGCTAAAAAATATCAGACATTTCATGTGAACTTGTTGAAAGAATTCCACAGCCGACAAGGGCCGGTCCATCAGTTACTGGTGCGTTCAGTTAGGGATGAGGAGGTGACGGAGAGGTTTTTTCCAACTAACACTGCAGATTGTACTTCGGTTGACCTTTCTCATTTGTCCCCTACGGAGCAGGTTGATATAAAACCACTCGTGGATCCACAGCTCTTTCGAGAGACGCCAGGGTTTACATCGCTGGTTCAACATAACATACGGGTGAAGGAGGACGCACCCGGTCGTCAAAATAGTTACAGGATTCCAGAACGGTTGGTGCCAGTGCTGAAGAAGGAGATAAAACTGATGTTGGATCTAGGAATTATTGAGGGGTCGAGTAGTGAGTGGTGCAGTCCGATTGTCTTGGTACCGAAAAAAGATGATACCTTGAGATTCTGTATTGATTTCAGATATTTGAATGCAGTATCCAGGTTTGATCCCTACCCAATGCCCAGGGTAGATGACCTGTTGGAGAGGGTTGGATCAGCAAGGTATATCACGACACTGGATCTGTGTAAGGGTTACTGGCAAGTGGCGTTGGCACCAGAAGCGAAAGAACTGACGGCCTTCAAAACTCCGTTTGGTATGTACCAATTTAAAGTCATGCCATTTGGGCTTCAAGGGGCACCAGCGACGTTCCAACGATTAATGGATCATGTACTGAGGGATGTGTCAGCATTTTCTGCAGCTTATCTGGACGACGTGGTGGTGTACAGTGAGTCCTGGGAAGAGCATGGTATGCATTTACAGAAGGTGCTACATTGCATCAGAATGGCTGGATTGACTATTAACCCCAAGAAGTGTTCCATAGCCCAGAGAGAAGTGGAGTACTTGGGCTTTGTGGTTGGCTCTGGGAAGATAAAGCCACAGGTTGGGAAGATCGAAGCAATCCAGGCTTTCCCTGTTCCGATGACGAAGAGGAAGGTGAGAGGTTTTCTGGGCCTGGTAGGCTGGTACAGGAAATTCATACCTTCTTTTGCAGAGCGATCTGCTGCACTGAATGACCTCACGAAGGGCTCAGCCCCCAACAAAGTATGGTGGACAGAAGAATGTGAGCAAGCATTTAGAGATCTCAAGGAAGCAGTTTGCACATATCCGGTCCTACACAGTCCAGACGTCAATAGGCCATTCATCTTGCAAACGGATGCTTCAGGAGTGGGCCTTGGAGCAGTTCTTCAGCAAGAGGTGGATGGTGAAAGAAGGCCTGTGGTGTTTCTGAGTCGGAAACTACTGGACAGGGAGACGAGGTATTCGACGGTGGAGAAAGAGTGTTTGGCCATGAAATGGGCTGTTGAGGCCTTGAGGTATTATCTTCTGGGACGTCATTTCACCCTAGAGACGGATCATCGCGCTCTCCAGTGGTTGAACCGCATGAGGGATGCAAATGTTCGCATTGCAGGATGGTACCTGGCTTTGCAGCCTTATGACTTTACGGTCCAGTATAGGCCAGGGAAGTCAAATGTGGTTGCTGATTGTTTATCTAGGATGACAGAGGACTGAGGTGCTTGCGCTTAAGAGAGGGGGGAGGAAATGTAAGGGAGAGGATTCCCTTACTATTTTATTGTAATTGATAGTATGTTAGTGATACACTCTTTCTTTATTTTAATAAATAGTATTTTATTTAGCATGGTACTTTACCCAGGGATTTGCATAGGAGAACAGGGGCATACAGGGGTTTGCTGGTTTATTGGATCTTGAAGTCAGTTGGTGGCCTTGGTTCAGATCCTGCGCAGTGCCTCCTCATCAAGGAAGGTGGTGGGGTCTGTGAAAAGGAATGGTGATTGAGGGAGAATGAGTTTACCAGTAAGAGCAATTGATGCAAAGAACTGATTGTAAGATGTGGTTACTCACCTTTCTTCTTGTGTTTCTCCATAGGTGTTTGGGCAAATATGTCCCCTGGGTCCAGACACCATTTAAAGGTTCCGGGAGAGACCAGGGCTTAAGGGAGAGGGGGGAATCTGTTGTGCTGGGGATTTTGGGTTTTATAATATGGGGTTTGTGTAAGATTAAAGAGGGAGATATGTATTAATATGAATGTTAAATGTAGTTAAGTATATATGTAGGTTGATGTGTTGTGTATTATGGTGGAAGGGGGGAATTTAAGAAACTACCTGTGAGTGGAAGAATGGTTTAGTCGGTGACAGCTGGAAGTATTTAAGGCTGCCAGTTGTCAGAGGGTTTTTCTCTGTTCTTCTGTTGTGTTGTAAAGATGCTAGATGTGAAGTTCTTGTAGGAAGAGCTGCATGGAAAATAAAGATGTGTTGTTCCACTGCATTTGGGGAAGTCTTCTCACTGTAAATCCAGCCGCTGCAGGTCTCCATATGACAGGAATGTTAAAACTAGAAAACAGGGAACCACATTTCACAGGTAAAAAAATCTGCGGTACGGTCAAATAAGATACATAACATGTTTACTAGCCTGTGACACTGACCGGATACTAGCATTAGTTTTTGTTGAGAATACTATGAGCAGTACTACATAAATTTGGCGGGGGGGCAGTAGTGGTGGGCTTGTTTATTTATTCTACATAATTGTAAGAAATAAATGCGTTAATTAGTAAAGAAGTTATGGCTAAAAGATCTTTCCATCTACACCCTGACATGTTGCTTGTTTATGTCTAATTACCGCTCCAAGATGGTGGCGCTGCTGACACGTTGTGGAAAAGCGAGGTGAGGCATCTAGGCTTTCAAATTCATGAGCACCACGATGTACTTCGTTTAAATGGGAGGTTCACCCCAAAACTATAAAAAGATATTTTAGAGGGGTCTTAATGCTATCCATTCATCAAAGTTCTGCTGGGAGTTGTTCAGGTTTAGAAATATCAGCCGTAGAAATGTCGGGCTTCTATCGAAGTACACTCGTATCACTGCGCATTAGACACAAGCGCAAGCTCCCTGGCGATATCTGCTGCGCAGTGATATTATTGGTGTGTGGAGTCGGGTAGAAGGAAATAGTTCGTATATTAAACTGCTCGCGACGAAGTCTGTGGATTTTCTTAACCTGTTCCTGATTTCTGGTAGAAGAGATATTGCTGTTGAATTTTTCAAATACGTTGTTCTGGCGCTTTAAGTAGTGAAAGCAAAATAGAATCTTATTATATTGCTTATTCATTAATAAGTAGCTATAACATGTATACTGCCCAATGTTTTGATTTAATAAATATTTAAAATTAATAAATATTTCAAAAACACTTCAACATTTAAAACAGTTCATGATTTTCAGGAGCGGTACAGTGGTTAGCACTGTTGCCTCACACCTCTGGGTTCCAGGTTCGAGTCTCGGCATGGGTCACATGTGTGCGGAGTTTGCATGTTCTCCCCATGTCGTCGTGGGGTTTCCTCTGGGTACTTCGGTTTCCCCCCACATTCCAAAGACATGCTGAGGCTAATTGGACTTGCTAAATTGCCCGTAGGAGAGCATGTGTGAGTGAATGGTGTGTGAGTGTGCTCTGCGATAGGCTGGCCCCCCATCCTGGGTTGATTGATGGATGATTTTCAGGTCACACCGCCCCCTCAGAGCCCACCAATCAGTGACTGTCTCATAGTGTGATGTAATACACAATGTCCGCACCACCCACTTTTCAATGAGCAGTAAAAACACACCAGCTTGTCTCAGCGGACAGCGGCTCTTATCAGATAAGGGGAAAAGGACGAGATATCAAAAGTAAAAATAAATATATCACATTTGGTTAACATCAAATGAAAACAGCCCTGCAATAATATATTGGATTCTAGGATATCACCTATTAAAAGGGTGAATCTATTCTAGCAGACCATAAAAATCCAATTATGAACAGTGAAAATGGGCATAATAGGTCCCTATAAACGAAAGGTTTCTGTCCATGGTGCTGAAAACCAGGATTGGCAGATTTCACATTACAGCGATTCCCCCACTATATCGCGGATTTTCCTCCGACGCCTCACAATTCTCTGCGTATCCCGTACATTGTTTGTGGTCCGATTGTTTTCGTTTTGTTCTAAGCCCTACGATGGAAGACGTTGACCATTCAGGAGAAGGTAAAACTTCTGGATGTGCTTCGGGAAGGAAAGCGTTATGCGGACGGCGTTCGCCATTATGGCTTGAATTAATCAACAGTACGCTACATGAAGAAGGATGAGAAGAATATGTAAGAGCCATATATGTTTTAATTTTTATATATTCCATTACATATATAGAGAGAAAGTTGTGTGTGTGTATATATATTAAAAATTATTTTATTATTATTATTATTATTATTATTATTATTATTATGTCACTCATATCCTTAGCCCGACATACAGATATATGTGCTGTTTTAATGAGTTTACATATGTTTAAAGCATGTGGGAGGGGTATTTTAAGGCTTAAACTTCAAAAAAGATTTATATGATCTTTCTGTATCGTGGATTTTCACCTATCGCTGATGGGTTTGGAACGCATCTTCCGCGATAGGGGGAGGATCAAATTTACCTTTTTAACCTGATTTAACTTCAACCCTCTTATTTTGTTAACAGAGTGTGCGGGTGGAATACAAAGGATTACAGTGGGTAATAGGTGATTTATATTGACCTTAACTATCACCCAAGTGACTCTGGACAATCAGCTCAATAATGCTTCCCAAACGTTTCTCTCTTTTTCACTAGTTACACTTCATTACACCGAAATCAAGGAAGAATCAAATGTACAAGCACATTATACAAAATATAAGATGCAAACACATAAAAAATATTTTGTAAAAACATTAAAAACAGATTAATATATATTGTGCAATTTGAAACTTTACATTTTGACCTCACTTAGAAAAAGCAGGTGATGACCAGCCCAACCAGCAGTTCCATCTGGTTGTACAGAATACCTACTCAATTAAATTTTGAGGTCATGACTAAACTAAATTTCAGCTCTGCCTTTAACATCAGCAGTTAGATGAAACTGATCATTCCAGAGGGAAATACAGTGAAGCCATGAAACATACTAGATGTAAATATATTAATTTTCACATACACTTGAGCTCAGTGAATTCAAGCGCGTCATACACTGTAAAAAAAAAGAATCCACCAAAAAACGGTTTTAAGTTAATGGACTCTTCCTTCAATTTACAAATATTGTAAATTCAGTTTTCCACAGTTTCTTAAATGATAGTTTATTTTCATTTTTAATTCTTCATTCTGCCATTGCAGATTTGTTTGTTTAATAAATGGTGTTGTTCATAAAAGTACAACAAGTAATTTGAGAATATAGTGATTCACTACACTGATTATTTTTCATAACTCAATGGCCCATAAACATACAGTTATCCATCTGAAGCTGGATTTAAACCAGCAAACTTTGGATTACAAGCCCAAATACTTGAGCTACTGAGCCACACACTTACACTGACTCAGCTTAAGTTGCAGAGACACAGTGGACTTTCTGTTGGATGTCAGACAGAACGGCAAAGGACCCCTCACTAACAGGAACCTAAAACACACAAACACTTGGGAACACTTCAAATGCGTGATCTGACTCTGCAAGGGGAGAACATGTTCACGTGGAGTCTTGGCTTTTCACAACGTTTCATTCCTGCTCATAGCTAAGGTTTTTTTTAGCCGTCGTCACTCTAAGGTTTCCCATTAATGGTTTGGAATTGGGAATATGTAAAGCTGTTTTGTTAGCATGTCTGCCTTACAATTCCTTTACTGTAAGTCGAGGCCTGCTGGAGCTCAATTCTGCTTCATGGCACTTGTATTTACTCTTTATTTTGTATTACATTATGTGTGAGACTAACCCCTTTGTCTACCTCTCCATTCCTCCTGTCGAGCTCCATACAGAACTAGCAGAGAAAAGGGGTGCTTGGAGGGGGGACGATATCTCTGGATGCCCACTTAAGAAATATCTGCGTTACCTTCCAATACACCTTCCAAACTTAAGTGGATTGAACATGGGTGCTGTTGAATTAATAAAAAAATGCACTGTATTAAAATTATTTTGTTTATATAACATAAAATTGAACTATAAACATGAAATTTAAATCTGTTTATATATTGACAAAATAATAATTCAGAATTTTGAACCCTCATTGAACAAAATTAAACCTAATATGGACAAATGGAAAGCATTGAAATTATCCTCATGGGGGGAAAGTTAATGTTACTAAAATGGTTGTGGTGCCTCAAGTTAATTATCTCTCTCTGATGCTTCCATTTAATATTCCGGAAAGGATATTTGAACAGTACGAGAGTATAGTAAAAGATTTTTGTTGGGAAAGAAAAAACCTATAGGATTAAAATTACTTCGCCCAGAGACAAGGGAGGTCTAGGATTGCCAGATGTTAGATTATATAGCATGTCATTTGAAATAGCCAAACTCTACTATCACTGGAAGAATGTGAATTCTGATGTGGACTGGATAGCTATCGAGAGCAATTTGGCTTCACTATTTCAACCTCTGCACATTCTGTCACAATGGGGGGACAATATAAGAAACACAAACCCGATAATATCTTTTTTGAGGAATATATGGATCAAAATACATAAGAAGCTTAAAGTATCACATGACATGCAGCCATATTCCTCAATTTGGCACAATCCTGAAATACAAATAGGAAAAAGTATGGAAACAATGGCAAGAAGCTGAATGGTCAAGAATACTTTCTAGAGTGGGGAAATATTATAGGGAAGTAAAAGGTACATTTATTCAGTATAAAATTATACACAGATAATACTGGACACTAGTTAGACTAAATAGAACTGGACTAATTAATACTGATCAGTGTTGGAATTTTAGAAGGTAGGTGGGGGTTTATTTACACATGCTGTGGCAGTGCTCTCAGGTATATCCATTTTGGGGTAGAGTTCTTGGTCTCCTGGACAAATGGCTAGGCTTTACTTTACCTCGCAAACCCGACTCTGTCTGCTAGGAGATAGAGTGGAATTGCCAAAGGTGAATAATAAACAGTTTAAGGCTGTGATGGTGGGACTCATAACTGCCATGAGGGTAATATTAAGGCATTTGAAATCCTCAATAATCCGCAATATATAGGAATGGACCGATGAGATGATTAAGGCAGCTTCATATGAAAAAATGTTGGACAGACTAAATGGGAAACAAGATATGATGAAAATGTGGGAACATTTCTAGGGCCATGTTTTTGAAGGATAAATGGCTGGGAGGTTGAACTAGTGATTGGTCATATTGTTTTATAAATGTGAATGGCTGAAGTGCTGTAACTTTTTGGTTTGAAAAATAAGAAAAATTTGAATTACAAAATAAAATGCTCTTAGAAAGTAATTTCATGTAACTACTAGTCTTAAAATTAATTACATCCAACAGTACATTTTTTAGTGTAGGTAAGTAGATGGATCGATAAAATTAAATGATTATTACAAATCACAAATAACTATTACAGTCAAGGCCAAAAATATTGGCACCCCTGCACTTGTGTCAAAAACACACCCCTTCTCCCAGAAAATTGTTGCAATTACAGATGCTTTGGCATTGTCATTAATTTCTCTTGTTGGTACTTGAAGAAAACAAAAAGAGGAAGAAGGAAAAATTCCACGCAAAAGGGCATCTGCCCTTCTCATATTGTCTCAAAAACCCAAAGCCAGTCAGAGTGGTCTGGGGGTGGTTGTACACCCAAATAGGCCATTTGATCCATGTTGATCTTAGTCTTTCTCATGATGGTGGGTAAATCTGGGGTGGCTCTTGTGGTCCTCATATGAGGTCTTTGGTGCACATTAAGTGAAGCAGATACAGGCCACCCATTGTGTACCTCTGTGCCATTTAAATGGGCTTGCAATCTGAAGAGGTGTGAGGTCACAGTGATTTAACACTGGTCCACTTTTTCTTATGGCCTTGAGCCAGGTCATGACAATATCTTGTGTAGCACTAATGACATAATGGCATCTGCTCATGTTATCTCATAACTTGAAGCTGTTAGTGCAGCACAACCCACACGGCACCAACAAGACATTGAGAACAATCCCAGCAGCCCTCGGCTCTCTTACCCAATGCTGTTATAAGGGGACCAAACTTCTTTAAATTTCGCTTCCACAGTGGCTTTTGAAAAAAATAAGCAAATCACGCAATGCTATTGAAATTATTAAAACATAGAGATTAACAGTCAGATATGTTTTATGATTTTAAATGAGGAAGTGATATATTGGATATAACATGAATGTATTTCTTATTTCTTTTTTTTTTGGGTTTTCTGTGGTGAGAAATGAAAGCTACAGGCATGTAAATATTGCTTCCTGTAGTAACTTGTAAAATTTTCCTCATTGTTAACAGTCACATTACATGTGAAGGTGTCAGTCAGTGGAAACACATACTGAGATACGTTGGACAGCTGTCCTGTCTTAATGCCCTTTATCTTAATTTGACAGAAGATAACAATCATTCCAGAGAATAAAAGTCAGTATCTCTTATGGAAATTTCAAAGATTAGGCCTATTTGCCCTTTTTCATAAGCACCGATTCTAATGCTGTTACTACACCTGCATTGCAAACATACATGTAAGATTCTATATATATGAGTATCGTGAAGAGGTCAGTGAAACAAGAGTTAAACCCGTATTGGGTCTCTCTCACACAGCCGCTCTGACTTGAGATGGTGTCAGTCAGTGGAATCAGACAGTGAGATACTTTGGTCAGTCGTCCTATTCGTTCAGCACCAGCCCATCAAGCAGAGGTTTCAGCACCACGGACAGTGACCTGTGTTAAACTGGCCTCAGGTTCCTACATTGGCTCTGTGGAATTTTCTGTAAATAATTAAATGCCTCCAACCCCCTACATGCGGAAATGTTTCCCCTCCCCCAGACCGTTTCATGTTGTATCCTCAGTATCTGTGTATTTGATACAATATGGCTGTATGAGATGTCAGTCAGTTTACTGCTGTATATATTAATCCTCAGTGGAACATTTGCTGCTCTATTGATGTGTCGCTGATGCTCCCTGTTTCCTAAGTCTAGTTTTCTCAGATGAAGCAGTTCACCCCTTAAGTTAGAAGACGTTTCCTGTTAATTGCTCTTGTTTGAACAGGGGTTCCCCGCATACAGAGGAGAAAAGCCCCCACTTACAAATCAGCATCCATTTTCTGCGAGTGACGTCCCTGCACAGGATCACCAGATGTTTTTCGTTAGCTCATCTCTTATCTTGCTGCCTCCCAAGGTCCCTGGTACAGAGCCCTCCAGTCCTGGTGGCAGCTTGGCTGCACAGGCTCCGGAACAAAAGCCCCGACCTGAGAAAAGGCTGAGATGCCATTACTGTACAAAGGTCTGCGAGACGACCAGGCTTTGTGCTACTTGTATATGTTATGTCAGCAAACCACACACATGTACATGTACAACACTAGTGCAGAGCATTTGCAATGTTTTTGATTGGTTATTGTTCAGTGTTCATTCATAGTTGGATTTTTGTGTTATTTGATTATTGTTTGATTTACTGATGTTTGTATTTTGCAGTTTTACCAGATTACAATCTGATTTTGCTGTTCTAATATGTAATTTGAATTGTTGTATCATCTTGTTTTCTTACTTTAACATTTGTATTGTTAAAACAAAGAAATGGATTGTTTACTTGTGTCTTTTATTCTACATCATAGATAATGCGAACCTTCATGTAAGTAAGAGGTAATATTTTGCTCAGTATCAGTTCAAGTTCAAATACTTCAGGTTTTTTATTTGACAAAACACATAAAATAGTCGTGCAAAGTCAGTGATTTATTTTTAAAACTATTGCACTGTGATATATTTAACATCATATTTTCAGTTCTGCCAAATCTCATATTGACATCTTAGTGGTTTTCCAATGGCTTGTGGTGTCACATGGTGGTCGAAAATGATATTACAGGCTTTTGTTGAAATTACCTTAAAAATTCATCTGGAATGTATCAATTTATGTTGTAATTAATGATGCAAATTAACACAGATGGGGCCATTTTGACCCAAAACAGCTAGTTGGAGGGTAGCAATCCTCCAGATTGCAAAGGTCAAGGTACTAAAACCTGGAAAAGTGCAAAGGACTGGAGCAAAAGAATAACAGTGAAAGCTGTCAGAAACAGGCAGGAAACTCTGCATGGATGTTTTTGAAGAGGTAGATGGTCCAGTTGGCTGTATTAGTCAGTCTGCTGAGAAACATAGCGCCAACAAGCCCATGGCCTCTTTTCATGTAAAACTTCGTACAGGAGGCTGTTTGAGCAGTTTAGTGCCTTTGTTAGCCTCGGCTCCTGTAAATCATATAAGCACACCCACCACACCCCCAGGAGCATTCCGCGTGCCCCCACCTGCCAACCTGCCTGTCACCCCCAACCCACAGACCGTCTGTAGTTCTGAAATTTATCCACATGGCTGCTGACCAAGTCTAAGGTAAAATTCTATGAATGAAATTTTCAGTAAGATACAATTTTTTCCTCTAATCTGGTGCAGAATTATTGGCGTCGGTCCTAACTCTGTCTTGAATATGTACCCAGCAGGCACCTAGGACTCGTATCAGTCACGGGAGATCGCGGGCAGAGCGGCGATCGTGAGGGCAAGCGGGGAATCAGGAAGCAGGCAGGCCGGATTCGGGACGAACGGGGTTTATTTTCAGGAAATCAGGGGCAGGGAACACAGGACGGCAACAGACATCAATGACGGACGAAGGACTCAGGTAAGACACGGACTGAAATACACAGGACTGATTGAAAATAATCAGACACAGCTGGGTACAATCGGGAAAGAACACGTGGGTAATCCGGGGGCGTGGCACACACGAGGAGCCGACGAGCAGGGCATGACAGTATCTCCCTCTGAGAATCTTTTCTAACGCGCTCAGCAGCAGAAATTCTCCATCCTAGATGAGCCTACAAAGTTCTGTAGAAGTTAAATATACTTTAGTCAAATGAGAGACTAACCTGCTGTCAGGCAGGGGAAGCTTGAACAAGGCCTTCATTCATGACAGCTCCACTTGGCTTTTTGACGAGTCCCCATTTAGATGCAGCACCTCAGAGACTGAAGAGCAGGATGAAGGCTGTAAGTGCAGTTTGCTGTGGATTGTGTCTGTGTTTAAATCTAATAAAGGATGAGACAATTTACTTAAAGCATGATACAGTTCATATTGCTCTTCAGGCTTCGTGATAAAATATAAAAATTATGGAGTACAAAGTTGTACATGCAAAGAAAACAATGCAGAGCGGCAGGGCGCCTGGCCCAGAGGGTCTTCACATAGAATTCTACAAAGGCTATTTTCAAATATCATATATATGATTTATTAAATTTAGATTTCAGTTTGCAGTCAATTCAATTTCCACGTTTCTCAATTTTCACGTTGCCTTTTTAAACGCAATTATGTGAATTTTAAGTAAAAATATGGAATAAAATTATATCGTAATAATTATTAATATCATTTCATATGAAAAAAAACTTTACTATTGTACAATATTGCCCAGCCCTAGGCTAATTTCAAAATTGATTTACATACAATTCTTTTACATATTGTCTGTCTGTCATTATACCTTGCAAATTAATCAGGATAAAACATATAAAACGATAAACAATAAAAACTATACGATTAGGAAGCAATCAGTCCCGTGTACATGATCAGCCAGAAAATACTTGCATTCATCTAAACTTTTATAAACTTTAAACTGCCTTTACTTGCTGGCCTGTGGGCCACCAGACAAACTTGAAGGCCTTACAGGATAGGATAGGATGCACATTCTTTATTGTCCATTAAATCCCTCTACCAAGTGTCAATAGGCTCCAAACAACCAAATGTAATTAAAGAAAATTTTAAAAAAGGGAAAAACATACAGAAATAACCCAAAATAAAAAAATAATAAATAAATAAAGACTAACCAAAGTAACTTAACTGTCCCCTCAGTTGCTGGGATTTAGTCCATCACCCTGACTAAACTGTATAATGAGCAGATGGGACTGTCAGTATATGGTTAGATCGTGTTTAATACAACAACGGAATACTGCATACAAGGCACAAAAGCAATGTGGGGAATAGAGCATTAAGGGAACAGTAGTCCTATTATTACACCTCCTTCTTTTAGCTTAAGTCAAATGTGCTGTGTACCTTTTGACATTAATTTCTATTACTGCTATCAACAACCTCCTCTCTTTCTCTCTCTCTTCTACTGAACTTCCCTCTTTGTTCACAAGTCCATTCTGTCAGGTGGTTTTCCAGTCAACTTGACCTAGTAACAGTCCCTGTAGGCCAAAGATGAACTTTACAGTCTCTACAACATATGGTCTAGGAGTATCTGCAGGTTTGACGACTCCCAGCAGTCCCTTCTGTGCTAATCCAAACTGTCTGACCAGATGTCAGTTCTGCGAGAGGTCTGGAGCGGAGTCTGCGGTTGTAGTGTTTTGCCTGCTGATGCCTTCTCTCCTCATCCTGCTTGCGAAAAACTTGCAGATCTGGCCATTTAGGACCCAGCTGTCCACCATCTGGCTAATCTGTGCTGTGATACCGGGCCACCATACTGACAGTGTAGCTCTGGCTCGGCATTTAGTAATTCCCTGATAGCCTTCATGCAGACGCTGAAGAACATCCGCTCTCAAGGGGGGAGGTATCACAAGTCCTTCTCCCTTCATGAGAAGGTCGTGAACAAGGTGAAAATCCATTCTGCGCTGCCAGTATGGTTTAATGTCTGGATCTAACTTACATCTCTCTGGCCATTCTGTGAAACAGTGGTTTGTCACTTGTCTGCATACATCATCTTCTTTCTGCGCTGTCTTTATCTCCTCCAGCCTTTTGTCTCCACGTCTTTCTCTAGCTGAAGATGCCGTTCAATCAAAATGAATATTTTACTCACTTATCTTTTGGTCTTTTATGATTCCATGTGTACCACCTCCAAATTATTTTGAAGATTTGAATTTCATTGTATCCAAATTAATTTGGAACGGCAGACAACCCAGGAAATGCTTCTCAGTTTTACAGCGCACCAAATCAGACGGTGGCCTCGCCCTCCCTGATTTTAAGCTCTAGCATTGGGCATTTCAAATTAGGGCTATGCGCACTTGGACAGACGCAGGCAGTGTAGTGTCGTGGAGAGGTATTGAATCGGCTATAGTGCATCCCCACGGACTCCAGGACTTACCTTTCCCAGGGGTAGGTCTTCGTAAATCACGACACAAACTTGGTTGTATCTTTTCATCCACCTTAGCTGCATGGTACAACGCCGAAAAAGTAATAGGTCAACAATCTCCTTTATGGAACAATTTCCACTTTCTGTCAGACTATAAAGCTTTTGTTTGTCCCCCCTGGTCATCCAAGGGGGTTTTCACATTTTCTAATACGTTTGATGGGAATGTTGTGCGCACATTCCAGGACATTCAAAAAGAATACAGTCTGCCTGGCTTCTCATTTTTCTTCGACCTCAGGCTACGATCCACAATGAAGACCTATGCTGTGCCATGGAATTCTGTCTTAGATGATCACCCAATGTTTAGCTGGATCGATCCTGTCGAGGCATCTAAAGGCACAGTCACAAACATTTACAACAATTTACTCCTTAATGTTCATAAGCCTTTGAAGATTCTGTCAAAATGGGATTTAGAACTTTCTAGGTTAGGATTCCACCCGGTTTGGGAAACAGTGCGGTCGAATCTTTGCCTTACTTCCAAAAACTTTAGTTATGTACGTATTCACTTTAAAACTATCCATCGTTTCTATTGTAACCCTACAAACGGTATCTCATCAAACCTGCTCCCCATCCATACTGCAGCATTTGCAACACTGACACTACCGGTACGTTTCTACATGTTCTGGGACTGTCCAGTGACCCAACATTTATGGAAGCTTGTCACTCGTGTGTAATGTGATCTTACTGGACTATACTTTGACATGGAGCCTTGCTTACTATTGCTTAACGATGACTTGATGTACCAGTTCTCATTACGTGATAAAAAACTGTTAAAGGCAGGCTTTACAGCTGCTAAGAAAACCACACTACAGCGATGGATACACCTTGATACAAACCTGAAGCAATTCTGGATTGTCTCATTCCATTACATTGTCTATTTAGAGTATACCACTGCAAAGATTAACAAGGCAAAGCAATCACTGTAAATACCTGGAGGAATATGGCTGCTGCTCTTAAAGAGCTTCTTTGAAGTTTATATGAGTCTAATTTATATGAGTTTGCTGCCAACATGTCAAGTGTGAAAAGTTGTTCTGTGTTTCCTTTTCTTTTTTTCTTTTCTTTTTTCTCCTTTCTCTTGCTGCTTTTTTGTCATTTATTCTTGTGGTATCTCTGTCCTGTATGTGCCTTCTGATAAATTGACGGAATGACAATAAAATTATAATCACAAAAAAAACAGCCTCAACTACAACATTATACATTTTTGCTGTACACAGTATCTTGTCACGGTTGATCAAAACATGATTCACCCCTGTACTCCCATAAAGTGTCCTGTAGGGCCTGGATTAGGTCCACAGCTCTAGCTAGATCAAGGGAAGGTGCTTGAAGCATGTCTGACAGATATTTGGCTTCCCCAAGAATCTTCCTAAGAACTGCTAGAATTCCAATAAAGGTAAGATCTACTTGTGAAAGCAGGCCCCGTGCATCCACTGATCTCTCCGCACTGCTCTCTCCATCTATCTCATGTAGTACACGCAATACAGCTGGCAGTCTGTCCATCAGATTTTTACATGCATAGTACCTGCATGCCCCTCTGGTATCACTGACTTTCTGTAGCTCTCTTGGTGCATCCTGATACATGTCTTGTTGAACTGACAACCATTTCTGGTGAACATAAGACCCTGACATGTACCAATGAAAAAAAACATGAGTTCCATGTGCGATCTTTTCAGGTATCGTGATTTTGTTGAATTGATAGATTAATTGTTGTGGCCAGCGTGCGTATATAAGATCCGGTTGTAGTTGCGTATGGGACCACCCTGTAACCGGAGACGTGACTCTCCATGTGCCAGTATCTCCTTTTTGGGTCACCCCGTTCAACAGCAGGGCCATATTTAATCTCCTCCTTAGCTTCCGCTTCTAAATGGTCAAAAAGAAAAAATGCTTTATCAGCAGACGACAGAAACCGGGCCCGCATACAAACTCGCACCTCTTCCTCCCACTCCTCAAAGCTCACACCAGACCTGCCCCCAAACATTGGACACTTCCGGTCTCTAGAAATAAAAGTAAAACGTTCAGTATAGACACGAGGCTCGACCGAAACAGGTGGAGGTGCGGGGGAGGATTGGGTGGCAGTAGAGGGACCTGGAACTTCTGCTCGTTCCTGGTGCAAACGATCATTATCAGGCTGGAGCTGCCCCAACAAATTCCTGAGCTGCTGCACTTCGTCGTCCATAATGACAATAGGACAATAAAACTAGACGGCACAAACGAAGCCCGGCAAACAAAATTTACTCAAGATAGTAGCGGCTCCTGGGAAACTAATGCTGCTGTTTTGCTTTGCCTTTCCACTATGATAAATTAAACACCAAAAAATAAAAAACCAAAAAAAAATCTCACCTAACCTCCTCAGGGAGCGATCAGGGAGTCACATCTGCACCATGTACTGGTGAAATCCTGCCGACTACGCCCACTCCGATATAAAAGCACACAAATTCATAATCACCGCCTGGGGGACGTGAAGACCATGAACACTGCCTTTATTATTCTGCGTTCAGTTAACACTCCAAAGGAAAAACCAAACAGCAAAGCAATTACTTTAAAAATTACCCACAAATGGTACAAATCAGATCATGTTAGAATAACACTCCAATCACACAAAGAAACCCAAACCCGGCAGCTATTACCTTGGGGTGGGGGGGGGGACACTGTCAGAAGGTACTCCACAGGGGCACCACATCACATGGCGTAGATACACACACCAGGGGGGTGGGCTAAGAAGGCAGAGCGACCACACAGCGCTATATCGCCAGGACCTACCCCCCCCCCCCCAAACCAGATCCTCACCACCCAACACCAGGCCTCCCTAACGGCGCCCCACGGTTTACGTACAACAAACTAAACAAAACACATAAATACTTAATACTAATTAAACAGGAAACCCGAAAACAAAATAAACGAAACAAAAGCAGAAAACAGCAGCAGTTGTAGTGGCTCAGTATCCCGCCGGCTGCCTGGCTCACGCCGGTCCGGGAACACTCCACCAAATCGCCATCCACTGACGGATTACAAGCGGTATTAAAAGGGAACCTTAAAACGGGAACAACTGCAAGTGGCTAGGTTACCAAGCCCTCGCAAACTGCAGTGATGGAGATGCCCACAACTAGGCTAATTTAGTGAGGAACCTTCCTCAAAGGTACAACGGCGAACACCCGCCTGCTTCAGATCACAAGCCCATGTTCTGAATCACTATTCTACCAACACACAGGTAGAAGATGAAGAACTCTCCTCAAAGTAGTGCTGTCAGTTGGACCTTGTAACATGAATAATCGTAGTGGAGAGTTACAATTATTATTTTAATTTGAAGACGTGAGATTTTTATTGGGGGAGGGTCCCACCTTCAGAAACAGCCAGTGAGACTCGTTTACCTCAAACCTTCTGACCATGTGAGTCTCATTAATGAAACCGTATCTTAAGCCCAGCCGGAGCCCACCTCCCCAAGGGTACACTCTACTTTCCCAGAAAATGCCAAGATGGATTCAAATTCAACTCCCAAACCTCCTGTCAGTTTTTAGAAGACACTTTCTTCAAGCAGCGGTACAGGATAAAGTCAGCATCTTTCAGGAGGACCATGATTTTTATGCAGGACAATGCTCCATCGCATGCATTGAAGTACTCCACTGCATGGCTAGCCAGTAAAGGCCTTAAGGATGACAGAATAATGACATAATCACCTGACATAATCCCTATTGAGAACTTGTGGGCCCTGCTTATATGGGAGATTTACAGTGAAGGAAAGCAGTACAGCTCTCTGAACAGTGTCTGGGAGGCTGTGGTTGCTGCTGCACAAAAAGTTAATCGTCAACAGAACAAGAAAATACCAGATTCCATGAATGGAGGACTTATTGCTGTTCAGCAGCCGGACTGCTTGGGGGAAGAAGCTATTGCACAGTCGTGCAGACCTGCTCCTGATGCTGCAGAATCTTCTTCCGGATGGAAGAGGGGTAGTAGACAGTTGGTGGGTTGGATGGTACCGGTCAGTCACAATGCTGGTGGCCTTACGGATGCAGTGGGAAGTGTAAGTGTCCTGCAGGCTGGGGAGAGAGCTGCCGATGATGCACTCAGCGGTCTGCACAGTCTTCTGAAGGGTCCGGACCGCTGAGCGCGTCATCAGAAGCTCTCCAGCCTGCAGGACACTCGCACTTCCCACTACATCCGTAAGGAGGTGGCTATATTGCTCACTAATTGATATTTCATGTCAGAATTATTTATTTGGAAATTATGTGATGTTTGTTTATTAATCGCACTTTGAAAGATGATAATGAACAAGGGAGATGGGAAAATGTAGGTGTTCCATTTAGTTGCATAATAATTGTGCACACTAATAGTTGTGTAATAATTGTGCACACTAATAGTTGTGTAATAATTGTGCACACTAATAGTTGTGTAATAATTCTGCACACTAATAGTTGTGTAATAATTCTGCACACTAATAGTTGTGTAATAATTGTGCACAGACATGTATTCCCCTGATAATGTTCACACTCACATTTCTGGGAACATTGGGAGCAGCGTGTGGCTCTGTGGGCTAAGCCTGTGTGCTTGTAATCAGAAGGTCGCAGGTTCAAACCCAGCCTCAGCCTGTGGGTCTTTGAACAAGGCCCTTAACCCCTGGGTGCCGCTACAGGTGGCAGCCCTTCGCAGACAACTTCCTCTATGGAAAAAAAAAGAGCAAGTTGTGGGAGGCGTAAAGACAATTTCCCTACAGGGACAATAAAAGTGTCGATTATTATTATTATTTCCCTTGCATAACATTCAGGCTTCAGGTTCATTAACATTTTGGACTGACTGATGACACTATATTTGTTTATTATTAAAATTAATTCCAAAAACACAACTCGCCTAATAATTGTGAACACAGTGTATTACATTGTGGGAACCAAATGTCCCCCACGATGAGATAAAAACCTTTTGCCATGTAAGGATATTTTTCACTCCCCACACCCCACAAACATAACCTCAATTTCATAAAAAAATCTGTGAATAGAATCACAAAACTGGAAATACCTAAAATCTTGTATTTTGTTTGCTTACTTATGGTTAAGGTTGGGGCTGGGTAGACTGTCATTGTTGAGATTAGAGTTTTCACCATAGAAACAAATGGAGAGTCCCCACAAAGATATAATTACAAACCTATGTGTGTGTGCGCGTGTGCGTGCGTGTTTGTGTGCGCATGTGCGTCTGTGTGTGTGTGCGCATTAGCGTGCATGTGTGCGCCTCTGTGTGTGTGCGTCTGTGTGTGTGCGTCTGTGTATACCTGGCTACAGAAGATGGATGGATGGACAGATGGAATTTGCAACCTTACTAAAGAGTAGCAGAAGCACTTCTGACACTTGAACCCTGATGATAAGTACAATTATTTATGTAAAAGTGCATCAGTTTTGTACTTAGTGGCATTTGCCAAACATGCTTGTAAAGGTGAATTCTGCCAGAGGTCAGTGCTGTGGGTTGGCGTTTGGCTCAGTGGCTTATATCACTATGCTCCTGTGACTAAGGCCCTTAACCCCAAACGCACCGGTGACTGCCTGCGTCTGCCTTCTCAAAGAAACAATTTTAAATTGTTTGACTGTGGAATTTGAGCTTCATGGGTCCAAACCTGCTTAGTCACACCGCATTAAGTTTGCTGCTCAACTCGCCGCTTTCTCAATTGTAAGTCGCTTTGCAAAAAAATATCTCCAAAATAAAAGTAAATGCTCTTTTTTGCAGGAGAAAAAATGATCAACATGTGTTTCAAACGGTACAAAAGTGGGTCTGACCTTCATGCAGTTTCAACAAAACGTGGGTGGGGACAAGGGACGTCGCGATATAATGTGATCATACGATTACGTTTGCAGCAAAATAAAAGGACAGCGATAATGGTTCCCAGCAGCACAAACCAAAGACAATTGGATGAAAGCAGAGTGGAATATGGGAGTATGGTAGACGATCCTTTCATAGCATCCAGATTTCTTAATGTTTGCTAGGCTGAGTTTGTTTATATGGCGAGAAGCCCAGCACCAAGTTACACAAGAAAATAAGCTGGAGGAAAGCAGCAGGCAAAAGCCTGACCCAGACGCAGCCCCGGTGCACGCCGGTTGGCGGCTGGGGAAACTTGCCGCGTATCGCCCCTACGGCGGCTGTTTCAGCTCACGGTAGGAAGCCGCCATCTAGTGGTGCGCTTTGGGAATTGCATGCAGCGATAAAGTTCCTCGAAATTATTACAGTATCATGGACCTAAAGACTCATTGAGGTTTCACTCAAAACACAATATTGTGCAGTTTGGGGATTTGCGTTGGTGTTTTTGTGCTCATCATCACAGGTCCTGAGGGCCCATACATGCTGGTGCTGAGCTCTGTTACTGATATTCTTAAGTATTATTTTTAATAATTGTTGCACTTGGACTCGATCTTTTATACAATGTTTTGTCGCTTTTAATCTTTCCAAGCACTTTGCATACCGGGGCGACGCCCAGCACCGTACAGTGTCAATCTGCTTCCTCATTTGTATGTCGTTTTGATAAAAGCTTCTGATAAATAAGTAAAATGTAAGTCAGTATAAATGTATATACAACAGTAACTATGGTAGATTTCTCGCTGGTAGGTCTCTCTGACATTACTGCACTGGGAGAAAAGCCCAGTGTAACATGGGCTAAAATGTAAATGTGTAGTTTTTTAGATCTTAATCTGAAAATCCGTTCTTCGTTTTCCCAGAAGGTGGCAGCACATGAACACTGCAAAACTGCAAGCTTGGCTTGTCGCTTTGTATACAATAGTGCGCTATCCGTATATTAAAAATACTACATAATTACATACATCAATCAATATCAAGAACAGAAAGATGCCCACACAATATACCAAAATCTTAAAATCCCCCTTGGCAGCATGTTACGCTGTAGTTTGGTTTGTCTAAGCTCCACACTTTCCCAGAATTACCCTGGACTGCTTCCAGTACGGAAGCCCAAAGAATCAGACACGAAGCTCACATAACTTGGCAAGAGGCCCCTGAATTACCTAAAGTGGATGGAGTTTTCACCTCGGCCCATGGGGATTCAGAGCAGACACAAATGAGCGTGAACCCATGTGTGATTTACAGTAAAAGGTGACTGAACACAATACACAGCCTCTGTAGTGTCTCCACTGTCCAGCAGGGGGTGCCAAATGAAAGCTGCCCAGCAGGAGTAAACAGGTTTCCGGAGATGCTGCATTGCAGTCCCACAGTCCTCTAGTCTTAAGTGCTCAAATTTTGTGGTCCCTCTATACCTTAGTCTCATAGTCCATAGTGCCCAATTCCCCTTTGCCCCACTTCCATGATCCACAAGTCCCTAGTCTCCTTGTTTCTTAGTCCCATGGTCCCTAACACTGTAGCCCCTTTTCCCCTGGTTCCCTATTCCCTTAGTCCCATAGTCTCCTAGTCCTGTGGCCCCTAATCCCATAGTCCTTAGTCCCCTAGTTCCTACTCCCTATTCACCTTGTATTAAGCAGGGAGCAGGATTCTGAGGCCATCTGATATGCTTTACAATGAAGCTGTGCTAAAACCAGTATATGCATGAGGGTGTTTGCGCTGCCTTGCACTAGACTGGCTGTTCCTGTAAATCACTTATATGAAAGTGCCTGTGGAACACAGATAAAATCCACATGTCTGAGGTGGCTGGCATCTGGTCTTTCTCATGTGTCAGGCCTGCGATGCAGCATTCAAACACATGGTCTCCTTTTACAGCCAGCAGGTTACGCAAACGTACCGCTCAATCGGGGCCATGTGGACAGCTGTCTGCCATCTCTGATTGGCCGTCGAGTCCACGGACCCCAAAGGTTAAACTGGACACTGGCAAGCGTGTCTGATTCATCAGATTCCCGTCTGCTGGGTTGGGCAGCATCACATTGAGGAAGAACCTCATTGTGTTTTCAGCTACCTGGCATTAGGAGCTGATTACTTCAAGTCATTAGGACTTTTTTTCATTGAGATTCTCTAGCTGAACAAGTAGAGTGTTGCATTTATGATGCATTGGTCATGGGTTCAAATCCCCCAAGAATATGCATAAAACATAACCCTTCCCACTGCTGTAAGTCACTTTGGATAAACAAGTCTGGTAAATGCAAAAGTGTTTCTACAAGTGGTACAACAGCATGCCCTACTGGTCAGATTAAAATGCTGTTTGGATATATTCCATTTCATAATGTGGCTTCTGATTATAACGTCAATGTGTAATAGGAATTGATTGGAAACGTATTCACTACTTCTTTTACAAATGTATTTATCTGGACGAATTGGTCCAATTGGTCTCACTTACCTTAGACCCCTGGGAGAAAAGCTTAGTGTCCATGGGGTTAAATGTAAATGGATATTCTATGTGATGAGTAATATAATCTGGGTTAAGGACGACTCAGATGCAGTAGCTCTGGGAAAGACACAGGCTTTATTAAGGGAATACAGCAAACAACACTTGGAAGAATGATGACGGAGCTGAGGAACCATGAGAGCAGGAACATTTATACACAGTAATCAGCGACGGGAGAGAGGTGTAGGAGGATAACAGATCAGGGTGGAGAACGTCAACGATGGGATACAGCTGGGGAGGGTTAGGAGAGTTACGGAGGGCCATTAGTGACCTCTGCTGGCTCAATTGGGAGGAGACGGGATAGATCACGTAAGTACTAAGATTAGACGCATCCATCTTCCAAACACTTATCACAAGGGTATCCCAGAGCCAATTACAGGAAACGCAGGGCAAAAAGCTGGGGTCCACCATGGATACAATGCCATTTAATCACAAGGAACACTCACAGTTATGGAGTCCGGACAATTTACAGATGCCTGTCTGAGTCGCTGCAGGAAGAAACCCATGTGGGATAAAGAGAGCAAACAAACGCCACACAGACAGCGTAGGAGAAGGATGGAAACATTCGACACTGCAGCTGCAAGGCAGCCCTGTTACCCACTGAGCCGCCCCTCACAGGATTCTCATGGTTAAAACAGGACATGATGCCCAATACATTCAAAATGCACATGTGGAGGATTTCAGCCATATGGTTTTGAGTAACTTCTACACCCACGTACCATGTGTGAGATGGAGCCGGCCAGTTCCTCTTATGGTCCAATTCTGCTCATGCGTTACTAAGATTATGGTACTTAGGTCCTCCATCCATCAGATCCTCTTCTCACTGTGGTCATGCTCATCCACTCTGGACACTGTATGCTTGGTAAAAGACTCTCATCTCTGTATCCTTGGTAGCGAAACAAAAAGGGGGTTTGCTGAACTAGATGGGCTGAGACTGGAAACAAAGAGGATCGTGAGGGATCACAAATGGGAGGACTAGCAACCGGGAAGGTCACAGGCAGCAGGAAGGTCTAACATCAATGGCCGAGACAAATAGATACTTAAATGCAAAGACTAACGAGGGGCAACAAGCAACACTCATGAATTTTTTTTTTTTATTAATTCTGTTGAAGCATGGTTAAAAATCAATGTCTGACTTTTATTAGTTAAATTTCATAGAATTTTTATTTATTATTACTTTTGTCAGATTAAAGTTATTTCTGTGACCATTGTGAGTTTTTCTTTCATTGACTGAAGGGTACCAACAATTTTGTCCACGTGTGTAGCTAATCAATACCTCAGTGACTTTTCAAAACTAGTTTCATGAATTAATTGAGCTGGTGGTGAAATTTAACAAATACATGAAATGGCCGAGGTGAACCTGAGGAGAGGTTTAGGAACCATATTGGTGTTCATCTAGCCATCCAACAAGATATCAGTAACTTTTTGGAGAACATAAGAAATTCCTTTTAGTTTTTTTTGTTTTACTCATAATTTGCACATGTTCTAATATTAAATTTTGTTTTTAATACTGAGAAAATATAAATTTACTACCCAGATAAATAGCTTTAAACATTTCCTATGACTCCCTAAGACTTTTGCACAATACTGTATATATCTCAGGATTCCTAATGAAACAGGATTTATGTGTTTTTTTTCTGGTAATTGGTAATCACCTACACTACTTCATTGATGATCAGGTGCCTTTCTGTTGTTGTTGTACTAACGTGACTTATTAAGATTTTATGTTATTTATGTTTACTTAGTTAATATATGATTAATTTGATTATATCATTATCTGGCGGCATGGTGTAGTGTTGTGGTTAGCACTGTTGCCTCACACCTCTGGGACCCGGGTTCGAGTCTCCGCCTGGGTCACATGTGTGCGGAGTTTGCATGTTCTCCCCATGTCGTCAGTCCGGGTACTCCGGTTTCCCCCCGCAGTCCAAAAACATGCTGAGGCTAATTGGAGTTGCTAAAATTGCCCGTGTGAGTGAATGGTGTGTGACTGTGCCCTGCGATGGGCTGGCCCCCCATCCTGGGTTGTTCCCTGCCTCGTGCCCATTGCTTCTGGGATAGGCTCCGGACCCCCCGCGACCCAATAGGATAAGCGGTTTGGAAAATGGATGGATGGATGGCTGGATATCATTATCTTTACTAAGTTACCTCAGGACCGCTGTAGGTTTTGAGTTAATAAACTGTCTGCCGTCTGCCGCCCCCTGCTGGCCAAAGCGTCGCCGCTGCGATATCAGGCTGCTGCGCTCAGTGAGCAGAGAGCGCGGATTAAGTCTGTTACTCAGTTACGTTCTGGGCAGCGCGGAACCGGGACATTAATGGGATAGAATAGGAAGCCTTTATTGTCAGTGTACAGGTAGCAAATACAATATATAGACCGAAATATAAAATATACATATAGAGGGGAGGGGAAAAGCTCCCCCCACTCATCAGGCTTAGATTTCATTACATTTTATTTTATTCAGAATCAGAATTCACTCCATTGGTACAACTGCATGTACTATGAATTTGTTTAGGCAGTCTTGGTGCATTTACAGACAACATAGAACATAAGTCAGAGAAAAACAGTCATTCTACATGTTTGTTCAGCTTACAGAACCCAATTATTAACATACGTCACACTTCAGACAGAGTAAAAAGGGTTATACTGGTTATAAAGCAGAGATTTTACCTTTTTGCCGTGGAGAAGCAGCGACATGTGAGACTGATACGGTAAAAATGATTCCTCCAGCACACAGTGAGCTATCCCAGCATGCACAGCGACACGGGGGAGTTTGGATAAACCCCAAACCCTGGATAGAGGGACTCAGTGAATGAGGAGGTGAATCTGTGCAGGGGGGTCAGTCCATCAGAGGAGACTCTGTAGAAGGACAGAGCACCAGCCCCCCAGTCCAGATACACTCCTACTCTGTGGGAGCCTGAGGGCTCTATGGGTATGAGAGTCTCTTTATTATTGCGCCGGACAGAGTGTCTGTGAGGAGAGCAGATCAGACTCCATGACTTGTCATTGTATCCAAGCAGACAGTCACTCTCTCCTTTCCTCCCGATCCCTTTATAAGTCACTCCTATCCAGGCTCCATCTCCACTCCACTCAGCCTCCCAGTAACAGCGACCAGTCAGACTCTCTCTGCACAGAACTTGGCTCCAGCTGTCAAATCTCTCTGGATGATCAGGATATGGCTGCTCTGCCCCCCCTGTCACCTTCCTGTCCCCCCCTGACAGAGACAGGAATCTGTGTGCTGTGTTGGGGTCCAGCGTCAGCTGGCAGGAGCCTGTAGGCAAGAGGAAGAGCGATTGATCCCATGACGAAGCCCAGCATCTCCATCATTATCACTGTCACACCTCACACACTCACTCACACAGAACTCGCTCCAATACACACATTTTATTCCCAATATACTCATGTAGCCGCCCGAGTCTGCGGCGCTCCGGCTGCCCCCTGCGCTGTGAGACACGCCGCGCTGAGAGACTCGCTGGGGCCGAACTGCACTTTAGCCTGCGCTCTATTATTCTGTACGATACATAAAATATAAAAAGTCAAATATGTGAATTACCGGAAATGTTGGTCGCCCGCGCGACGCCGGTGGGAAGACGCGCCAAAATGACGCGCATGTTATGGGATAATTACAGGTAAATAAAATTACAAACAGCATTCATCAAACATATTAACCATAAAATTACACAACAAAGATTACCACTAAAAGTGAGTTTGTCTTTAGGTCACAATATGAACGTCTTTTAATCCACTTTGGACACACACCTCTCTCCAGCAGCGCGCCGACGCGACGCTCCCAACGCGGACGCATCTAGGCTGGTTCTCCGCAAAGCGCAGCACTCGCGTATTACACCGCGTATGCGTACATGGAAACGTTCATATTTCTCTGGTCAAGCTGTGTACTTTGCACATGCGCACGTGTCCTATTTAAGTATTAGTAGTAATTCTGATATTCCCTGCACACGTACCACAGCCGCGAGGTCTGTGTATGTTTCCCTACGTTTTACAAATTCAGAGCGGCAGTTCACGGGGCTGCCAACTTTGATCAACTGGCTGGCGTGAGCTTTTCAATTTGGGACAAGTCTGCACACATATGCATACGCATTTAAATGTATGCAACAGTTCTATTACCTTGAAAATTGGCTGTAGGGTTTGCAAACTACCCCAATCCTCATCAAAATCATCTATGTTGGCGTTTAAAGACAAATTTGTAGTGCGGCAGGCGGTCGTCCGCGGAGGAGTAAAATGCATCATAAAAGTCTATACAAACACGTCCGCTTATACGTGCGCGGAGAGGTACCAGTCTGGCCGCCACGTTTTCTGTGTTGATTCCGGCTTCGTCTGCGCACTTACATGAGGATAACAAGACGCATGCGCGACGTGCAGTGCCACCAGAAATTGGCGTGGCAGTATGGTCACGTTTTGTCACGGAACATTGTCTTTACTAACGGTACAGATCGTATTAAAGTAGCATCTAATTTTTTTAAGAATGAGTGTCCAGAAGAGCTGTATATTTTCACAGACAAGAAAAAAATATTCCGAACACTATTGTGTCCTTCTTTGTACAGCGTCTTCAAAATTTAATGGCAGTATAAGTTTCTAAGAAAGCAGTGTCATGCGTACAAGGTACAATGAAATTCTAACCTGAAATTCTTACTTACCTACTTTCATAAGCAGCATTATTTTTCATACAGTTCCATCCATCCATCGATTTTTCTGCCACTTATCTAATATCCATCCATCCATTTTCCAAACCACTTATCCTACTGGGTCACGGTGGGTCCGGAGCCTATCCCAGAAGCAATGGGCACGAGGCAGGGAACAACCCAGGATGGGGGGCCAGCCCATCGCAGGGCACACTCACACACCAGTCACTCACACACCAGTCACTCACTCATGCACACCTACTGAATGGGCAATTTAGTAACTCCAATTAGCCTCAGCATGTCTTTGGACTGGGGGGGAAACCGGAGCACCCAGAGGAAACCCCACGACGACATGGGGAGAACATGCAAACTCCACACACATGTAACCCAGGCGGAGACTCGAACCCGGGTCCCAGCGGTGTGAGGCAACAGTGCTAAACACTGCACCACCATGCCATCCTTAATTTTTAATTAAGAATTAAAAATGAGTATATTGGGTCCTAATTTGGTACTAAACACCTGTTTTGTTTTATAGAGAGTCCACCCCACAGCCTGCCAGACACATTCAGTAAACTGATTATGCTATTAATGATCGTATTGTGCTAATTTTGCTCAGTAAGCAATGTGCAAAATTAACTAATGTGCAAAGCTAATTAATGTCTATCATTATTTGAGATTGTTATGTTTATTACTTATTGCTGCTCACAATGATCTGCCTGATATTTTGACCAAGCAATGGACACAAATAAAATAGTGAGTTTAATATTGATTCTACAACAGCTATTAATAAAAGTGAGTTTGTCTTTAGATCACTATATGAACGTCTTTTAATCCACTTTGGACACACACGTCTCTCCAGCAGCGCGCCAATGTGACGCTCCCAACGTAGATGCATCTAGGCTGGTATATAATGTAGTATATATTATATATAATCTCTCAGGCTATATATAATATATAATCTCTGGGTCTGCCCCCAGGCCTCCTCCTGGTTGGACATGCCTTGAAACACCTCCCCAGGGCGCCGTCCAAGAGGTATCCTAGAACCATCAACTGACTCCTTTCAATGCGAAGAAGCAGCGACTCTACTTTGAGCCCGGATGTCTGAGCTCCTCACCCTCTCTAAGGCTGAGCCCAGACACCCTGCTGAGGAAACTCATTTCTGCTGCTTATACAGTATTCACAATCTCATTTATTCGGTCATCACCCAGAGCTCATAACCATAAGTGAGGGTAGGAACGTAGATCAACTGGTAAATTAAAAGCTTCACCTTCCAGCTCAGTTCCCTCTTTTTCCAAATTGCTGCACCGTGAACAAACCCCCAAGATCAAAGCCAAATTGAACTTTATTGTCATCTGCACCATATATAAGTATAGAGAGAGATGAAATGGCGAAGCTCAGGGCCCACAGTGTAAGCATAAACTTAGTCCAATATAGAGAACAAGACAAGACAATGTGCAAAGGACTTACAGGACAGTGCAACTGAGGAAGAGGAGTAGATTATGCAATATACAGTAATGTGCAATACTGGACAATGTGCAATATTGTTAGAACTATATTAAATATATGATGTATTTCTGCAGTCAGTTAGACCTGAATTCACCATCATGTACGCTGTAACAGCCTGAGTTCACAGTGTAAACAGTGTATGATAATAGTAGTAACAGCAGTAACACGTCTAACATTTCTAACAGCTGAAAATAGGAATAGAAGCAGAATAATGGGGCAGACAGAGAATAATGGGGATTCTTATTATTGCCCCCATGTCAGAGTGACAAAGTGTTAAGTTCAGTGCAGTGCTTAAGGGTCAGTCTGTGGCCTTTAGTTGTGGGTTACGGGGGGGTTGAGGCAGTGAGGAGGCAGAGTGAGGGATCCTGGGAGGCAGCATGGTGTTGAGGAGCCTGACAGCCTGGGGGTAAAAACTGCCACGCAGCCTGGCAGATCCGGCTCTGATGCTGCAGTATCTTCTCTCAGGTGGCTGGAGTGTGGAATGACCATGTGAGGGATGTGATGGGTCCTGCACAATGCTGCAGGCCTTGCGGACACTGCGTTTGCAAAAAGCGGCTTGTAGGGAAGGGAGAGGCATCCCATAATGTTCTCTGCTGTTTTCACTGCTCTCTGCAGGAATTTGCGGTCAGATTTGTTGCAGCTGCCACACCAGATGGTGATGCAGTTAGTCAGAACACTGCCGATGGTGCCTCTATAGAACATGGTGAGGATGGGAGGGGAAGGTTTGCTTATTTCAGCGCCTCAGGAAGTTTAGTCTTTGCTGGGCTTTCTTGAATAAGGAGCTGGTGTTATTTGTCCATGTAAATTCCTCAGTTATGTCCACACCGAGGAACTTGGTTCTCCTTACAATCTCCACAGCAGTACCGTTGATGCTGAGTGGGGTGTGGGCAGGACGTGTCCTTCTGAAGTCCACAATCATCTCTTTTGTCTTGTCAGCGTTGACAGATAGATTATAGTCTCTGCACCTTGTGGACAGACTTTCCACCTCTTCTCTGTATGCTGATTCATCTTCTCTATTTATCAGTCCCACCACAGTTGTATCATCCACAAACTTGATGATGATGGTGTTGGACGTGTTGCAGCCCATACATACTGACTGGGGCGTCTCTGTCAGGAAATCCAAGATCCAGCTGCAGAGAGTGGTGTTCAAGCTTAACCCCCTCAGTTTTTGAGGGACATGTTGAAGGTAGAGCTGAAGTCTATGAATAACATCCTGACATCTGTGACTCTCTTACCCAGATGTGTCAGGGAAAGGTGACGGGCAGAGGCTACGGTGTCCTCAGTAGACCTGTTGGACCGGTATGCAGATCAGAGAGGGTCTAGAGAGGTGGGAAGATTAGTCTTTATGTATTACTGCCATGACCAGCCTTTCCAAGCACTTCATGATGATTGACATGAGTGCTACTGGGCAGTAGTCATTCAGGCCTGTCACTGATGGCTTCTACAGCACTGGGATGTCTTGTCTTTAGATCTGAAAGCTGCATTTCTGATTCTTAGCTATGTGAGCACTTCCCTCATCATCCAGGGCCTTTGGTCGGCTCTCGTGGTCATCGATCACAGAGTTTATATACTCCTCCAGGTTGATGGCGTCACCATTTATAGCAGCCTCCTTAAAAATGTCCCAGTCAGTAGATCCAAAGCAGCCTTGGAGAGCTGAGACGGCACCAGCTGGCCACACTCTGACTGACTGGTTTGTTGTGCTTCAGCAGGGATTTATACACAGGAACCATGATCACAGTGACATGGTCTGAGTAGCCGAGGTGGGGGGGGGGGGGGCTTGTAGGCCTCACAAACGTTTGTGTGAACATTGTCCAGACAGATTCTCCCTCTAGCTGGGATGTTCATATATTGGAAGAATTTGGGGAAAACTGGCTTCAGATTTGCCTGATTGAAGTCTCCAGCAATGATGAAAAAAGCAATTTTTTTAATTTTAACTTTTTTTTTTTTTTTTTTTTAAGCAATTTATTGCTGCACACATCTCAGTTAAACCAACTGGGACGTCACAAAGTTCACGATCCACATCAGTTATTCCCGTGATGTTTGAGAAGAAATCAAAAATTTTGGATCAAGACTCCTGACATACAAATTATTAAAGAACTCAGTGCAGAATTTGGCTATTTTCTTGATGTCATCTGCAGCATTTCCATAAATCCTCACCCGCATAATGCAGTTGTTCCTGACTTGCTGACTTTCCAGCCTAAAGAAATAGGCTGAGTTCTGCTCACCTTGTTCAAGCCATTTTTGCCACAATCTAACAAAGGCTCCTTCTGCCTTATGTTTATATATAATCATACAATTTATTCTGTAAGGCACCTCCTACATTATTTTCTGTATCAGTAAGACGACTGACTGGTTTGCAGGTTAAAGCAGTAAATCTCATTTATAATTTTGTTTTCTTCATCTCTTCCGATTCGAGCCAAGTCACTACTAAACCTTCTGACAAATTTTGCTACATCATATTATTATTGCAATACTTTTTTCTGTATTGGGTCTGTTCCAGTGTAAGTCAGTTAATTATTCTATATTTAAAATAGCTACTTTTTTTCTCAAGATTGAACTGTTTAATATCCAGTTTGAAGATATTTTATATGCAGTAGACGATGACAAAGATTGCATGTTCTCCCCAAGATGGTTTTCTCGCACTGCCCCCCGGTGGACATGACCTTCAATCCTCCAGATAGATGTAAACTACGCACGCAAGTGTAGTCGTGTCGTGTGAAGTCATGGCCCTAAAGCACAGACTTAGGAGATGTTCAGTGTCACAGCCAGTTTGGGTAAGACTGCAGGTGCCGTCTTAGGACAATATTAAAGAATCTGAAAAAAGTACAGTCAGCGAATACACAAAAAGGGCAAATGTGAGGGAAGGACTTCAGGGGGAACAAAGTGCATCAAAGCCCACAGCTACTCTCTCTCTCATCTGACTCCAGTTGTGTGTCACCTACACACTGGGTCAGACAATGTGTTTTATACATTAAACTGATCTTTACTGAATATCAAGCCTTTGGTTGGAAAATCTTTATTAATGACTGATTGTATTATCAGGATAAACCTTGATTTTTATGCGTTAAACTGAAATGGGGTCACATGAAAACTATGCAGCAGCCCTGATCAAACCAGCTACTCCTACCTGCCCTTTATCAGTGAGACTAGAGCACTTAGGGAAGGAGGTGGAGCAGCCGCCTTATTTAATGGGTTTGAATTATTTTTACAAGTCAGGCACTACTTTCTGTCAGAAGGGTAATTATGAATCTGAATGAACAGAAATTACATGTGGAGTTCCTCAAGGGTCCGTTATTGGCAGTGGGCAGTGGTGGCTTAATGGTTGTTGGATTGAATCCCCGACCAGCAAGGCACCGCTGAGGGACCCTAAGCAAAACACTGCTCTCAGGGTGCTGAATTAGCTGGCCCTTGCTATGTCACGATGTCACATATGGGTTAAAAGCAGAGGACACATTTCGGCGTTGTACACTGTGTGCTGTGGTGTGTCAACACTGATCACCAATTAGAATTATAATCCTCACTGAGCCTCTTTGTTCAACATCTACATGCTTCCATTTGCTCAGATTACGGAACACTATAAAATCTCTGGAACACTTAAGGCCATGTTGTTAGTAATTAAAAAAAAAATCACAACAAATAATAATCCATTGTTATGCATTATAATCATGGCTTTAAATATTTATCAAAAGGCATAACACATTATAGGCATGCTTATTATGCATAATGAATGATGTATGAAGCTCTCTTTAGTGCACTATAAATACCTTCATAATGCATTATAATGATCGGTATAAGCATTAAGGACGCTTTGTATTGCATTATGAAGGTATCTATAGTGCCTTATAGTTGAGTGTGTCATAAAGCATTCATAAAGCGTTATAATGGTGGATATAATGTGTTATGCTTTTTTTAAAATATTTATAACTGTGTTTATAATGCTTTATGAGTGCAGTATAATTAAGCAATAACATAATGTATAAGAAGATACTCCGGTATATCATGGCTGTGATTCGGTCAAAGGCACAAGGCTATAGGCCACCACAAAAAAAAAATAGTTCTCATAACATCAGTGCAAGTGGGAGGGGCCATCGTGTCCAAACCATCCGCATATCTGGATAATTCAGTCAATCACCAATATAGTTTTGTCTAATATTTCCGGTGCCAGCAGTAAAACAACTAGCCAGCTTATTATCGGAGTAACTTTGCATTGTAAATGAAAACCATGCCACAGGTCTGATAAATAAAATATTATGGCACTAGAGTGGCGAAGAGATCATGAGGCAGATTGCAAAGTTCAGTTATTGGCATCTTTAATAGTGCGACTGTTAAATGGACAGTTGGCAGCTTATAAAACTTATTCTGGAACAGAAAAGAATAAATCCAACAAAACGGAATACATATGTGTGATGCCCGGCCCGTCCGCTCCTCGTGTGTGCTACGCCCCCTGATTACCCACGTGTTCTTTCATGATTGTACCCAGCTGTGTCCGATTATTTTCAATCAGTCCTGTGTATTTCAGTCCGTGTCTTACCTGAGTCCTTTGTCTGTCATTGATGTTAGTTGGCGTTTCATGTCTCCTGCTCCCTGTTTATTTATTAAATCCCTGGTTTACCCCGACTTCCGCCTGTCCGCCTGCTTCCTGCCCGTTCGCCTCGCACGATCGCCGTTCCGTCCGGCTTTGAACGTGACAATATGAACCTTTACTGTCACTGTCACCTATGTTCATTTTCTAAACTGGTGGAAACACAGGCAGGTTCTGAAAAGGTATCAAGTGACAACCAGCCAGTATTGTGCATGAACGAGTTCAAAAGAACGCGTTCATTGAACACGTTCATATTTCAGTGAACTTTGAACTGAACGCAACTTATTAGTAAATCAAGAACTTGAACGTGAATTTTATGTGTGATGAACGGCGTAGACGTCGTTCACTGTTGGAATGCAATTAAACATCGGGATTTATTTTCACCTGATGAGTCGAGTGACAAGGTCGGCTCACACATTTAAACAGCATGTTGTGTTGTCACTCAAGCACTAGCGAAGGGCTCCTCCGCTCGAAAAATAAAATGCTCAGCCTGACTCTCGCTCAGTGCTTGTGTGCAGTGCATCTTGGGTAACGTAGTGTAAAGCCAAGGACAGTCGAATCTAATGTCTTTAGCTTCACACTACGTTTCCCATAATGCGCACACACACACTTCTCAAAGGGCACAGCCTTGGCAACGCATGAGCGCGAAGCGAACTGCTGCAGCAGTAACCATGGCAAGCGCAGAGGAGGAAAGCTCAACCACCAGTGGAGCTGGCACAGAAAACACGGATGATGCTGGCTGTAACTTTGACAATTTACGGGCATTTTACACACTGTTTCACAGAGACTCTGACGGTAAAAACCTAACCTTTCTGTGCAAGCTTTGTCCACCTGCGCTGAAAAAACAAGTTAGAACATCAATGACCTCATTTTCCAATTTGAAAAGACACGTTGAGTTGAAGCATTTGTCCAGCGTGAAAGCATATATGCAAGCCCTTCAAGGTCATAGAGGGAAGGGCAAAACCCCCAGCCAAAGTCCCCAAACGACTCAAGTCACACTGCCTGCTGCCTTCAGGGGTATAATCTCCCAGCAACAGGTAGACAGATTAATAATAGACTACATTGTTGGAGATTTACAGCCACTGAGTAAGGTTGAAAAACCCTCCTTCATAAAACTAGTAACTGGTTTGCAACCAGGCAGACATGTGCCCTCAAGAAGACAGGTGCAGGGACTAATGAATAAGGAATTCATTGAGGTTATCAGTAATTTAAAAGCTGAACTTGCTGAGCTTGACTTTGTATGCACAACAGCTGACTGCTGGTCAGCTGTCAACAAAGGATTCATGGGCATCACAATTCATTGGCTTGATAAAAATGATGTGTCACTCAGGAGATCAGCAGCCCTTGCATGTCGTCGTGTCAGAGGGTCACACACATATGATGTCCTGGCTAAAGTGCTGACGGATGTGTACAAGGAATTTAAAATTCAAAACAAAATTGTGTGCACAGTGACTGACAATGCTTCCAATTTCGTCAAAGCATTCAGCTGTTTTGGAGACAGTGTTGTTATTAGAGCAGCTGATGAGGTGACTGAAGGCAGTGACACAGGATCTACTGCTGAGAGCTCCGATGATGAGGACGATGGTCTTGAGCCTGCACTTCTGTCAGAGTTAGAGGATCCCTGCCTCCCACCTCATAGAAGGTGCATGGCCCATACTTTAAATCTTGTTGCCACAGATGCAAAGAATGTAACGGATAGGCTGTACAACAAATTAGCGAGGCCTGTATTTTCCAAGGCATCTGCTCTGTGGAATAGGGTGAAAAGGAGTGCGAAAGCCTCAGATTTTGTTGAGGAAAAGCTAAAGATTGGCTTTGTCACTCCGAACGACACACGTTGGAATTCTATGTTCCTCTCAATGCAGCGCCTGGCTCACATAGCCACCTTGACTCCCCAGACCAGCAATCTAACAGTGCCATTGGATGCCACTCCTGAGTATGACAGACTCCTTCTGCACACCATCTGTGATGAGTTTGGGCTTCGTTGATTCACTCCAGAGGAAATAGACTTCATCAACAAGTTTGTGAGTGTGATGGGTCCCTTGGCATGTGCTCTGAACATCCTTCAGGGGGAAAAAAACACATTCCTCGGCTACCTGGCTCCTACCATTGTGCAATTGAAAAATGATTTGGATGGTCTGTTGGATGAGAGTTCAAAGCCTACAGCTACACCAGGTCTGACGGCATGCCGCCCCCTCATCCAAACCTTTATTTTAACCCCCTGATGACCTAGAGGGGAAAAAGAGTGCTTCATCCTTTTTTAAGTTCAAGCAAAGCCCATCAGCTGTCAATAAGTCTGAGGTGGACATCTATCTGGACGCCCCAACCACTGACGAGTTTACTGAATACATGCTGCTGCCCAAACTGAAGAAGCTCTTCATCAAATATAACACAGCAATCCCATCAAGTGCTCCAGTGGAGAGACTCTTCAATACTGGTGGCCAGATATTTAGGCCCAGGAGAAACCGATTGGGAGATGCCAACTTTGAAAAGCAACTGCTGTTAAACGTGAACAAAAAACAGTTTGGACTGAAGCCGTAGGCATGGTCTGTGGAGTGTTCATTACTTACTACAACAATGGCTTCTGTATGTGAAAGTTTTTATTTTTAATAGTTCAGTGAGATGGTGCCACACACCTTCAAGAAGCGTGAGAGTTTTTTTTTTTTTTTTTTAATAAAACTAAAGAGATATTTTGCTGAATAATAAATATTCTGTTCTGTCTAGTTTTCATTTGAGATGGATATGATGCCGATATGTGTTTACAGTACTTTTCTTTTCCTTCCCTTGTCTAGTATTGGGGCAAGAGATAAATAAACCATGAATAAGAATCATATTTTGTGTCCTTTGTCTATACATGTCCATATATGCAAGAATGTAGGTAGGTTATAGATGTATGTTAAAACAAAATAAATTTTGATTTAGACTATATATTGCACCTAAAAATAAAATGAACTGAACTTTGAACTAGTTCAAAAATTTAAATTGTGAGCTATGAATGTGAACAGTTCACTTTGAGCATGTATGAACTGAACTTTGAACTAGATCATGAAAAGTGTGAACTTGCACAACACTGCTCCATTCTGAGAGCACAGTGATATCCACAAGCATCACAAACCAGCCAATCACAGGTTGGAGAATTTAGCCAACTGGTCCTGTGTGTATATTAAATGTTTAATGTACATGACAATAAAACGTCATGCTTTTTAAAGCCATTTAAGGCGTTGTTTGTCAATTAAACCATTTTTAATGCTATGTAAGACCAAATTGGTTTAATTACTTCTAATCCTAATAATGTCCCACGGAAACCCAGTCTTAGAGCTGTCCAGAAAAAAAATATTTTGATGATATTTCAAGGAAATTACTTTGTAACGGTGCTTAATAGGAGGTGTGATGTCCTGGAGGCAAACCTCAAGTGCTTCTGTTCTTTCTACAAGAAACAACAAACATTTCAGGTATGTAGCCATTTGAAACATTGTTCAAAATTAAGTTCAGTTCACTCCACACAAGCAATAGCTTCCATTATTTCCAGTCCACATTTAATATTTCAGAATTAGGTTAAATGACTGATATTTTAAACTGTATTTGTCAAACACTGCGCCCACTAACAGGTGAATAATATTGATTACCTGGTAATAGTGGCACCTGCTAGTAGGTGGGACCTATTAGGCAGCAAATAAGCAATGTGTAGGATATACTGGGATGCAGAAAAGTGGACAAGCCTAAAGATTTGAGTGACAAGGGCCAAGTTGTGATGGCTTGATGATTCGGTCACAGCATCTCCAAAACTGTAGGGAAATATGTGAACGGGTGACGGAGGCTCATTACATGTCAGATAGTACAGCAAACCTCCAGAGGTCTAGAGGAATCCACGCCCTGATGAGTCATGGCTATTTTGGCGGCAAAGGTGAGCCTGGGCCCCACCATGAACCTGCTGACCACTGCAGGACCATCTCACAAGAGCTGGGGGTTATGATCGAGCTCTCTAGCCATCACCAAATGGCCCATATCAAAGTCACTCCCATCCTTACACTTGCACATTGTTTCTGCTTCCAACACATCAGCTTCAAGGACAAAGCATCCACCTGCTGCCTAATATAACCCCCCCACAGTCAGAAGCCACTGTAACCAAATAATCAATGTTATTCGCTTCACATGTTATGGCTGATCAGTGTATAACCTCTGTATCTCAGTTACGTTTCAGACTGTTTTGCTACATTGTGCAGATTAATATACTCTGTTTATAATACATTTCAAAATTTCCCAAAATTCAGCACATTGTCAGTTTCACTGGCCAACACACTGATCATCGTAACATCATCAAGTTCTTTAGCCAAATTAGGTGTGCTGAGCAATGGGAAACCTGACACTGCAGTACAGTGAATCATGCAGCAGGACTGGGAAAATGTAAAAACACATTTTACCTCCAAGGGCCACTGTTCTCCCACCTTTTTTCATTAGTCTTACACGTCTGTAAACACATAAAACATGTTTGCACATATACTGTACTGATCCTGAGAGGATTAAGATGGCAAAAAAATCAGTTGGGCTGGTGATTGCACAATATTTTAGAAGCTAAATTATGAAACGTATGACTATATATATTACACAATGATAAGGTATAAATACAGAAAAGCTACATACCGTTGGAGTGAAGCTGAAGTCCTTCTCTCTTCTAGACAATGGAATCAGTAGAAATGAAGTTTTGCCACGACATGAGAAGCCAGGAAAGTGAAGCAGAACATGAACAGGAACATTATTCAGCCTTGGCTGACTAGGTCTGTATTCCGGACATTACATTCATGATTTAATTTGACTGCAGGGGGCTTGAATAATTTTAACTTGCTTGCAGGTTCCCTATGTACAGTATGTATTACCTTTCCTGACCTTCGGAGGTCCTCCCTCCTGTTTCGGAGCATTTTTAAGGCTTTTTTCAGAATTTCCTGCCCTTTGCCGACGAGGCTACAGGGCAACTCTGCTGTGACCTTGAAATTACATGAAATATTCTGTTAAAACACTTTATTTGGTGTTTTACCTTGTGAATTGAAATTTTAAGCCCTAATTGTTCTTTATGTGGTAAAAAGGTAAAATAGAAAAATTAAACTATTTGATTAGAAATATTGATTTTAAACAATTTTATGAGGTACAGCTTTTGCTTATGACAGGGTTCCAGTCAATTTCCGCTCCCTTGCAGGCAGTGGTCCACATTTTTGATGCACCCAGGGATGATCTTACAGCAGCCTGGTGGAGACGTGTAGAGAAAAGAAAGATATCAGTTTTGCACCAAAAACGTTAGAATAGAGAGGAGTGCAGGTGGACATAGAATGAGCAGAATGAATGGTAGCAGTATTTCTGATGTCATAACCACTTATTCTGCTGATTCTACTTCCACCTGTACTGTCTGTGTTCTAACAGCTCTGTCCACTTTAGTTTCTATTTCCAGGACTGTGTGATACTTACACTGAATCTCTTTTGTTCAGGTGTTGCCGCTGATTTCCCTGCTTATTTTTTAGGAAGTCTTCTGTTTCCACTCCAGACTGCTTGAAGGAAAGACCATGAAACTAAATATGATATATTCTGTAACCATGACCTGACAGCAGTATGTCTGTGAAACCACAAAAAACACAGAGCTTGCTAACAAACAGACAGTTTACTTGCCTTTAGTTTTAAAATGGAAATTAGGGATTTCCCCAGTCTGAAGTTTTTGGGGAACAAAAGGTAAACATCTTGCTCCCCAATGTCCACAAAATCATCCCCTGTCACACCTTGTTCTTCATGGTAAAACACAGAGAAAATAGATTAATCCACATGACTGTAACTATAAAACCCAAAATATTATGGCCACACAGAGGTTGAAAAAATAACAATGATTATGAATAAATTAATAATAAAACCCCATAATATAATTAAGGCACGCAGAGTGATCACATAGCAGGCATAGCAACAGTAAGTAAGGTGGATAAAGGGGCAACTGAGAAGACTGCATCAGCAAATTTAGCATATTTCCCATAAACACAACACTGATAGGAGTTATCAATTTAGCATTACCATATACAGTACAGTACTGTGCAAAAGTCTTAGGCAGTCCAAAGAAATGTTTAAAGCTGTTTATCTGGGTAGCAAGTGTACTTTGGCTTAGAACAAAAAAATACAATTTAACATTAGAATGTGTGCAAATTAAGAGTAACACAATAAAAACTAGTAATAATTTCTTCTGTTTTCTAAAAAGTTACTGATATCTAGTTGGATGGCTAGATGAACACAACTTCAGTTCCCAAACTTCTCCTCAGGGGCACCTCAGCCATTCCACGATTTTGTTAAATTTCACCAACAGCTCAATTAAATAATTAAATATATTGGTTTAAAAAGTCAGTGAGAGACTGACTAGCTGTATGAGGTGCCTGCCTTCTTTGCCTGCCTAAGACTTTTGCACAGTACTGTATATATATATATTTAGGTCCTCAATCATGGCCTTACAATGGCTGAGGCTGGTTGGCCGAATGATGGGAGAACAACCATGTCCTCAACCATTCAAACATTTCATAGAGCCAACAGGTATGTAATCCAACAATGTGCCCTGTACTGTAATATTGTCCTCTTACTGCAATGCTTCATATTACAGTATTCCATTTGCATTTTATATTACACAGTGAGTTTTACTTTATACAGTTACATACTGGATGTATACTGTAGCACACATGTCGCGTCACTCACGGTCACACACACAGATTAACCTCCCCTCAAACCACAGGCAATATGCCAGGACAAGCAGTGTAGTACAATCTTTTATTAAACACGCAAGAGCAAACCCACTACTTAACACACGGGGGGGGGGGGGAAACAGAATATCTAATACCACGAAGTGGGGGGGGGGGGGACATGTCCTACATACACACCTTTCCCACTGAATACACCCCCATGGAATTAGCACTTCAACCTCCCAAATTCCTGTGAAAATGTTACTGCGATTGAGCATGTACATGAGCGATTGACTACACACCAATACAATCCAAATCCAAAACACACATGGTAAATGTGCTTTTCTACTTTTATGAGAACTGAAAGCGCTTTACAATTCATGCCTCACATTCACCCATCCACACACCGGTGGCGGAGGCTGCCATGCAAGGCGCCAACCTGCACGCCGGGAGCAATTTGGGGTTCAGTGTCTTGCTCAAGGACACTTTGATGGGGTCACGAGAAACCAGGGCTCGAACCTGCAACTCTCTGGTTGCTAAACGACAGCACTACCTCCTGCGCCACCATCTTCCCCAAATGTAAGGAGAAGGAGGTTCCTCGGAGCTCCGAGATGTGTTTGGCTGTAATAAATCTGGAATATAGTTATATGACATAGTTTTTGATAACACCAGCATTTACTTTTTAGCCTTTTCAGCTTTTATTGAAAGACAAAACAAAATTAAAAAATGCAGAAGTTTGAATCACTGTGTGTTTATTTCAGTTATTTTATATTGGACTCAAGGATTGGTTTCATCATACAAATACAGCACAGATAATGTTTACTTGAAAATACTGAAAAGTAACTGATACCAGAATCAGGGGGTCAATAAGCTTTTAAGTAATAATGTGAATTGTGCTTGGGATAGAAGCTGCACTATTGTCTTGAAGAAAAGTATAGATTTTCAAAATATGCAAATTAATTGTAATAAAAGTATTAGTGACGTTCATTTTTAGATTACATTAATTACATAACTAATAATACATTGAGAAGAAATGGTTTGTCATTATGTGGTTGGAAAGACATGAAAGTGATGTGGAAAATCGCCTCTTACCACTGAAACACATGGGAATGCGTGGTGCTAATAATGGTACTGCAGCTAGCCAGTAGGGGGCGCTTGACATGCAGTGTTTTCACCTTTTACAGACGTAATGGTCTACGTGTTTTTTGAAGTCAGTGCTTTGATCACAGATTTGAAAGCAGTATGCATAATGCATCAGGGCTCACACTGAAATTCCCTATATTTGGATATATTATGTAACATGGTTCTGTAGGAATGTTGGTACCTTGGAAACACAAATATACAAATATACCTTATATGTGAATTTGGATATGGGTGTGGCTGCAACTGGAGAGGCTTGTAGTACATATTCTGCAAAAATTTCATAATGGTTGTTGCAAATATTATGCACAAACCATGACAGAGGCTTGAACGCAAACATGGGTTTTGTTGGGGAAGTATCAGTTCATGAAATACAATACTGAGGAAACTGCCGTTGTTTTAACTCTTATTTAATACTATTAAGCACAGACACGTCACAAAGAAAATAAACTATTATTTATAATAATTTATATAGCATGCAATGATTAAACATAAAAAACTATAGCATAGAAAAATTCAATGTTACTATCGGACAACATGGCTATGGAAATATAACAGAGAGCGGTGAGCTGGAGACCAGAGTCTTGACCCTGAGGAGTGAAATAAAATATTTAATTTCTCTGTTGCATCGCAAACCTGACAGATACACTACTTGTCAAAAAGAAAAGAACTTACTTCCTCACACATTTCTAAAAGGATGTTTTTGTCAAATCCCTCCAACTCACTGAAAAACAACAGATCAAATTCACATATTATGACATAAATAAAAATATAATACAGACATATAATATAGACAGTTCATGGTGCATTTTGTAATACTCAAGACACACCAAGGCCATGCAGAGTGCATACTGATAAAAGGGAGGGGAGGGGGGAATACTTCAATACATTCTCTGTATCACAACAATGTCCAACAATTCAAGGTGGTCTGTCTTACAATTGTCATGCGCCGCTTGTCCGCCCCTCCCGTGTGCCACGCCCCCTCGTTAACCTCGTGTGGAACCCCGATGTCATTCGCTGTTTCCAGTTGTTTTCATTAGTCCTATGTATTTAACTCCGCTTCAAAATATGTTTCCCCAATCATGTCATTTAAGTCGCTACTTCTATTGCCCCGTGTTCCTAGCTGGTTTCCCCAATAAATCCTTTGTTTCCCGATTCTCCGTCTTCCTGCTCCTGCTTCCCCGATTCGTGACGTGACAACAATCAACATGAACACACCACAGTCCACAGAACCAATCTGATGAGGAACATCCTGCGAAATACAATATAGTATTAACGAAGACATTTGTTACAATTCTAATACAAATGTAACGACAGAAAATGCTGAAATCCACTTTACCATGTTTTTCAAGTATTTTCCAGTGTCCTGGGCTTATTCGGTTTGTCAGTTTGCTGCAAATAGAAATTTGGAATTGTCAGGGACACAATAAGTACAGCTTTTCATGTAAACGGGATTAAAACTCTATGTAGGAATAAATGGACAAACAGAAGACCTTTTGTCACATTTGTAAATCTTTCACTGTTGCGCCGCGTCTGGCTGTGAGTGTTACCCAGAGCGTATGACAGTCTCTGCCCCAACTGTCGGCAGGAATGAACTAAGAAATTTATGATTAAAAAAGACCTAACAATACGACTTAAATGTTATAGCATTTATTGTACAATATACTATACATATGATCAGGATCACATAACTGCATGGTACGCAAGTACGCATTCCCCGTACACGCGTGGCAATTCCTTGTTGTAGCAGCGCAAATGCGTATTTATTTTATGTGCATTCACGCTATGACAAGAAATTACCGTGCAATTCGAGACAAGTCTACACACGTATTCACATTTATAAAACGGTTTTATTACCTTGTAAATAGTCTTCAGGATTTGCAAACTGCCCAAACACTTTTGATGTAGCCAGTTTTAGGTTTTAAATGGATTAATAGAGATTCTCCATAAGATTTATTGCTGTGTGCGTTTGAGTCTGAAAGCCCGAGTCTCGCGCCAGATGCGTCAGAGTTGGCAACCTGCTTACAGCCGAATCGGACCTACGACCGGTCAGTCGGAGCCGAACGCGGCCGAAAGTCACCGACGAGCTGCAGAGGATCGCATCGTCTGTTATGGTACGAATAGGCGTCCGTGACAACAGCTTGGTTACTTTTGAATCACATGTACTTATGTTCTCAAACTTCTTACGATCATCTGAGAGACAGTTTGCATTTGGAAAACTCACAGCATTTTAAAAAATGGACAAGCAAGAAATTAAAGTTGTTAAGATTAAAATTAAAATTAAAATCAAAGTTAAAATAACACCTAAGGAAGGGGGAACTTTTTCCCCAAAAAATGAGGCACTGGAGAAGAACATCGGCGAGAGGGTGGACATGGTGAAGATCATTAAGAAGGATGACACGGACAAGCCCGGATCGACATGGAGGGTGTCTTACATACCGAAGGTAAAGCACTGGCTTAAGAGACCTTATTAGAACACTTTAATTCGAGCTTAAAATGTGTTATATCAATCATCTTTCCTTGTTTTAACAATCGGCTGTCCCAGACTGGAACCGAAGAAAGTTTCCGTGGCCAGAGGAGTCGTCCATGGAGCGCGAGGGACAGGCCACCCCCCCTGGAGGAAGCAGGAGCGACCAGGAAGAGGCCCCAGCTGAAGTTCCTCCATCGGACAGACAGCAACGGCTCCTGCGCCCTGCGAGCAGAGAGAGGCCAGGGGCAGCGTCAGCCATCGGTGGAGCAGCAACTCCAGACAAGAATACATGGACTTATGGGTTATGGCCAGGGACGGAGGAAGGACAGAGACATTGTTCCTGACGGACTTGTGGGTTATGGCCGGGGTAGGAAGGATAATAGAGATACTGTTTAAGTATTATTATAGATGTCAGATAGGATAGGAAAAGATAGGCTAAGTTAACATATGATAAGTTAAAATACAATAAGATAGACAATAAGTTAAAATATCATATGATAGGCTAAGTTAAAATAAGATAAGAGCTTTACAATAAAACATATACTTACTTTTCAAACTGTGTCTTTGTCATCTCTTCAGTGTCGTGTCTGTGGTTTGATAATTTTGCATCGTTAATTTATATCTGATACTCTCCTAAATATCAATAAGCAGAGACGGAGGAAAAGATACGGTTAAGTTAAAGGAAATGATAAAGTATCAAAATCACAGTATTACCTTATTTTGACGCAGAAAGAGTAATTTCAGTGTTACTGCCACCTATGAGTTAGTGGCCGCAAATGGTGTTAGAAGTGCCGGTAAATAACGCGGCGTAAGTTTAACTCCGGTGTGCTTCTGAAAAACGGTAAGTGACAAAACTGGTAAGTAGCAGGTAAAGTGGTCATTTAACGTAATGCTAACGTGCATTACCAGTTAGTAAGTGTTTTACTATATCTTACACTACGTACTTACACGTACTTACACTACGAAATCAAACCCCTTAATTTTTAAAATTAAAATTACGTTAATTTTGTCCTTAATTATTGCTATATGTGAAATTAAGGGAAAAGGTGCAATGATTAAGGCCAATTAAGGGGTAAAACTACTGAATTTCCTCTTTACTTTTTCAAATTTGCCTCTTAAATTTACTCTCAAAAAATCCTTATTTCACCCCTTTTTTATAAATTAAGGGGCAATTGTTTCAAGGTCTGTAATTACATAACATTGCCCTTTAATTCTGATTAATTAAGGGGCAGTTTAAGAGTATTGCAAGGTTCCATTACTACTTAAAATTACTTACATCTGTCCTCAATTCTAATAAAGGGAGTTTAATATTATTATAGGGGTCCACAAACCATTAAAATTCTTTATTTCACCTATGAATTTTTATTATTTAAGTGATTATTTAAGACTGTTTTAAGTTCTTAAGCACTTAAAATATCCTTATATCGCCACTTAATTTTAATTGTGTGCTCAAATGTTTATGTAAAAATAAAGCATAATAAATCACAAACCAGTATGACAAACGTATTGTTTTATTATCATGCATGAATGAATTACAATGAGAAAAGCTTCCTTCCTTTTACCGGCCGCTTGCCCCCTTGGGCTTGGAAAGCCTTCGCTGGGCTATAAGTTCCGTCTTCATAGCCTCTTCCTCCTTTACGTTTGTTGCTTCCTTCCTTTTACCGGCCGCTTGTCCCCTTGGGCTTGGAAAGCCTTCGCTGGGCTATAAGCTCCGTCTTCATAGCCTCTTCCTCCTTTACATTTGTTGCTTCCTTCCTTTTACCGGCCGCTTGCCCCCTTGGGCTTGGAAAGCCTTCGCTGGGCTATAAGTTCCGTCTTCATAGCCTCTTCCTCCTTTACATTTGTTGCTTCCTTCTTCCACTGCTTTTCCCTCCTCATCTGTCTTCTCTCCTCTCTCTCTCTTTTCCTCTCCCTTCTTCTTTCCTATTTCCTCTTCTGCTCTTTGCTCCTGCTGCTTACTTGACCCATCTATGTATTTTTTCCTCCATTTCACTCTTTCTCCTGCCTATGATGGTAAAGAAGAAAAAAATATTAGGAGGATGGAGCTTCTTCAAACATGCAATTACTACAACTTGTACATCAAAATGTATTGACATTCGGATCAGTCAGTAAGATGTATGAGATAAAAAACAAACCAGCCAGTGAAAGAGTTTATATAGCCTTATTCTTGTTATTACAGGGTTTTTGAGGGTGTGTGCAAATCCATATTATGTTATATATATAAGGTATTTGCTAAAGATGGAATCGTGGCCATGTTAAAATGTGCTGATGTTTCTTTACATTAACCTGTGTCAGTAAATGCTGGGTGAGGACTTGGACTCACAGTGGTATAGAGGTATAAGCAAGGTGTGTCTTAATAACCCTCAGTTTTAATCCCACAGGTCCTTTTGAAATACAGTGTATATTATTAATAATCATGATGCTCTCATACAACAGGCACTGTGGACAGGTTAATGTGCCCTGCAGTAATTTAACATGTCTGGCTTTTAAATAGAACAGACTTTACTTCCCCTTCTGTGGTAATTATGAATCTGCGAATCTGTATATGAAGCTGAAGAATCAACACAAAACATTTGCAATTGTCACTAATTAACCCAGAAGCAAATTCCCCCTTAACACCGTATATTTTACACTGGGATATTTGTGACTCCATTCTGAGAGCACAGTGATATCCACAAGCATCACAAACCAGCCAATCACAGGTTGGAGAATTTAGCCAACTGGTCCTGTGTGTATATTAAATGTTTAATGTACATGACAATAAAGCGTCATGCTTTTTAAAGCCATTTAAGGCGTTGTTTGTCAATTAAACCATTTTTAATGCTATGTAAGACCAAATTGGTTTAATTACTTCTAATCCTAATAATGTCCCACGGAAACCCAGTCTTAGAGCTGTCCAGAAAAAAAATATTTTGATGATATTTCAAGGAAATTACTTACTTTGTAAAGGTGCTTAATAGGAGGTGTGATGTCCTGGAGGCAAACCTCAAGTGCTTCTGTTCTTTCTACAAGAAACCACAAACATTTCAGGTATGTAGCAATTTGAAACATTGTTCAAAATTAAGTTCAGTTCACTCCACACAAGCAATAGCTTCCATTATTTCCATTCCACATTTAATATTTCGGAATTAGGTTAAATGACTGATATTTTAAACTGTATTTGTCAAACACTGCGCCCACTAACAGGTGAATAATATTGATTACCTGGTAATAGTGGCACCTGCTAGTAGGTGGGACCTATTAGGCAGCAAATAAGCAATGTGTAGGATATACTGGGATGCAGAAAAGTGGACAAGCCTAAAGATTTGAGTGACAAGGGCCAAGTTGTGATGGCTTGATGATTCGGTCACAGCATCTCCAAAACTGTAGGGAAATATGTGAACGGGTGACGGAGGCTCATTACATGTCAGATAGTACAGCAAACCTTCAGAGGTCTAGAGGAATCCACGCCCTGATGAGTCATGGCTATTTTGGCGGCAAAGGTGAGCCTGGGCCCCACCATGAACCTGCTGACCACTGCAGGACCATCTCACAAGAGCTGGGGGTTATGATCCAGCTCTCTAGCCATCACCAAATGGCCCATATCAAAGTCACTCCCATCCTTACACTTGCACATTGTTTCTGCTTCCAACACATCAGCTTCAAGGACAAAGCATCCACCTGCTGCCTAATATAACCCCCCCACAGTCAGAAGCCACTGTAACCAAATAATCAATGTTATTCGCTTCACATGTTATGGCTGATCAGTGTATAACCTCTGTATCTCAGTTACGTTTCAGACTGTTTTGCTACATTGTGCAGATTAATATACTGTGTTTATAATACATTTCAAAATTTCCCAAAATTCAGCACATTGTCAGTTTCACTGGCCAACACACTGATAATCGTAACATCATCAAGTTCTTTAGCCAAATTATGTGTGCTGAGCAATGGGAAACCTGACACTGCAGTACAGTGAATCATGCAGCAGCACTGGGAAAATGTAAAAACACATTTTACCTCCAAGGGCCACTGTTCTCCAACCTTTTTTCAGCAGTCTTACATGTCTGTAAAGACATAAAATATGTTTGCACATATACTGTACTGATCCTGGGAGGATTAAGATGGCAAAAATATCAATTGGGCTGGTGATTGCACAATATTTTACAAGCTAAATTATGAAACGTATTACTATATATATTACACAATGATAAGGTATAAATACAGATAAGCTACATACCGTTGGAGTGAAGCTGAAGTCCTTCTCTCTTCTAGACAATCCGAATCCGAATTTCCCAGAGGAATCTACCCGAGGGATTAATAAAGTTTTCTATCTATCTATCTAGACAATGGAATCAGTAGAAATGAAGTTTTGCCACGACATGAGAAGTCAGGAAAGTGAAGCAGAACAAGAACAGGAACATTATTCAGCCTTGGCTGACTAGGTCTGTATTCCGGACATTACATTCATGATTTAATTTGATTGCAAGGCCCTTGAATAATTTTAACTTTCTTGCAGGTTCCCTATGTACAGTATGTATTACCTTTCCTGACCTTCGGAGGTCCTCCCTCCTGTTTCGGAGCATTTTTAAGGCTTTTTTCAGAATTTCCTGCTCTTTGCCGACGAGGCTGCAGGGCAACTCTGCTGTGACCTTGAAATTACATGAAATATTCTGTTAAAACACTTTATTTGGTGATTGAAAATTTAAGCCCTCATTGGGCTTTATGTGGTAAAAAAGTAAAATAGAGAAATTAAACTATTTGATTAGAAATATTGATTTTAAACAGTTTTATGAGGTACAGACTTTGCTTATGACAGGGTTCCAGTCAATTTCCGCTCCCTTGCAGGCAGTGGTCCACATTTTTGATGCACCCAGGGATGATCTTACAACAGCCTGGTGGAGACGTGTAGAAAAAAGAAAGATATCAGTTTTGCACCAAAAACGTTAGAATAGACAGGAGTGCAGGTGGACATAGAATGAGCAGAATGAATGGTAGCAGTATTTCTGATGTGATAACCACTTATTCTGCTGATTCTACTTCCACCTGCACTGTCTGTGTTCTAACAGCTCTGTCCACTTTAGTTTCTATTTCCAGGACTGTGTGATACTTACACTGAATCTCTTTTGTTCAGGTGTTGCCGCTGATTTCCCTGCTTATTTTTTAGGAAGTCTTCTGCTTCCACTCCAGACTGCTTGAAGGAAAGACCATGAAACTAAATATGATATATTCTGTAACCATGACCTGACAGCAGTATGTCTGTGAAACCACAAAAAACACAGAGCTTGCTATCAAACAGACAGTTTACTTGCCTTTAGTTTTAAAATGGAAATTAGGGATTTCCTCAGTCTGAAGTTTTTGGGGAACAAAAGGTAAACATCTTGCTCCCCAATGTCCACAAAATCATCCCCTGTCACACCTTGTTCTTCATGGTTAAACACAGAGAAAATAGATTAATCCACATGACTGTAACTATAAAACCCAAAATATTATGGCCACACAGAGGTTGAAAAAATAACAATGATTATGAATAAATTAATAATAAAACCCCATAATATAATTAAGGCACGCAGAGTGAGCACATAGCAGGCATAGCAACAGTAAGTAAGGTGGATAAAGGGGCAACTGAGAAGACTGCATCAGCAAATTTAGCATATTTCCCATAAACACAACACTGATAGGAGTTATCAATTTAGCATTACCATATACAGTACAGTACTGTGCAAAAGTCTTAGGCAGTCCAAAGAAATGTTTAAAGCTGTTTATCTGGGTAGCAAGTGCACTTTGGCTTAGAACAAGAAATACAATTTAATATTAGAATGTGTGCAAATTAAGAGTAACACAATAAAAACTAGTAATAATTTCTTCTGTTTTCTAAAAAGTTACTGATATCTAGTTGGATGGCTAGATGAACACCGCTTCAGTTCCCAAACTTGTCTTCAGGGGCACATCAGCCGTTCCACGATTTTGTTAAATTTCACCAACAGCTCAATTAAATAATTAAATATATTGGTTCAAAAAGTCAGTGAGAGATTGACTAGCTGTATGAGGTGCCTGCCTTCTTTGCCTGCCTAAGACTTTTGCACAGTACTGTATATATATATTTAGGTCCACAATCATGGCCTTACAATGGCTGAGGCTGGTCGGACGAATGATGGGAGAACAACCATGTCCTCAACCATTCAAACATTTCATAGAGCCAACAGGTATGTAATCCAACAATGTGCCCTGTACTGTAATATTGTCCTCTTACTGCAATGCTTCATATTACAGTATCCATTTGCATTTTATATTATACAGTGAGTTTTACTTTATACAGTTACATACTGGATGTATACTGTAGCACACATGTCGCGTCACTCACGGTCACACACACAGATTAACCTCCCCTCAAACCACAGGCAATATGCCAGGACAAGCAGTGTAGTACAATCTTTTATTAAACACGCAAGAGCAAACCCAGTACTTAACACACGGGGGGGGGGGGGAAACAGAATATCTAATACCACGAAGGAGGGGGGGGGGGACATGCCCTACATACACACCTTTCCCACTGAATACATCCCCATGGAATTAGCACTTCAACCTCCCAAATTCCTGTGAAAATGTTACTGCGATTGAGCATGTACATGAGTGATTGACTTCACACTAATACAATCCAAATCCAAAACACACATGGTAAATGTGCTTTTCTACTTTTATGAGAACTGAAAGCGCTTTACAATTCATGCCTCACATTCACCCATCCACACACCGGTGGCGGAGGCTGCCATGCAAGGCGCCAACCTGCATGCCGGGAGCAATTTGGGGTTCAGTGTCTTGCTCAAGGACACTTTGATGGGGTCACGAGAAACCAGGGCTCGAACCTGCAACTCTCTGGTTGCTAAACGATAGCACTACCTCCTGCGCCACCATCTTCCCCAAATGTAAGGAGAAGGAGGTTCCTCGGAGCTCCGAGATGTGTTTGGCTGTAATAAATCTGGAATATAGTTATATGACATAGTTTTTGATAACACCAGCATTTACTTTTTAGCCTTTTCAGCTTTTATTGAAAGACAAAACAAAATTAAAAAATGCAGAAGTTTGAATCACTGTGTGTTTATTTCAGTTATTTTATATTGGACTCAAGGATTGGTTTCATCATACAAATACAGCACATATAATGTTTACTTGAAAATACTGAAAAGTAAGTGATACCAGAATCAGGGGGTCAATAAGCTTTTAAGTAATAATATGGATTGTGCTTGGGATAGAAGCTGCACTTTGTTTTGAAGAAAAGTATAGATTTTGAAAATATGCAAATTAATTGTAATAATAATATTAGTGACGTTCATTTTCAGATTACATTAATTACATAGCTAATAATACATTGAGAAGAAATGGTTTGTCATTATGTGGATGGAAAGACATGAAAGTGATGTGGAAAATCGCCTCTTACCACTGAAACACATGGGGATGGGTGGTGCTAATAATGGTACTGCAGCTAGCCAGTAGGGGGCGCTTGACATGTAGAGTTTTCACCTTTTAGAGACGTAATGGTCTCCATGTTTTTGCAGTCAGTGCTTTGATCACAGATTTGAAAGCAGTATGCATAATGCATCAGGGCTCACGCTGAAATTCCCTATATTTGGATATATTATGTAACATGGTTCTGTAGGAATGTTGGTACCTTGGAAACACACATATACAAATATACCTTATATGTGAGTTTGGATATGGGTGTGGCTGCAACTGGAGAGGCTTGTAGTACATATTCTGCAAAAATTTCATAATGGTTGTTGCAAATATTATGTACAAACCATGACAGAGACTTGAATGCATGCATGGGTTTTGTTGGGGAAGTATCAGTTCATGAAATACATTACTGAGGAAACTGTAGTTGTTTAAACTCTTATTTAATACTATTAAGCACAGACACGTCACAAGGAAAATAAACTATTATTTATAATTATGGAGCACAGAATAACTAAACATAAAAAATATATATATAGCATAGAAAAATCCAATAATACTATCGGACAAAATGGCCATGGAAATGTAAGAGAGAGCGGTGAGCTGGAGACCAGAGTCTTGACCCTGAGGAGTGAAATAAAATATTTAATTTCTCTGTTGTGTCACAAACCTGACAGATACACTACTTGTCAAAAAGAAAAGAACTTACTTCCTCACGCATTTCTAAAAGGATGTTTTTGTCAAATCCCTGCAACTCACTGAAAAACAACAGATCAAATTCACATATTATGACTTAAAATAAAAATATAATATAGACAGTTCATGGTGCATTTTGTAATACTCAAGACACACCAAGGCCATGCAGAGTGCATACTGATAAAAGGGAGGGGAGGGGGGAATACTTCAATACATTCTCTGTATTACAAGTCCAACAATTCAAGGTGGTCTGTCTTACAATTGTCATGCGCCGCTCGTCCGCTCCTCCCGTGTGCCACGCCCCCTCGTTAACCTCGTGTGGAACCCCGATGTCATTCGCTGTTTCCAGTTGTTTTCATTAGTCCTATGTATTTAACTCCGCTTCAAAATATGTTTCCCCAATCATGTCATTTAAGTCGCTACTTCTATTGCCCCGTGTTCCTAGCTGGTTTCCCCAATAAATCCTTTGTTTCCCGATTCTCCGTCTTCCTGCTCCTGCTTCCCCGATCCGTGACGTGACAACAATCAACATGAACGCACCACAGTCCACAGAACCAATCTGTCAAGGAACATCCTGCGAAATACAATATAGTACTAACGAAGACATTTGTTACAATTCTAATACAAATGTGACGACAGAAAATGCTGAAATCCACTTTACCATGTTTTTCAAGTATTTTCCAGTGTCCTGGACTTATTCTGTTTGTCAGTTTGCTGCAAAAAGAAATTTGGAATTGTCAGGGACACAAAAAGTACAGCTTTTCATGTAAACGGGATTAAAACTCTATGTAGGAATTAATGGACAAACAGAAGACCTTTTGTCACATTTCTAAATGTTTTACTGTTAGGCCGCGTCTGGCTGTGAGTGTTACCCAGAGCATATGACAGTCTCTGCCCCAACTGTCGGCAGGAATGAACGAAGAAAATTATGATTAAAAAAGATCCAACAATACAACTTAAATGTCATAGCATTTATTGTACAATATACTATACATATGATCAGGATCACATAACTGCATGGTGCGCAAGTACGCATTCCCTGTACACTCGCGGCAACTCCTTGTTGTAGCAGCGCAAATGCGTACCATTTATTTTATGTGCATTCACGTTGTTATGAAAAGAAATTACCCTGCATCTTAACATTTATGTGGCTAATTTGTACTTCGTCTGCGGCATGAAGGCTAAAATGCACAATGATTTCTTGTCATAACATTGCGAATGTACATAAAATAAACACGTATTTGCGCTGCTACAAGACATTACCGCGCGTATCGGTTTAAACAGCGAATAAGTATTTTATAGTATATTATTAATATTACATAGTATATTAATAATTTCACACCAGTTATGTGCCCCCTGCATATAAAATCATTTTTGCATATAAAATAAAGGGTCGATTTACGCAGGGTTGCCAACTTTGGTCAGCTGGTTGGCGTGAGATTTTCAATTCGAGACAAGTCTACACACGTATTCACATTTATATAACGGTTTTATTACCTTGTAAATAATCTTTAGGATTTGCAAACTGCCCAAACACTTTTGATCTAGCCAGTTTTAGGTTTTAAATGGATTAATAGAGATTCTCCATAAGGATCCTGACTGTAAAAAAACTACCTGCATTTAAATCATACATTAATGACACAAAATACCTTAAAGTTTACTTACTTATTTTGCATAGTAGAAACAAAGAACCCCCTTTAAGGGGGGGGGGGGGGCTTGACATTTGGTGTTTTCACCTTTTATAGATGTTATGGTCTCCTTGTTTTTTGCAGTCAATGCTTTGATCACAGAATAAATATTAAAGAAGTGAGCACTTCTGTCATGCTTTAGTAAGATTAGTAACACACTGCTTCAGATTTCAGTGACCTGATCTCTGCTTGCAAAGAGCCTGAGATGGACCTCAAAGGTTTAAATATACATTTGCTGATAAATGAAATGCTATGTGGCCCAGTGGGTGGCACTGTCTGGGGATTTGAACCCCCATTACTGCATGTTCGTACCTTGTTTGTGCTGGTTTGCCTGCTGTTTCTGCCGCAGGTGAAAAAGCATACAGGCAGCTGAACCGGTGTCTCTAAACAAGCCATTGTGGGTGCAGGTCATAAGGCGATTTCCTACTGCACGAACTTGGCCCAATTGAAGGTCTTAGGAGGTAGTTCCTGAACCATTTTTTAGTTCCAAAAAGAACATACTTTTTTCTCGACCAAGACTTACTGGGTGGGAATTATAGTGATAAACTTTTCCTATTGGTTGACCACAAGCCCCAGCGCCAACTTGAAAGTTTCATGGAAATGCAGGAAAAGAGAAGTGGAGCAAAAATTGAGCAGATGTAATTTTTTGTAGCTCAGTTACACTAAAGGCATCAATGAGTAACTTTTTTGCTTCTGTCCCCATAGTTCTGCATCTGAAAATGCGATTGATAACGATTAGCGTAATGAAGAAGTGTATATTATGGACACTGGACTGGAGCATTATCAGATAACCTCTCAGTTATCCTTGTGTGAGAAATATACACAGTCACATATTGAGATTATATTAGATGATGTGGTCTTGAGAGTGGGGCGGCATGGTGGTGCAGTGTTGCCTCACACCTCTGGGACCCGGGTTTGAGTCTCCGCCTGGGTCACATGTGGGCAGAGTTTGCATGTTCTCCCCATGTCGTTGTGGGGTTTCCTCCGGGTACTCCGGTTTCCCCCCACAGTCCAAATACATGCTGAGCCTAATTGGACTTGCTAAATTGCCTGTAGGTGTGCATGTGTGAATGCATGGTGTGTGAGTGTGCCCTGCGATGGGCTGGTCCCACATCCTGGGTTGTTCCCTGCCTCGTGCCCATTGCTTCCGGGATAGGCTCCGGACCACCCACGACCCAGTAGGATAAGCGGTTTGGAAAATGGATGGATAATAATAATAACAAATAATGATGATAATAATAATTGCACTATGTCCAATGACTGCCAGTTACTGTAAACAGTAAAGTACACGTAACTGGACATGACGTGTTAAAACGTCCGAACGGCTTGACACGTAAATAATGTACGTGTCAAGTACATCATTTGCTGACAATTACTTTGACAGCTGGGAGGAAGACACAGAGTAGATGAATTGATCATATTGAGGGGTTGTGCCATTGCCTTTCTCTGTCCATGTCCTTGTGTTCTACACCACATGATTGTTTCCTGTAAACCTGCGTTAGGCTCTTTCTGTACCTTTCCGACACAGAAACCTTTTCTTAACATGGATTTATAACTGTCTTCTCACTTGAGTATGAATGATGCTTAGATATAATCTATATAATATAAATTTGATATATACTATATATGTGCACCCCACAGAAATCTCCACAATTGTAGAGATACATACGGTCTCTATGCTTTTCCTAGAGAGCCCAGGCATGAGACACAAAATAATCAGTTTTCCATAGCATTTTCCTCCAAGCCTTCTCTAGTTAAACCATAGAGACTATACCATCTCGCGTAGTCACTGGATAGCATGCAAAGAGCCATTTCTGTGGTTTTTGTTCTCTTGCCCCATTCATCACAATCGCGGTGGATTTAAAGAAAAAGTCAAAAACAGTACTGTGTCATGCTATGTGTAATAGGATTGCAGATTAGCTTAATGGACAGTCACCCCCGTTTAATTTTTTTACAGTTTTTCTGAATACTTAAACACTAACAATGATTCTTATAAAACTATTAATAGTTATAGCAAAATTACTCACTGTTTTGCACTCAGTTTGCACTTTTGTAACACACAATTTGCAAATGTGTAAATACAATCCACTGCACAGCACTCTTTTTGCGGAACTGTAAACACAACTCACTGTTTTACACACAATTTCTAAATGAAAGTACACACTCCTAGTAAAACTATACACATTTATAGCTATTGATTACACTACTTTGCCAGCTGTCTGGCCACACTGTCACATGTGAAAACGGTTTTAGATAATTAGTTCACTTTGCAATCAGCATGAGTGCTATAAATAAGCCACAGGTACAGTAAGCTTTCAGTGTGGAGAACAATGGAGGGAGAAGGAAGACTGAGAAGAGTGAGAATTAGAGAAGGGCGAGGAAGAGGATGAAGACTAGGAGGTGAATTTAGAGGATGAGGAGGTGAAGAGGAAGGAGGAAGGGTAAGAAGAAATAGAATAACTGATGTCATCAGAGCTACAACAGTGGATCATGTGATCAACCATGGAATGACCCTGAGGGAAGCTGGCCAATGGGTTCAGTCTGACCTGAGCCGCTACGCTGTAGCAGGCATCATAAGGACGGTTCCAAATGAGAATCGGTTAGTACAGTTACTTCACAGTACGTTTTGTAATAGTACTATACTCTAATGAGAAACACAACAATGCTGTACAGGTAAAAACTGAAAAGGGTACTCTACAGACCTGCTAGACATCCAGAATCTGGGGGCAGAGGAAGAATGTTCACTGAAGAACGAGAGACCCATATAGTTAATATGGTGATCACAAATAATTCCATTAGGCTACGAGAAATACAGCAGCGTATAACAGAGGATGACACCATCTCCCAAAACATGAACAATGTGAGCATCTCTGCATTATCTCGTGTACTGGCATGCAACAGAATCAGGATGAAGCACATTTACAGAGTCCCTTTTGAAAGAAACAGTGAACGCGTTGGCATGGCAGGAACATTATTGGACACGGTGCCATAATCAATGTCCCAGGACAGCGTGGTGGTAACATAACTATGTGTGCAGCTATAAGTCAGAACGGTGCTGTTCACCATCATGCAACCCTGGGCCCATGTAACACTGCACACATTATTACATTCCTGGACAGCCTACATCATATGCTCACTAATGTTCACAGACCAGTTATGTCATCATCCATCCATCCATTTTCCAAACCGCTTATCCTACTGGGTCGCGGGGGGTCCGGAGCCTATCCCGGAAGCAATGGGCATGAGGCAGGAAACAACCCAGGATGGGGGGCCAGCCCATTGCAGGGCACACTCACACACCAGTCACTCTCACACACACACCTACGGGCAATTTAGCAACTCCAATTAGCCTCACCATGTTTTTGGACTGTGGGGGGAAACCAGAGTACCCGGAGGAAACCTCACGACGACATGGGGAGAACATGCAAACTCCACACACGTGACCCAGGCAGAGTCTCAAACCCGGGTCCCAGAGGTGTGAGGCAACAGTGCTAACCACTGCACCATCATGCCGCCCCCCATGAATTCATTTTTCCATTTTTATTTTCAATAATATTGATGTTAACTCAGCATCTTATTTTCAATGTTGAAAAAGTCACTTTATATCAAGGTTTCGCCACCATTAATTTTTCAATATTGAAAAAATGACCAAAAATCAATTCAGTTTCAATGCTGATAATTTAACACTGACCATAATTCAATGCATTTAACTATACTTCAACGCTGAAACAATAATATGATGCTATCTGGGCTATGAATAATTATTTCAATTGATATACAGATTCCAAGCCCATATAGGTGATACACGGGTACGTAATGGGCGTCTTATGTCTGAGGTAGCCAGCTACTGTGTTTGATAACCCACCATCATAATAATAGTTTCCTTGCACCAGTATAAAAGTAAACCAATTGATCCCTCTTGCAATAACCTGTGGTATGAAACTGAATAAAATGTATCGTACCAGTCTTGGGGAAAACCAGTGAGAATCCACTGTGAAACAGCACTGCGCAAATTCTCATGTGTTCCTAATGACAAGGGCAAGACTGGTAATCAAACTAGCCTCTCAGCAGGAGTGTTAGTGTAAAAGCAGGGCTTATTGACACAGATAATAAAGCTTGTTAGAATGCGTAACATAATTATTTAGCTGGGCCCAGAAGAGGTGAGAGCTCCCCTAGTGGCTACAGGAGTGCATTTTCCCCAAAGCAGGTATAATGGATGGTGGTCTTATTGCTTTTAGACCACAACTTGGGATAGAAGAACAAATCAAATTATTTTCCTCATTTAATATTCAGATTTTAATTGGGCTTAAATTTTAGAGCACAGTGTGTTCTAGGATGGTACGTTATGGATATTAGTCTCTACCACATTCTAACGCTATAAATCCGGACCTTTTCCTATGTTTGATTTGGTGGCTGCCAGGCGTTCTGAGTAGTATAGTGACTATGGTAGTCGTGTGATTCCCTAAGGAATTTTTTGTTCTGTTCTGTGTGGCAAATACATATAATGCTGACATTTTTCCTGGAAGATTTGGGATTTTTCATCCCGTGCCTTAAGGTATTTCTCTCCAGCTCTAGGGAGTCTCCCCCGAAAACACCAGTCACTCACTAGCCTTAGACTTATGCTTGCTGACTTATTCAACACCATGAAGGATTAACAGAAAAACAGAAACCTATTAAAAGGCTGCACCATATCATGATATGCAAATAAACATCCAGCATCATTGTTTCACAGGGAAGTACATTATTTATTGATAATTATAACACTAACCCTTACTTCTCAGCTTGACAAACATAAGGTGCGGTGTGTGAACATGTGAACTGGTTGAAATGCAAGTGTCTCACAGTCAATGCATAAGACTTGAGAGCCCTGACTTTACTTATATAGCCCACAACATGTTTATGATTCATAAATAAATCTGGCCAGCAAATCGGTCTTTCATTTTCCACAGAATAAAAAAAACGATAATGTTATCCCGCTGATAATTGCAGGTGCGTTTCACCCCCGGCACTGGCTGGAGACACAGGCAAAAGGCATACAATCTTATTGAGGTACAAAAATTATTCCATCTACTCTGCACTTCTGCATAACTTCCATCATAGTGCCAGTTTTTGCGGTCAGCAAGTTTATTACTGTAAGCGCCTCCATAGTAGTGCCTCTGAGGAACTGAACCGGACTTCCGATGGTGTCTCTCACATGCACATCATACATATATATATATATACACTCACTCTCTCCGGGTCTTTCACATGATATGTGGTCAGCCACTATATGGGAGGGATATTCAGGCATAAATTAAGGGCATATTTACAAGCCGCACTAGTGTACCTATGTAACCGGTCATTCCCTGCCTATACTCTGCATTGTGTTTTGGGGTGTTATCAGGTGTGTGTGGGGTGCAGGAGGAAGGGATATTACAGACGCCGTTGTCGTTCCTGGATTTTATTGAAACTGTTGGGAACAATAAGGAAAGGGGTAAACTTCATATGCTCTGGCCCTCTCGCTCTCTCTGCACAAAGTAAAACAATGTATATACTTATGTATAGACGTGTTTTCTATCCCCTGCTTATGATGAATAATAAATCAAATATAATATATAATATATGGGTCATAATTATACAATTGATTTACTAACTCGGGGGACCCTGCCACTAGATCCTCACCTCTTCCCACGTGTGCAATACACCAAAGGGAAGAGGAAATGAGGTCGGGACCCTTATAAAGGGGAAAAGACAGAGGGAGGGGCGATGCAGGACAAAAGCATCATGGGAAAGTTTAAAGGATATTGTACCCATCAGGTTAGACAGAAGAAGGAAAACAGAATCTTGTATAATTATAAATTAAAAGTAAAATAACAACCTGTTACCCATCACCTACACTTCAGACTTCATCCTCAAAATCAAAGCAGTATTAACACAAGCAACATGTTCCATCTCTTAAATCCAATCTAACTTTTAAAAATAAAGTCTGTTTCAACTGGACTTTTATCTAAGAAAAACAAACATTTTATGTTCGAGTTGTTATAAAACTACTGAAACAAATAATTGGCTATACTGCAGTTCCGCTGTCTTGTTTGGCACCCTAAATTATGTCCTGCATTCTGTGGAAACAAATGAAGGCTGAGGAATGTTACGTAACACAGCTAGAATGCAAAAACTCTATCTGGTGTAATTCAGTGCATAAAACCAATGGTCTTAAGTGTGGTGTCTTCTTCGTAACACTCCCTGACTTTTGTATCCATGACCATGAGATAGGGTGGGCTGCTTTTCTTCCTTCCTTTGACTAGTATTCCTCCCTTTCCTCCCAGCCTTGGTTGGTGGGTCAGGCAGCATCACCTTCTTTTAATAGACCCAGGTGTCATTTATCTTGAAATTAGGTTCAAGTGCAGAAAATGATCTAGCAGAAGTCTTAGACAATCTCTGAATTACAGAGAAATCTGATTTATTCTGAAACTGTGAGAAATTGTTCATCTGTATTTTGCTGCATTGCTAATTGTTGATGTGTGTGCCCTCCTTGTGCAGTAAAGGGGAGATCACATGCAGAGCTGGTTTTCTGTAGTTTCTTAGCCTGAATTAAAATAAAATATTCTCTTCATATAGGAACCAAGTCTCTGGCTGGAAATTTCTACAAAAGGTCCATCTTCTTTTGCCGTATCAACACTTAAATGAGAAAAGCAGACAGGGAGAGTATAGGTGACTGCAGTGACTGTCCTTCCATGCAATCCATATGTACAAGGGGTATGACCAGAGTACACATGTACAAAAAATTATATATCAAAAGCAAGTACCTTTGTTGAAACGTGAAGGTAATCGTTTACAGCATAACAATTCCATCCTAAAAAAAAGAATTTGTCTGTGTATTGCCTAGGAACTGCTACAATGTTAAAATGGTAAATCCCAACCAACCAGAGCAAGAACTGACACGTTATTTAAGAACTGAAAGAAGGAGAAAATTGAAAACTTTCTTCGTGGGATCAATAACATATATGTTTTGTTTCCCACGGTCCTGTTACTAATTCAAATCTTAAATCCTGTACTTTGATATTTTGGGCTGAATGTAATGACAGCAAACATAACAGCTGCCTCAATGCAGGTGAAGGCAGCCCAGAGGGTCCAAGAGGTCAGTGGTCAATTACTGCATAGGGATCAAATCTGCAATCAGAAAATTACTGCATACATGCCTTTATATTACGGTCAAGCGGAGAGTCAGAGCAGTTTCCATAGAAACAACGTAAACAAACTTTACCGTTTGAAGCACAACAAACTCTGAGTGAAAATGGCGCAGAGGTGAGTAGCTTGTTAGCTCTCCAAAATGTCTTTGAATTCTTCAACTGATGTTGTGCTACTTTGATTATTTAGCCTTTTATACTATAATGACATAGTAAATGTCTATAATACAATAAAAAACATTACATATTTTTTTAATATTACATATTTTTTTACGTCATTTAAAGTGCAGTGGTTTTTATTGCTACTGTGGTTGCTAATATTTAAATAATGACAGACTATTTGGTTAGTAAATTCATCTCAAACATGCTAGTTTAGTAGGGCTTCCCAACCTTTCGATGTCCGCGGATCGGTTTCCGTCGTAGAAAAGTGTCACGGATGGGTAAGACGGCGGTATAATTTGGGGGTTCCCACGCCGAGCGGCGGGAGATTGACGGTGTATACGGACATGCGGGGCTAATGGCGTATTTCCGTACATCAATACGGGCAGCTTTCTTTCCAAAACGGCGCGATCCCCTAATAAACGGGACGGCTGGCTCCTCTACCCCCGGTTGTCTGCCGCCCGGTGCAATACTCCGCGCGGACGGTACCGGAACACCGACCGGAAGTTGGGACCCCCTACTGTACAGGGTGGTAGGTAAATTGTAAAAAAAAATTTGGGGCATTACTTTCGGAGTAGGATAGATGCTTCTAAGTTTATCATTACATCTATTTACATTGTTACACAGGATTAACACTTTCAAATATTCTTAGCTTGGTTAGTGTTAACTCAGTTCTTGGTAGTATTCATCTGGGTATTCATTTGATGTGGAGCACAGTTGTTTCGTATTTGATTCTAGTTATAATTTGGTGACATTACTGTTTAATATGCTATTGCACTTACAGTATCGTGCATTTTACAGTAGATTGTTTTTGCAATCTTGCTCGCTGTTTCTTTTATTCTTTCTTTTTTATATATGTGAACCCTGTAATTATTTATTATAATAATTATAACAATTGTATTTTCTGTATGGTTGAAGAATTTCCAGCTCTTTATTTATTTTATTATCTCTATTAAGTGCTGGTTAATCTCTCATTTATTCCCCAGAGAGCGAATTGAGAGAGCTGAACGATGGACCAACACCCAACACTGGGAAGCCTGGAACCTGTGGGATGAAGTGATCAACTGGGGAGAAGGTGTGGAGGAGTTCTCACCAGTGACACTCCCCACTGTCCAGGCTGGGGGGGTTAAGGGGGGATTGGGGGGGTCTACTGATTTGGGTAAGGGAGGGGAGAGTGTGGGAAAGGATGGACTGCTAGCCAGCACTAGTATTTCATCTCAAAGTCTTCAGAGTAATTACGGCCTTTCATCTGAAGACTGGGAAATTTATAAAACTTGCTACCTTAACAAAAAAAAGAAAGTCAGGAAGGACCGGACAAGCCGGAGGGAGGGTGAGGTAAGGGGGCAGAGTAGTGAGGAATATGTGGAGGTACCAGAGTGGGGAACATTTGAGGGGAAGGCCTCCAGGGTTGTGATGGAGGGGACAGAGGCTGGTGTTAGTATGATGGATATGCTAAATGGAGGTGAGGAGAATGTATGTGAGGTGGGAGTGAATGTGGAGGAGGTTAAGGGAGGAGGAGGGAAAAGTACAGGGAATGCTGTGGAATATGTGGTGTCACAAGTAGGCAGAACTTGGCTAGAACCCATCCAGGAGGAAGACCTTGAGGAAGATGAAGAAAGAGATGAGGAGCTTCAGGAAGCAGAAGACACTGATGCTGCCACAGTGGACAGTTGGCAGTGCATGGCGGCATATGTAGCCAGAATATGGCTGCAGACTTTACAGGAAGATGGACCTGAGGAAAATGAAGAAGCTGATGTGGTATTCCAGCAGGCAGAAGATGCTGATGCTACCACACTGGTCAGGTTTCAGTGTATGGTGGCATCTGAAGACAGATCACAGCTACTGACTATACCAGAAGAAGGACCTGAGGAAGAGGACGAGACTGAAGTGATGAAGACAGATAAAACAAAAGAAGATGCTGATGCTGCCGAGAAGATCTACAGTGAAGAAGAAGTATCATTCCATGTGAATGCCGAAGATCTTTCTGAAGATGATACTGAGAAGAGCCAGAAGAAGAAGAAGAAGATGAAGTGGTGCTTCTTCTGCTGTCCCCTGCCTTTCAGAAGAAGTAGCAAGAGGCAGTAATTATAAGGTTGTGAATTCAGGTTTACAAATGACTTAAAGCAGTAATATAACTGCATTATTGACACCTTCACAATGCACTGTAATGCATCCATAAATATATTATAGACATGGGTATAAATATTGAAGAAAAAAAAGCATAACACATTATAGCCATGTTTATTATGGATTAATGGCCGATATAATGTATTATGAAGATATTTATTGTGTATATATAGATCAGAGCATTCATAATGCATTATCAAGATAGCTATAATGTGTTATGCCTTTGTATAAGTATTTACAGCCGTGTTTTTAATACTTTTATAAATGATTTATAAGGCATTAATTGGGTATTTATTTATTTATTTATTAGTTATATGACTGCTTTAAGTAAAGTGTTTATTTTCTTTTTCTTAGAATACCCGTGTTAGAGCCCTGCATTGGGACTGGGATCCCGCGGGACCCAACGGAAAGAGATACTGTTTAAGTGTTAATGTAGATATAAGATACGACAGGATAAGATATGCTAAGTTAAAATATAAGATAGGCTAAGACGAAATATATTAATATAAGCTAAGTTGAAATATAATAAGATAAGATAGGTTAAGTTATATGATAAGATAGGCTAAGTTAAAATATAATAAGATAGGTTAAGTTAAGATATGACAAGATAGGCTAAGATAAAATATGATAGGCTAAGTTAACATATGATAAGATAGGCTATTTTAAGATAAGAGATTTGCAATAAAACATATTTACTTTTCAAACTGTGTCTTTGTCATCTTTTCAGTGTTGTGTCTGTCTTTGTTTGATAATTTTGAATCGTTAATTTATATCTGAGACTCTCCTAAATGTCACTAAGTAAAGACGGAGGAATGGGAGGAAGGTACGGTTAAGTATAAATGATAAAGTATCAAAATCACAGTGCTACCTTATTTTGACGCAGAGAAAGTAATTTCAGTGTTACTACCACATATGAGTTAATGGCTGCAAATGTTGGTGTTACAAGTGCCGGTAAATAACGCGGCGTAAGTTTAACTCCGGTGTGTTTCTGAAAAACGCACCGCCTTCTGCCTGCTGTCATTCGGCGAACGTGTAGGAGGCTATTCTGGTAACAGGTAAAGTTGTCATTTAACGTAATGCTAACGTGCATTACCAGTTAGTAAGTGTTTTACTATATCACACACCTTACTCACTTTATAGTTGTAGTCTGGTGCACTCTGTATCCATGCTAACTAGCTAGCTAATGTTAACATGACGCAGTACAGTCTTCCAGCTTGGGGATTCCCACCCCTGTCCGCGGCCAGTATTCCACAGGGGGTTTGCAGAGGTGTTGGTTGCAAATGCAAACGATCCCTTCATGTTCATGTGTTGTGTTCTAATGTGTAAATAAAAGATAACTATCAAATTCAATGTTTATGTCCTATTATACTAGATAAGACTGTAAAATAGTTTGCCCTGCATATGGATGCCATGCAGTCAGAGTATGATCAAGACAGGGTGTGAGTGTGGAAAAAAGACAAATGTAACAGTATTTGAGGGAAGAGTGTGAAGGAGGGAAATGTAGGGAGAAGGAGGTTCCTCGGAGCTCCGAGATGTGTTTGGCTGTAATAAATCTGGAATATAGCTATATGACATAGTTTTTGATAACACCAGCATTTATTTTTTAGGTTTGTCGAGCTCCATCAAAACAATTAGAACGAGTCCATTATGTAACTGGAACCCCTCTCACATGTAAACACAGTGACACGCTACAGCGTTGGTTTGTTGTCTGAGGCTATGATACTGACCACAAACACATTCTCAAATTTCACTGCACCAATCATAGCATACGCAGGCAGAAAAATTATAGCAAAAAACATTCAACATTAGAGTCTAAAACCGTCTGTAATGTCTGTGTTTATCCAGTGGACCATAAATTAAAATAAGCTTTCCTATTTCAGTTTTTTTCAGATGTTATAAAGTAGTAAATAAAGAATCATATTAATTAAACCATGTATTACTGACTATCAGACAACTTCAACAAGTTACCAAATGGATGCAAAATCAAAGATATTCATTTGCGCCTGGCACTAACCATGTATTCCTTCACAGTACTAAGCCATAGAAAGGGCCCCAATGAAACCCCTGCATTCCTGCATCGCAGATACTCTAATCTCAGCATTTATAAGATTATATTTGTACTACCTGCCAATTTTTATATTAGGTGAGACTAAAAATTGAGAAATATCTATATGCAGAAGTAGTTTTTCCTGATAAGAAGGATAATATCAAGACTGTCAGCATTTACAAATCGAATTATGACATATCTGAGTAGCCCAGACTGTCCGGAAAACAAAGCCGTACAGCATATGTGGCTGACTAATGTACATACAGTGTAATAAGCTGATAATCAAATGGATAGAAAAACGCTCAATAATGGACAGGATTCAAAGTGTAAATTAGGTGCATCATGTGGAAGAGAAGTTAGGTGGCGTTGGGATGCATTGTGAGTTTCATCTGGTAGCTAGAAGGGAACAAACAGGGCTTGGGGGGGGGGGGACTTCTCCGGGGGCTACATCGCTCTACCTTTTTTTAAAATTATTTATTAAAAAAAATAAAAAATCTTTTCTTCTTACACTATAATGGCAGGTTTAGGACTAATACAGTACAGTCATAACCAGTGTCAGGGATTCTATGCATTGCTACACAGAGACAAGTCCAGATATTGAGCCCAAGGCTAAAATTGTGGTTTACTTACAAGTGCACTTTGCTGGGCAGTGGGGGTGTTTGTCCTTCTCTGCTCACATTTTCCCCTCTTATCCTGTCTTCTCCTCCGCAGCCCTTCCTCCTTCTCTCTGTTGCTCCTATATTCCCTCCCCTCCAGTCATCTATGTTCTCCTTCCTCTGCGGTCTCTCCTCTTCTCCCATTCTTCAGTTATACTGTCTTCTCCGCTCTCCCTGTATCCCTCCTGTCTTCTGGTCCTGTCGTCTTTTCTCCAGTCATCCCCTGCTTCTCAGTCATCTCTGCATCTTTTCTCTCATTTGTTTGCTTATTCTTTGATTGTTTGTGTTATTCGTTAACCCACCACCCCATGCTGGATGAGTCTTGATGTTTTTTGAAGTTTTTTTAAAGTTAGGCTTCTTCCTTTGTTTTTGTGCCATATCTTCTGCCCTCTTCTGGTTGCGGAAGTGCATGACACGGGTGGAAAATAGGGTTTATTACAACACACACATCAAAACCAAAAGGATCAGGATGGATCTAAAATAAACAGCAAATGACCAGGAATGAACTAAATGATGGAATAAACACAACTGGAGAACTATATACATACATACAGCATACAGCTATAATGAACCATGAAACAACAGAAGCAGAACAGGCACTTAAATACACAGCTAACAAGACACAATGCAGGACAGTGAGAATCATAACCAATAACAAGGACTGAGGGCAATCCAGGAACAGGTGTTACAGTTAAACAGCACTGGTGAAATCAAAGTGACCTTTCAGCCACATGGTCAGCTCTGCATCGCCCTCTGCTGTTTGCATTAGAAGCTGCTTGAAATTCCCACTCTCCTTACCAACACCTCGAAAAGCCAGGCCTTGCCGTGCCAAGTACTTAACTTCAGAAGATTTTTCCTCACTTGCTGCTGCTCTTTCCAGCTCATCTGAAGGTTGAATATTAACAGGATTGATCTTCTGAATCCATGTCATCAGTGCTAATCTGTGGCACTGCCTGTCTTTATGTGCACTGAATTTCCCCAGTGCCTTTTCCAGTTTCACATGCCAGTCTTCACAAGAGCTGAATGTGTCTTTCATGCCAGTTTAGACATTTGTGTTACAAATTATTTTGCACAGTAGAAACAAAGAACCCCCCTTAAGATGAGGGGGGGCTGTAAGGGAGCCCAGTGTGATCTTTAAACCATTTCTCCTGAAAGCAGGGTCTCCTGTTTGATAGACGTGACATTTACATTTGGCTGATTTGGTGAAGGTCCAAGCTCCTCCCCCCTCCTCCCTAATACACCTTCATCTTCACCTGCCTGTCTGCTCTCTCTCTCTCTCTCTCTCTCTGCCATTGACTCACACTCAGTCTCCCTGATTAAATGCTGTATCTGAAATACACACCACAGGCCAAACTAAGAAGCATATTAAACTAACATCAGGATCAGGTCATTATTCACTCTTAACCATCAATATTTGCTCCTTTTCTCACTCCCCTCCATGTCGCCTGCATTCTCTGCCATCAGCAGCCTCTTGCTGTCTCTCCCACTGTTGCCTCACACCTCTGGGACCCGGGTTCGAGTCTCCGCCTGGGTCACATGTGTGTGGCGTTTGCATGTTCTCCCCATGTTGTCGTGAGGTTTCCTCCGGGTACTCTGGTATCCCCCCACAGTCCAAAAACATGCTGAGGCTAACTGGAGTTGCTAAATTGCCCGTAGGTGTGCGTGTGAGAGTGAATGGTGTATGAGTGTGCCCTGCGATGGGCTGGCCCCCCATCCTGGGTTGTTCCCTGCCTCATGCCCATTGCTTCCGGGGTAGGCTCCGGACCGCCTGTGACCCAGTAGGATAAGTGGTTTGGGAAATGGATGGATGGATGGGATGATTTTCTGCACACTTGGATTATTTATTTGCCCCCCTTGTCTTTTGTACATCTTACTTTGAAAAAACCCCCCTCCAATGGGCTCACCACCCATGGGAGGGGCCATAGGGGTCGGGTGCGAAGTGATCTGGGCGGCGGCCAAAGGCGGGGACCTTGGCGGTCCGATCCTCGGCTGCAGAAGCTAGCTCTAGGGACATGGAATGTCACCTCTCTGATGGGGAAAGAGCCTGAGCTGGTGCGCGAGGTTGTGAAGTTCCGGCTAGATATAGTCGGACTCACCTCGACGCACGGCTTGGGCTCTGGAACCAGTCTCCTTGAGGGGGGTTGGACCCTTTTCCACTCTGGAGTTGCCCGCGGGGAGAGGCGCCGAGCGGGCGTGGGCATACTTATTGCCCCCAGGCTAGGTGCCTGTACATTGGGGTTTACCGCAGTGGACGAGAGGGTAGCCTCCCTCCGCCTTCGGGTGGGGGGACGGGTCCTGACTGTTGTTTGCGCTTATGCGCCAAACAGCAGTTCGGAATACCCACCCTTTTTGGAGTCCTTGGAAGGGGTGTTGGAGAGCGCTCCTCCTGGGGACTCCCTTGTTCTGCTGGGGGACTTCAATGCTCACGTGGGCAGCGACAGTGAGTCCTGGAGGGGCGTGATTGGGAGGAACGGCCCCCCCCGATCTGAACCCGAGCGGTGTTTTGTTATTGGACTTCTGTGCTCGTCACGGACTGTCCATAATGAACACCATGTTCAAGCATAAGGGTGTCCATATGTGCACTTGGCACCAGGACACCCTAGGCCGCAGTTCGATGATCGACTTTGTAGTCGTGTCGTCGGACTTGCGGCCGCATGTTTTGGACACTCGGGTGAAGAGAGGGGCGGAGCTGTCAACCGATCACTACCTGGTGGTGGGTTGGCTCCGCTGGTGGCGGAGGAAGCCGGCCAGGCCTGGCAGGCCCAAGCGTATAGTGAGGGTCTGCTGGGAACGTCTGGCGGAATCCCCTGTCAGGGAGAGTTTCAACTCCTACCTCCAGCAGAACTTCTCCCATATCCCGGGGGAGGCGGGGGACATTGAGTCCGAATGGGCCATGTTCCGTGCCTCCATTGTGGAGGCGGCTGACCGGAGCTGCGGCCGCAAGGTGGTCGGTGCCTGTCGCGGCGGTAATCCCCGAACCCGCTGGTGGACACCGGTGGTAAGGGATGCCGTCAAGCTGAAGAAGGAGTCTTATCGGGCCTTTCTGGCCTGTGGGACTCCAGACGCAGCTGACGGCTACCGGCAGGCCAAGCGGAATGCGGCTTTGGCGGTCGCTGAGGCAAAAACTCGGGTGTGGGAGGAGTTTGGTGAGGCCATGGAGAACGACTTCCGGACGGCTTCGAGGAGATTCTGGTCCACCATCCGGCGGCTCCGGGCGGGAAAGCGGTGCAGCATCAACACTATTTATGGTGGGGATGGTGCGCTGCTGACCTCAGCTCGGGACGTTTTGGGTCGGTGGAGGGAGTACTTCGAAGACCTCCTCAATCCCACCGACACGCCTTCCAATATGGAAGCAGAGTGTGGGGACTTGGGGGTGGACTCGCCTATCTCGGGGGTGGAGGTCGCTGTGGTGGTCAAAAAGCTCCTCGGTGGCCGGGCCCCGGGGGTGGACGAGATTCGCCCAGAGTTCCTCAAGGCTCTGGATGCTGCGGGGCTGTCCTGGTTGACACGCATCTGCAGCATCGCGTGGACATCGGGGGCAGTACCTCTGGACTGGCAGACCGGGGTGGTGGTCCCCCTCTTTAAGAAGGGGGACCGGAGGGTGTGCTCCAACTACAGGGGGATCACACTCCTCAGCCTCCCTGGTAAGGTCTATTCGGGGGTCCTGGAAAGGAGGGTCCGCCGGATTGTCGAACCTCGGATTCAGGAGGAGCAGTGTGGTTTTCGCCCTGGCCGTGGAACAGTGGACCAGCTCTATACTCTCAGCAGGGTTCTGGAGGGTTCATGGGAGTTTGCCCGACCAGTCTACATGTGTTTTGTGGACTTGGAAAAGGCATTCGACCGTGTCCCTCGTGGGGTCCTGTGGGGAGTGCTCCGGGAGTATGGGGTACCGGGCTCCCTTTTAAGGGCGGTTCGGTCCCTGTATGACCGGTGCCAGAGTTTGGTCCGCATGGGCGGCAATAAGTCGGACTCGTTTCCGGTGAGGGTTGGACTCCGTCAGGGCTGCCCTTTGTCACCGATTCTGTTCATAGTTTTTATGGACAGAATTTCTAGGTGCAGCCAGGGCGTTGAGGGCGTCCGGTTCGGTGACCTCAGGATTAGGTCTCTGCTTTTTGCGGATGATGTGGTTCTGTTGGCCTCATCGAGCCGTGACCTTCAGCTCTCGCTGGAGCAGTTCGCAGCCGAGTGCGAAGCGGCTGGGATGAGAATCAGCACCTCCAAATCCGAGACCATGGTTCTCAGCCGGAAAAGGGTAGAGTGCTCTCTCCGGGTTGGGGATGGGGTTCTCCCCCAAGTGAAGGAGTTTAAGTATCTCGGGATCTTGTTCACGAGTGGGGGAACGATGGAGCGGGAGATTGACAGGCGGATCGGTGCGGCGTCGGCAGTCATGCGGGCGCTGCATCGGTCTGTCATGGTGAAGAGAGAGCTGAGCCAAAAGGCGAAGCTCTCGATTTACCAGTCGATCTACGTTCCTACCCTCACCTATGGTCATGAGCTTTGGGTAGTGACCGAAAGAACGAGATCGCGGGTACAAGCGGCCGAAATGAGTTTCCTCCGCAGGGTGGCTGGGCTCTCCCTTAGAGATAGGGTGAGGAGCTCAGTCATTCGGGAGGGACTCAGAGTAGAGCCGCTGCTCCTCCGCATCGAGAGGAGCCAGATGAGGTGGCTCGGGCATCTGATCAGGATGCCTCCGGGACGCCTCCCTGGGGAGGTATTCCGGGCATGTCCCACTGGGAGGAGGCCCCGGGGAAGACCCAGGACACGCTGGAGAGACTATGTCTCTCGGGTGGCCTGGGAACGCCTCGGGGTCCCCCCAGAGGAGCTAGACGAAGTGGCCGGGGAGAGGGAAGTCTGGGTCTCCCTGCTGAGGCTGCTGCCCCCGCGACCCGACTCCGGATTAAGCGGGAGATGATGGATGGATGGATACTTTGAAAAACTTTCATGTTACGTCTTAAAATATTTGTGTAACTAAAAACTATGGTCAAGTTATATTACCATTCTTTAAAGTTTTTAATGTGTATTTGCATTTAATGTGTAAATGCAGCTTACTGGTTGCTATTAAATGTAATTAAATAATCATGTACACCTTCTTTAAAATAACAAGACTATATCCTAAATTCTTACACCCTTGCCTGATTCCACAGTTCCTACCCCCCACTTATGTGGCCCCCCTCCCACCCTTCCATGGCTTGTGAGATAAGGAAAGCACACTTCCCAACCTTTGGTTGTGCGCTTGTGCGCATGCTTGGGGTTTTGCTGTGTGTGTGTGTGTGTGTGTGTGTGTGCGTGTGTGTGTGTGTGTGTGTGTGTGTGTAGGTTGTTCATCTTGCGTCCAAAGTTAAGGTTATATTTTATACTACTTTAAAATAACACATTTTTGTTTGACTGTTTAACAAACACATCTAAAGTTTTTATACATTTAAACATTAACAAAAGCTGTTAATGTCTTTTCTTTAAAATTTACAAGTCTATTTTGTGTGGTTTTTCACAATAAGACTCATGAACGACTAAGTTAGTATGTTTTGGGGTCTGTATACACATCGCAGTCCTATACTTTCACAGACCTAAAGTTAAACTCTAAAGCCCCTGACCACTGGTGTGTGTGTGTGTGCTTGTGCACGTGCACATGAGCATGAATATACATTTACTGAAAAAACATATTTATTAAAATAACTAAGACCTTATTCTTTAAAGTTTTTAATGTGTATTTGCAGCATGGTGCTAAATGCAGCTTACTGGTTCCTATTAAATATAATTAAATAATCATGTACACCTTCTTTAAAATAACAAGACTATATCCTAAATTCTTACACCCCTGCCTGATTCCACAGTTCCTACCCCACACTTATGTGGCCCCCTCCCACTCTTCCATGACTTGTGAGATAAGAAAAGCAGACTTCTGCCTGCCTGGTCGATCATTTCTAGCCGTTCAAATACTCAAATCCTGTTGCCTAAATGTCTTATATCCCACTCATATTAATTTAAAATTTCGCTATAACAAAACAATCCTTATACATTTTAATAAAAAACGTGAACTATATATGTTTGGTGTTTTTTTGATTGAGCAAAACTCTTTTAGTGTTTTTGTGTGCGTGTCCGATACAACTGTAGTTTGTATCAACTTTTTTTTTTAGTTTGACCTCCGGGGTGTGTGTTTCTCCGCATGCGCGTGAATAAACATTTACTGAAAAACGTATCTATTAAAATAACTAAGACTTTATTCTGTCAAAGTTTTTAAAAATGTGTTTTGATGCATGTCACTAAATGCTGCTTAATAGTACCTAACCGGGGGTGCTCCCCCAGAGACAGTTGCTAGTCCATTTATTCTTTTAAAGACTACTGATTCCAATTTGGTGCCATATGCTTTTATCTTGTAGGCCGTAGGATAGCTCCATTTCTACCAGCTATAGGCCATGGTACGTCTGGGCTATTATGCTTAAATTCTTTATTAATTAGCGTTGGCTATGTGCTTTATAACACTGCTGATTCAGGTCTCTTGTAGATTTTCTCTTGACCGGTCAGCGCAGTCTCTCTCTTGTACATAGAAAAAAAACAGAGAATACCTATTATTAGAATGTTATTTTTAATTTAATTTAATTAATTAGCGTTTTTATCACACGAATAAAAGAAATAATATACTCACCGGGTAAGGCCTGGATGAACCTCTTTGGCTGGCAGGAAGGGTAAGACCTCGAAGATGCTTGTGCCTCTACCCTAGGAGGAAAAGGCACCCCCGCTCGCCGTAATATCAACCAGGTGCAGTCATATCGTTTCTCTATTAACCCATATCTGTACTGTCATGTATGAAAAACAGGATTTACCCAACTTGATGTATGGCCCGAGTCATTAGAGATGACCTTCAAAAGTATGGCTCCATACGCTGATGTAATACAACGCTTGCGTGTCTTTACTAGATTATTTAATTGCTATTAACCAGGTGCACTCATATCGTGTCTCTATTAACCCATATCTGTACTTGTGCGAGGTCATATATGAAAAACAAAACTTCAAACAGATTTTATATATGGCCCAAGTTGTTAGAGACGGCCTTCAAAAGTGTGGCCCCATACGCTGATGTAATACAAACGCTTGCGTGAAGAAGAAACACACATACACTGTCAAAACTACCGCCAAGCGTTTTTATTGGACGACAGACCCTCCGCCTCCTCCTCTCATTCTTTGCTCCAACTTTATCATTTTCTCCCAGAGTCTCAGGCTCTCAGAGTTTCTCTCAGACTCGCGCAGCGGCACGGCTCTCAGCTCTCCGGCATCAGACTCGCGCAATGGCACGGCTCTCAGCTCTCCGGCATCGCTCTCTCCGAGGATTATCCAAAACCGTGGGGACCTTAGCGCAGTACCGCACCAGACACAGCGTTCTAAGTCCTTTGGTGATTCTCCAAAGCCTGGGACCTTACCACGGTTCCGTAACACCAGACACGCCGTACGCTCACGCTCCATCAGGTAACCCACCCCCGCTCAGCCCCGGCGGTGCCCGACAAAATAATTACTTATTAAAATAACACACACACTCATAAGCACTCTCCTCAATATAGCACTCTCCTCAATATAATTTAAAAATAAAATAATAATTAAATAATAATTTAAAATAAATAAATAATGTATAATAATAAAAAATAATAATCTAAAATAATAAATAAATAAATAAATAAATCCAACTCCCGTGACCTCACATCGTACCACCACAACCAAGCCCCGCCTACACAAGCCCCACCCACAAGTGACCTTTTGACCCGACCTGTCAATTTGATGGAAGCGGTATTACTCCTCTCTCTTCTGCGGCCTGTGTTTTCTATTTTTCATCAAAGTTCACCATAGCTCAAAATGTGTTTTGATGAATGAGAATGTGTTTCAAGTTTTGCAAAAAGGGTGACTGAGATCTGCAAATTGTATCTAATTAGGTGAGCATGGTTTAAAGTTTTGCCAAAGTGATTGTTTCAATACATGGCTTTTGGCAATTGGCATGCAGTTTTGTTCCCAAAATGATTTCTAATATTTCAGCAATTCAGAAAAACTGTAAAATATTTCACTTATCTAAACAATATTTATCCCAAAGTGCTACAAAGGCTTTTATTCAGCACAAACACAGCATCAATAATCTGAGATCATTTTGAATGTGATTATTCTATTTTTTTGTTAAAATCAACTTTAAACATACACTTTTCGAAACATATTTTCAGTGGTGCTGACAAATTGTAAAACATCACATTATAAACATTTCTAGCCAAGACGTTTGAGCTCTGAAGCTTATAGACATTGGGGCTGGCTACACAAAGGTGAATGAGATATTCAAAGAATTGTGTGAGGTTTGATTACTAAAGTGTTACAACTTTGAAGTGACTTTGGAGTCACCAGACCTTTGCATACTGTCAATGGCCCATCAGTCTGGAATGTCTGTCACTGCTCCTCACACCAATCAGTTTGGAAAGGCAGTGGGAATTTTACAGTTTTTTTCAATTGCTAAGACAGATACTGCAATACTGAAGTTGGTTTCTCAAAACTCTTCACCACAACATTAGCTCATGTGAGCTAAACTGTTAAGCATTTTGCTTTGCTGTCATACAAAATGCAATCAATAAAGTCTTCAAAATTTATTCTTCAATTAATTTATCAGAGGCCATTTTGCACATAAGTACATACTGACCCTAAAACTGCTAGTAAAACAGTCAAAACTGAAATATATCATTTTACTAAATTACTATCAAGACCCTTTCTAAAATAGATTGTAAAAAACACATAAAATAAACAAATTATGTAAATTCACACAAGATCAAACAATGAATACTGTATGCCAAGATATTTCTCCAGAGCAATGCCAAGGATGGATCATGTATGTGAAGAGACAGAGTAGAATCTATGGTACTGTCTTAGCAAATGAAAAAAAACTGTAAGAAAACACACAATACTAGCCTTTTCACAGTTTATAACATGTAACAGATTAAACTTTGAAGTATAAAATGTGCAATCACATTATATTACAGGAATAATACAATACAATAAATGAATATTAGAACAACAAAATAGTTAGCTATTAGTTGCTGAGCTATTACAGTTCTCCTCAAATGAGCTTGATGGGCTGAATGGCCTCCTCTCGTTTATACATTTCTTATGTTTTTATGTTTTTATATAAATTGTCACTCCTGATCAGGACGCCAAGCTTCAAAACAGTTGTGGGTTATGCTGAAAAGCCAGGTCTGTGCCTGGAACCCAACTAGTTTAAATGAACTAGAAATTCTGCAAAGAAGAGTGGTCAAATATTCAGCCAGAATTATGCCAGAGGCTTGCTAATGGCTACCAAAAGATTCTGGTTGATACCTGTTGTATGTAAACTTGTGACCACAACTAAAATGTGTTTTTGTAAAGAAAGCGCCATCTCATGGTAACAAGTGCAAGTGAATAGATGGGCGGGTTTAGACGATAATTTAGGCTCACCCCCATAAGGAGGGGGGTCAGTCCCTTTGGCTGGCTTTTGGCAGGCAACCGGCAGGCAGCCGGTTGGGAGGGGAAAATTCAAGCGGCTACATCTGTACCTGCGAGATGCCCAACGGGGATAAACTGATCTGGCTCTTTGACTACGATGAGGAGGAACTGCACATGTTTCAGATCGCCGTAGACGGCACAGACCCCGCGAAAGACGACCCGCATCTACTGAGTTCCTCTGAAGATGAATGGGGAAACTTGAAGTCTATCAGCGTCCCGATGATGAAAGCGACCACCAACCCTGACAATCGGGGGAACATCTACAATATGGCCATGCAGTTTAAAAATCCTGACGAAGGTAATGATCGGAGGACCTTTATAAAGTGGGACGCGACCGGGGAGCTGGGGGACAGAATGCTGAATATATGTCAGCGGCCGAAATGCGACTGTTTTGGGCTGAGAATACCGTTCGTGACTTGGATGCGGATGTTTGAAGAAAAGGGGGATTTCTTCCATTCGCTGTTCAAGGATAGTCGGGGGCGTAAGGAGATGCAAGCGTTGAAAAAACTTGTAATGTAATATCCATGTCTGGGGTGAGCAAAAGATCGGAATGCTAGCAATGGGGAAGAACGGACAACCATTATCAAGTAGTGTAACATTTTACAGATGTTATACCAAATGTATGCATTTATCAAATGTGTTGTTCTTAATCTAACTTGAACATAGTTGTACATTGTTTATTTTTCAAACATGTTGCACAAATTATATAAATTTATCAAATGAAGTTTTTTTGGTAATATAACTTGACCATAATTTTTTAGTTACACAAATGTTTTAAGACGTAACATGAAAGTTTTTCAAAGTAAGATGTACAGATGTTTTAAAATATAACATGAAAGTTTTTCAAAGTAAGATGTACAAAAGACAAGGGGGGCAAATAAATAATCCAAGTGTGCAAAAAATCATCCCATCCATCCATCCATCCATTTCCCAAATCACTTATCCTACTGGGTCGCAGGGGGTCCGGAGCCTATCCCGGAAGCAATGGGCATGAGGCAGGGAACAACCCAGGATGGGGGGCCAGCCCATCGCAGGGCACACTCATACACCATTCACTCTCACACGCACACCTACGGGCAATTTAGCAACTCCAGTTAGCCTCAGCATGTTTTTGGACTGTGGGGGGATACCGGAGTACCCGGAGGAAACCCCACGACAACATGGGGAGAACATGCAAACTCCACACACATGTGACCCAGGCGGAGACTCGAACCCGGGTCCCAGAGGTGTGAGGCAACAGTGCTAACCACTGCACCACCATGCCGCCCCCGTGCAGAAAATCAATAAAATGAAAATTAGACACAAACTAATTCAACTCAATAAAGAAAATATTATTAAGCTAAGAGAAGTAGAGTTTTTAGGTTTACCATTCATGTAGTACTGGAGACACACTCAGACCATAGAATCATACAGATTAGCATTAAAGACACAATTTAGTAATTTAAGCATCCAAAATGAGTAAAAGAGGGGCAGGGCGACTGCTCATTTGTACTACTCCCTGTATACTTTCTCATAATGCTACACCATGGGGTTCCTACAACAGGCCTTGAAGAAACCTCTGTCCGGGACAGGTTACTTGTCACACAGGTGGACCACAGTCATCAATGATGAGATAAATACCTATTTCATTAAATGATTTTAAAAATAACACTTGAATATTCTAATGGAACGGTAATTCAACGTGTACCGGCAAGAAACCTTCAGCATACAACACAATGTTTTAAGCAGCAGACATGCTTTAATCACAGGACTTGTTCACCATGTCAGATTAGACAAACAGTCTTGTCCTGACAAACTGCAACTACTGTACAAGAGACGTATCCAAGAAACGGTCATATATAACATCCCTTCAGAAATTCATGACACACTGTCTGATATTACAATACAGTTCATAAAAATGCCCGGGGCGAACCTAAAACAAAAGGAAGATGACACTTCACGATTCTAATACACATATCACTTAATTTCAGAGTACCACAATTCACATAACTTCTACTACAAGAATCCCACACCGACATGCCAGTTAAAATCAGGCTCAGACGACGCTTCTAGCTGCAGAAGAAAAATACATTTGTGACCAACTTAAATTCGGCCTCAACGTCTGCCTCTTAAAACGGGACACTTCATTCATATTACTGTATGTCACAAGAGGGTGCTGTAAGGCTGTTTGATTCGACTTCAATTCCTATTCCAAGAGTCAAGAATGGATAGTGGATCCCAGGCAGCAGTTTTCCAGATTATCAATTTCAAAAACTTAAATATATGAGAGAAAAAAAAGTCTTTGTAAAATTAAGAAGTATATAATACTATTAATGACAAGGGGTCTTAATACTTTTCATTTAATTTTATTAACTCAATCTTTTGCTGGCAAGTATACCTTTTAAATTACATACATAACAGTACAACTGCATTATTTGTGTTTTGTATGCACACTTCATACAAAGTAAAAGGTTAGGGCGGCTACTTCATTAATAGTGTTTCTTATTGATACTTTACAATTCCGTTCTATTGCCCAACTCCCAGAGGACCATGCAGTTTTATTACAACATAGTAGTCTACGGAAATGTCAATACTAATCATACATTTGAGTGACATAACTAAATAGACATATGTTGACACACAGACACAGATAAAAACAATTAAACTCCCTCTATGTGAAAATGACATGTGACACACGTCCTCAATGTTAAAATCCATGATTGTAAAAAATGACCATCGTTGCTAATGTTATATCTCAGGTCTCAGATTACTTCGTTAAGTGTCAATTAAACTGAAAAAAAAAAATCACAGAAAAAGGCAAGCTTATTTGCCGACATTTAGTAACCGACAAGCTGATTAAGGAGGACTAAACCTGTACCTGGCTTTCCTGTCAGCTCCTTGGGGATGGCTAATCTTCAAATTTTATCACAAATAATACAACTTCAATTTGTGCCTTGCTTAAAGTAAAATACCTTCAGACTACTGAACACTGCGTTGATGGTGACATTTTTAAACTGATTCGCTTCTTTCGCCTCACTCTTCTCTATGTGACGGGTGGGCGTGGTTGATCTAGCCGGCTCCCGATTGGCGGGTATACGGTAGCTCCTGTGTCATGTGACTGGTAGTAGCGTAGGCAGCACCGCCATAGATTTGAAACCCTGTGTGCCTCGTTGGGCGATACGCGATGTTGGCGCGGTAATTGTGAAATAGAGGATTCATAGATATGATTTAGTGAACCGATTATTTTCGAAACTGCAACAACATGAGGAATGTTAAAACTTAGAAAACAGGGAACCACATTTCACAGGTAAAAAAATCTGCGGTACGGTCAAATAAGATACGTAACATATTTACTAGCCTGTGACACTGACGGGATACTAGCATTAGTTTTTGTTGAGAATGCTATGAGCAGTACTACATAAATTGGGGGGGGGGGCAGTAGTGGTGGGCTTGTTTATTTATTCTACATAATTGTAAGATATAAATGCGTTAATTAGTAAAGAAGTTATGGCTAAAAGATCTTTCCATCTACACCCTGACATGTTGCTTGTTTATGTCTAATTATCGCTCCAAGATGGTGGCGCTGCTGACACGTTGTGGAAAAGCGAGCTGAGGCATCTAGGCTTTCAAATTCATGAGCACCACGATGTACTTCGTTTAAATGGGAGGTTCACCCCAAAACTATAAAAAGATATTTTAGAGGGGTCTTAATGTTATCTATTCATGAAAGTTCCACTGGGAGTTGTTCAGGTTTGGAAATATCAGCCGTAGAAATGTCGGGCTTCTATCGAAGTACACTACTCGTATCACTGCGCATTAGACACAAGCGCGAGCTCCCTGGCGATATCTGCTGCGCAGTGATATTATTGGTGTGTGGAGTCGGGTAGAAGGAAATAGTTCGTATATTAAACTGCTCGCGACCAAGTCTGTGGATTTTCTTAACCTGTTCCTGATTTCTGGTAAGAGATATTGCTGTTGAATTTTTCAAATACGTTGTTCTGGCGCTTTAAGTAGTGAAAGCAAAATTGAATCTTATTATATTGCTTATTCATTAATAAGTAGCTATAACATGTATACTGCCCAATGTTTTGATTTAATAAATATTTAAAATTAATAAATATTTCAAAAATACTACAACATTTAAAATAGTTCATGATTTTCAGGAGCGGTACAGTGGTTAGCACTGTTGCCTCACACCTCTGGGTTCCAGGTTCGAGTCTCCGCATGGGTCACATGTGTGCGGAGTTTGCATGTTCTCTCCATGTCGTCGTGGGGTTTCCTCTGGGTACTTCGGTTTCCCCCCACATTCCAAAGACATGCTGAGGCTAATTGTACTTGCTAAATTGCCCGTAGGAGAGCATGTGTGAGTGAATGGTGTGTGAGTGTGCCCTGCGATGGGCTGGCCCCCCATCCTGGGTTGATTGATGGATGATTTTCAGGTCACACCGCCCCCTCAGAGCCCACCAATCAGTGACTGTCTCATAGTGTGATGTAATACACAATGTCCGCACCACCCACTTTTCAATGAGCAGTAAAAACACACCAGCTTGTCTCAGCAGACAGCGGCTCTTATCAGATAATGGGAAAAGGACGAGATATCAAAAGTAAAAATAAATATATCACGTTTGGTTAATATCAAATGAAAACAGCCCTGCAATAATATATTGGATTCTAGGATATCACCTATTAAAAGGGTGAATCTATTCTAGCAGACCATAAAAATCCAATTATGAACAGTGAAAATGGGCATAATAGGTCCCTATAAACGACAGGTTTCTGTCCATGGTGCTGAAAACCAGGATTGGCAGATTTCACATTACAGCGATTCCCCACTATATCGCGGATTTTCCTCCAACGCCTCACAATTCTCTGCATATGCCGTACATTGTTTGTGGTCCGATTGTTTTCGTTTTGTTCTAAGCCCTACGATGGAAGACGTTGACCATTCAGGAGAAGGTAAAACTTCTGGATGTGCTTCGGGAAGGAAAGCGTTATGCGGACGGCGTTCGCCATTATGGCTTGAATGAATCAACAGTACGCTACATGAAGAAGGATGAAAAGAATGTGTAAGAGCCATATATGTTTTTATTTTTATATATTCCATTACATATATAGAGAGAAAGTTGTGTGTGTGTGTGTGTATATATATATATATATACATATATATATATATATATATTACATACTATTATTTTTTTATTATTATTATTATGTTACTCATATCCTTAGCCCGACATACAGATATATGTGTTGTTTTAATGAGTTTACATGTGTTTAAAGCATGTGGGAGGGGTATTTTAAGGCTTAAACTTCAGAAAAGATTTATATGATCCTTCTGTATCGTGGATTTTCACCTATCGCTGATGGGTCTGGAACGCATCTTCCGCGATAGGCGGAGGATCAAATTTACATTTTTAACCTGATTTGACTTCAACCCTCTTATTTTGTTAACAGAGTGTGCGGGGGAATACAAAGGATTACAGTGGGTAATAGGTGATTTATATTGACCTTAATTGTCACCCAAGTGACTCTGGACAATCAGCTCAATAATGCTTCCCAAACGTTTCTCTCTTTTTCACTAGTTACACTTCATTACACCGAAATCAAGGAAGAATTAAATGTACAAGCACATTATACAAAATATAAGATGCAAACACATAAAAAATATTTTGTAAAAACATTAAAAACAGATTAATATATATTGTGCAATTTGAAACTTTACATTTAGACCTCACTTAGAAAAAGCAGGTGATAACCAGCAGTTCCGTCTGGTTGTACAGAATACCTACTCAATTAAATTTTGAGGTCATGACTAAACTAAATTTCAGCTCTGCCTTTAACATCAGCAGTTAGATGAAACTGATCATTGCACAGGGAAATACAGTGAAGCCATGAAACATACTAGATCCACCAAAAAACGGAAAATGTACTGGCAGAAAATTACCAGCACATTTTCCGTTAAGTTAATTGACTCTTCCTTCATTTTACAAATATTGTAAATTCAGTTTTCCACAGTTTCTTAAATGATAGTTTATTTTAATTTTTCATTCTGCCAATGCAGATTTGTTTGTTTAATAAATGGTGTTGTTCATAAAAGTACAAGTAATTTGAGAATATAGTGATTCACTACATTGATAGATAGATAGATAGAATTTTATTAATCCCTCGGGAAGGTTCCTCTGGGAAATTCTAGTTTCCAGCAGCTGTACACCAGCATATTACAAGTTATAAAAATACAATAAAAAAAAAAATAAAAAATTCCAATGTAAGAGGAGGAATTTAAAATACACATACTAAAGTAAGAGCCAACATACAGATAAGGATACGGGTAGGGAGGGGGGAAAGGGAAAAACTATTCACAATAAAAGGGAAATAGAGGGATTTAGCAGCAGTTATGTAGAGACACAGTGTGTATAGAGATTGTGATATGTATTGCACAGTCCGAATGTTCAATTGTCTGGTGCAATTTATTGTTCCTGTTTCTCCCCGTCCTCCTCTGACCTCCTGTTTCCCCTCCTCCTCCTCCCCCTCAGTGAGGAGTTGAACAGTTTGATGGCGTGTGGGACAAAGGAGTTTTTTAGTCTGTTGGTTCTCGACTTGGGGAGAAGCATCCTGTCACTGAACAGGCTCCTCTGTTTGTGTATGACAGTGTGCAGAGGGTGCCTAACATTGTCCATAATGGACAGCAGTTTGTTGAGAGTTCTCTTCTCAGCCACTGTCAACAGAGAGTCCAGCTTCATGCCGACTACCGAGCCGGCCCTCCTTACTAGCTTTTCCAGCCTGGATAAGTCCCTCTTTGCTGTGCTGCTCCCCCAGCACACAACAGCGTAAAAGAGGACACTGGCAACCACAGACTGGTAGAACATCCACAGGAGCTTCCTGCAGATGTTGAAGGACCGCAGCCTCCTCAGGAAGTACAGTCTGCTTTGACCCTTTTTGTACAGGTGCTGTGTGTTGATTGTCCAGTCCAGTTTGTTATCCACCCACAGTCCTAGGTACTTGTATGAGTTGACCACCTCCACTTCCTCTTCCCTGATCAGAACTGGTCGTGGACGTGGTCTGGACCTCCCAAAGTCAATGACCAGCTCCTTAGTTTTTGAGGTGTTAAGCTGCAGGTGGTTTGTGTGGCACCAAGCTACAAAGTTCATCACCAGACCTCTGTACTCCTCTTGATTATTTTTCATAACTCAATGGCCCATAAACATACAGTTATCCATCTGAAGCTGGATTTAAACCAGCAAACTTTGGATTACAAGCCCAAATACTTGAGCTACTGAGCCACACACTTACACTGACTCAGCTTAAGTTGCAGAGACACAGCGGACTTTCTGTTGGATGTCAGACAGAACGGCAAAGGACCCCTCACTAACAGGAACCTAAAACACACAATCACTTGGGAACACTTCAAATGCATGATCTGACTCTGCAAGGGGAGAACATGTTCATGTGGAGTCTTGGCTTTTCACAATGTTTCATTCCTGCTTATAGCTAAGGTTTTTTTTAGCCGTCGTCACTCTAAGGTTGCCCATTAATGGTTTGGAATTGGGAATGTAAAGCTGTTTTGTTGGCATGTCTGCCTTACAATTCCTTTACTGTAAGTCGAGGCCTGCTGGAGCTCAATTCTGCTTCATGGCACTTGTATTTACTCTTTATTTTGCATTACATTTTGTGTGAGACTAACCCCTTTCTCTACCTCTCCATTCCTCCTATTGAGCTCCATACAGAACTAGTGGAGAAAAGGGGTGCTTGGATGGGGGACGAAATCTCTGGATGCCCACTTAAGAAATATCTGCGTTACCTTCCAATACACCTTCCAAACTTAAGTGGATTGAACATGGGTGCTGTTGAATTAATAAAAAAATGCACTGTATTAAAATTATTTTGTTTATATAACATAAAATTGAACTATAAACATGAAATTTAAATCTGTTTATATATTGACAAAATAATAATTCAGAATTTTGAACCCTCATTGAACAAAATTAAACCTAATATGGACAAATGGAAAGCATTGAAATTATCCTTATGGGGGGAAAGTTAATGTTACTAAAATGGTTGTGGTGCCTCAAGTTAATTATCTCTCTATGATGCTTCCATTTAATATTCCGGAAAGGATATTTGAACAGTACGAGAGTATAGTAAAAGATTTTTGTTGGGAAAGAAAAAACCTAGGATTAAAATTACTTCGCCCAGAGACAAGGGAGGTCTAGGATTGCCAGATGTTAGATTACATAGCATGTCATTTGAAATAGCCAAACTCTACTATCACTGGAAGAATGTGAATTCTGATGTGGACTGGATAGCTATCGAGAGCGATTTGACTTCACTATTTCAACCTCTGCACAGACAATGGGGGGACAATATAAGAAACACAAACCCGATAATATCTTTTTTGAGGAATGTATGGATCAAAATACATAAGAAGCTTAAAGTATCACATTACATGCAGCCATATTCCTCAATTTGGCACAATCCTGAAATACAAATAGGAAAAAGTATGGAAACAATGGCAACCCAAAGGGGTGAAAACTCTTTGGGATTTATTCGGAAATGGGATGTTTATGTCATAATCAGACGTAAAGAGTAAGTATGATGTAGAAGGAGGAGGGAGTTTTTGGAAGTTTTTGCAACTGAGGCATTGAGTCACGAGTGTTAAAATAGAGAAGATGAATGGTTAAGAATACTTTCTAGAGTGGGGAAATATAGGGAAGTAAAAGGTAAATTTATTTAGTGTATAAAATTATACACAGATAGTACTGGACACTAGTTAGACTAAATAGAACTGGACTAATTAATACTGATCAGTGTTGGAATTTTAGAAGGCAGGTGGGGGCTTATTTACACATGCTGTGGCAGTGCTCTCAGGTATATCCATTTTGGGGTAGAGAGCTTGATCTCCTGGACAAATGGCTAGGCTTTACTTTACCCCACAAACCCGACTCTGTCTGCTAGGAGATAGAGTGGAATTGCCAAAGGTGAATAATAAACAGTTTAAGGCTGTGATGGTGGGACTCATAACTGCCATGAGGGTAATATTAAGGCATTTGAAGTCCTCAACAATCCCCAATATAAAGGAATGGACCGATGAGATGATTAAGGCAGCTTCATATGAAAAGATGTTGGACAGACTAAATGGGAAACAAGATATGATGAAAATGTGGGAACGTTTCTAGGGCCATGTCTTTGAAGGATAAATGGCTGGGAGGTTGAACTAGTGATTGGTCATATTGTTTTATAAATGTGAATGGCTGAAGTGCTGTAACTTTTTGGTTTGAAAAATAAGAAAAATTTGAATTACAAAATAAAATGTTCTTGGATAGTAATTTCATGTAACCATTTGTCTTAAAATTAATTACATCCAACTGTACATTTTTTAGTGTAGGTAGGTAGATGGATCGATAAAATTAAATAATGATTACAAATCACAAATAACTATTACAGTCATGGCCAAAAATATTGGCACCCCTGCATTTATGTCAAAAAACACACCCCTTCTTCCAGAAAATTGTTGCAATTACAGACGCTTTGGCATTGTCATATTAATTTCTCTTGTTGGCAATTGAAGAAAACAAAAAGAGGAAGAAGGAAAAACACAAATCGGAGAAATTCCACGCCAATGGGCACCTGCCCTTCTCATATTGTCTCAAAAACCCAAAGCCCCAGAGAGCAAGTCAGGGTGCTAAGAATTATAGCGCCAACAAGCCCATGGCCCCTTTTCATGTAAAACTTCGTATATGAGGATGTTTGTGCAGTTTAGTGCCTCTCTTAGCTTCGGCTCCTGAAAATCATATAAGCACACCCACCACACCCCCAGGAGCATTCCGCGTGCCCCCACCTGCCAACCTGCCTGTCCCTCCCAGCCCACAGGCCATCTGTTGTTCTGAAATTTATCCACATGACTCCTGACCAAGTCTAAGGTAAATCAGATTCCATCTATTAGAAATGCAATTTTCAGTAAAATACAAATTTTTCCCCCAATCTGGGAGACAGTGCAGAATTTTTGGAGTCGGTCCTAACTCTGTCTTGAATATGTACCCAGCAGGCACCTAGGACTCGTATCTCCCTCTGAGAATCTTTTCTAATGCGCTCAGCAGCAGAAATTCTCCATCCTAGATGAGCCTGCAAAGTTCTGTAGAAGTTAAATATACTTTAGTCAAATGAGAGACTAACCTGCTGTCAGGCTGGGGAAGCTTGAACAAGGCCTTCATTCATGACAGCTCCACTTGGCTTTTTGACGAGTCCCCATTTAGATGCAGCACGTCAGAGACTGAAGAGCAGGATGAAGGCTGTAAGTACAGTTTGCTGTGGATTATGACTGTGTTTAAATCTAATAATGGATGAGACAATTTACTTAAAGCATGAAAAGTTCATATTGCTCTTCAGGCTTCGTGATAAAATATTAAAATTATGGAGTACAAAGTTGTACATGCAAAGAAAACAATGCAGAGCGGCAGGGCGCCTGGCCCAGAGGGTCTTCACATAGAATTCTACAAAGGCTATTTTTTCCTGTTGGATTAACAGCTTTGGTTGTCTTGCCCTTTAAAGAAATTCTCTCAAGAAAGAAGTTGCCTCTTACCATGTCACAAGCAATTAGTTTCACCCAAAAAGGAGGAGGACCCCTCTCTGCTCCCCGTGTTAGTAGGTTCTCCCCGACTCCTCCTGCTTATTCCTCTCTCCCTCCCTCCTATTTGCGTTCTCCTCCTCCTTTTGGTTTCTATTCATGTCTTTTGGCTCAGCAATAAAAACCACAAGGCTGCCCTTGGACTGTCCCTCTTCCCATCGTGACATATTATGTATTACATGATTATGAAGTGATTTGATTATTATACAATAGTCAATTAACCACTTTGTTTCTTCAAATTGTCTTTCTTCTGAATCATTGGATATGTGTCGTAGCTGGTAATTTGTTACACTCTGCTGTCAGTGCCAGTGTAGCCTAGATCCAACCAGTCGTATGTTTCGGTCATGCTGATGTTTGAACAATTTTAGGAACATATTTTCATAATGTTTTCTCATATATGTGGTGTGATAATTGAGCATGACCCCACTGTTGCTGTGCTTGGTGCTCCTGTCATGATCTGTAATCTCTTATTTTTTCATGTCTCCTCCCACTCATGCCAGCAGAGGGCGCTGCTGGCCCTTTGTAACCCTCCTAATTCTCCTGTATCCCATTATAGTTCTCCATCCTAACCCTGTACACCTGTTTTGTCGCTGATTAGTGTGCTGTGTATAAATATGTCTGCCCTCACTGCGTTCCCCAGCTCAGTCATTGCTGTTCCATGTGTAGTCTGTGTTTCCTTAAAGTCCACGTCTGTCTCAAAGCGGCTGCATTTGAGTCGAGTCTCACCCGATGCTCACATCTCCCCGCAGAAAAACAATACACCGCCTCACAGGCCAGAGCCACAGCCTTCTCCTCTCTGCTGGGTGGAAGAACAACTCTCACGCAGTGGAAGTCCTCCAGACCCCCTGCCTTCAGACAATAGGTTAAAGATGTGTTTTCTATGTTACCTATTGAAAATCTGAGATACAGCAGAGGCAAATGTAGGAAGAGCTTTCATGCTGTCTGGCCTCCTTTCACTGAAAATGTGGAGGGCCTGTATCTCACTTGGAAGATATTATTTAATCCCTTATATTACAAACCAAAGAATATTGCACTACACCATTACTAGGCTACACAAAGTTATTTTAACAACCACTGAATGGAAAAAGGTCAGTGCTGAATATATATATAGCTGTGGAGCAGCAGCAGACCTTGCTGGGCCGGAAATGCAAGCAGCATTGTCCACATTACCACTCTCTGTACTTGGATTGACCGAATGCTCAGACCGTAGGATAAGAATTAATACTTTTTATTGATCCTAATCAAGATATTTTCGTTTTGCCTCCCCCAACTTGCTCAGAGTGAGCTGGCCGTGATGGGCAGCCAGTCATAGTGGCACCCAGGGAGCTGGGGGCCTTGCTGAAGGACCCACAGATGTGCCCATGCTGGGCTAAAGTGGGCTATTTTCTGATCACAGGCTTAGCACACTGAGCTACACACTGCCCCTAAATTTATATTTATATGTAATCTGTGTGTGTATGTGTTATCTAGATTTGCCCTGTATGTTTCTAACTAAATCTAATCCACTAAATCTACCTACTATAATTATAAGTACCTCACTATACCTATATCTAACACTGCTATTCATCACCAGTGTTACATGTCAGGGCTTCGCTGCAATAGATCCCTCAGTGCTGCAGGTTATTACTGTGACTTTGCACACACACACGTTGCTGCTTCCTCAGCCAGTGTCACATATACTTTATTACACACAGACCTCAGTAATCTCTGCTACACTCACACCTGCTCACTTTATATCCATGGTTAAATTCTCCTAATGGAATTTATCTTAATGTCTCTATTCTATTTTACTTTCATTTTTACCATATTATTCATTGTACTGTTCTTTCAATTTTATTTCTATTTTGTTATTGCTAATACACCGGATCTGAGTGCCTCATTTTGTTCCCTTCATGTAGAACACGTTTTGTAATGACAATAAAACATCCTTATCCTCATCTAAATCACACTGTCTAACTACTAACCTGTTTAAATAATATAATTGGATTTCAAAGGTTAATAGTCACTGAATTACCCCCTCAGCCCAACAGTACCACAAACACCCAACATGCACGGAAATTTTCTCCTAAGTTGTTTTCCCTGCCTGGAACAATACCACAGCAGTCACATGGACTGATGTTTCAAAACATTTCGGAAACCTTGCATTGAAACTTGAGGTCTTTAGGAGGGATCAGTCCTGGGTGGCAAAGTTGCCATCACAAAGGTTTTTGATTAAGGGATTCATGATGCCAGGTAGCCATCTTTCACAAGCTGGTGGGCTGTGCCACTGATGCGTTTGCTTTGGTTTTATATGTCTGTCCTGGTTTGTGTTCTTGCCACTTCAGGTTCCCTGGTTTTGGTCTACATTCCTCGGTCCTCTGCTGTGGAGTCTACCTTCTGCTTCACCTCATTCTGGAGCCACCCATCCAGTCAGCGGCCCATGTCCCCCTGGTTCCCTGTTTCCAGAGGTTGGTATGTTAGTCTCCAGGGCCAGGGGGCAGAAATCTGCCATGTTGGATGGGTGGCCCAGGTTGGGGTGCTCCATCATAGACTGGTACATGAAGGATTATAAATGGTTTTTAACCAGTATGTACCGAGTGTGCGTCGTGACGAAAAGAATGTCATGGGAACATTTAGGACTGACTGCAGTATTAGTTCAAAGCATGATTGTGTTTTTCTTAATTTTTATTGATTTATTTTTGGATTATTAATTTTTTAAAGTAACTTGATTCAGTTAAAAGGGGTTTGTCCATTTGCTTTAGCAGAAGATCTTGTAAGTATGATGTTCACCTTCCCTTTTCATAGTCTAGTCTTTGCCAAGTTTTATGCTTTTTGCTTACGGTAGCAACATGCGTAATAAACTGGTCTCTTGCCAACAGATCACAAATCCGATGATCAGCCGTGGGATAACCCCTAGCGGCTAATCTCCATAAGGCGTTACCAAATTCCCTTGCCGTCTCGCTATGCAGGCGGCGACGGGCGGTAAAACTAGCTCTATTCCAATCACTACTATCACCAGGTTCAAAACACCTTGCCATAGCCGCTTTTAACAACCCATAATTACTTTTAGCCTCACTCGGCATACATCTCTCTAGCACGGCCAGACAACAGCAAAGACATAAACTTAATTTTCAGAGACTCATCCCACCTGTTTACCTCAGGCGCCAGATAAAATTGTTCCGACCAGTCAGACCACTCACGCCCCACACCATTAAAAGTTTCCGGTATAAATATTGGGTGAGCAGGGGGGGCCACCGGGAGATTGAGAAAACACTCTCTACACGTATAACAGGACAATCAGCGCCCTCATAATTAGGAGATTGTACACTATCCTCCGCCAGGGTTAAAGCTAATTCTAGGTTTCTAAACGGGAAAACCACAAAGGAAAGAAATGATCCCACCGCTGCCACCAGTCAGACCTACAGTGTGAGGTGTAAGATAAACTGAACTGTCAGCGCTGTCACTCTAGCTTCACCATCCCTTGTGGAACTGGAGTGCTGACATTTCAGGGACTCCCCATGCCTGCATTCCCACTTGCCTCTCCCTCCTACTTATGCTGCCATTGCCATATCTGCCGGAGCTTGCACTTTGCACTTCATACTGCACTCACCTAACTGTTAGCACTGCCTATAGTCTCCCCTATACTTTGACTAATTGCACATTTTATTTCCCCAACTCCTCCTGTGGTGTGCTGCCTGGAGACCTCAATCTATCAAGATTTTCAGCACACCCTGCTACATGTGACATGTACCCATGACGTCCTTGCATCCAGCTCGCGTTCTGCCTGTGCCATCTTCCATGTATGACCCGCTGCCTAATTACTTCTGGTTGCCTGGCGATTGGAAGGAGAGTCGGCACGGGCTTGTCATCACCTCCCTGCTCCCCGGTTGTGCCTCAAATCCTATGGTTTGGACAATGTGACTTGGCACTTAGCCATCTCTTCTATTCGACTCTCCCTGCCGGCCCCTGGAGGTTGGGCTCCCCCTTTGAGTCTGGTCCCTCCCAAGGTTTCTTCCTTCTAGAGAGTTTTTCCTTGCCACTGTCACCTATGTCTTACTCACTGGGGGCTTTGGGTGGGGATGCTGTAAAGATAATGTATTGTTGGGATAACGCGTCATACAAAAATAAATTTGTTATTTTTCTGTTTTAAAACCAAATGGGAAAACCGTAAAATCACCTTCTTTTGTTTCTTTTCTATGAGTAAATTCAGATCTAACAGATACCAGAGATGTAAGATACAGCCTAATGTGAACTTTATCTTACAACATTAACAGTCCCAGTCATAAGCTTGGAAACACCCACCCTTAGAATGGTGTATTTTTGTAATAATTTCTACATTTTCGGATAAAATATGAAGCCTGATTTTTTGTTTTCTGCTTTTCGCTTTTTCCACTTCTGACAGAAAAACCAAAAAACGCTGCTGTTGTTTAGTTTTCCTGATTTCGTTTTGGACTGGAAAACCCAAGGACAAACGATACATGGACTTTTTGCATTTGTTTGGCTTTAATGTGTTTGATATAAACCTAGAGTTGAGAACCTTCAGATGTGTGTGTTTGTATGAGTAATCCATCCATCCATCTATTTTCCAAACCGCTTATCCAACTGGGTCGCGGGGGGTCCGGAGCCTATCCCGGAAGCAATGGGCATGAGGCAGGGAACAACCCAGGATGGGGGGCCAGCCCATTGCAGGGCACACTCACACACCAGTCACTCTCACACACACACCTATGGGGAATTTAGCAACTCCAATTAGCCTCACCGTGTTTTTGGACTGTGGGGGAAACCAGAGTACCCGGAGGAAACCTCACGACGACATGGGGAGAACATGCAAGCTCCACACACGTGACCCAGGCAGAGTCTCAAACCCGGGTCCCAGAGGTGTGAGGCAACAGTGCTGACCACTGCACCATCATGCCGCCCCCCATAAATTCATTTTTCCATTTTTATTTTCAATAATATTGATGTTAACTCAGCATCTTATTTTCAATGTTGAAAAAGTCGCTTTATATCAAGGTTTCGCCACCATTAATTTTTCAATATTGAACATCTGACCAAAAATCTATTCAGTTTCAATGCTGATAATTTAACACTGACCATAATTCAATGCATTTAACTATACTTCAACGCTGAAACAATAACATGATGCTATCTGGGCTATGAATAATTATTTCAATTGATATACAGATTCCAAGCCCATATAGGTGACACACAGGTACATAATGGGCGTCTTATGTCTGAGGTAGCCAGCTACTGTGTTTGATAACCCACCATCATAATAATAGTTTCCTTGCACCAGTATAAAAGTAAACCAATTGATCCCTCTTGCAATAACCTGTGGTATGAAACTGAATAAAATGTATCGTACCAGTCTTGGGGAAAACCAGTGAGAATCCACTGTGAAACAGCACTGCGCAAATTCTCATGTGTTCCTAATGACAAGGGCAAGACTGGTAATCAAACTAGCCTCTCAGCAGGAGTGTTAGTGTAAAAGCAGGGCTTATTGACACAGATAATAAAGCTTGTTAGAATGCGTAACATAATTATTTTTGAAGGGGTGGTACCTTCTGATTGGAAGCACACCTTCATAACGCCTATTTTCAAAAAAGGGGATAGAAGTAATTTGTCTAACTATACGCCAATCAGTCTAACTTGTATAACTGGTAAAGTTATGGAGGCTATAATCAAAGAGAAAATGGTAAATTACCTGGACTCCAATAACATTTTGCGGGATAGCCAGCATGGATTTAGGAGAGGTAGATCCTGTTTAACAAATCTGTTGGAGTTTTTTGAGGAAGCTACTCAGGAAGTTGATGATAAGAAGGCCTATGATGTCATCTACTTAGATTTCCAAAAGGCTTTTGATGTTGTCCCCCACAAGAGGCTCCTACTTAAACTCAAAGCGACAGGTATTTTAGGTACCGTAGCGACCTGGATTGATAACTGGTTAACAGATAGGAAACAGCGAGTAGTTATAAGAGGCACAATGTCACAGTGGGCTTGCGTTCATAGTGGGGTACCGCAGGGTTCGATTTTAGGACCACTATTGTTCCTAATTTACATAAATGATATGGATACCAATATATACAGTAAACTGGTGAAATTTGCAGATGACACCAAGGTGGGTGGTGTAGCAGATACTGAATTAGTGGCTCAGCAGCTACAGCAGGATCTTGATTTAATTAGTGACTGGGCCGATACCTGGCAGATGAAATTTAACGTCGATAAATGTAAGGTACTCCATCTAGGGAGCAGAAATATAAAGTACAGGTATTTCATGGGTCTCACTGAAATAAATGTAGCCGATCATGAGAAAGACCTTGGTGTGTATGTTGATGCTTCCATGTCCCATTCTCGCCAGTGTGGGGAAGCAATAAAAAAGGCCAATAGGATGTTGGGGTATATCTCCAGGTGTGTGGAGTTTAAGTCAAGGGAGGTAATGCTAAGATTATACAATTCCTTGGTGAGACCTCACCTAGAATATTGTGTGCAGGTTTGGTCACCATATCTTAAAAAGGACATTGTGGCCTTAGAAAAGGTGCAGCGTAGGGCCACAAAAATGATTCCTGGTCTTAGAGGAATGTCATACGAGGAATGGTTACTTGAGCTAAATCTGTTCAGTCTCAAGCAAAGGAGACTGAGGGGGGACATGATCCAGGTATATAAGATTCTAACAGGTTTGGATGCTGTTCAACCAAATAGTTATTTCAGCATTAGTTTAAATACACAAACTCGTGGCCATAGGTGGAAATTAGCGGGAGAACATTTCAAGCTGGATTTAAGGAAGCACTTCTTTACACAGTGTGTAGTCAGAGTATGGAATAGCCTTCCTGATAATGTAGTGCAAGCTGAATCCTTGGGTTCCTTTAAATCAGAGCTAGATAAGATTTTAACGACTCTGAGATATTAGTTTAGTTCTCCCCAAGCGAGCTTGATGGGCCGAATGGCCTCCTCTCGTTTGTATAGTTCTTATGTTCTTATGTTCTTATTTAGCTGGGCCCAGAAGAGGTGAGAGCTCCCCTAGTGGCTACAGGAGTGCATTTTCCCCAAAGCAGATATAATGGATGGTGGTCTTATTGCTTTTAGACCACAACTTGGGATAGAAGAACAAATCAAATTATTTTCCTCATTTAATATTCAGATTTTAATTGGGCTTAAATTTTAGAACACAGTGTGTTCTAGGATGGTACGTTATGGATATTAGTCTCTACCACATTCTAAAGCTATAAATTCGGACCTTTTCCTATGTTTGATTTGGTGGCTGCCAGGCGTTCTGAGTAGTATAGTGACTATGGTAGGCGTTTGTTCTGTTCTGTGTGGCAAATACATATAATGCTGACATTTTTCCTGGAAGATTTGGGATTTTTCATCCCGTGCCTTAAGGTATTTCTCTCCAGCTCTAGGGAGTCTCCCCCGAAAACACCAGTCACTCACTAGCCTTACACTTATGCTTGCTGACTTATTCAACACCATGAAGGATTAACAGAAAAACAGAAACCTATTAAAAGGCTGCACCATATCATGATATGCAAATAAACATCCAGCATCATTGTTTCACAGGGAAGTACATTATTTATTGATAATTATAACCCTAACCCTTACTTCTCAGCTTGACAAACATAAGGTGCGGCGCGTGAGCATGTGAACTGGTTGAAATGCAAGTGTCTCACAGTCAATGCATAAGACTTGAGAGCCCTGACTTTACTTATATAGCCCACAACATGTTTATGTTTCATTAATAAATCTGGCCAGCAAATCGGTCTTTCATTTTCCACAGAATAAAAAGAACGATAATGTTATCCCGCTGATAATTGCAGGCGCGTTTCACCCCCGGCACTGGCTGGAGACACAGGCAAAAGGCATACAATCTTATCGAGGTACAAAAATTATTCCATCTACTCTGCACATCTGCATAACTTCCATCATAGTGCCAGTTTTTGCGGTCAGCAAGTTTATTAATATATATATATATATATATATATATATATATATATATATATATATATATATATATATATATATATATATATATATATACACTCACTCTCTCCGGGTCTTTCACATGATATGTGGTTGTTAGAGTGTATCTGTGTATTTTATCATATTATTATCCTCCTATATGTGTACGTGCAACCCTTAACAACTAACCCATGGCCCAGAAAGGGTTGCAGACAAAATGTCCTCACAGGGGCCTACCAGATTGTGACGCAGGAATAAGAGACCTTGAGAAAGGAAACAGATTCTGTCAACATAGCAGGGGGCCCACCTTGAGAAATGTAATGCTTTGTATTAACCCTGTTTCACGGAGGCCTCACACAGCATTGACTAGTTTAAAGACAAGACCCATGCAACCCCTCCCCTACCCTATAAATAAAGAAGCCAAGGGACTGTCCTGTGTGACACTCAACAGAGGCGCAGATACTGTCTGTTGCACCTGAAGTGGGCACCCTTGCGCAAGTAAAACAGAAAGACGTGTGCTGTCTCGATTATTCCTGGGTCCTGGAAGTGGAAGTGTGTGAGTGGTAAGCTGCGGCGCTTCCTCACACAGGAGATTGTAGGAGTGAAAGCTACGGCGCTTTCTCCAACATAACTAGATTGTAGGAGTGAAAGCTACGGCGCTTTCTCCTAACATAAATTGGTCCTTCGAGCCGGATCCGGAGAGAGATACCAGAGGGTGCCGACCAGTCCGCCGACGAACGACACCGAAAGCTGTCGACAGTCTCGCTCATAGGGAGTGAGTGAAAGACCTGCGACGTGAATTCGCCACAGGCCGGTGGTTAGAACTGTTCCCGGACGGCTGGGCTGGCGCCTGACGGGTCCCCGGACAAGAACTAGAACCACTTCGTCATAAAGGAAGGACCAGGTGAGAAGCACGACGCTGCAGCAGGGAAAGCGGGTGTGAGTTGAGAGGGCAGTAGCGGCCCCATACACCCGGCCTAGGTGCAACAACATACTGGTGACCAAGGGAAAAAGGACGGGTTTCACCCCTGAAAACTGACACCGCTGTCTCTTTAGAGGACAGTAGAAGGCCGTGCCAGTGTCCTCCCGAGGTCTCATGCCAGGGACTTGCACTTAGGGGTTATTATTTTTTGTATATACAATAATGGGACAGAGTCAAAGCAAGGTAGAATTGGCGGGTGATGAGAAATTCATGGAAAAATATAAGGAGGGGGCAGGAATAATAAGCAACCAAAAGTGGCGAAAAAAGCATGGGTTTTCAGGAACTCTGAATACAGAGGGTATTCTGAAATTACAAACAGAACTGAAATTAGAAATGATGTCGAGCCGCTGTACGGGCAAAGATAGAGTGCAGAAAAGGCGAGAATATGTCTTATCTAACGCATGGTTAGAACAAAGCAAACTTCGAGATATGGCCAGGAAAAAGAAACAGGAAAAGAAAAAGGAGACGCTGCAAGCGGCCCTTGTTAACGTAGACGAGGAAACACCGCCGTCTGCTCCCCCGCAGACACCAGCGGACGGCCCACCAGTACTACAGCAACCCCCACCATATCATAACATGCCAGACCCCCCACTTCCTGCTGTGCGGGGAGCTGAAGGAGGGAGTGCAAGGCCACACCAAACGAGAGCGACAGACCCGCATTTACGAATGCGAATAAATCCTGAGAATAAAAAAACACAATGGTACCGTTCGGATTCCGAGGATGAATCTGAACTGCTTGCTCCCATGGTAGAAGTTGCAAACCCCCGTATAGCCCCTGGCGAAGGAGGCCAAGCCTCACCAGCAACAATATTAGTATACCGCCCCTGGACAGCGGAAGATAGGGCTGCTGCCCTAAAAGGCATTCCACCCATAGAGGATGGAGTACCTGAATTCTGGTCCGCCATGACTGAGTTGCAGGTCAGTTTTCACCTAAATGGAAGAGAGCTGTTCCGCTGTTTTAGACAATTACTTAATCATAAATGGGGCCGGGTGGCTGGAGACTTTACTGGACAAGGAGCAAACAATTTGCCCCTCGGTCACGATGACCCACAATTACAACAAGCATTGGGCGACTTGAGACAGAGACTAGAAACAACATTTACAAGACGAGTTGATTACGGGAGAATAGCCCAATGTAAGCAAAAGGAAGGCGAAGAGCCAGAGGATTTCTTGGACAGGGTACGCCCGTTGTTCGTGACAAACTCTGGGATTCCTCATGGGGAGGACGAGAACGGGGTGTACCAACAACAATTAAAACGGGATTTCCTAGCAGGGTTAAAACCTGAATTAAAGAAGTATATTGATAAATACTGGGTCCATCAAAACACAGGTGCAGTGTAGCAAGCCGTTGAGTATGCCCAACACGCTCAGAAAGCTAAAAAAAAAAAAAACTAAACCAGAAGCAACATTCGTAGCCCGAGGAGATCAAATAGTGGCGTATGCAAAACTGAAATACAGGAACAGACAAAACCTCGCGCTGATATTGCACTAACTCCAATTCCAAGCGCCGTAACCTTATTTGTCGATGGCTCTGCAGCCAAAGACAGATACGGGGAAAAATAAGGTTGGATACGCAGTTGTGACTAAAGACAAAGTAATAGAGGCAGGAGCCTTACCATCCACATGCTCAGCCCAAGCAGCAGAATTATATGCTGTAATCAGAGCCTGTGAAATACATGAAGGACAGGAGATTACAGTATATACGGACAGTCAATACGTGTTTTCTGCAGTACACCACTATGCAGCAGTATGGAAAAATAGAGGATTTAAAAGCTCCCAAGGAACAACCTTGACACACGCAGCACTTCTACTTCGATTGTTAGACGTTGTACAAAAACCAAAGACACTCGCGTTATGTAAATGCAAAGCACACCAGACTGATAATTCAGAGGAAACGAAAAGCAATGCGTTGCTGACCAAGCCGCAAAGGCAGCAGCCCAGCAAACGCCAGAAAAAACAGAGAAGGGGTTATTCCTTATAGAACAAGATGTACTATATGATGCACAACAACAAGCTCCTACGTCAGAGAAAGACAAGTGGATTCCGCGAGGAGCCACACAAGAGAAAGACCTATTCAAGTTAGACGGAAAACCTATCTTACCCCGCAGCCTGTATAAAACCGCCGCGGTTGTGAGTCATGGGGTAACCCATGTCTCAACAGGAGGGATGGTACATATAATACAACAACATTTTTACACTATAAATTTTTCCAATTTTGCAAAAAACTACTGTAGAGCATGCCTTATATGTTGTAAACATAATGCGCAGGGCAATCTAAGACCCAAACGAGGCCAATTCCCTAACCCTACACAACCGTTTCAGGCAATACATATGGACTTTGTGGAATTAACATGGTCACAGGGAGTGAAATACTGCCTAGTGATAATAGACACTTTTTCAAAGTGGGTGGAGATATACCCAGTAAAACATTGCGATGCAATCACAGTTGCCAAATGCCTGGTGTCCCACTGCTCATTCTGCCCTTACCAGACGCCTCATTCGCGGAGTAACAGTGGAAGTCCGCTACAAAGGCACGAAGAAACAATAGGTTTTCGTTGTCTCAACCCGGTGAAGAAAACAGCTGAACTGTACTCCTTTAGGATGGCTCTGGTAGGGTGTCCGTGGTGGGCTAAGGGAATATTAGGAAGTCTTTTCTGTCTTATGGTAATATTGATTCTTTGGCTGGTACCAGACACTGAGGTGCAGGAGAAGAAAAGGTGGACTCCGGACGGAGTGCACCTCACTAGCATAAAAGGAGACGAAACCCATCCATTCCTACGGAACTATTGGTATCGATATGTATATGATGTGGTATCCAATAAGAATTTGACTAACTGCTACAAAGGCAAATGGTGATAGAGAATCGCATGGCGCTAGATCTTCTCACTGCAGCGCAGGGAGGAGTGTGTGTATTGTTGAACCAAACCTGTTGTACATACATTCCTGACAATGTGCATTCACCCAACATGACTAAGGCAATGCAAAGGCTGAAGGACTTGCAAATTGCTATGACCACCGACACAAGGACGCAGAACGACTATTGGATGTCCTGGTTCACTACCGGGGCTTGGTGGTCCATATTACTCAAATTGAGTATACCATTTTTTGCATTCTTTGTGATGTTCTTCTGTTGTTGTATCACAGTGATACCTTGTTTTCGTATAATGATTAATTCTGCCCTGAGCTCTGCTTTCCGAGCCCAGGAGAATATGTTTTTGTCCCTCACCCAAAACATGGAAACAGATGCAGATGAAGAGGAGCAGGGGTGGATGCATGATGCACCATGACGGACGGGCCGAAATCCTCACCGGCATGGCCCAGTCCCGAAGTTTAGAGATGCTACACCCTTGTCTCTTTTTATATCACAAGCAAATGTATAATTAACATGATAAACAGGAGGGACTGTTAGAGTGTATCTGTGTATTTTATCATATTATTATCCTCCTATATGTGTACGTGCAACCCTTAACAACTAACCCATGGCCCAGAAAGGGTTGCAGACAAGATGTCCTCACAGGGGCCTACCAGATTGTGACGCAGGAATAAGAGACCTTGAGAAAGGAAACAGATTCTGTCAACATAGCAGGGGGCCCACCTTGAGAAATGTAATGCTTTGTATTAACCCTGTTTCACGGAGGCCTCACACAGCATTGACTAGTTAAAGACAAGACCCATGTAACCCCTCCCCTACCCTATAAATAAAGAAGCCAAGGGACTGTCCTGTGTGACACTCAACAGAGGCGCAGATACTGTCTGTTGCACCTGAAGTGGGCACCCTTGCGCAAGTAAAACAGAAAGACGTGTGCTGTCTCGATTATTCCTGGGTCCTGGAAGTGGAAGTGTGTGAGTGGTAAGCTGCGGCGCTTCCTCACACAGGAGATTGTAGGAGTGAAAGCTACGGCGCTTTCTCCAACATAACTAGATTGTAGGAGTGAAAGCTACGGCGCTTTCTCCTAACAGTGGTCAGCCACTATATGGGAGGGATATTCAGGCATAAATTAAGGGCATATTTACAAGCCGCACTAGTGTACCTATGTAACCGGTCATTCCCTGCCTATACTCTGCATTGTGTTTTGGGGTGTTATCAGGTGTGTGTGGGGTGCAGGAGGAAGGGATATTACAGACGCCGTTGTCGTTCCTGGATTTTATTGAAACTGTTGGGAACAATAAGGAAAGGGGTAAAATTCATATGCTCTGGCCCTCTCGCTCTCTCTGCACAAAGTAAAACAATGTATATACTTATGTATAGACGTGTTTTCTATCCCCTGCTTATGATGAATAATAAATCAAATATAATATATAATATATGGGTCATAATTATACAATTGATTTACTAACTCGGGGGACCCTGCCACTAGATCCTCACCTCTTCCCACGTGTGCAATACACCAAAGGGAAGAGGAAATGAGGTCGGGACCCTTATAAAGGGGAAAAGACAGAGGGAGGGGCGATGCAGGACAAAAGCATCATGGGAAAGTTTAAAGGATATTGTACCCATCAGGTTAGACAGAAGAAGGAAAACAGAATCTTGTATAATTATAAATTAAAAGTAAAATAACAACCTGTTACACGTCACCTACACTTCAGACTTCATCCTCAAAATCAAAGCAGTATTAACACAAGCAACATGTTCCATCTCTTAAATCCAATCTAACATTTAAAAATAAAGTCTGTTTCAACTGGACTTTTATCTAAGAAAAACAAACATTTTATGTTCGAGTTGTTATAAAACTACTGAAACAAATAATTGGCTATACTGCAGTTCCGCTGTCTTGTTTGGCACCCTAAATTATGTCCTGCATTCTGTGGAAACAAATGAAGGCTGAGGAATGTTACGTAACACAGCTAGAATGCAAAAACTCTATCTGGTGTAATTCAGTGCATAAAACCAATGGTCTTAAGTGTGGTGTCTTCTTCGTAACACTCCCTGACTTTTCTATCCATGACCATGAGATAGGGTGGGCTGCTTTTCTTCCTTCCTTTGACTAGTATTCCTCCCTTTCCTCCCAGCCTTGGTTGGTGGGTTAGGCAGCATCACCTTCTTTTAATAGACCCAGGTGTCATTTATCTTGAAATTAGGTTCAAGTGCAGAAAATGATCTAGCAGAAGTCTTAGACAATCTCTGAATTACAGAGAAATCTGATTTATTCTGAAACTGTGAGAAATTGTTCATCTGTATTTTGCTGCATTGCTAATTGTTGATGTGTGTGCCCTCCTTGTGCAGTAAAGGGGAGATCACATGCAGAGCTGGTTTTCTGTAGTTTCTTAGCCTGAATTAAAATAAAATATTCTCTTCATATAGGAACCAAGTCTCTGGCTGGAAATTTCTACAAAAGGTCCATCTTCTTTTGCCGTATCAACACTTAAATGAGAAAAGCAGACAGGGAGAGTATAGGTGACTGCAGTGACTGTCCTTCCATGCCATCCATATGTACAAGGGGTATGACCAGAGTACACATGTACAAAAAATTATATATCAAAAGCAAGTACCTTTGTTGAAACGTGAAGGTAATCGTTTACAGCATAACAATTCCATCCTAAAAAAAGAATTTGTCTGTGTATTGCCTAGGAATTGCTACAATGTTAAAATGGTAAATCCAAACCAAACAGAGCAAAAACTGACACGTTATTTAAGAACTGAAAGAAGGAGAAAATTGAAAACTTTCTTCGTGGGATCAATAACATATATGTTTTGTTTCCCACGGTCCTGTTACTATTTCAAATCTTAAATCCTGTACTTTGATATTTTGGGCTGAATGTAATGACAGCAAACGTAACAGCTGCCTCAATGCAGCTGAAGGCAGCCCAGAGGGTCCAAGAGGTCAGTGGTCAATTACTGCATAGGGATCAAATCTGCAATCAGAAATTTACTGCATACATGCCTTTATATTACGGTCAAGCGGAGAGTCAGAGCAGTTTCCATAGAAACAACGTAAACAAACTTTACCGTTTGAAGCACAACAAACTCTGAGTGAAAATGGCGCAGAGGTGAGTAGCTTGTTAGCTCTCCAAAATGTCTTTGAATTCTTCAACTGATGTTGTGCTACTTTGATTATTTAGCCTTTTATACTATAATGACATAGTAAATGTCTATAATACAATAAAAAACATTACATATTTTTTTAATATTACATATTTTTAACGTCATTTAAAGTGCAGTGGTTTTTATTGCTACTGTGGTTGCTAATATTTAAATAATGACAGACTATTTGGTTAGTAAATTAATCTCAAACATGCTAGTTTAGTAGGGCTTCCCAACCTTTCGATGTCCGCGGATCGGTTTCCGTCGTAGAAAAGTGTCACGGATGGGTAAGACGGCGGTATAATTTGGGGGTTCCCTCGCCGAGCGGCGGGAGATTGACGGTGTATACGGACATGCGGGGCTAATGGCGTATTTCCGTACATCAATACGGGCAGCTTTCTTTCCAAAACGGCGCGATCCCCTAATAAACGGGACGGCTGGCTCCTCTACCCCCGGTTGTCTGCCGCCCGGTGCAATACTCCGCGCGGACGGTACCGGAACACCGACCGGAAGTTGGGACCCCCTACTGTACAGGGTGGTAGGTAAATTGCTAAAAAAAATTGGGGCATTACTTTCGGAGTAGGCTAGATGCTTCTAAGTTTATCATTACATCTATTAACATTGTTACACAGGATTAACACTTTCAAATATTCTTAGCTTGGTTAGTGTTAACTCAGTTCTTGGTAGTATTCATCTGGGTATTCATTTGATGTGGAGCACAGTTGTTTCGTATTTGATTCTAGTTATAATTTGGTGACATTACTGTTTAATATGCTATTGCACTTACAGTATCGTGCATTTTACAGTAGATTTTTTTTGCAATCTTGCTCGCTGTTTCTTTTATTCTTTCTTTTTTATATATGTGAACCCTGTAATTATTTATTATAATAATTATAACAATTGTATTTTCTGTATGGTTGAAGAATTTCCAGCTCTTTATTTATTTTATTATCTCTCTTAAGTGCTGGTTAATCTCTCATTTATTCCCCAGAGAGCGAATTGAGAGAGCTGATCGATGGACCAACACCCAACACTGGGAAGCCTGGAACCTGTGGGATGAAGTGATCAACTGGGGAGAAGGTGTTGAGGACTTCTCACCAGTGACACTCCCCACTGTCCAGGCTGGGGGAGTTAAGGGGGGATTGGGGGGGTCTACTGATTTGGGTAAGGGAGGGGAGAGTGTGGGAAAGGATGGACTGCTAGCCAGCACTAGTATTTCATCTCAAAGTCTTCAGAGTAATTACGGCCTTTCATCTGAAGACTGGGAAATTTATAAAACTTGCTACCTTAACAAAAAAAAGAAAGTCAGGAAGGACCGGACAAGCCGGGGGGAGGGTGAGGTAAGGGGGCAGAGTAGTGAGGAATATGTGGAGGTACCAGAGTGGGGAACATTTGAGGGGAAGGCCTCCAGGGTTGTGATGGAGGGGACAGAGGCTGGTATTAGTATGATGGATATGCTAAATGGAGGTGAGGAGAATGTATGTGAGGTGGGAGTGAATGTGGAGGAGGTTAAGGGAGGAGGAGGGAAAAGTACAGGGAATGCTGTGGAATATGTGGTGTCACAAGTAGGCAGAACTTGGCTAGAACCCATCCAGGAGGAAGACCTTGAGGAAGATGAAGAAACAGATGAGGAGCTTCAGGAAGCAGAAGACACTGATGCTGCCACAGTGGACAGTTGGCAGTGCATGGCGGCATATGTAGCCAGAATATGGCTGCAGACTTTACAGGAAGATGGACCTGAGGAAAATGAAGAAGCTGATGTGGTATTCCAGCAGGCAGAAGATGCTGATGCTACCACACTGGTCAGGTTTCAGTGTATGGTGGCATCTGAAGACAGATCACAGCTACTGACTATACCAGAAGAAGGACCTGAGGAAGAGGACGAGACTGAAGTGATGAAGACAGATAAAACAAAAGAAGATGCTGATGCTGCCGAGAAGATCTACAGTGAAGAAGAAGTATCATTCCATGTGAATGCCGAAGATCTTTCTGAAGAAGATACTGAGAAGAGCCACAAGAAGAAGAAGAAGATGATGAAGTGGTGCTTCTTCTGCTGTCCCCTGCCTTTCAGAAGAAGTAGCAAGAGGCAGTAATTATAAGACTGTGAATTCAGGTTTACAAATGACTTAAAGCAGTAATATAACTGCATTATTGACACCTTCACAATGCACTGTAATGCATCCATAAATATATTATAGACATGGGTATAAATATTGAAGAAAAAAAAGCATAACACATTATAGCCATGTTTATTATGGATTAATGGCCGATATAATGTATTATGAAGATATTTATTGTGTATATATAGATCAGAGCATTCATAATGCATTATCAAGATAGCTATAATGTGTTATGCCTTTGTATAAGTATTTACAGCCGTGTTTTTAATACTTTTATAAATGATTTATAAGGCATTAATTGGGTATTTATTTATTTATTTATTTATTTATTTATTTATTTATTAGTTATATGACTGCTTTAAGTAAAGTTAAGTAAAATGTTTATTTTCTTTTTTTTAGAATACCCGTGTTAGAGCCCTGCATTGGGACTGGGATCCCGCGGGACCCAACGGAAAGTGATACTGTTTAAGTGTTAATGTAGCTATAAGATACGATAGGATAAGATATGCTGAGTTAAAATATAAGATAGGCTAAGACAAAATATATTAATATAAGCTAAGTTGAAATATAATAAGATAAGATAGGTTAAGTTATATGATAAGATAGGCTAAGTTAAAATATAATAAGATAGGTTAAGTTAAGATATGACAAGATAGGTTAAGATAAAATATGATAGGCTAAGTTAACATATGATAAGGTAGGCTATGTTAAGATAAGAGATTTGCAATAAAACATATTTACTTTTCAAACTGTGTCTTTGTCATCTTTTCAGTGTTGTGTCTGTCTTTGTTTGATAATTTTGAATCGTTAATTTATATCTGAGACTCTCCTAAATGTCAATAAGCAGAGACGGAGGAATGGGAGGAAGGTACGGTTAAGTATAAATGATAAAGTATCAAAATCACAGTGCTACCTTATTTTGACGCAGAGAAAGTAATTTCAGTGTTACTACCACCTATGAGTTAATGGCTGCAAATGTTGGTGTTACAAGTGCTGGTAAATAACGCGGCGTAAGTTTAACTCCGGTGTGTTTCTGAAAAACGCACCGCCTTCTGCCTGCTGTCATTCGGCGAACGTGTAGGAGGCTATTCTGGTAACAGGTAAAGTTGTCATTTAACGTAATGCTAACGTGCATTACCTGTTAGTAAGTGTTTTACTATATCACACACCTTACGTCCTTTATAGTTGTAGTCCGGTGCACTCTGTATCCATGCTAACTAGCTAGCTAATGTTAACATGATGCAGTACAGTCTTCCAGCTTGGGGATTCCCACCCCTGTCCGCGGCCAGTATTCCACAGGGGGTTTGCGGAGGTGTTGGTTGCAAATGCAAAAGATCCCTTCATGTTCATGTGTTGTGTTCTAATGTGTAAATAAAAGATAACTATCAAATTCAATGTTTATGTCCTATTATACTAGATAAGACTGTAAAATAGTTTGTCCTGCATATGGATGCCATGCAGTCAGAGTATGATCAAGACAGGGTGTGAGTGTGGAAAAAAGACAAATGTAACAGTATTTGAAGGAAGAGTGTGAAGGAGGGAAATGTAGGGAGAAGGAGGTTCCTCGGAGCTCCGAGATGTGTTTGGCTGTAATAAATCTGGAATATAGCTATATGACATAGTTTTTGATAAAACCAGCATTTATTTTTTAGGTTTGTCGAGCTCCGTCAAAACAATTAGAACGAGTCCATTATGTAACTGGAACCCCTTTCACATGTAAACACAGTGACACGCTACAGCGTTGGTTTGTTGTCTGAGGCTATGATACTGATTACAAACACATTCTCAAATTTCACTGCACCAATCACAGCATATGCAGGCAGAAAAATCATAGCAAAAAACATTCAGCATTAGACTCTAAAACCGTCTGTAATGTCTGTGTTTATCCAGTGGACCATAAATTAAAATAAGCTTTCCTATTTCAGTTTCTTTCAGATGTTATAAAGTAGTAAATAAAGAATCATATTAATTAAACCATGTATTACTGACTATCAGACAACTTCAACAAGTTACCAAATGGATGCAAAATCAAAGATATTCATTTGCGCCTGGCACTAACCATGTACTCCTTCACAGTACTAAGCCATAGAAAGGGCCCCAATGAAACCCCTGCATTCCTGCATCGCAGATACTCTAATCTCAGCATTTATAAGATTATATTTGTACTACCTGCCAATTTTTATATTAGATGAGACAAAAAATTGAGAAATATCTATATGCAGAAGTAGTTTTTCCTGATAAGAAGGATAATATCAAGACTAATACAGTACAGTCATAACCAGTGTCAGGGATTCTATGCATTGCTACACAGAGACAAGTCCAGATATTGAGCCCAAGGCTAAAATTGTGGTTTACTTACAAGTGCACTTTGCTGGGCAGTGGGGGTGTTTGTCCTTCTCTGCTCACATTTTCCCCTCTTATCCTGTCTTCTCCTCCGCAGCCCTTCCTCCTTCTCTCTGTTGCTCCTATATTCCCTCCCCTCCATTCATCTATGTTCTCCTTCCTCTGCGGTCTCTCCTCTTCTCCCATTCTTCAGTTATACTGTCTTCTCCGCTCTCCCTGTATCCCTCCTGTCTTCTGGTCCTGTCGTCTCTTCTCCAGTCATCCCCTGCTTCTCAGTCATCTCTGCATCTTTTCTCTCATTTGTTTGCTTATTCTTTGATTGTTTGTGTTATTCGTTAACCCACCACCCCATGCTGGATGAGTCTTGATGTTTTTTGAAGTTTTTTTAAAGTTAGGCTTCTTCCTTTGTTTTTGCGCCATATCTTCTGCCCTCTTCTGGTTGCGGCAGTACATGACACGGATGGAAAAATAGGGTTTATTACAACTCACACATCAAAACCAAAAGGATCAGGATGGATCCAAAATAAACAGCAAATGACCAGGAATGAACTAACTGATGGAATAAACACAACTGGAGAACTATATACATACATACAGCTATAATGAACCATGAAACAACAGAAGCAGAACAGGCACTTAAATACACAGCTAACAAGACACAATGCAGGACAGTGAGAATCATAACCAATAACAAGGACTGAGGGCAACCCAGGAACAGGTGTTACAGTTAAACAGCACTGGTGAAATCAAAGTGACCTTTCAGCCACATGGTCAGCTCTGCATCGCCCTCTGCTGTTTGCATTAGAAGCTGCTTGAAATTCCCACTCTCCTTACCAACACCTCGAAAAGCCAGGCCTTGCCGTGCCAAGTACTTAACTTCAGAAGATTTTTCCTCACTTGCTGCTGCTCTTTCCAGCTCATCTGAAGGTTTAATATTAACAGGATTGATCTTCTGAATCCAGGTCATCAGTGCTAATCTGTGGCACTGCCTGTCTTTATGTGCACTGAATTTCCCCAGTGCCTTTTCCAGTTTCACATGCCAGTCTTCACAAGAGCTGAATGTGTCTTTCATGCCAGTTTACACATTTGTGTTACAAATTATTTTGCACAGTAGAAACAAAGAACCCCCCTTAAGACGAGGGGGGCTGTAAGGGAGCCCAGTGTGATCTTTAAACCATTTCTCCTGAAAGCAGGGTCTCCTGTTTGATAGACGTGACATTTACATTTGGCTGATTTGGTGAAGGTCCAAGCTCCTCCCCCCTCCTCCCTAATGCACCTTCATCTTCACCTGCCTGTCTGCTCTCTCTCTCTCTCTCTCTCTCTCTCTCTCTCTCTGCCATTGACTCACACTCAGTCTCCCTGCTTAAATGCTGTATCTGAAATACACACCACAGGCCAAACTAAGAAACATATTAAACTAACATCAGGATCAGTCTGCTGTGACGTCATTATTCACTCTTAACCATCAATATTTGCTCCTTTTCTCACTCCCCTCCATGTCACCTGCATTTTCTGCCGTCAGCAGCCTCTTGCTGTCTCTCCCTCTTCATCTTTGCTCTCAGCACAGCAGAATTTGCATGAAAGCAGTTATCAGTAAACAAGTGGTGTTTCTTGCCATGATGCTCAGGAATGGATCTCTCAGGATTTGTTATCTGAATGGGAATGATTAATATATGAATAACCATTGACTCACATACTGTATACGTCTATCATCTGACTGGCACTAATTATCTCACTGTCTGTACTTTCCTGCTTTTCTGTGGTTGCCCAAAAACTCACGATTGTCACATTTCCTCTTCATGATGACAAGCTACTCACTGTGAATAAAAGCTGACTGTAATAAAACTACCTGCATTTAAATCATACATTAATGACACAAAATACCTTAAAGTATTACTTACTTACTTATTTTGCACAGTAGAAACAAAGAACCCCCTTTTGGGGGGGGGGGGGGGCAAAGTGAAAGTGATGTGGAAAATCGCCTCTTACCACTGAAAGACATGGGGATGGGTGGTGCTAATAATGGTACTGCAGCCAGCCAGTAGGGGGCGCTTGACATTTAGGGTTTTCACCTATTAGAGATGTTATGGTCTCCTTGTTTTTTGCAGTCAATGCTTTGATCACAGAATAAATATTAAAGAAGTGAGCACTTCTGTCATGCTTTAGTAAGATTAGTAACACACTGCTTCAGATTTCAGTGACCTGATCTCTGCTTGCAAAGAGCCTGAGATGGACCTCAAAGGTTTAAATATACATTTGCTGATAAATGAAATGCTATGTGGCCCAGTGGGTGGCACTGTCTGGGGATTTGAACCCCCATTACTGCATGTTCGTACCTTGTTTGTGCTGGTTTGCCTGCTGTTTCTGCCGCAGGTGAAAAAGCATACAGGCAGCTGAACCGGTGTCTCTAAACAAGCCATTGTGGGTGCAGGTCATAAGGCGATTTCCTACTGCACGAACTTGGCCCAATTGAAGGTCTTAGGAGGTAGTTCCTGAACCATTTTTTAGTTCCAAAAAGAACATACTTTTTTCTCGACCAAGACTTACTGGGTGGGGCTTATAGTGATAAACTTTTCCTATTGGTTGACCACAAGCCCCAGCGCCAACTTGAAAGTTTCATGGAAATGCAGGAAAAGAAAAGTGGAGCAAAAATTGAGCAGATGTAATTTTTTGTAGCTCAGTTATACTAAAGGCATCAATGAGTAACTTTTTTGCTTCTGTCCCCATAGTTCTGCATCTGAAAATGCGATTGATAATGATTAGCGTAATGAAGAAGTGTATATTATGGACACTGGACTGGAGCATTGTCAGATAACCTCTCAGTTATCCTTGTGTGAGAAATATACACAGTCACATATTGAGATTATATTAGATGATGTGGTCTTGAGAGTGGGGCGGCATGGTGGTGCAGTGTTGCCTCACACCTCTGGGACCCGGGTTCGAGTCTCCGCCTGGGTCACATGTGTGCAGAGTTTGCATGTTCTCCCCATGTCGTCGTGGGGTTTCCTCCGGGTACTCCGGTTTCCTCCCACAGTCCAAAAATATGCTGAGGCTAATTGGACTTGCTAAATTGCCTGTAGGTGTGCATGTGTGAATGCATGGTGTGTGAGTGTGCCCTGCGATGGGCTGGTCCCACATCCCGGGTTGTTCCCTGCCTCGTGCCCATTGCTTCCGGGATAGGCTCCGGACCCCCCACGACCCAGTAGCATAAGCGGTTTGGAAAATGGATGGATAATAATAATAATAATAACAAATAATGATGATAATAATAATTGCACTATGTCCAATGACTGCCAGTTACTGTAAACAGTAAAGTACACGTAACTGGACATGTCTGTATTATTTTGGTTTATACTTATTAATCCATTAATTCTAACTTTTGTACTTTAAATGGACAGAGTACAGTTATTATTATTAGGAAAAGTATTGTGAGGGAAGGCAAAACTATTGAGAGGAAACACAAAACAATTAAAAATATATTTTCTCACCCTGACATCTAAGGGACTCCATATACTGCAGATGATCTATAGAAAAAAATCACAAATACATCACTATCAACAAATATGTGGTTTTATTTATGATGTATGAAATCAAAATTATTGGGATGCAAAAGAAAATGGCTCTTCGCAATTTTCTTTTAAACCGTAATCATAGGCTAATTGATTAAACATAAGTATTGATTTTATTTTGAAAGATCACTTTATTATGGAAGGCCATTTGGGACTTAACGTCTACTTTGACGCCCATGTCAACACGTCAAACAAATTACGTCTTAACACGTATATTATTTACGTGTTAAGCCATTCGGACATCTTAACACGTCTTAAAACTGCATGTTAATGTGGCCAATTTGAACCTCTAAAGACGTTTGTACCTTTAATGCATCTATGCTATTGGTTGGCATAAACGTACACACCCCTTTTGACGTAAGGGCTATACGTATGCAGTACGTGCCCTGTACGTTGTAGTCACGTGGTCTCTACGTTCAGCCATGTGAGTCCTACGTTGTTAATACTTATAGGCAACATATGTATTACGTGTCAAATGTGACTGTGATGTTGTTTTCAGCACAGTCCATTTGTTGGAGGGGTGAATCACGGGTTTATTTAAACTGGCAGAACATTTATCTTTAAATCTTTACAAAGTATAACTGGCAGTTTTAACATTTAATGAAACTGGAGCAAAAATGGTAATTCTGGCTAATACTGATTTAATTGCATTTCCACAGAATGCAGGACATAATTTAGGGTGCCAAACAAAACAGCGGAACTGCAGTATAGCCAATTATTTGTTTCAGTAGTTTTATAACAACTCGAACATAAAATGTTTGTTTTTCTTAGATAAAAGTCCAGTTGAAACAGACTTTATTTTTAAAAGTTAGATTGGATTTAAGAGATGGAACATGTTGCTTGTGTTAATACTGCTTTGATTTTGAGGATGAAGTCTGAAGTGTAGGTGACGTGTAACAGGTTGTTATTTTACTTTTAATTTATAATTATACAAGATTCTGTTTTCCTTCTTCTGTCTAACCTGATGGGTACAATATCCTTTAAACTTTCCCATGATGCTTTTGTCCTGCATCGCCCCTCCCTCTGTCTTTTCCCCTTTATAAGGGTCCCGACCTCATTTCCTCTTCCCTTTGGTGTATTGCACACGTGGGAAGAGGTGAGGATCTAGTGGCACGGTCCCCCGAGTTAGTAAATCAATTGTATAATTATGACCCATATATTATATATTATATTTGATTTATTATTCATCATAAGCAGGGGATAGAAAACACGTCTATACATAAGTATATACATTGTTTTACTTTGTGCAGAGAGAGCGAGAGGGCCAGAGCATATGAAGTTTACCCCTTTCCTTATTGTTCCCAACAGGTTCAATAAAATCCGCGAACGACAACGGCGTCTGTAATATCCCTTCCTCCTGCACCCCACACACACCTGATAACACCCCAAAACACAATGCAGAGTATAGGCAGGGAATGACCGGTTACATAGGTACACTAGTGCGGCTTGTAAATATGCCCTTAATTTATGCCTGAATATCCCTCCCATATAGTGGCTGACCACATATCATGTGAAAGACCCGGAGAGAGTGAGTGTATATATATATATATATATATATATATATATATGTATGATGTGCATGTGAGAGACACCATCGGAAGTCCGGTTCAGTTCCTCAGAGGCACTACTATGGAGGCGCTTACAGTAATAAACTTGCTGACCGCAAAAACTGGCACTATGATGGAAGTTATGCAGATGTGCAGAGTAGATGGAATAATTTTTGTACCTCCATAAGATTGTATGCCTTTTGCCTGTGTCTCCAGCCAGTGCCGGGGGTGAAACGCGCCTGCAATTATCAGCGGGATAACATTATCGTTCTTTTTATTCTGTGGAAAATGAAAGACCGATTTGCTGGCCAGATTTATTTATGAATCATAAACATGTTGTGGGCTATATAAGTAAAGTCAGGGCTCTCAAGTCTTATGCATTGACTGTGAGACACTTGCATTTCAACCAGTTCACATGCTCACGCGCCGCACCTTATGTTTGTCAAGCTGAGAAGTAAGGGTTAGGGTTATAATTATCAATAAATAACGTACTTCCCTGTGAAACAATGATGCTGGATGTTTATTTGCATATCATGATATGGTGCAGCCTTTTAATAGGTTTCTGTTTTTCTGTTAATCCATTCATGGTGTTGAATAAGTCAGCAAGCATAAGTGTAAGGCTAGTGAGTGACTGGTGTTTTCGGGGGAGACTCCCTAGAGCTGGAGAGAAATACCTTAAGGCACGGGATGAAAAATCCCAAATCTTCCAGGAAAAATGTCAGCATTATATGTATTTGCCACACAGAACAGAACAAAAAATTCCTTATGGAATCACACACCTACCATAGTCACTATACTACTCAGAACGCCTGGCAGCCACCAAATCAAACATAGGAAAAGGAAAATTTATAGCTTTAGAATGTGGTAGAGACTAATATCCATAACGTACCATCCTAGAACACACTGTGTTCTAAAATTTAAGCCTAATTAAAATCTGAATATTAAATGAGGAAAATAATTTGATTTGTTCTTCTATCCCAAGTTGTGGTCTAAAAGCAATAAGACCACCATCCATTATATCTGCTTTGAGGAAAATGCACTCCTGTAGCCACTAGGGGAGCTCTCACCTCTTCTGGGCCCAGCTAAATAATTATGTTACGCATTCTAACAAGCTTTATTATCTGTGTCAATAAGCCCTGCTTTCACACTAACACTCCTGCTGAGAGGCTAGTTTGATTACCAGTCTTGCCCTTGTCATTAGGAACACATGAGAATTTGCGCAGTGCTGTTTCATAGTGGATTCTCACTGGTTTTCCCCAAGACTGGTACGATACATTTTATTCAGTTTCATACCACAGGTTATTGCAAGAGGGATCAATTGGTTTACTTTTATACTGGTGCAAGGAAACTATTATTATGATGGTGGGTTATCAAACACAGTAGCTGGCTACCTCAGACATAAGACGCCCATTACGTACCTGTGTATCACCTATATGGGCTTGGAATCTGTATATCAATTGAAATAATTATTCATAGCCCAGATAGCATCATGTTATTGTTTCAGCGTTGAAGTATAGTTAAATGCATTGAATTATGCTCAGTGATAAATTATCAGCATTGAAACTGAATTGATTTTTGGTCAGATGTTCAATATTGAAAAATTAATGGTGGCGAAACCTTGATATAAAGTGACTTTTTCAACATTGAAAATAAGATGCTGAGTTAACATCAATATTATTCAAAATAAAAATGGAAAAATGAATTTATGGGGGGCGGCATGATGGTGCAGTGGTCAGCACTGTTGCCTCACACCTCTGGGACCCGGGTTTGAGTCTCTGCCTGGGTAGCATGTGTGGAGTTTGCATGTTCTCCCCATGTCGTCGTGAGGTTTCCTCCGGGTACTCTGGTTTCCCCCCACAGTCCAAAAACATGCTGAGGCTAATTGCAGTTGCTAAATTGCCCGTAGGTGTGTGTGTGAGAGTCACTGGTGTGTGAGTGTGCCCTGCAATTGGCTGGCCCCCCATCCTGGGTTGTTCCCTGCCTCGTGCCCATTGCTTCCAGGATAGGCTCCGGACCCCCCCACGACCCAGTAGGATAAGCGGTTTGGAAAATGGATGGATGTGCACCAAAGCACACACGTTTTTTTTCTGGTGGCTTAAACACATTTTTGTAACTACTGGCTATTTTGCAAAAACTCTGCACACAAATAAAAAAACCACCAAATCAGCAAAATGTTGTAGGTCTCTTGCAAAAGCTAATAAATCTTGCTTAACTCTTCAAACCTTTGGAAAAATTGTATTTTTGTACCAATCAGTTAACACAAACCATCATCTTAATAAGCACACAATGCACCAACTACACACTGATGGTAGGAATGGAAAACACATCTGGCTTTTGCTTTCTCTGTGCACGAGGTATGTCAATTTAAAGTCATACTTTTGTCATAAATAGTTCTGTAAACACAATTCAAGATTCAAATTTCAAGTATGAATGTTTATTCACATGCATCAAAACAAACACAAGACAACATACAATTTCACTGAGAGAGAGAAAAAAAATCATTCTTCTCGTCTCTTTGGGTCCGGCCACAGAATTTCATCAACATCACATGCAATGCTTTCTAGTCCAAGGCACCGGGGAAACTCTCCTGGAGTGCCTTATCCTGGCCTGATATGATGCCTGGTCAATATCCTCGCATGCCTCCTCCATTGCCTGTAAAAGAGCCATGCGTTGATGGGGATGACGATCATAGACCTTCCAGCACCAGGCAGAGAAGAATTCTTCAATCGGATTCAAGAATGGAGAGTAAGGCGGGAGGTTGAGTACAGTGAAGAGTGGGCGACTGTAAACCAGTTGCGAACTAAAGCAGTCCTATGGAAACTAATATTGTCCCATATTATGACATAACTGGTCTGTGAACATTAGTGAGCATATGAGAGATGCAGAGATGCTCACATTGTTCATGTTTTGGGAGATGGTGTCATCCTCTATTATACGCTGCTGTATTTCTCGTAGCCTAATGGATTTATTTGTGATCACCATATTAACTATATGGGTCTCTCGTTCTTCAGTGAACATTCTTCCTCTGCCCCCAGATTCTGGATGTCTAGCAGGTCTGTAGAGTAACCTTTTCAGTTTTTACCTGTACAGCATTATTGTGTTTCTCATTAGAGTATAGTACTATTACAAAACGTACTGTGAAGTAACTGTACTAACCGATTCTCATTTGGAACCGTCCTTATGATGCCTGCTACAGCGTAGCGGCTCAGGTCAGGCTGAACCCGTTGGCCAGCTTCCCTCGGGGTCATTCCATGGTTGATCACATGATCCACTGTTGTAGCTCTGATGACATCAGTTATTATATTTCTTCTTACCCTTCCTCCTTCCTCTTCACCTCCTCATCCTCTAAATTCACCTCCTAGTCTTCATCCTTTTCCTCGCCCTTCTCTAATTCTCACTCTTCTCAGTCTTCCTTCTCCCTCCATTGTTCTCCACACTGAAAGCTTACTGTACCTGTGGCTTATTTATAGCGCTCATGCTGATTGCTAATTATCTAAAACCGTTTTCACATGTGACAGTGTGGCCAGACAGTTGGCAAAATAGTGTAAACAATAGCCGTCAAATGTGTATAGTTTTACTAGGAGTGTGTTGGTCATTTGGAAATTGTGTGTAAAACAGTGAGTTGTGTTTACAGTTCCGCAAAAAGAGTGCTGTGCAGTGGATTGTATTTACACATTTGCAAATTGTGTGTTACAAAAGTGCCAACTGAGTGCAAAACAGTGAGTAATTTTGCTATAACTATTAATAGTTTTATAAGAATCATTTTTAGTGTTTAAACATTCAGAAAAACTGTAAAAAAATTAAACGGGGGTGACTGTCCATTAAGCAAATCTGCAATCCTATTACACGTAGCATGACACAGTACTGTTTTTGACTTTTTCTTTTAATTCACCGCGATTGTGATGAATGGGGCAAGAGAACAAAAACCACAGAAATGGCTCTTTGCATGCTAGCCAATGACTACGCGAGATGGTATAGTCGCTATGGTTTAACTAGAGAAGGCTTGGAGGAAAATGCTGTGGAAAACTGATTATTTTGTGTCTTCTCTATGCCTGGGCTCTCTAGGAAAAGCATAGAGACCATATGTATCTTTACAATTGTGGAGATTTCTGTGGGGTGCACATATATAATATATATCAAATTTATATTATATAGATTATATCTAAGCATCATTCATACTCGAGTGAGAAGACAATTATAAATCCATGTTATGAAAAGGTTTCTGTGTCGGAAAGGTACAGAAAGAGCCTAACGCAGGTTTACAGGAAACAAAGGTGTGGTGTAGAACACAAGGACATGGACAGAGAAAGGCAATGGCACGACCCCTCAATATGATCAATTCATCTACTCTGTGTCGTCCTCCCAGCTGTCAAAGTAATTGTCAGCAAATGATGTACTTGACACGTGCATTATTTACGTGTCAAGCCGTTCGGACGTTTTAACATGTCTTAAAACTACGTGTTAACGCAGCCAATCTGAACGTCTTAACACGTTTAAAATTGGGTGCTACCACTTTATCGGTTTTGAGGGGAAGCCCTGCAGACAGTCATTGCAAGAAGAGAAAAATGTTCCTCGGTCACTAGATAATGACCTCAGGTGGCTGATTGACTGTCAGTGCCTGATCTGTTCCATGTTTTTACAGTTTTTTATTAGATTTGTTTAAAATACGTGGGGAAAAAATTAACAATGCAGTCACAGAATAATTATTTTGCATTTTAAAATAGTTTAATACTGCAGCACAGGAACAATACATGCAAAAGTATGGCAAGGCGTTTTAACATTTAATCGCTAGACTGGATATGTATTGCAGATATCTATCTTCCTAGTCAAAGAGAGCATTTCAGATATCCACAATGACATTCTTCCTATCCACAATTGTCATTTCAGATATCTAGAATGGCTATGCGACGTACATCCGGTAAAATATAAGGCAGCTAAATTATTGATGCCATTCATACTTGTCATGCCCGGCTCGTCCGCTCCTCCTGTGTGCCACGCCCCCTGATTACCCATGTGTTTTCTCCCGATTGTACCCAGCTGTATCCAGTTCATTTGCTCAGTCCTGTCTATTTCAGTCCGTGTCTTACCTGAGTCCTTCGTCCGTCATTGATGTTACCTAATGTCAGTAGCCGTCGTATGTTCCTGTTTCCTGATCCCCGGTTCCTATTAAACCCTCGTTTACCCTGATTTTCGGCTGCCTGCTTCCTAAGTCCCCGCGGCCCCGCACGATCGCCGCTCTGCCCGCGATCGCTGCCGATCACCCGTGACAATACTGTTGCTATGACCGTTCACTATAAACTCCTTATTACAAATAAATGAATAACTACATACGTTTCCATGCTGAATATATAGTTTTTGCTGATAATGCAGAACAGAAAGTGATCAAAATGATAAGTTTAGCTCATCTGCACTGTTCAGCACAAAGATACCAGTGCAATTAAATCAATATTAGCCAGATTTACCATTTTTGCTCCAGTTTCATTAAATGTTAAAACTGCCAGTTATACTTTGTAAAGATTTAAAGATAACTGTTCTGCCAGTTTAAATAAACCTGTGATTCACCCCTCCAACAAATGGACTATGCTGAAAACAACATCACAGTCACGTTTGACACGTAATACATACGTTGCCTATACGTATTAACAACGTAGGACTCACATGGCTGAACGTAGAGACCACGTGACTACAACGTACAGGGCACGTTCTGCATACGTATAGCCCTTACGTCAAAAGGGGTGTGTACGTTTATGCCAACCAATAGCATAGATGCATTAAAGGTACAAACGTCTTTAGAGGTTCAAATTGGCCACATTAACATGCAGTTTTAAGACGTGTTAAGATGTCCGAATGGCTTAACACGTAAATAATATACGTGTTAAGACATAATTTGTTTGACGTGTTGACATGGGCGTAAAAGTAGACGTTAAGTCCCAAATGGCCTTCCATAACAAAGTGGTCTTTCAAAATAAAATCAATACTTATGTTTAATCAATTAGCCTATGATTACGGTTTAAAAGAAAATTGCGAAGAGCCATTTTCTTTTGCATCCCAATAATTTTGATTTCATACATCATAAATAAAACCACATATTTGTTGATAGTGATGTATTTGTGTCTATAGATCATGCAGTATAAGGAGTCCCTTAGATGTCAGGGTGAGAAAATATATTTTTAATTGTTTTGTTTTTCCTCTCAATACTTTTCCTAATAATAATAACTGTACTCTGTCCATTTAAAGTACAAAAGTTAGAATTAATGGATTAATAAGTATAAACCAAAATAATACAGACATGTCCAGTTACGTGTACTTTACTGTTTACAGTAACTGGCAGTCATTGGACATAGTGCAATTATTATTATCATCGTTATTTGTTATTATTTTTATCCATCCATTTTCCAAACCGCTTATCCTACTGGGTCGTGGGGGGTCCGGAGCCTATCCCGGAAGCAATGGGCACGAGGCAGGGAACAACCCGGGATGTGGGACCAGCCCATCGCAGGGCACACTCACACACCATGCATTCACACATGCACACCTACAGGCAATTTAGCAAGTCCAATTAGCCTCAGCATATTTTTGGACTGTGGGAGGAAACCGGAGTACCCGGAGGAAACCCCACGACGACATGGGGAGAACATGCAAACTCTGCACACATGTGACCCAGGCGGAGACTCGAACCCGGGTCCCAGAGGTGTGAGGCAACACTGCACCACCATGCCGCCCCACTCTCAAGACCACATCATCTAATATAATCTCAATATGTGACTGTGTATATTTCTCACACAAGGATAACTGAGAGGTTATCTGACAATGCTCCAGTCCAGTGTCCATAATATACACTTCTTCATTACGCTAATCATTATCAATCGCATTTTCAGATGCAGAACTATGGGGACAGAAGCAAAAAAGTTACTCATTGATGCCTTTAGTATAACTGAGCTACAAAAAATTACATCTGCTCAATTTTTGCTCCACTTTTCTTTTCCTGCATTTCCATGAAACTTTCAAGTTGGCGCTGGGGCTTGTGGTCAACCAATAGGAAAAGTTTATCACTATAAGCCCCACCCAGTAAGTCTTGGTCGAGAAAAAAGTATGTTCTTTTTGGAACTAAAAAATGGTTCAGGAACTACCTCCTAAGACCTTCAATTGGGCCAAGTTCGTGCAGTAGGAAATCGCCTTATGACCTGCACTCACAATGGCTTGTTTAGAGACACCGGTTCAGCTGCCTGTATGCTTTTTCACCTGCGGCAGAAACAGCAGGCAAACCAGCACAAACAAGGTACGAACATGCAGTAATGGGGGTTCAAATCCCCAGACAGTGCCACCCACTGGGCCACATAGCATTTCATTTATCAGCAAATGTATATTTAAACCTTTGAGGTCCATCTCAGGCTCTTTGCAAGCAGAGATCAGGTCACTGAAATCTGAAGCAGTGTGTTACTAATCTTACTAAAGCATGACAGAAGTGCTCACTTCTTTAATATTTATTCTGTGATCAAAGCATTGACTGCAAAAAAACAAGGAGACCATAACATCTCTAATAGGTGAAAACCCTAAATGTCAAGCGCCCCCTACTGGCTGGCTGCAGTACCATTATTAGCACCACCCATCCCCATGTCTTTCAGTGGTAAGAGGCGATTTTCCACATCACTTTCACTTTGCCCCCCCCCCCCCCCCAAAAGGGGGTTCTTTGTTTCTACTGTGCAAAATAAGTAAGTAAGTAATACTTTAAGGTATTTTGTGTCATTAATGTATGATTTAAATGCAGGTAGTTTTATTACAGTCAGCTTTTATTCACAGTGAGTAGCTTGTCATCATGAAGAGGAAATGTGACAATCGTGAGTTTTTGGGCAACCACAGAAAAGCAGGAAAGTACAGACAGTGAGATAATTAGTGCCAGTCAGATGATAGACGTATACAGTATGTGAGTCAAGGGTTATTCATATATTAATCATTCCCATTCAGATAACAAATCCTGAGAGATCCATTCTTGAGCATCATGCCAAGAAACACCACTTGTTTACTGATAACTGCTTTCATGCAAATTCTGCTGTGCTGAGAGCAAAGATGAAGAGGGAGAGACAGCAAGAGGCTGCTGACGGCAGAAAATGCAGGTGACATGGAGGGGAGTGAGAAAAGGAGCAAATATTGATGGTTAAGAGTGAATAATGACGTCACAGCAGACTGATCCTGATGTTAGTTTAATATGTTTCTTAGTTTGGCCTGTGGTGTGTATTTCAGATACAGCATTTAAGCAGGGAGACTGAGTGTGAGTCAATGACAGAGAGAGAGAGAGAGAGCAGACAGGCAGGTGAAGATGAAGGTGTATTAGGGAGGAGGGGGGAGGAGCTTGGACCTTCACCAAATCAGCCAAATGTAAATGTCACGTCTATCAAACAGGAGACCCTGCTTTCAGGAGAAATGGTTTAAAGATCACACTGGGCTCCCTTACAGCCCCCCTCGTCTTAAGGGGGGTTCTTTGTTTCTACTGTGCAAAATAATTTGTAACACAAATGTCTAAACTGGCATGAAAGACACATTCAGCTCTTGTGAAGACTGGCATGTGAAACTGGAAAAGGCACTGGGGAAATTCAGTGCACATAAAGACAGGCAGTGCCACAGATTAGCACTGATGAGATGGATTCAGAAGATCAATCCTGTTAATATTCAACCTTCAGATGAGCTGGAAAGAGCAGCAGCAAGTGAGGAAAAATCTTCTGAAGTTAAGTACTTGGCACGGCAAGGCCTGGCTTTTCGAGGTGTTGGTAAGGAGAGTGGGAATTTCAAGCAGCTTCTAATGCAAACAGCAGAGGGCGATGCAGAGCTGACCATGTGGCTGAAAGGTCACTTTGATTTCACCAGTGCTGTTTAACTGTAACACCTGTTCCTGGGTTGCCCTCAGTCCTTGTTATTGGTTATGATTCTCACTGTCCTGCATTGTGTCTTGTTAGCTGTGTATTTAAGTGCCTGTTCTGCTTCTGTTGTTTCATGGTTCATTATAGCTGTATGTATGTATATAGTTCTCCAGTTGTGTTTATTCCATCATTTAGTTCATTCCTGGTCATTTGCTGTTTATTTTGGATCCATCCTGATCCTTTTGGTTTTGATGTGTGAGTTGTAATAAACCCTATTTTTCCATCCGTGTCATGTACTGCCGCAACCAGAAGAGGGCAGAAGATATGGCGCAAAAACAAAGGAAGAAGCCTAACTTTAAAAAAACTTCAAAAAACATCAAGACTCATCCAGCATGGGGTGGTGGGTTAACGAATAACACAAACAATCAAAGAATAAGCAAACAAATGAGAGAAAAGATGCAGAGATGACTGAGAAGCAGGGGATGACTGGAGAAGAGACGACAGGACCAGAAGACAGGAGGGATACAGGGAGAGCGGAGAAGACAGTATAACTGAAGAATGGGAGAAGAGGAGAGACCGCAGAGGAAGGAGAACATAGATGACTGGAGGGGAGGGAATATAGGAGCAACAGAGAGAAGGAGGAAGGGCTGCGGAGGAGAAGACAGGATAAGAGGGGAAAATGTGAGCAGAGAAGGACAAACACCCCCACTGCCCAGCAAAGTGCACTTGTAAGTAAACCACAATTTTAGCCTTGGGCTCAATATCTGGACTTGTCTCTGTGTAGCAATGCATAGAATCCCTGACACTGGTTATGACTGTACTGTATTAGTCTTGATATTATCCTTCTTATCAGGAAAAACTACTTCTGCATATAGATATTTCTCAATTTTTAGTCTCATCTAATATAAAAATTGGCAGGTAGTACAAATATAATCTTATAAATGCTGAGATTAGAGTATCTGCGATGCAGGAATGCAGGGGTTTCATTGGGGCCCTTTCTATGGCTTAGTACTGTGAAGGAGTACATGGTTAGTGCCAGGCGCAAATGAATATCTTTGATTTTGCATCCATTTGGTAACTTGTTGAAGTTGTCTGATAGTCAGTAATACATGGTTTAATTAATATGATACTTTATTTACTACTTTATAACATCTGAAAGAAACTGAAATAGGAAAGCTTATTTTAATTTATGGTCCACTGGATAAACACAGACATTACAGACGGTTTTAGAGTCTAATGCTGAATGTTTTTTGCTATGATTTTTCTGCCTGCATATGCTATGATTGGTGCAGTGAAATTTGAGAATGTGTTTGTAATCAGTATCATAGCCTCAGACAACAAACCAACGCTGTAGCGTGTCACTGTGTTTACATGTGAAAGGGGTTCCAGTTACATAATGGACTCGTTCTAATTGTTTTGACGGAGCTCGACAAACCTAAAAAATAAATGCTGGTTTTATCAAAAACTATGTCATATAGCTATATTCCAGATTTATTACAGCCAAACACATCTCGGAGCTCCGAGGAACCTCCTTCTCCCTACATTTCCCTCCTTCACACTCTTCCCTCAAATACTGTTACATTTGTCTTTTTTCCACACTCACACCCTATCTTGATCATACTCTGACTACATGGCATCCATATGCAGGGCAAACTATTTTACAGTCTTATCTAGTATAATAGGACATAAACATTGAATTTGATAGTTATCTTTTATTTACACATTAGAACACAACGCATGAACATGAAGGGATCGTTTGCATTTGCAACCAACACCTCCGCAAACCCCCCTGCGGAATACTGGCCGCGGACAGGGGTGGGAATCCCCAAGCTGGAAGACTGTACTGCGTCATGTTAACATTAGCTAGCTAGTTAGCATGGATACAGAGTGCACCGGGCTAAAACTATAAAGGACGTAAGGTGTGTGATATAGTAAAACACTTACTAACTGGTAATGCACGTTAGCATTACGTTAAATGACAACTTTACCTGTTACTTACCAGAATAGCCTCCTACACGTGCGACGAATGACAGCAGGCAGAAGGCGGCGCGTTTTTCAGAAACACACCGGAGTTAAACTTACGCCGCGTTATTTACCGGCACTTCTAACACCAACATTTGCAGCCATTAACTCATATGTGGTAGTAACACTGAAATTACTTTCTCTGCGTCAAAATAAGGCAACACTGTGATTTTGATACTTTATCATTTATACTTAACTGTACCTTCCTCCCATTCCTCCGTCTCTGCTTATTGACATTTAGGAGAGTGTCAGATATAAATTAACAATTCAAAATTATCAAACAAAGACAGACACAACACTGAAAAGATGAAAAAGACACAGTTTGAAAAGTAAATATGTTTTATTGCAAATCTCTTATCTTAACATAGCCTACCTTATCATATGTTAACTTAACCCATCTTATATTTTAACTTAGCCTATCATCATATTTTAACTTAGCCTATCTTATCATATGTTAACTTAGCCTATCATATTTTATCTTAGCCTATCTTGTCATATCTTAACTTAACCTATCTTATTATATTTTAACTTAGCCTATCTTATCATATAACTTAACCTATCTTATCTTATTATATTTCAACTTAGCTTATATTAATATATTTCGTCTTAGCCTATCTTATATTTTAACTCAGCATATCTTATCCTATCGTATCTTATAGCTACATTAACACTTAAACAGTATCACTTTCCATTGGGTCCCGCGGGATCCCAGTCCCAATGCAGGGCTCTAACACGGATATTCTAAGAAAAAGAAAATAAACACTTTACTTAACTTTACTTAAAGCAGTCATATAACTAATAAATAAATAAATAAATACCCAATTAATGCCTTATAAATCATTTATAAAAGTATCAAAAACACGGCTGTAAATACTTCTACAAAGGCATAACACATTATAGCTATCTTGATAATGCATTATGAATGCTCTGATCTATATATACACAATAAATATCTTCATAATACATTATATCGGCCATTAATCCATAATAAACATGGCTATAATGTGTTATGCTTTTTTTTCTTCAATATTTATACCCATGTCTATAATATATTTATGGATGCATTACAGTGCATTGTGAAGGTGTCAATAATGCAGTTATATTACTGCTTTAAGTCATTTGTAAACCTGAATTCACAGTCTTATAATTACTGCCTCTTGCTAATTCTTCTGAAAGGCAGGGGACAGCAGAAGAAGCACCACTTCATCTTCTTCTTCTTCTTCTTGTGGCTCTTCTCAGTAGCATCTTCAGAAAGATCTTCGGCATTCACATGGAATGATACTTCTTCTTCACTGTAGATCTTCTCGGCAGCATCAGCATCTTCTTTTGTTTTATCTGTCTTCATCACTTCAGTTTCGTCCTCTTCCTCAGGTCCTTCTTCTGGTATAGTCAGTAGCTGTGATCTGTCTTCAGATGCCACCATACACTGAAACCTGACCAGTGTGGTAGCATCAGCATCTTCTGCCTGCTGGAATACCACATCAGCTTCTTCATTTTCCTCAGGTCCATCTTCCTGTAAAGTCTGCAGCCATATTCTGGCTACATATGCCGCCATGCACTGCCAACTGTCCACTGTGGCAGCATCAGTGTCTTCTGCTTCCTGAAGCTCCTCATCTGTTTCTTCATCTTCCTCAAGGTCTTCCTCCTGGATGGGTTCTAGCCAAGTTCTGCCTACTTGTGACACCACATATTCCACAGCATTCCCTGTACTTTTCCCTCCTCCTCCCTTAACCTCCTCCACATTCACTCCCACCTCACATACATTCTCCTCACCTCCATTTAGCATATCCATCATACTAATACCAGCCTCTGTCCCCTCCATCACAACCCTGGAGGCCTTCCCCTCAAATGTTCCCCACTCTGGTACCTCCACATATTCCTCACTACTCTGCCCCCTTACCTCACCCTCCCCCCGGCTTGTCCGGTCCTTCCTGACTTTCTTTTTTTTGTTAAGGTAGCAAGTTTTATAAATTTCCCAGTCTTCAGATGAAAGGCCGTAATTACTCTGAAGACTTTGAGATGAAATACTAGTGCTGGCTAGCAGTCCATCCTTTCCCACACTCTCCCCTCCCTTACCCAAATCAGTAGACCCCCCAAATCCCCCCTTAACCCCCCCAGCCTGGACAGTGGGGAGTGTCACTGGTGAGAACTCCTCCACACCTTCTCCCCAGTTGATCACTTCATCCCACAGGTTCCAGGCTTCCCAGTGTTGGGTGTTGGTCCATCGATCAGCTCTCTCAATTCGCTCTCTGGGGAATAAATGAGAGATTAACCAGCACTTAAGAGAGATAATAAAATAAATAAAGAGCTGGAAATTCTTCAACCATACAGAAAATACAATTGTTATAATTATTATAATAAATAATTACAGGTGTCACGGGACGAGGTGAGCGATCGCGAGCAGAGCGGCGATCGTGCGGGAAAGGAGCAGGCAGGCAACAGTATACGGGAAAACGGGGGTTTATTCTGGCTTCGGGGAGCCGGGAACACTGGACGCAGACTGACTTCAACTGACATTAATGACAGACAAAGCAAACCGGGGAGACCAGGACTTAAATACACGGAACAAGGCAGCAGGAAACAAGACACGACTGGGCAGGATCAGGAAATCACACGTGGGTAATTAGGGGGCGTGGCACACACGAGGAGCGGACGAGCCGGGCATGACAGAACCCCCCCCCAAAGGCGCGCTACACCGGGCGCGCCAAGGAAGGGGGCGACGGACGGGACGAGGCAGGACAGGACCTGGAAAACAAGAACAGAATTAACGCTGGACAGGGAACAGGACCGAAGCACAAAACACAGCGAGGGACAAGACGAAGGACAAAACCTGACAGAGGGTCGGGAAAGCGGACAGGCAAACCAGGAAGGGAGACACAGAAGGAACGGGCGGAACAAAGGGGCCAGGAGTGCAAGGCGGGTACACCGGGGCACAAGGAACAGAGACGGGAGGAACAAAGGGACGAGGAACGGAGAAAGGAGGACAGACAGGAGGAGGAGCAAACAAAGGAGGGACCAGGGCAGGAGAGAAGGGAGAGAAGGCGGGGAAACAAAGGGGAGCCCGTGGGAGCCCCAGCGGGCGACGGGCGGCAGCCAGAGGGGCCGCAGGCGGCCGGAGCCGAAGGGGACCGAGAAGGGGCAGAGGAGACAGGGCGAGGGACCCGCGGAGGGGCCAGGGAGGGAGCAGGAGGGAGCACCAGGGAAGGGGACGAGGGAGCTGGAAGGGGCCAGGGTGAAGGCACGGAGGAGGGGGGAGCCGCAGCAGGCGGCGATGTCCGGGGGAGGGCCGGAGGTAGGGGCCCCGCAGGCGACCGAGGAGCCGCCGTCGGAGAACCCCCAGGCGACCGACCAGGACCCGGAGAGGGGAGCGAGGCAGGGCGACGAGGCACCGGAGAGGGACCCGCAGGCGACAGCCGACCCGGAGGGCCAGGACCCGTAGGCGCCAACCGAGCCCCAGCGCAGGCGAGGCAGGGCGAGCCAGGGGGCAGGGCGGGCGGGACCCCAGCCCTGCGTCTGTGTCCCCTCCCTTTACGGGACACAGACATGACCCCAGGTCGGGGTCGAGTTCGCCGGGGCAAGGGAGAAACTGTCACAGGGGGCGCCTCGGGAGCTGCTGCAGCGCGGTCAGGAGCAGGAGCGCGGTCAGGAGCAGGAGCGCGGTCAGGAGCAGGAGCGCGGTCAGGAACAGCAGGTGGCTGCAGTGGGGGCGCCGGCCCGGGAGCTGCAGGTGGCTGCAGTGGGGGCGCCGGCCCGGGAGCTGCAGGTGGCTGCAGTGGGGGCGCCGGCCCGGGAGCTGCAGGTGGCTGCAGTGGGGGCGCCGGCCCGGGAGCTGCAGGTGGCTGCAGTGGGGGCGCCGGCCCGGGAGCTGCAGGTGGCTGCAGTGGGGGCGCCTGGACAGGAACAGGAGCGCGGTCAGGAACAGGAGCTGGCTGCAGTGGGGGCGCCTGCCCGGGAGCTGCAGCAGGTGGCTGCAGTGGGGGCGCCTGCCCGGGAGCTGCAGCAGGTGGCTGCAGTGGGGGCGCCTGCCCGGGAGCTGCAGCAGGTGGCTGCAGTGGGGGCGCCTGCCCGGGAGCTGCAGCAGGCGGCTGCAGAGGGGGTGCCTCTGCAGGAACTGGAGCGCGGTCAGGAACTGGAACACTGTCAGGAACAGGAGCTGGCTGCAGTGGGGGCGCCTGCCCGGGAGCTGCAGCAGGCGGCTGCAGAGGGGGCGCCTGCCCGGGAGCTGCAGCAGGCGGCTGCAGAGGGGGCGCCTCTGCAGGAACTGGAGCGCGGTCAGGAACTGGAACACGGTCAGGAACAGGAGGTGGCTGCAGTGGGGGCGCCTGCCCGGGAGCTGCAGGTTGCTGCAGTGGGGGCGCCTGCCCGGGAGCTGCAGCAGGCGAAGGCGGCAGCGCAGGCGGCGGCGGCTGCGAGGGCGGCTGCGCAAGCGGCGGCGGCTGCACGGGAGCGGGGTCCGCCGGCAATGGCGGCTGCACGGGAGCGGGGTCCGCCGGCAATGGCGGCTGCACGGGAGCGGGGTCCGCCGGCAATGGCGGCTGCACGGGAGCGGGGTCCGCCGGCAATGGCGGCTGCTCCGGCTCGGGGACTGACGCCTTTTGGAGCAGGATCAGCTGCCTAAGGTCCCCTGCTAACCCCTCGAGTTTTTCTGGACCAGAGGCGGCTGTAAACGCGTCGAAACCTCTCGTTAAACGCGTGATAAGTTCCTCCATCTTCCGGTCTCCCGGGGGTGTCGGCCTCTCCAACACCCTTATAAAGAGACCCTGGAGGGTGAAAAACTGGTCCACCAGGGTAGCCTTTCTCCCTGGGAGAGGCGCGGTGAACGCCTCCGGGGAGGCTGCCGCTGGTAGCGAGGTAGGTAAGTCCGGCGCGGGTGAGGTTAGCGTGGCCCGAGTAGGGAAGCGGGGCACACGCGGGATGGCGTCTCTCCCGGTTCGGATCCCTCCCCAGTTGTCCAGTCTTTCCAGCCGGTAGTTGCACCGCTCGAGGGGCGGTAGGAGGACGGAGTCTTTCGGCTCCAAATCTGCGAGAAGGAGGACCTGTTCCTCCTCGTCCTCAGGCGGGAGCCATAGCCTGGATAGCGTGCAGGCTCCCAGAGTGATGTCCGTCTCCTCTGGGATCCGTTTCGTCCGCTTGCTCTTCTTTTTGTGGTCTGTCATTCTGTCACGGGACGAGGTGAGCGATCGCGAGCAGAGCGGCGATCGTGCGGGAAAGGAGCAGGCAGGCAACAGTATACGGGAAAACGGGGGTTTATTCTGGCTTCGGGGAGCCGGGAACACTGGACGCAGACTGACTTCAACTGACATTAATGACAGACAAAGCAAACCGGGGAGACCAGGACTTAAATACACGGAACAAGGCAGCAGGAAACAAGACACGACTGGGCAGGATCAGGAAATCACACGTGGGTAATTAGGGGGCGTGGCACACACGAGGAGCGGACGAGCCGGGCATGACAACAGGGTTCACATATATAAAAAAGAAAGAATAAAAGAAACAGCGAGCAAGATTGCAAAAAAAATCTACTGTAAAATGCACGATACTGTAAGTGCAATAGCATATTAAACAGTAATGTCACCAAATTATAACTAGAATCAAATACGAAACAGCTGTGCTCCACATCAAATGAATACCCAGATGAATACTACCAAGAACTGAGTTAACACTAACCAAGCTAAGAATATTTGAAAGTGTTAATCCTGTGTAACAATGTAAATAGATGTAATGATAAACTTAGAAGCATCTAGCCTACTCCGAAAGTAATGCCCCAATTTTTTTTTTAACAATTTACCTACCACCCTGTACAGTAGGGGGTCCCAACTTCCGGTCGGTGTTCCGGTACCGTCCGCGCGGAGTATTGCACCGGGCGGCAGACAACCGGGGGTAGAGGAGCCAGCCGTCCCGTTTATTAGGGGATCGCGCCGTTTTGGAAAGAAAGCTGCCCGTATTGATGTACGGAAATACGCCATTAGCCCCGCATGTCCGTATACACCGTCAATCTCCCGCCGCTCGGCGTGGGAACCCTCAAATTATACCGCCGTCTTACCCATCCGTGACACTTTTCTACGACGGAAACTGATCCGCGGATATCGAAAGGTTGGGAAGCCCTACTAAACTAGCATGTTTGAGATGAATTTACTAACCAAATAGTCTGTCATTATTTAAATATTAGCAACCACAGTAGCAATAAAAACCACTGCACTTTAAATGACGTTAAAAAATATGTAATAAAAAAATTTTAATGTTTTTTATTGTATTATAGACATTTACTATGTCATTATAGTATAAAAGGCTAAATAATCGAAGTAGCACAACATCAGTTGAAGAATTCAAAGACATTTTGGAGAGCTAACAAGCTACTCACCTCTGCGCCATTTTCACTCAGAGTTTGTTGTGCTTCAAACGGTAAAGTTTGTTTACGTTGTTTCTATGGAAACTGCTCTGACTCTCCGCTTGACCGTAATATAAAGGCATGTATGCAGTAATTTTCTGATTGCAGATTTGATCCCTATGCAGTAATTGACCACTGACCTCTTGGACCCTCTGGGCTGCCTTCACCTGCATTGAGGCAGCTGTTACGTTTGCTGTCATTACATTCAGCCCAAAATATCAAAGTACAGGATTTAAGATTTGAATTAGTAACAGGACCGTGGGAAACAAAACATATATGTTATTGATCCCTCGAAGAAAGTTTTCAATTTTCTCCTTCTTTCAGATCTTAAATAACGTGTCAGTTCTTGCTCTGGTTGGTTGGGATTTACCATTTTAACATTGTAGCAGTTCCTAGGCAATACACAGACAAATTCTTTTTTTTAGGATGGAATTGTTATGCTGTAAACGATTACCTTCACGTTTCAACAAAGGTACTTGCTTTTGATATATAATTTTTTGTACATGTGTACTCTGGTCATACCCCTTGTATATATGGATTGCATGGAAGGACAGTCACTGCAGTCACCTATACTCTCCCTGTCTGCTTTTCTCATTTAAGTGTTGATACGGCAAAAGAAGATGGACCTTTTGTAGAAATTTCCAGCCAGAGACTTGGTTCCTATATGAAGAGAATATTTTATTTTAATTCAGGCTAAGAAACTACAGAAAACCAGCTCTGCATGTGATCTCCCCTTTACTGCACAAGGAGGGCACACACATCAACAATTAGCAATGCAGCAAAATACAGATGAACAATTTCTCACAGTTTCAGAATAAATCAGATTTCTCTGTAATTCAGAGATTGTCTAAGACTTCTGCTAGATCATTTTCTGCACTTGAACCTAATTTCAAGATAAATGACACCTGGGTCTATTAAAAGAAGGTGATGCTGCCTGACCCACCAACCAAGGCTGGGAGGAAAGGGAGGAATACTAGTCAAAGGAAGGAAGAAAAGCAGCCCACCCTATCTCATGGTCATGGATACAAAAGTCAGGGAGTGTTACGAAGAAGACACCACACTTAAGACCATTGGTTTTATGCACTGAATTACACCAGATAGAGTTTTTGCATTCTAGCTGTGTTACGTAACATTCCTCAGCCTTCATTTGTTTCCACAGAATGCAGGACATAATTTAGGGTGCCAAACAAGACAGCGGAACTGTAGTATAGCCAATTATTTGTTTCAGTAGTTTTATAACAACTCGAACATAAAATGTTTGTTTTTCTTAGATAAAAGTCCAGTTGAAACAGACTTTATTTTTAAAAGTTAGATTGGATTTAAGAGATGGAACTTGTGTTAATACTGCTTTGATTTTGAGGATGAAGTCTGAAGTGTAGGTGACGTGTAACAGGTTGTTATTATACTTTTAATTTATAATTATACAAGATTCTGTTTTCCTTCTTCTGTCTAACCTGATGGGTACAATATCCTTTAAACTTTCCCATGATGCTTTTGTCCTGCATCGCCCCTCCCTCTGTCTTTTCCCCTTTATAAGGGTCCCGACCTCATTTCCTCTTCCCTTTGGTGTATTGCACACGCGGGAAGAGGTGAGGATCTAGTGGCAGGGTCCCCCGAGTTAGTAAATCAATTGTATAATTATGACCCATATATTATATATTATATTTGATTTATTATTCATCATAAGCAGGGGATAGAAAACACGTCTATACATAAGTATATACATTGTTTTACTTTGTGCAGAGAGAGCGAGAGGGCCAGAGCATATGAAGTTTACCCCTTTCCTTATTGTTCCCAACAGTTTCAATAAAATCCGGGAACGACAACGACATCTGTAATATCCCTTCCTCCTGCACCCCACACACACCTGATAACACCCCAAAACACAATGCAGAGTATAGGCAGGGAATGACCGGTTACATAGGTACACTAGTGCGGCTTGTAAATATGCCCTTAATTTATGCCTGAATATCCCTCCCATATAGTGGCTGACCACATATCATGTGAAAGACCCGGAGAGAGTGAGTGTATATATATATATATATGTATGATGTGCATGTGAGAGACACCATCGGAAGTCCGGTTCAGTTCCTCAGAGGCACTACTATGGAGGCGCTTACAGTAATAAACTTGCTGACCGCAAAAACTGGCACTATGATGGAAGTTATGCAGAAGTGCATAGTAGATGGAATAATTTTTGTACCTCAATAAGATTGTATGCCTTTTGCCTGTGTCTCCAGCCAGTGCCGGGGGTGAAACGCGCCTGCAATTATCAGCGGGATAACATTATCGTTCTTTTTATTCTGTGGAAAATGAAAGACCGATTTGCTGGCCAGATTTATTTATGAATCATAAACATGTTCTGGGCTATATAAGTAAAGTCAGGGCTCTCAAGTCTTATGCATTGACTGTGAGACACTTGCATTTCAACCAGTTCACATGCTCACGCGCCGCACCTTATGTTTGTCAAGCTGAGAAGTAAGGGTTATGGTTATAATTATCAATAAATAATGTACTTCCCTGTGAAACAATGATGCTGGATGTTTATTAACTATTATTATGATGGTGGGTTATCAAACACAGTAGCTGGCTACCTCAGACATAAGACGCCCATTACGTACCTGTGTATCACCTATATGGGCTTGGAATCTGTATATCAATTGAAATAATTATTCATAGCCCAGATAGCATCATGTTATTGTTTCAGCGTTGAAGTATAGTTAAATGCATTGAATTATGCTCAGTGATAAATTATCAGCATTGAAACTGAATTGATTTTTGGTCAGATGTTCAATATTGAAAAATTAATGGTGGCGAAACCTTGATATAAAGTGACTTTTTCAACATTGAAAATAAGATGCTGAGTTAACATCAATATTATTGAAAATAAAAATGGAAAAATGAATTTATGGGGGGCGGCATGATGGTGCAGTGGTTAGCACTGTTACCTCACACCTCTGGGACCAGGGTTTGAGTCTCTGCCTGGGTCACGTGTGTGGAGTTTGCATGTTCTCCCCATGTCGTCGTGAGGTTTCCTCCGGGTACTCTGGTTTCCCCCCACAGTCCAAAAACATGCTGAGGCTAATTGCAGTTGCTAAATTGCCCGTAGGTGTGTGTGTGAGAGTCACTGGTGTGTGAGTGTGCCCTGCAATGGGCTGGCCCCCCATCCTGGGTTGTTCCCTGCCTCATGCCCATTGCTTCCGGGATAGGCTCCGGACCACCCACGACCCAGTAGGATAAGCGGTTTGGAAAATGGATGGATGGATGGATGTGCACCAAAGCACACACGTTTTTTTTCTGGTGGCTTAAACACATTTTTGTAACTACTGGCTATTTTGCAAAAACTGCACACAAATAAAAAAACCACCAAATCAGCAAAATGTTGTAGGTCTCTTGCAAAAGCTAATAAATCTTGCTTAACTCTTCAAACCTTTGGAAAAATTTTATTTTTGTACCAATCAGTTAACACAAAACATCATCTTAATAAGCACACAATGCACTAACTACACACTGATGGTAGGAATGGAAAACACATCTGGCTTTTGCTTTCTCTGTGCACGAGGTATGTCAATTTGAGGTCATACTTTTGTCATAAATAGTTCTGTAAACACAATTCAAGATTCAAATTTCAAGTATGAATGTTTATTCACATGCATCAAAAGAAACATAAGACAACATACAATTTCACTGAGAGAGAGAAAAAAAATCATTCTTCTCGTCTCTTTGCGTCCGGCCACAGAATTTCATCAACATCACATGCAATGCTTTCTAGTCCAAGGCACCGGGGAAACTCTCCTGGAGTGCCTTATCCTGGCCTGACATGATGCCTGGTCAATATCCTCGCATGCCTCCTCCATTGCCTGTAAAAGAGCCATGCGTTGATGGGGATGACGATCATAGACCTTCCAGCACCAGGCAGAGAAGAATTCTTCAATCGGATTCAAGAATGGAGAGTAAGGCGGGAGGTTGAGTACAGTGAAGAGTGGGCGACTGTAAACCAGTTGCGAACTAAAGCAGTCCTATGGAAACTAATATTGTCCCATATGATGACATAACTGGTCTGTGAACATTAGTGAGCATATGATGTAGACTGTCCAGGAATGTAATAATGTGTGCAGTGTTACATGGGCCCAGGGTTGCATGATGGTGAACAGCACCGTTCTGACTTATAGCTGCACACATAGTTATGTTACCACCACGCTGTCCTGGGACATTGGTTATGGCACCGTGTCCAGTAATGTTCCTGCCATGCCAACGCGTTCACTGTTTCTTTCAAAAGGGACTCTGTAAATGTGCTTCATCCTGATTCTGTTGCATGCCAGTACACGAGATAATGCAGAGATGCTCACATTGTTCATGTTTTGGGAGATGGTGTCATCCTTTATTATACGCTGCTATATTTCTCGTAGCCTAATGGAATTATTTGTGATCACCATATTAACTATATGGGTCTCTCGTTCTTCAGTGAACATTCTTCCTCTGCCCCCAGGTTCTGGATGTCTAGCAGGTCTGTAGAGTAACCATTTCAGTTTTTACCTGTACAGCATTGTTGTGTTTCTCATTAGAGTGTAGTACTATTACAAAACGTACTGTGAAGTAACTGTACTAACCGATTCTCATTACAGTATTGTACCACTACAAAACGTACTGTGAAGTAACTGTACTAACCGATTCTCATTACAGTATGGTACCACTACAAAACGTACTGTGAAGTAACTGTACTAACCGATTCTCATTTGGAACCGTCCTTATGATGCCTGCTACAGCGTAGCGGCTCAGGTCAGGCTGAACCCATTGGCCAGCTTCCCTCAGGGTCATTCCATGGTTGATCACATGATCCACTGTTGTAGCTCTGATGACATCAGTTATTATATTTCTTCTTACCCTTCCTCCTTCCTCTTCACCTCCTCATCCTCTAAATTCACCTCCTAGTCTTCATCCTTTTCCTCACCCTTCTCTAATTCTCACTCTTCTCAGTCTTCCTTCTCCCTCCATTGTTCTCCACACTGAAAGCTTACTGTACCTGTGGCTTATTTATAGCTCTCATGCTGATTGCAAAGTGAACTAATTATCTAAAACCGTTTTCACATGTGCCAGTGTGGCCAGACAATTGGCAAAATAGTGTAAACAATAGCCATAAATGTGTATAGTTTTACTAGGAATGTGTTGATCATTTGGAAATTGTGTGTAAAACAGTGAGTTGTGTTTACAGTTCCGCAAAAAGAGTGCTGTGCAGTGGATTGTATTTACACATTTGCAAATTGTGTGTTACAAAAGTGCAAACTGAGTGCAAAACAGTGAGTAATTTTGCTATAACTATTAATAGTTTTATAAGAATCATTTTTAGTGTTTAAGCATTCAGAAAATCTGTAAAAAAATTAAACAGGGGTGACTGTCCATTAAGCTAATCTGCAATCCTATTACACATAGACACATAGCATGACACAGTACTGTTTTTGACTTTTTCTTTTAATCCACCGCGATTGTGATGAATGGGGCAAGAGAACAAAAACCACAGAAATGGCTCTTTGCATGCTAGCCAGTGACTACGCGAGATGGTATAGTCTCTGGTTTTACTAGAGAAGGCTTGGAGGAAAATGCTGTGGAAAACTGATTATTTTGTGTCTTCTCTATGCCTGGGCTCTCTAGGAAAAGCATAGAGACCATATGTACCTCTACAATTGTGGAGATTTCTGTGGGGTGCACATATATAGTATATATCAAATTTATATTATATAGATTATATCTAAGCATCATTCATACTCAAGTGAGAAGACAATTATAAATTCATGTTATGAAAAGGTTTCTGTGTCGGAAAGGTACAGAAAGAGCCTAACGCAGGTTTACAGGAAACAAAGGTGTGGTGTAGAACACAAGGACATGGACAGAGAAAGGCAATGGCACAACCCCTCAATATGATCAATTCATCTACTCTGTGTCGTCCTCCCAGCTGTCAAAGTAATTGTCAGCAAATGATGTACTTGACACTTACATTATTTACGTGTCAAGCCGTTCGGACGTTTTAACACGTCTTAAAACTACGTGTTAACGCGGCCAATCTGAACGTCTTAACATGTTTAAAATTGGGTGCTACCACTTTATCGGTTTTATGGGGAAGCCTTGCAAACAGTCATTGCAAGAAGAGAAAAATGTTCCTCGGTCACTACATAATGACCTCAGGTGGCTGATTGACTGTCAGTGCCTGATCTGTTCCATGTTTTTACAGTTTTTTATTAGATTTGTTTAAAATACGTGGGAAAAAAATTAACAATGCAGTCACAGAATAATTATTTTGCATTTTAAAATAGTTTAATACTGCAGCACAGGAACAATATATGCAAAAGTATGGCAAGGCGTTTTAACATTTAATCGCTAGACTGGATATGTATTGCAGATATCTCTACTTCAATTCTTCCTAGTCAAAGAGAGCATTTCAGATATCCACAGTGACATTCTTCCTATCCACAATTGTCATTTCAGATATCTAGAATGGCTATGCGACGTACATCCGGTAAAATATAAGGCAGCTAAATTATTGATGCCATTCATACTGTTGCTATGACCGTTCACTATAAACTCCTTATTACAAATAAATGAATAACTACATACGTTTCTTTGCTGAATATATAGTTTTTGCTGTTAATGCAGAACAGAAAGTGATCAAAATGATAAGTTTAGCTCATCTGCACTGTTCACCACAAAGACACCAGTGCAATTAAATCAATATTAGCCAGATTTACCATTTTTGCTCCAGTTTCATTAAATGTTAAAACTGCCAGTTATACTTTGTAAAGATTTAAAGATAACTGTTCTGCCAGTTTAAATAAACCCGTGATTCACCCCTCCAACAAATGGACTGTGCCGAAAACAACATCACAGTCACGTTTGACACGTAATACATACGTTGCCTATACGTAATAACAACGTAGGACTCACATGGCTGAACGTAGAGACCACATGACTACAATGTACAGGGCATGTACTGCATACGTATAGCCCTTACGTCAAAAGGGGTGTGTACGTTTATGCCAACCAATAGCATAGATGCATTAAAGGTACAAACGTCTTAAGAGGTTCAAATTGGCCGCATTAACATGCAGTTTTAAGACGTGTTAAGATGTCCGAATGGCTTAACACGTAAGTAATATACGTGTTAAGACATAATTTGTTTGACGTGTTGACATGGGCGTCAAAGTAGATGTTAAGTCCCAAATGGCCTTCCATAATAAAGTGATCTTTCAAAATAAAATCACAATCAAATTCTTCACCCTTTGGTTATTATTCTGTGTGCCTTCTCTTATATGTAATGAAATAGACCAGGGTGACAAAATAAGTATTATATACAATGTTGTCATGGAAATAAATCAATACTTATGTTTAATCAATTAGCCTATGATTACGGTTCAAAAGAAAATTGCGAAGAGCCATTTTCCTTTGAGTCCCAATAATTTAAATAAAACCACATATTTGTTGATAGTGATGTATTTGTGATTTTTTTCTATAGATCATCTGCAGTATATGGAGTCCCTTAGATGTCAGGGTGAGAAAATATATTTTTAATTGTTTTGTGTTTCCTCTCAATAGTTTTGCGTTCCCTCACAATACTTGTCCTAATAATAATAACTGTACTCTGTCCATTTAAAGTACAAAAGTTAGAATTTATGGATTAATAAGTATAAACCAAAATAATACAGACATGTCCAGTTACGTGTACTTTACTGTTTACAGTAACTCGCAGTCATTGGACACAGTGCAATTATTATTATCATCATTATTTGTTATTATTATTATTATCCATCCATTTTCCAAACCACTTATCCTACTGGGTCGCGGGGGGGTCCGGAGCCTATCCCGGAAGCAATGGGCACGAGGCAGGGAACTACCCAGGATGTGGGGCCAGCCCATCGCAGGGCACACTCACACACCATTCACTCTTACACATGCACACCTATGGGCAATTTAGCAAGTCCAATTAGCTTCAGCATATTTTTGGACTGTGGGAGCAAACCGGAGTACCCGGAGGAAACCCCACGACAACATGGGGAGAACATGCAAACTCCACACACATGTGACCCAGGCGGAGATTCGAACCCAGGTCCCAGAGGTGTGAGGCAACAGTGCTAACCACTGCAGGACCATGCCTCCTGTTGTATGAGTAATATAATGTAAAAATTAAATTCTATTTTATGTCCTTCATAAAGTACAAAAGGCAAGCATATCACACAGGTAAAACACCCACATTTAAAAAATGTTTTCATGAAAGTCTGTAATCCTGAAGAGGAAGTGTGACAATCGTGAGTTTTTGGGCAACCACAGAAAAGCAGAAAAATAAGTAGAGACAGTGAGATAATTAGTGCCAGTCAGATGATAGACGTATACAGTATGTGAGTCAAAGATTCTTCATATATTAATCATTCCCATTCAGGTAACAAATCCTTAGAAATCCATTCCTGAGCATCATGCCAAGAAGCACCACTTGTTTACTGATAACTGCTTTCATGTAAACTCTGCTGTGCTGAGAGTAAAGATGAAGAGGGAGAGACAGCAAGAGGCTGCTGACGGCAGAGAATGCAGGCGACATGGAGGGGAGTGAGAAAAGGAGCAAATATTGATGGTTAAGAGTGAATAATGACGTCACAGCAGCCTGATCCTGATGTTAGTTTAATATGCTTCTAAGTTTGGCCTGTGGTGTGTATTTCAGATACAGCATTTAATCAGGGAGACTGAGTGTGAGTCAATGACAGAGAGAGAGAGAGAGAGCAGACAGGCAGGTGAAGATGAAGGTGTATTAGGGAGGAGGGGGGAGGAGCTTGGACCATCACCAAATCAGCCAAATGTAAATGTCACGTCTATCAAACAGGAGACCCTGCATTCATGAGAAATGGTTTAAAGATCACACTGGGCTCCATTACAGCTCCCCCTCTTCTTAAGGGGGGTTCTTTGTTTCTACTGTGCAAAATAATTTGTAACACAAATGTCTAAACTGGCATGAAAGACAGATTCAGCTCTTGTGAAGACTGGCATGTGAAACTGGAACAGGCACTGGGGAAATTCAGTGCACATAAAGACAGGCAGTGCCACAGATTAGCACTGATGACATGGATTCAGAAGATCAATCCTGTTAATATTCAACCTTCAGATGAGCTGGAAAGAGCAGCAGCAAGTGAGGAAAAATCTTCTGGAGTTAAGTACTTGGCACGGCAAGGCCTGGCTTTTCGAGGTGTTGGTAAGGAGAGTGGGAATTTCAAGCAGCTTCTAATGCAAACAGCAGAGGGCGATGCAGAGCTGACCATGTGGCTGAAAGGCCACTTTGATTTCACCAGTGCTGTTTAACTGTAACACCTGTTCCTGGGTTGCCCTCAGTCCTTGTTATTGGTTATGATTCTCACTGTCCTGCACTGTGTCTTGTTAGCTGTGTATTTAAGTGCCTGTTCTGCTTCTGTTGTTTCATGGTTCATTATAGCTGTATGTATGTATATAGTTCTCCAGTTGTGTTTATTCCATCATTTAGTTCATTCCTGGTCATTTGCTGTTTATTTTGGATCCATCCTGATCCTTTTGGTTTTGATGTGTGAGTTGTAATAAACCCTATTTTTCCATCCGTGTCATGTACTGCCGCAACCAGAAGAGGGCAGAAGATATGGCACAAAAACAAAGGAAGAAGCCTAACTTTAAAAAAACTTCAAAAAACATCAAGACTCATCCAGCATGGGGTGGTGGGTTAACGAATAACACAAACAATCAAAGAGTAAGCAAACAAATGAGAGAAAAGATGCAGAGATGACTGAGAAGCAGGGGATGACTGGAGAAGAGACGACAGGACCAGAAGACAGGAGGGATACAGGGAGAGCGGAGAAGAGAGTATAACTGAAGAATGGGAGAAGAGGAGAGACTACAGAGAACATAGATGACTGGAGGGGAGGGAATATAGGACCAACAGAGAGAAGGAGGAAGGGCTGTGGAGGAGAAGACAGGATAAGAGGGGAAAATGTGAGCAGAGAAGGACAAACACCCCCACTGCCCAGCAAAGTGCACTTGTAAGTAAACCACAATTTTAGCCTTGGGCTCAATATATGGACTTGTCTCTGTGTAGCGATGCATAGAATCCTTGACACTGGTTATGACTGTACTGTATTAGTCCTAAACCTGCCATTATAGTGTAAGAAGAAAAGATTTTTTTTAATAAATCATTTTAAAAAAAGGTAGAGCGATGTAGCCCCTGGAGAAGTCCCCCCCCCCCCCCCCAAAGCCCTGTTTATTCCCTTCTAGCTACCAGATGAAACTCACAATGCACCCCAACGCCACCTAACTTCTCTTCCACATGATGCACCTTATTTACCCTTTGAATCCTGTCCATTATTGAGCGTTTTTCTATCCATTTGATTATAAGTTTATTACACTGTATGTACATTAGTCAGCCATTTTCCGGAAAGTCTGGGCTACTCAGATATGTCATAATTCGATTTGTAAATGCTGACAGTCTTGATATTATCCTTCTTATCAGGAAAAACTACTTCTGCATATAGATATTTCTCAATTTTTAGTCTCATCTAATATAAAAATTGGCAGGTAGTACAAATATAATCTTATAAATGCTGAGATTAGAGTATCTGCGATGCAGGAATGCAGGGGTTTCATTGGGGCCCTTTCTATGGCTTAGTACTGTGAAGGAGTACATGGTTAGTGCCAGGCGCAAATGAATATCTTTGATTTTGCATCCATTTGGTAACTTGTTGAAGTTGTCTGATAGTCAGTAATACATGGTTTAATTAATATGATTCTTTATTTACTACTTTATAACATCTGAAAGAAACTGAAATAGGAAAGCTTATTTTAATTTATGTTCCACTGGATAAACACAGACATTACAGACGGTTTTAGAGTCTAATGCTGAATGTTGTTTGCTATGATTTTTCTGCCTGCATATGCTGTGATTGGTGCAGTGAAATTTGAGAATGTGTTTGTGGTCAGTATCATAGCCTCAGACAACAAACCAACGCTGTAGCGTGTCACTGTGTTTACATGTGAGAGGGGTTCCAGTTACATAAGGGACTCGTTCTAATTGTTTTGACGGAGCTCGACAAACCTAAAAAATAAATGCTGGTGTTATCAAAAACTATGTCATATAGCTATATTCCAGATTTATTACAGCCAAACACATCTCGGAGCTCCGAGGAACCTCCTTCTCCTTATATTTCCCTCTATCCCACTCTTCTCATCCCTCCATCCCTCAAATACTGTGTAATGATGATATGTGTGCATGTGGAGGGTGAGGGATGGGCGTGGAAGGTAATAGTTAATTAAGTGGCTACACCTGGGTTGTGAGGGATCTGGGGTTAATAGAGGCAGTGGGAGGCGCGTTAGGGAGATTTGGTCTGGTAGGCACCGTACGCGTTGGGTCCCGGGGGAGGTGCCGCTCGTATGCCGTTTAGGGCTGCCGGTGGTGAAGCCAGAGAGTGGGCGGTAGGGACAGTTCCCGGTGCGGTAGGGCGAGGACAGTCAGGACAGTGGGGGTAGGAGGCTATGACCACTGCTTAGATGGGGTGGTTGATAGATGGGAGTAGCGGCACCCTCATAGGGACGGATTGGCGGTGGGGGGGTGGGATTCCCTTTCCGTGGGACGTTCTAGGTGACGGACCGGTGTGATTGTTCCTTCCCCGGGGGAGGGTCCTGATCCCTGGGGGGGAGGGGGTGTTCTGTTTTAACTATGTCTTTATTGTATGTGTGTTACGTGTGGTTTAAATGCGCAGTGTAACCGCTTAGGGTCGGGACAGGACTATATACAGTAGGCGGTTCTGGTCCCGTAACGCTTGCCTGTGCCCGAAGTGTGGGGATTACTGTGCATTGCAGTGCTATTGGTGTGCCGTGCCCTAATGGGGATGTTGTGTGGTGCGGGATTTACTGTGTGGTAGCGTGGGTTAACACACGCTTAAAAAGGGGTGGTGTGCTACGGGGAGAAAGCGGGACCGAACTCTTTGTGAATCCAGATCCGACCCAATGGGTCACTGCATGAATTGTACTGAATAAAAGTATCTTTGTACTTTTAGCTGCAGTCTGGTGGTGATCTGTTCTCCTTTCACAGCCTCTGACGCTAGTTTAGGTTAGTTGCACTGGTGGCAGCGGTAGGATCATTTCTTTCCTTTGTGGTTTTCCCGTTTAGAAATCTAGAATTAGCTTTAACATGTCGGAGGCCGAGGATAGTGTACAATCTCCTAATTATGAGGGCGCTGATTGTCCTGTTACGTCTAGAGAGTGTTTTCTCAATCTCCCGGTGGCCCCCCTGCTCACCCAATATTTATACCGGAAACTTTTAATGGTGTGGGGCGTGAGTGGTCTGACTGGTCGGAACAATTTGATCTGGCGGCTGAGGTAAACAGGTGAGATGATTCTCTGAAAATTAAGTTTATGTCTTTGCTATTGTGTGGCCGTGCTAGGGAGATGCTAACTACATCAAAAACCAAATGAATTAAAAAACGCGGAAAATAATGTTGAAATGAAAATATATTTTTTGACAGCGATCGACGACCTGTAATATTTTTGACGATGTCGCTGCTATATCGCTATTTGTAAAAAAAGGAAAAAAATAGTTACTGGAAAAGCTACAGCGTTTTAAAAGTATTTGCTCTACCGATAAGCTACTGAAAGAAGTAAAGTTAGTAGCGTCGATTATTTTAGTTAGCTACTCCACAACACTGGACATAAAAATAACTGAACAATGTTAACATTTTCGTAATTTAAGCCCTCTCAACAGAAGCACTTTAATGAGAATATTTGAAAAAATTAACTGATAACATATCAGTTATCTATATTTTTTTAATTTACTTTGAAAACAGACTCAAATTAAGCCTATACGAAAAATTCAGAAGCCTATACAGTCTCAAATGAAGCCTGTTGCGTTTTTATACAATCGGTCTGGGATTCCGCTTAACGTCACGCCCGAAGCTCACACTTTGATTGCAAACAGGAAGAAACATAACTATTGTCACGTATATCGGCGGATGTCATCAATTAAGCCTGCATACTGGAGACTACAAAGGGACAGCACACGAAACGGGGGTTGCGAAGTATTGCCAATGTTTCATTTCTATATCGAGCGCTTGCTTGTCCAGTGTCATTCCCTCGTTCCTTACCTTGCCTGCCTTCCTTTCCCAGAGCAGCCCTCGTCCCTGAACCTCCCGTCCTGCCTTCCCTGCCAGCCCCAGGATCTCTCGTCTCCCCTTCCCTTCGTCTCCGTGTCCTGTGCCTGCCTGTTGGACTGGATCTCCCCGGCTACCGAATCTACCTTCTGTCCCCGACCATTCTTCTTGCCTGGCCCATTGAAAGCCTGTTACCTGCTCGATCTAATAAAGATCGCGCTGTTCCGCATTCCTGGGTCCGCGTTTCCCTGCCGAGGGTGTCCTAACAATTATGTCTCCAGTAATAATTTTCTGCTAATAGCATTAATTCTCTTATTTCGGTATCGGTGTACTGCATGTACATGTTATCACCATCAAAGAAAAAAAACGCGTTATGACTTATCAGTCATTATTATTGTTTTTGTCGTTTATTTAATCGTGTAGCAATACTGCCACTTGTCATATTATTAATTGCGTATTTATATAATATTAACCAATGACCAATCTCTGTATCTTACTAGCATCTTTTGTGCATTTGTCTTTGTATCAGCCGTAGCGGTCTGCAGGGGGAATCGCAGAAGCTGGAGTTTCTTAGAGCGCTGCATGGGTTTGGACAAACATTAGGTATTGGTAATATTACTGGACAAAAATATATCGTTATTGGTGTCCACCAAAGTTTCCAGCACTAGCTACAAGAAATGAGATTGAATGCATTTGCTCGTTTTTATTCGTATTTATTTTTTAAAAAGTTTCCTTTTTAAAGCTTACATTATATCCGTGCTTTTTAAAGGTTATATCTCAATTTTTCAAAAGTAAACACAAAAAGGATGACACTTAATGCCCCCTCCCTGCCCCCACCCTATTTAGAACGTTAGCGTTCCATTACGTAAAAAATGCAGTACTACGTCATGATGCACCGCTTATAAATAATCTGTTTGATAAGGGAGAAGCAAACACAAACGATTCGTGAGTGCATCGTACGTGTTGTAAGAGCAAGTGAAGCTGAAAGACATTGACAGTGAAGGTAAGGCCTCCCCTTCAAAATGTATACTTCACTTAGATCAAAGGTCTTAAACTAAAAAAAAACGCTGTGATATGCTAAACTACCGACCGCAAAACGTGCAGACTGGCGGGTGTCAATTGCGCTGGAATGACATTACATGGTTTTAATTTTTCTCTGATATCGGCTGGCCATATACAGTAATTTGTTTGAGACCCCTGAATTTAAATAATAATTATTTTTTATAACGATGGTGGCCTATATAATGTGCCGATTTGCTTGTGAAGTTGTTCAGCTGGTTGACATGGCATTGATTACTGCTTTTTAAGAAAGTGCATGTAGTCTCACACTGTAGAAGTCCATTGCTCAGCTGTCAGCATGCTCAGCGTGTCGCCTGTGATGTGTCCTGCACAGCAGCAGGCTACATTGCGTTTAATGGACTAATACTTCTTCAACCCATTAAATGATTCCTTTCTCTCTCCCTGCCAGTGATGGCTCCCTCTATTAATCTCTTCACCTTCCTCGTCCTGTCCCTGGTGGGGGGCAGCTCTTCATGGGACGAAGCTTCGCCTTGCGGATCCGGCTCCATCCTGACAAGGCCCTACACGGCCTTGTGTGAGCTGGATGCGGTGTGGGGCTTGGTGGTGGTGGTGGCGGCAGCGGCGGCGGCCCTCGCCTCGCTGATCCTGCTCCTGGTGGTACTGTGTCGCCTGCGGAAGATCACAGAGGCTGAGGAGCGCAGCGGGGTGGCGCCGCTACTCCTGCTGCTCGCAGCCATATTTGGGCTCTGTGGCCTCAGCCTGGGATACATCGCTGAGCAGCAAGAGAGCCTCTGCTTCGCCCGGCGTGTCCTGAGGGGGGTGTTGCTTGCTATCTGCAACACATGCCTCGTGTTTCATGGTCTGCGACTGCGCCGGTTGGGACAAGGTGCTCATAGCCCCAGCACAGGTCAACTGATGGGGCTGGCGGTGGCCTTGGCCGTGTTGGATCCGGAGTGGATCCTTCTAGCCACGATGTCCACATGCCAGCCAGCCTGTGATTACCAGCCGCTGGACTTTACACTGGCCACCACTTATGTGCTGGTCCTGCTCCTGGCAGCACTGGTGGGGGCGGCCTGCAGTCTGTGGAGGCAGCAGCCTCGGTGGAGGTGCAGGACCACGTGGCTGCTCATCACCTGCCTGGCCTCAGTCCTGCTGTGGGTGGCCTGGATCACCTTCTGCCTGTATGGCAACGCGGCGCTTGGCCTGTCCCCAACATGGGACAACCGGGTACAGGCAGTGGTGCTGCTGGCACAGGCATGGCTGCTCATACTGCTGCACGCTGCTCCTGAGGTCCACGCCACCTTACGGCCCCCGTCCCGCATGAGAGAGGCCAGTTTAGAGGAGGGCCTTTCTCACCTGTAGTTTGGAGCAAACCGGGACTTCGTGTTCAGTGACAACAACTCAGGTATGGTACTTTGTTTTCGCTTCTTTGACCTACTCTGTGACTCTGTGTGTACTTGAGAGAGAGCATAGCCCTCGCTCTTTCCTCACATGGAGCCCCTACTGGAAGTCTGTGGAACAGCAGCATATAAACAAGGTCTATGGACCTTTCCCTGTAACACAGATCTCACTTGAGCAGAGCTTAGGTACCATGGCTGCATGTGCCCCCCCCCCTAACAATCCCCCCCAAAAAAAAAATGTGAAGTATGACTACTGCACTGCTGAAGGATGTTTACATGATCAATATCTGTCTCTCTCCTGCAGGTGTCCTCCCCAGCCCCCAGGAAACATTACATTTTAAATAAATAATATATATATCATCATCTCTGGAAGTGGTGTGTTTTTTTAGGGTTAAAAAGTTGAGAAACATTCAATGGTCATCATCATACCATATATCAGTAGCCCAGGCACTGGTCAGTTCCTTCACTCTACTGTTACAGACTTTCATGAAAACATTTTTTAAATGTGGGTGTTTTACCTGTATGATATGCTTGCCTTTTGTACTGGACATAAAATAGAATTTAATTTTTACATTATATTACTCATACAACAGGCGACATGGTCCTGCAGTGGTTAGCACTGTTGCCTCACACCTCTGGGACCCGGGTTCGAGTCTCTGCCTGGGTCACATGTGTGTGGAGTTCTCCCCATGTCGTTGTGGGGTTTCCTCCAGGTACTCCGGTTCCCCCCACAGTCCAAAAACATGCTGAGGCTAATTGGACTTGCTAAATTGCCCGTAGGAATGCATGTGTGAGTGAATGGTGTGTGAGTGTGCACTGCGATAGGCTGGCCCCCCATCCTGGGTTGTTCCTTGCCTCGTGCCCATTGCTTCCGGGAAAATGGATGGATGGATGGATGGATGGATTACTCATACAAACACACACATCTGTAGGTTCTCAACTCTAGGTTTATATCAAACACATTAAAGCCAAACAAATGCAAAAAGTCCATGTATCGTTTGTCCTTGGGTTTTCCAGTCCAAAACGAAATCAGGAAAACTAAACAACAGCAGCGTTTTTTGGTTTTTCTGTCAGAAGGGGAAAAAGCGAAAAGCAGAAAACAAAAAATCAGGCTTCATATTTTATCCTAAAATGTAGAAAATATTACAAAAATACACCATTCTAAGGGTGGGTGTTTCCAAGCTTATGACTGGGACTGTTAATGTTGTAAGATTAAGATAAAGTTCACATTAGGCTGTATCTTACATCTCTGGTATCTGTTAGATCTGAATTTACTCATAGAAAAGAAACAAAAGAAGGTGATTTTACGGTTTTCCCATTTGGTTTTAAAACAGAAAAACAACAAATTTATTTTTGTATGACGCGTTATCCCAACAATACATTGTCTCAAAGCGCTTTACAGCATCCCCACCCAAAGCCCCCAGTGAGTAAGACATAGGTGACAGTGGCAAGGAAAAACTCTCTAGAAGGAAGAAACCTTGGGAGGGACCAGACTCAAAGGGGGAGCCCAACTTCCAGGGGCCGGCAGGGAGAGTCGAATAGAAGAGATGGCTAAGTGCCAAGTCACATTGTCCAAATCATAGGATTTGAGGCACAACCGGGGAGCAGGGAGGTGATGACAAGCCCGTGCCGACTCTCCTTCCAATCGCTAGGCAACCAGAAGTAATTAGGCAGCGGGTCATACATGGAAGATGGCACAGGCAGAACGCGAGCTGGATGCAAGGACGTCATGGGTACATGTCACATGTAGCAGGGTGTGCTGAAAATCTTGATAGATTGAGGTCTCCAGGCAGCACACCCCAGGAGGAGTTGGGGAAATAAAATGTGCAATTAGTCAAAGTATAGGGGAGACTATAGGCAGTGCTAACAGTTAGGTGAGTGCAATATGAAGTGCAAAGTGCAAGCTCCGGCAGATATGGCAATGGCAGCATAAGTAGGAGGGAGAGGCAGGTGGGAATGCAGGCATGGGGAGTCCCTGAAATGTCAGCACTCCAGTTCCACAAGGGATGGTGAAGCTAGAGTGACAGCGCTGACAGTTCAGTTTATCTAAAGCCAATGGCATCGAACGCCACCCAGCTCTACACCTCACACTGTAGGTCTGACTGGTGGCAGCGGTGGGATCATTTCTTTCCTTTGTGGTTTTTCCGTTTAGAAACCTAGAATTAGCTTTAACATATCGGAGGCGGAGGATAGTGTACAATCTCCTAATTATGAGGGCGCTGATTGTCCTGTTATACGTGTAGAGAGTGTTTTCTCAATCTCCCGGTGGCCCCCCCTGCTCACCCAATGTTTATACCGGAAACTTTTAATGGTGTGGGGCGTGAGTGGTCTGACTGGTCGGAACAATTTTATCTGGCGCCTGAGGTAAACAGGTGGGATGAGTCTCTGAAAATTAAGTTTATGTCTTTGCTGTTGTCTGGCTGTGCTAGAGAGATGTATAGTGGGATGCCGAGTGAGGCTAAAAGTAATTATGGGTTGTTAAAAGCGGCTATGGCAAGGTGTTTTGAACCTGGTGATAGTAGTGATTGGAATAGAGCTAGTTTTACCACCCGTCGCCGCCTGCATAGCGAGACGGCAAGGGAATTTGGTAACGCCTTACGGAGATTAGCCGCTAGGGCTTATCCCACGGCTGATCATCGGATTTGTGATCTGTTGGCAAGAGACCAATTTATTACGCATTTTGCTACCGGTGATTTTCGGGTTAGCCTGTGTAGTGCCAAGCCTAATACGCTGGAAGATGTCATTGAACTTGCTTCTGAAATGGAGTTGCTGAGAAGTTTGGAGCAGACTTCTTTGCCACCTGACGTTAAAGTGAGGGGAGTGGTGGAGCATAAATTAGAAAGGGATGAACAAATGGAGGTGTTGTTGGGGGTGGTAGAGGAGTTAAGGCAGGAGGTAAAATCGCTTCGTACCACGGTGTCTAAGATGGAAGAGGGGATGAAAAGCTTTCTAAGTAAATATGGGGTGGTGTTGGATTTTGGTAGGAAGGAGTGTCGGGTTATGGGTCAATTATTACCTCTCCTTGTGCCAGCAGATGTGGACAAGCCTCGGGTCGTCATGGTTCCAGAAGATACTGTAATCCCCCCCCCCTCGAAGTGAGGCAATCATTGCTGGTAAGGTGGAGAATACAGGTGCGGCTGCTTTTGAGGGTATGTTGGAGCCTTTGGATTCGGCATCTAGCCAGTGTAATATAATGATGGGGGGATGAGGGTAGGTACCTTGCATACGGGTATTGAGGTGAGTCGGAAAGCAGAGAATGTAGACCTGGGTGAGGATGAGGAGGATTCTGTTGTGCCCTGGACAGTCGATAGGCTTGTAACATATTTTGATTGCACCAGAAGGGGTTTGCCTCATCCGATATGACTGGTATTTATACCGCGTTGCAGAAGAATTTGTCTGTATTTAGTGCCGGAGAGGGAGATTTGGGGAGAACTCGCCTGATGTTGTATAACATTGATACTGGTGAGGCGAAGCCGGTAAAGTTGCCTCCCCGCCGTGTCCCCCTCCATTTGCAGGAGGAAGTATCTGGTCACTTAAAGCAGATGCTGGAGAATAACATCATTCAGCCCTCGAATAGCCCTTGGGCAGCGCCGGTGGTTCTGGTACGGAAGCGAGATGGTGGCCTTCGGTTTTGCGTTGATTATCGAAAAATTGAATGATGTTACCCGTAAAGACACGTACCCCTTACCCCGAATTGATGATTCGGCCAATCAGTCTAACTTGTATAACTGGTAAAGTTATGGAGGCTATAATCAAAGAGAAAATGGTAGATTACCTGGACTCTAATAACATTTTGCGGGATAGCCAGCATGGATTTAGGAGAGGTAGATCCTGTTTAACAAATCTCTTGGAGTTTTTTGAGGAAGCTACTCAGGAAGTTGATGATAAGAAGGCCTATGATGTCATCTACTTAGATTTCCAAAAGGCTTTTGATGTTGTTGCCCACAAGAGGCTCCTACTTAAACTCAAAGCGACAGGTATTTTAGGTACCGTAGCGACCTGGATTGATAACTGATTAACAGATAGGAAACAGCGAGTAGTTATAAGAGGCACAATGTCAAAGTGGGCTTGCGTTCATAGTGGGGTTCCGCAGGGTTCGATTTTAGGACCACTATTGTTCCTAATTTACATAAATGATATGGATACCAATATATACAGTAAACTGGTGAAATTTGCAGATGACACCAAGGTGGGTGGTGTAGCAGATACTGAATTAGTGGCTCAGCAGCTACAGCGGGATCTTGATTTAATTAGTGACTGGGCCGATACCTGGCAGATGAAATTTAACATCGATAAATGTAAGGTACTCCATCTAGGGAGCAGAAATATAAAGTACAGGTATTTCATGGGTGTCACTGAAATAAAGGTAGCTGATCATGAGAAAGACCTTGGTGTGTATGTTGATGCTTCCATGTCCCATTCTCGCCAGTGTGGGGAAGCAATAAAAAAGGCCAATAGGATGTTGGGGTATATCTCCAGGTGTGTGGAGTTTAAGTCAAGGGAGGTAATGCTAAGATTATACAATTCCTTGGTGAGACCTCACCTAGAATATTGTGTGCAGGTTTGGTCACCATATCTTAAAAAGGACATTGTGGCCTTAGAAAAGGTGCAGCGTAGGGCCACAAAAATGATTCCTGGTCTTAGAGGAATGTCATACGAGGAACGGTTACTTGAGCTAAATCTGTTCAGTCTCAAGCAAAGGAGACTGAGGGGGGACATGATCCAGGTATATAAGATTCTAACAGGTTTGGATGCTGTTCAACCAAATAGTTACTTCAGCATTAGTTTAAATACACGAACTCGTGGCCATAGGTGGAAATTAGCGGGAGAACACTTCAAGCTGGATTTAAGGAAGCACTTCTTTACACAGCGTGTAGTCAGAGTATGGAATACCCTTCCTGATAATGTAGTGCAAGCTGAATCCTTGGGTTCCTTTAAATCAGAGCTAGATAAGATTTTAACGACTCTGAGCTATTAGTTTAGTTCTCCCCAAGCGAGCCTGATGGGCCGAATGGCCTCCTCTCGTTTGTATAGTTCTTATGTTCTTATGATGCGTTGGGTAGTTTGAGCAAGGCTTGCTGGTTTTCTACATTGGATTTAGCCAGTGGGTACTGGCAAGTCGAGGTGGATCCAAAAGATAAGCATAAGACGGCGTTTATCACTCGTCAGGCCTTTTCCAATTTAATGTGCTGAGTTTTGGCCTGTGTAACAGTCTGAGAACTTTTCAGCGTCTCATGGATTTAGAGTTGGCGAGTCTTCAGTGGACTACTTGTTTGGTGTACTTAGACGATACAATAATATTTGGCCGTACCTTTCAAGAACATCTGGACCATGTGGATGAGGTTATAACGAAATTGCGTCAGGCTAATCTGAAGGTTAAACCGGCGAACTGTAACTTGTTTGCCACAGAAGTGCAGTATTTGGGCCATATAATATCGGCTAGGGGTGTGAAAGCTGATCCGGCTAAAGGGGAAGCTGTGCGCCAGTGGCCGGTGCCTAAAAATCAGACAGAGGGGAGGAGTTTTGTGGGCCTTGCCTCTTATTGTAGGAGGTTTATTCGGGGTTTTGCTGAACTTGCTCGTCCTCTGCTCCAGCTGACCGAGAAGGGCAGACGGTTTACATGGACAGAAGCTTGTCAGGCAGCATTTGAACAGCTCAAACTTAGTTTGATGTCTGTACCAGTCCTGTCTTACCCCGACCCTAATAAAACCTTTATATTAGATACGGATGCGAGTGATGCAGGTATTGGGGCAGTATTGTCCCAGGTAGAAGGGGGACGGGAACAGGTGATAGCATATGCTAGTAGGGCTTTGACTAAACAAGAAAGGAAATATGCAACAACCAAGAAGGAGTTAAGTATGGTTACCTTCATAAAACATTTTAAATACTACATGTTGGGGAAGGAGTTCATCTTACGGACAGATCATAACTCCTCCAACTTAAGATGGTTGCATAATTTCCAAGGTTTAGAGGGAAAGTTGGCTAGGTGGGTGGAGCAGCTGGCCAGCTTCCAATATAAGAGAGTGCATCGGCCGGGTCGGGGACACGCTAATGCGGATGCCCTCTCTAGAGTGCCCGCTTTTCTGCCAGTAACCTCAGACTCACCGCCAGCTACCCAGGAAAAAGGGGGAGAGGTGATATGTGCTGTGAGAGAGGTGTGTCAGGAGGCAGTGGCATGTCAGGAGGAGTGTGATGAGCTGGGGCAGGATCAGCAAGGAGATGCTGAGCTGCGGGAGATTTTTGCTTTAAAGGAAGGGAGGGAGGGCAGGCAGTCAGCCTCCAAATGAGTTGTGGAAATATGCATCAGTGTGGGATCAGTTGCAGGGTTCTAGGTTGGTACGATATCCACCTTTGCATTCTGATGCAGCAAACCAAGTCCAGGTTGTTATCGACAAGACTTTGGTGCCAGAAATTTTGAGGCAGTTGCATGATGCTACCACTAGGGGTCATTTGGGAATACAAAAGTTGCAAGCAAAGGTGAAAGATCGCTTTTATTGGCTGGGATGGTTTGGGGATGTTAAGCACTTGTGTCGGGAGTGTGTGGATTGTGGTTCCCGGAAAGTGGGGGGGAAACAGGGGTGTGCCCCGCTGCAGTCTGTTGTAACCGCTAGGCCATATGAACGGGTAGCATTGGACATTTTAGGGCCATTACCGGTAACTCCAGGGATGAATATGTACATTGTGGTCATTGGGGATTATTTCTCAAAATGGACTGAGGCATTCCCTCTCCCTAATCAGGAAGCTTCCACTGTGGCCCAGGTCTTGGCGGAGCAGTGGGTCTGTCGCTTGGGGGCCCCTCGCTCTATCCATACAGATCAGGGCCGAAATTTTGAATCAAATCTATTCAACGAGGTGTGTCAATTGTTGAACATTCAAAAGACTAAGACATCAGCTTATCACCCCCAGTCAGATGGGATGATTGAGAGGTTTAACAGGACATTGTTGGCAATGTTGTCTCTCTTTGTGGAGGAAAATCAGTCCAATTGGGATGTTTTGTTGCCTTGTGTGATGATGGCTTACAGGAGTAGTATTCACTCTAGTACTGGGGTTACACCGTACAAGGTTGTTTTTGGGCAAGAGATAGTGTTGCCAGTGGATGTTATGTTGAATCTCAACGAGGGGGAAAGATTTTCCTTTGTAACGGAATATGTGGCCAGACTAGGGGACATATTGTCCACAGTGGTGGGAGCAGTGAAATGTCATCAGGCAAGAGCTTCGGGTAAGCAGAAGCAAGCTTATGACTTTAGAGCGCAAATCAAGTACTATTCAGAGGGGAACTGGCATGGGTTTGGAGGAAGGCTAGAAGACGGGGGTTATGTACAAAGTTACAGAGGAGGTTTAAGGGTCCATATAAGGTGGTGGAAAGGGCAACGGAGGTATTGTATCGAGTGGTACCAGTGGAAGGGGGAAGTGAGGTGGTGGTGCATTTTAATCGACTTAAACCATTTCTCTCTACTGTAACAGAGGCTGCCAATCAGGAGGGCAGAGACCAAGTGATGCCTGTTGGTACCCTGCCTGAGCTAAGAGATTCCCCCCCTGGTGGTGGCCATCCGCAACCACGGCCCTTAGTAGAAAAGGGTGGCGAGATGGAGGAGGGGGTGCCAGGGCTAGAAGTGTGGGCAATGGCAGCGAATCGGCCAGAAGAGGCAAGTGCAATTGGATCAGGGCAGCAGGGGGAAGGGGACCAGCCTACCTGAACCTGGCGGAGCCGAGCCCGTAAGGTCCCTCCAGAGCCACACAGCGATGGGCCTGCTGCTATGCATGGGGCCAAGGAACAAGAACGGAGGGAAGGGGCTCCAGTTCAGAAGACTCGTCTGCGACGTCAGAGGAGGCCACCAACATGGTCCAAGGACTATGAAATGTTGTGACTCAAGGACGAGTCTGCCCTAAGGGTGGGGGGAGTGTAATTTTGATGTGTGGGGGGTGACGGATGGGCGTGGAAGGTAATAGTTAATTAAGTGGCTACACCTGGGTTGTGAGGGATCTGGGGTTAAGAGAGGGAGTAGGAGGCGCGTTAGGGAGATTTGGTCTGGTAGGCACCGTACGGGTGGGGTCCGGGAGGGAGGTGCCGCTCGCATGCCGTTTAGGGCTGCTGGCTGTGAAGCCAGAGAGTGGGCTGTAGGGACAGTTCCCGGTGCGGTAGGGCAAGGGCAGTCAGGACAGTGGGGGTAGGAGGCTATGACCACTGCTTAGACGGGGTGGTTGATAGACGGGAGTAGCGGCACCCTCATAGGGACGGATTGGGGGGGGGAGGGAAATTCCCTTTCCGTGGGACGTTCTAGGTGACGGACCGGTGTGATTGTTCCTTCCCCGGGGGAGAGTCCTGATCCTCGGGGGGAGGGGGGTGTTCTGTTTTAACTATGTATTTATTGTGTGAGTGTTCTGTGTGTTTTAAATGCGCAGTGTAACCGCTTAGGGTCGGGACAGGACTATAGAGGCGGTTCGGGTCCCGTAACGCTTGCCTGTGCCCGAAGTGTGGGGATTACTGTGCATTGCAGTGCTATTGGTGTGCCGTGCCCTAATGGGGATGTTGTGTGGTGCGGGATTTACTGTGTGGTAGCGTGGGTTAACACACGCTTAAAAAGGGGTGGTGTGCTACGGGGAGAAAGCGGGACCGAACTCTTTGTGAATCCAGATCCGAACCCGATGGGTCGCTGCATGAATTGTACTGAATAAAATTATCTTTGTAATTGTAGCTGCAGTCTGGTGGTGATCTGTTCTCCGTTTACAGCCTCTGACGCTACTGTAGTTTGGGTTCGTTACAATATCAATTCGATGACTCGCATATTCCCTATAATATAGGGTCTATATTTTCTAATTTTAAGTTTTTTAATGTTTATAACCTTAGATCTATGCAAACCATTTCGTATATATCCAACAACACAGTACAATTATGGTGGATATCTGGTTTATGACAGTAAAACAATGTAGATTTTATGTACACTGAACGTAAAATTAAAGTTAATGAAAGCAAAATTATTGAAAACAGGTGTTGTGCCTTCGATTTACTAAAACACATGTTGGTACAATAAAACCATTAAAATTTTACAGATAAAGCATATGACCATCCATCCATCCATTTTCCAAACCGCTTATCCTATTGGGTCGCAGGGGGTCCGGAGCCTATCCCGGAAGCAATGGGCACGAGGCAGGGAACAACCCAGGATGGGAGGCCAGCCCATCACAGGGCACACTCACACACCATTCACTCACACATGCACACCTACAGGCAATTTAGCAACTCCAATCAGCCTCAGCATGCTTTTGGACTGTGGGGGGAAACCGGAGTACCCGGAGGAAACCCCACGACGACATGGGGAGAATATGCAAACTCCACACACATATGACCCAGGCAGAGTCTCGAACCCGGGTCTTACAGGTGCTTAACAGTGCTAACCACTGCACCACCATGCTGCCCCTGCATATGACCATAAGTTTAATTTCTGTAAAAATACAGAAAAGAAATTGACCAGTTTCATTGAAGGGGTTTCTTTTATTTTACAAACTGTGCGTAAAAATATGTTTATGCAATGTAGTTTTGATAAACCTTTACTGTCATTTAAAATAAGAGGAAAAAAATAATTATACTGTAGTCAAAATGGCTGATATAAAATGGTTTAAAACTGTGAAAAAAAAAATTGCCTTTTTTTACAGTGTATACTTCCAGTCAGAAGGTACCACACCGGCAGATACGGATTTCTGAAATAGCAAAGTTAAAGGTCGACGAATAATATCCCTCATCTCTTTTACAACAATAGGTAAGATGCTGTTTTGATATCCTGTCTAGGGTTGGAGTGTAAAAGTATTCACGGGAAAGGGGAATGGGATAAAGGGACAAACAGGGTGAGGGCAAGAAGGGAACACCAGTGGGCAAAGGGATATTTTTTGTATTTTCATTTTTTTTCCATGTATAATGACACTGAACAAATAACCCGGTGCAAAAGACTTTGGGAGTGACCACAGCCAAAATAACAAACAAAATCCCCAACTATCAAGTGCGACCCACAGCTAATCTCACCTAAGTGCAAAAGAAAAGGAAACCAAAAGACAAACACTCCACCTCACTCCCTAACCAAATAAACAGAGTCCAAAACACACTTGCAAAACAAAACAGCAGTCACTCCCTATGCAGCAATACAATCACACATACATAACTTACACACAAGTCAAAGCAACGAGGGAGCTAGTGAAGACGTAAACCAAAGAAAACCAAGCGGGGAGACAGCAAGCCAAACTGAGGTCGCGGGGGGGACCGGAGCCTGTCCTTGGAACAACAGGCGTAGGCAGGAACCAACCCTGGGCAGGAGTCAACACTCTGCAGGGCGCAAACACTCACAACTCAGATTTGCCAATTAACCTACCCTGCGCACTTTTGGACTGTGGGAGGAAACCGGAGCCCCTGCTGGAAGTCTTTCCCCATTCACCAGATTATATTGCCAGAAGACTGAAAATTAGATATCAAATACTAAAGTGACATAAAAACAAAAAACAAGTTTGCTTGTAATGAGACGCAAAACAGAAGATTATCTCTTTTTATATTTTGAGAAAACATTTTAACATTTATCCAACCGGTCAAATGGTTTAATACTTCATACAGCAGCATTTCTAAACTCATTCCTCAGCCCACCAGACAGCTCCACATTTTTGCCCTGTCCCAGATCCCTGCATGCATGAACCAAACAGTCACCTTTTACTGCTGTGCTGAGAGCTTGGACAGAGCAAAACTGTGGATCTTTGCAGTGGGGTCCAAGGACTGGGTTGAGAAACCCTGGCATAGAGGAGACTGCAGTGAGAGCCAAGAAAAAAAGAGATTAGAGAGGAAGGTAAAATGCTTCCATTAACATGGCAAATAAGCTTCAAGTAGAGACCCTGTGCTTCCATTACAAACAAAAAGCCTGTATGACCCTCCTAAACACACAAGTCAGATTAACTTAACCAGGAGAAATAAGCATAAGTCTTGGCAAAGACTAGACTATGAAAAGGGAAGGTGAACATCATACTTACACGAACTTCTGCTAAAGCAAATGGACAAACCCCTTTTAACGGAATCAAGTTACTTAAAAAAAAATAATCATACAAAAATAAATCAATAAAAATTAAGAAAAACACAATCATGCTTTGAACTAATACTGCAGTCAGTCCTAAATGTTCCCATGACATTCTTTTCGTCACGACGCACACTCGGTACATACTGGTTAAAAACCATTTATAATCCTTCATGTACCAGTCTATGATGGAGCACCCCAACCTGGGCCACCCATCCAACATGGCAGATTTCTGCCCCCTGGCCCCGGAGACTAGCAGACCAACCTCTGGAAACAGGGAACCAGGGGGACATGGGCCGCTGACTGGATGGGCGACTCCAGAATGAGGTGAAGCAGAAGGTAGACTCCACAGCAGAGGACCGAGGAATGTAGACCAAAACCAGGGAACCTGAAGTGGCAAGAACACAAACCAGGACAGACATATAAAACCAAAGCAAACGCATCAGTGGCACAGCCCACCAACTTGTGAAAGATGGCTACCTGGCATCATGAATCCCTTAATCAAAAACCTTTGTGATGGCAACTTTGCCACCCAGGACTGATCCCTTCTAAAGACCTCAAGTTTCAATGCAAGGTTTCCGAAATGTTTTGAAACATTAGTCCATGTGACTGCTGTGGTATTGTTCCAGGCAGGGAAAACAACTTAGGAGAAAATTTCCGTGCATGTTGGGTGTTTGTGGTACTGTTAGGCTGAGGGGGTAATTGAGTGACTATTAACCTTTGAAATCCAATTATATTATTTAAACAGGTTAGTAGTTAGACAGTGTGATTTAGATGAGGATAAGGATGTTTTATTGTCATTACAAAACGTGTTCTACATGAAGGGAACAAAATGAGGCACTCAGATCCGGTGTATTAGCAATAATAAAATAGAAATAAAATCGAAAGAACAATACAATGAATAATATGGTAACAGTTCAAATAAAATAGAATAAAGACATTAAGATAAATTCCATGAGGAGAATTTAACCATGGATGTAAAGTGAGCAGGTGTGAGTGTAGCAGAGATTACTGAGGTCTGTGTGTAACAAAGTATATGTGACACTGGCTGAGGAAGCAGCAACATGTGTGTGTGCAAAGTCACAGTAATAACCTGCAGCTCTGAGGGATCTATTGCAGCGAAGCCCTGACATGTAACACTGGTGATGAATAGCAGTGTTAGATATAGGTATAGTGAGGTACTTATAATTATAGTAGGTAGATTTAGTGGATTAGATTTAGTTAGAAACATACAGGGCAAATCTAGATAACACATACACACACAGATTACATATAAATATAAATTTTGGGGCAGTGTGTAGCTCAGTGTGCTAAGCCTGTGATCAGAAAATAGCCCACTTTAGCCCAGCCTGGGCACATCTGTGGGTCCTTCAGCAAGCCCCCCAGCTCCCTGGGTGCCACTATGACTGGCTGCCCATCATGGCCAGCTCGCTCTGAGCAAGTTGGGGGAGGCAAAACGAAAATATCTTGATGGGGATCAATAAAAAGTATTAATTCTTATCCTACGGTCTGAGCATTCGGTCAATCCAAGTACAGAGAGTGGTAATGTGGACAATGCTGCTTGCATTTCCGGACCAGCAAGGCCTGCTGCTGCTCCACAGCTATATATATATATATTCAGCACTGACCTTTTTCCATTCAGTGGTTGTTAAAATCACTTTGTGTAGCCTAGTAATGGTGTAGTGCAATATTCTTTGGTTTGTAATATAAGGGATTAAATAATATCTTCCAAGTGACATACAGGCCCTCCACATTTTCAGTGAAAGGAGACCAGACAGCATGAAAGCTCTTCTTACAGTTGCCTCTGCTGTATCTCAGATTTTCAATAGGTAACATAGAAAACACATCCTTAACCTATTGTCTGAAGGCAGGGGGTCTGGAGGACTTCCACTGTGTGAGAGTTGTTCTTCCACCCAGCAGAGAGGAGAAGGCTGTGGCTCTGGCCTGTGAGGCGGTGTATTGTTTTTCTGCGGGGAGACGTGAGCATCGGGTGAGACTCGACTCAAATGCAGCCGCTTTGAGACAGACGTGGACTTTAAGGAAACACAGACTACACATGGAACAGCAATGACTGAGCTGGGGAACGCAGTGAGGGCAGGCATATTTATACACAGCACACTAATCAGCGACAAAACAGGTGTACAGGGTTAGGATGGAGAACTATAATGGGATACAGGAGAATTAGGAGGGTTACAAAGGGCCAGCAGCGCCCTCTGCTGGCATGAGTGGGAGGAGACATGAAAAAATAAGAGATTACAGGTCATGACAGGAGCACCAAGCACAGCAACAGTGGGGTCATGCTCAATTATCACACCACATATATGAGAAAACATTATGAAAATCTGTTCCCAAAAATTGTTCAAACATCAGCATGACCGAAACATACGACTGGTTGGATCTAGGCTACACTGGCACTGACAGCAGAGTGTAACAAATTACCAGCTACGACACATATCCGATGATTCAGAAGAAAGACAATTTGAAGAAACAAAGTGGTTAATTGACTATTGTATAATAATCAAATCACTTCATAATCATGTAATACATAATATGTCACGATGGGAAGAGGGACAATCCAAGGGCAGCCTTGTGGTTTTTATTGCTGAACCAAAAGACATGAATAGAAACCAAAAGGAGGAGGAGAGCGCAAATAGGAGGGAGGGAGAGAGGAATAAGCAGGAGGAGTCGGGGAGAACCTACTAACACGGGGAGCAGAGAGGGGTCCTCCTCCTTTTTGGGTGAAACTAATTGCTTGTGACATGGTAAGAGGCAACTTCTTTCTTGAGAGAATTTCTTTAAAGGGCAAGACAACCAAAGCTGTTAATCCAACAGGAAAAAATAGCCTTTGGAGAATTCTATGTGAAGACCCTCTGGGTCAGGTGCTCTGCTGCTCTGCATTGTTTTCTTTGCATGTACAACTTTGTACTCCATAATTTTTATATTTTATCACGAAGCCTGAAGAGCAATATGAACTATATCATGCTTTAAGTAAATTGTCTCATCCATTATTAGATCTAAACACAGTCATAATCCACAGCAAACTGTACTTACAGCCTTCATCCTGCTCTTCAGTCTCTGACGTGCTGCATCTAAATGGGGACTCGTCAAAAAGCCAAGTGGAGCTGTCATGAATGAAGGCCTTGTTCAAGCTTCCCCAGCCTGACAGCAGGTTAGTCTCTCATTTGACTAAAGTATATTTAACTTCTACAGAACTTTGCAGGCTCATCTAGGATGGAGAATTTCTGCTGCTGAGCGCATTAGAAGAGATTCTCAGAGGGAGATACGAGTCCTAGGTGCCTGCTGGGTACATATTCAAGACAGAGTTAGGACCGACTCCAAAAATTCTGCACTGTCTCCCAGATTGGGGGAAAAATTCATGTCATGTGGATAAATTTCAGAACAACAGACGGCCTGTGGGCTGGGGGGGACAGGCAGGTTGGCAGGTGGGGGCACGCGGAATGCTCCTGGGGGTGTGGTGGGTGTGCTTATATGATTTACAGGAGCCGAGGCTAAGAAAGGCACTAAACTGCACAAACATCCTCATGTACGAAGTTTTACATGAAAAGGGGCCATGGGCTTGTTGGCGCTATAATTCTTAGCACTCTGACTTGCTCTCTGGGGCTTTGGGTTTTTGAGACAATATGAGAAGGGCAGGTGCCCTTTGGCGTGGAATGTCTCCCATTCCTGTTATTCCTTCTTCCTCTTTTTGTTTTCTTCAAGTGCCAACAAGAGAAATTAATATGACAATAGCAAAGCATCTGTAATTGCAACAATTTTCTGGGAGAAGGGGTGTGTTTTTTGACATAAATGCAGGGGTGCCAATATCTTTGGCGATAACTTTTTTTTTCTTATTTTTCAAACCAAAAAGTTACAGCACTTCAGCCATTCACATTTATAAAACAATATGACCAATCACTAGTTCAACCTCCCAGCCATTTATCCTTCAAAAACATGGCCCTAGAAACGTTCCCACATTTTCATCATATCTTTTTTCCCATTTAGTCTGTCCAACATTTTTTCATATGAAGCTGCCTTAATCATCTCATCGGTCCATTTCTATATATTAGGGATTATTCAGGATTTCAAATGCCCTAATATTACCCTCATGGCAGTTATGAGTCCCACCATCACAGCCTTAAACTGTTTATTATTCACCTTTGGCAATTCCACTCTATCTCCTAGCAGACAGAGTCGGGTCTGCGGGGTAAAATAAAGCCTAGCCATTTGTCCAGGAGATCAAGAACTCTACCCCAAAATGGATATACCTGAGAGCACTGCCACAGCATGTGTAAATAAACCCCCACCTGCCTTCTAAAATTCCAACACTGATCAGTATTAATTAGTCCAGTTCTATTTAGTCTAACTAGTGTCCAGTACTATCTGTGTATAATTTTATACTGAATAAATTTACCTTTTACTTCCCTATAATATTTCCCCACTCTAGAAAGTATTCTTAACCATTCATCTTCTCTATTTTAACACTCGTGACTCAATGCCTCAGTTGCAAAAACTTCCAAAAACTCCCCCCTCCTCCTACATCATACTTACTCTTGAAGTCTGATTATGACATAAACATCCCATTTACGAATAAATCCCAAAGAGTTTTCACCCCTTTGGGTTGCTATTGTTTCCATACTTTTTCCTATTTGTATTTCAGGATTGTGCCAAATTGAGGAATATGGCTGCATGTCATGTGATACTTTAAGCTTCTTATGTATTTTGATCCATATATTCCTCGAAAAAGATATTATCGGGTTTGTGTTTCTTATATTGTCCCCCCATTGTGACAGAATGTGCAGAGGTTGAAATAGTGAAGCCAAATCGCTCTCGATAGCTATCCAGTCCACATCAGAATTCACATTCTTCCAGTGATAGTAGAGTTTGGCTATTTCAAATGACATGCTATATAATCTAACATCTGGCAATCCTAGACCTCCCTTGGCGAAGTAATTTTAATCCTATAGGTTTTTTTCTTTCCCAACAAAAATCTTTTACTATACTCTCGTACTGTTTAAATATCCTTTCCGGAATATTAAATGGAAGCATCATAGAGAGATAATGAACTTAAGGCACCACAACCATTTTAGTAACATTAACTTTCCCCCCATAAGGATAATTTTAATGCTTTCCATTTGTCCATATTAAGTTTAATTTTGTTCAATGAGGGTTCAAAATTCAGAATTATTATTTTGTCAATGTATAAACTCAACAGATTTAAATTTCATGTTTATAGTTCAATTTTATGTTATATAAACAAAATACTTTTTAATACAGTGCATTTTTTTATTAATTCAACAGCACCCATGTTCAATCCACTTAAGTTTGGAAGGTGTATTGGAAGGTAACGCAGATATTTCTTAAGTGGGCATCCAGAGATATTGTCCCCCCTCCAAGCACCCCTTTTCTCCTAGTTCTGTATGGAGCTCGACAGGAGGAATGGAGAGGTAGAGAAAGGGGTTAGTCTCACACAAAATGTAATGCAAAATAAAGTGTAAATACAAGTGCCATGAAGCAGAATTGAGCTCCAGCAGGCCTCGACTTACAGTAAAGGAATTGTAAGGCAGACATGCTAACAAAACAGCTTTACATTCCCAATTCCAAACCATTAATGGGCAACCTTAGAGTGACGACGGCTAAAAAAAACCTTAGCTATAAATAGGAATGAAACATTGTGAAAAGCCAAGACTCCATATGAACATGTTCTCCCCTTGCAAAGTCAGATCACGCATTTGAAGTGTTCCCAGGTGTTTGTGTGTTTTAGGTTCCTGTTAGTGAGGGGTCCTTTGCCGTTCTGTCTGACATCCAACAGAAAGTCCACTGTGTCTCTGCAACTTAAGCTGAGTCAGTGTAAGTGTGTGGCTCAGTAGCTCAAGTATTTGGGCTTGTAATCCAAAGTTTGCTGGTTTAAATCCAGCTTCAGATGGATAACTGTATGTTTATGGGCCATTGAGTTATGAAAAATAATCAATGTAGTGAATCACTATATTCTCAAATTACTTGTTGTACTTTTACGAACAACACCGTTTATTAAACAAACAAATATGCATTGGCAGAATGAAGAATTAAAAATGAAAATAAACTATCATTTAAGAAACTGTGGAAAACTGAATTTACAATATTTGTAAATTGAAGGAAGAGTCCATTAACGTAACGGAAAATGTGCTGGTAATTTTCTGCCAGTACATTTTCCATTTTTTGGTGGATTTTTTTTTTACAGTGTATGACACGCTTGAATTCACTGAGCTCAAGTGTATGTGAAAATTAATATATTTACATCTAGTATATTTCATGGCTTCACTGTATTTCCCACTGCAATGATCAGTTTCATCTAACTGCTGATGTTAAAGGCAGAGCTGAAATTTAGTTTAGTCATGACCTCAAAATTTAATTGAGTAGGTATTCTGTACAACCAGACGGAACTGCTGGTTGGGCTGGTCATCACCTGCGTTTTCTAAGTGAGGTCTAAATGTAAAGTTTCAAATTGCACAATATATATTAATCTGTTTTTAATGTTTTTACAAAATATTTTTTATGTGTTTGCATCTTATATTTTGTATAATGTGCTTGTACATTTGATTCTTCCTTGATTTCGGTGTAATGAAGTGTAACTAGTGAAAAAGAGAGAAGCTTTTGGGAAGCATTATTGAACTTATTGTCCAGAGTCACTTGGGTGACAATTAAGGTCAATATAAATCACCCATTACCCACTGTAATCCTTTGTATTCCCCCGCACACTCTGTTAACAAAATAAGAGGGTTGAAGTCAAATCAGGTTAAAAATGTAAATTTGATCCTCCGCCTATCGCGGAAGATGCGTTCCAGACCCATCAGCGATAGGTGAAAATCCACGATACAGAAAGACCATATAAATTATTTTTTAAGTTTAAGCCTTAAAATACCCCTCCCACATGCTTTAAACACATGTAAACTCATTAAAACAACACATATATCTGTTTGTCGGGCTAAGGATATGAGTGACATAATAATAATAATAATAATAATAATAAAAATAAAATAATAATATGTAATATATATATATACACACACACAACTTTCTCTCTATATATGTAATGGAATATATAAAAATAGAAACATATATGGCTCTTACACATTCTTTTCATCCTTCTTCATGTAGCATACTGTTGATTCATTCAAGCCATAATGGCAAACGCCGTCTGCATAACGCTTTCCTTCCCGAAGCACATCCAGAAGTTTTACCTTCTCCTGAATGGTCAACGTCTTCCATCGTAGGGCTTAGAACAAAACGAAAACAATCGGACCACAAACAATGTACGGGATACGCAGAGAATCGTGAGGCGTCGGAGAGAAATCTGTGATATAGTGGGGAAATCGCTGTAATGTGAAATCTGCCAATCCTGGTTTTCAGCACCATGGACAGAAACCTTTCGTTTATAGGGACCTATTATGCCCATTTTCACTGTTCATAATTGGATTTTTATCTTCTGCTAGAATAGATTCACCCTTTTAATAGGTGATATCCTAGAATCCAATATATTATTGCAGGGCTATTTTCATTTGATGTTAACCAAACGTGATATATTTATTTTTACTTTTGATATCTCGTCCTTTTCCTCTTATCTGATAAGAGCCGCTGTCCGCTGAGACAAGCTGTTGTGTTTTTACTGCTCATTGAAAAGTGGGTGGTGCGGACATTGTGTATTACATCACACTCTGAGACAGTCACTGACTGGTGGGCTCTGAGGGGGCGGTGTGACCTGAAAATCATCCATCAATCAACCCAGGATGGGGGCCCAGCCCATCGCAGGGCACACTCACACACCATTCACTCACACATGCTCTCCTACAGGCAATTTAGCAAGTCCAATTAGCCTCAGCATGTCTTTGGAATGTGGGGGGAAACCGAAGTACCCAGAGGAAACCCCACGACGACATGGGGAGAACATGCAAACTCCGCACACATGTGACCCATGCCGAGACTCGAACCTGGAACCCAGAGGTGTGAGGCGACAGTGCTAACCACTGTACCGCTCCTGAAAATCATGAACTATTTGAAGTATTGAATTATGAAGTATTTTTGAAATCTTTATGAAATTTTTATATTTATTAAATCAAAACATTGGGCAGTATACATGTTATAGCTACTTATTAATGAATAAGCAATATAATAAGATTCAATTTTGCTTTCACTACTTAAAGCGCCAGAACAACGTATTTGAAAAATTCAACAGCAATATCGCTTACCAGAAATCAGGAACAGGTTAAGAAAATCCACAGACTTCGTCGCGAGCAGTTGAATATATGAACTATTTCCTTCTACCCGACGCCACACACCAATAATATCACTGCGCAGCAGATATCGCCAGGCAGCTCGTGCTTGTGTCTAATGCGCAGTGATACGAGTAGTGTACTTCGATAGAAGCCCGACATTTCTACGGCTGATATTTCCAAACCTGAACAACTCCCAGCAGAACTTTGATGAATAGATAGCATTAAGCCCCCTCTAAAATATCTTTTAATAGTTTTTTTGTGAACCTCCCATTTAAACGAAGTACATCGTGGTGCTCATGAATTTGAAAGCCTAGATGCCTCATCTCGCTTTTCCACAACGTGTCAGCAGCGCCACCATCTTGGAGCAATAATTAGACATAAACAAGCAACATGTCAGGGTGTAGATGGAAAGATCTTTTAGCCATAACTTCTTTACTAATTAACGCATTTATATCTTACAATTATGTAGAACAAATAAACAAGCCCACCACTACTGCCCCCCCCCCAATTTATGTAGTACTGCTCACAGTATTCTCAACAAAAACTAATCATGCTAGTATCTCGTCAGTGTCACAGGCTAGTAAACATGTTATGTATCTTATTTGACCGTACTGCAAATTTTTTTACCTGTGAAATGTGGTTCCCTGTTTTCTAGTTTTAACATTCCTCATGTTGTTGCAGTTTTGAAAATAGTCGGTTCACTAAGTCATCTCTATGAATCCTCTATTTCACAATTACCGTGCCAATATGGCGTATCACCCAACGAGGCAGCCAAGCTTTCAAATCTATGGCGGTGCTGCCTACGCTACTACCCGTCACATGACACAGGAGCTACCGTATACCCGCCAATCGGGAGCCGGCTAGATCAACCACGCCCACCCGTCACACAGAGAAGAGTGAGGCGAAAGAAGCGAATCAGTTTAAAAATGTCACCATCAACGCGGTGTTCAGTAGTCTGAAGATATTTTACTTTAAGCAAGGCACAAAATAAAGTTGTAATATTTGTAATAAAATTTGAAGATTAGCCATCCCCAAGGAGCTGACAGGAAAGTCAGGTACAGGTTTAGTCCTCCTTAATCAGCTTGTCGGTTACTAAATGTCGGCAAATAAGCTTGCCTTTTTCTGTGATTTTTTTTTTCAGTTAAATTGACACTTAACGAAGTAATCTGAGACCTGAGATATAACATTGGCAACGATGGTCATTTTTTACAATCATAGATTTTAACATTGAGGACGTGTGTCTCATGTCATTTTCACATAGAGGGAGTTTAATTGTTTTTATCTGTGTCTGTGTGTCAACATATGTCTATTTAGTTATGTCACTCAAATGTATGATTAGTATTGACATTTCCGTAGACTACTATGTTGTAATAAAACTGCATGGTCCTCTGGGAATTGGGCAATAGAACGGAATTGTAAAGTATCAATAAGAAACACTATTAATGAAGTAGCCGCCCTAACCTTTTACTTTGTATGAAGTGTGCATACAAAACAGAAATAATGCAGTTGTACTGTGTTGTATATAATTTAAAAGGTATACTTGCCAGCAAAAGATTGAGTTAATAAAATTAAACGAAAAGTATTAAGACCCCTTGTCATTAATAGTATTATATACTTCTTAATTTTACAATGACTTTTTTTTCTCTCATATATACTGAACAAAAATATAAACGCAACACTTTTGTTTCTGCTCCCATTTTTCATGAGATGGACTTAAAGACCTACAATTCATTCCAGATACACAATATTACCATTTCTCTCAAACATTTCTCACAAATCAGTCTAAATGTGTGATAGTGAGCACTTCTGCTTTGCTGAGATAATCCATCCCACCTCACAGGTGTGCCACATCAAGATGCTGATCTGACATCATGGGTAGTGCACAGGTGTACCTTATACTGCCCACAATAAAAGGCCACCCTGGAATGTGCAGTTTTTTGCTTTATTGGGGGTCTGGGGACTCAGAACCGGTCAGTATCTGGTGTGACCACCATTTGCCTCATGCAATGCAACACATCTTCTTCGCATAGAGTTTATCAGATTGTCAATTGTGGCCTGTGGAATGTTGGTCCACTCCTCTTCAATGGCTGTGCGAAGTTGTTGGATATTAGTGGGAACTGGTACACGCTGTCGTATACGCCGGTCAAGCACATCCCAAACATGCTCAACGGGTGACATGTCCGGTGAGTATGCTGGCCATGCAAGAACTGGGACATTTTCAGCTTCCAAGAACTGTGTACAGATCCTTGCAACATGGGGCCGTGCATTATCTGTCTGAGTGGCTGGTCTCAGACGATCTTGGAGGTGAACCTGCTGGATGTGGAGGTCCTGGGCTGGTGTGGTTACATGTGGTCTGCGGTTGTGAGGCCGGTTGGATGTACTGCCATATTCTCTGAAACGCCTTTGGAGACGGCTTATGGTTGAGAAATGAACATTCAATGCACGAGCAACAGATCTGGTTGACATTCCTGCTGTCCGCATGCCAATTGCACGCTCCCTCAATGCTTGTGGCATCTGTGGCATTTTGCTGTGAGACAAAACTGCACATTCCAGGGTGGCCTTTTATTGTGGGCAGTATAAGGTACACCTGTGCACTACCCATGATGTCAGATCAGCATCTTGATGTGGCACACCTGTGAGGTGGGATGGATTATCTCAGCAAAGCAGAAGTGCTCACTATCACACATTTAGACTGATTTGTGAGAAATGTTTGAGAGAAATGGTAATATTGTGTATCTGGAATGAATTGTAGATCTTTAAGTCCATCTCATGAAAAATGGGAGCAAAAACAAAAGTGTTGCGTTTATATTTTTGTTCAGTGTATTTAAGTTTTTGAAATTGATAATCTGGAAAACTGCTGCCTGGGATCCACTATCCATTCTTGACTCTTGGAATAGGAATTGAAGTCGAATCAAACAGCCTTACAGCACCCTCTTGTGACATGCAGTAATATGAATGAAGTGTCCCGTTTTAAGAGGCAGACGTTGAGGCCGAATTTTAGTTGGTCACAAATGTATTTTTCTTCTGCAGCTAGAAGCGTCGTCTGAGCCTGATTTTAACTGGCATGTCGGTGTGGGATTCTTGTAGTAGAAGTTATGTGAATTGCGGTACTCTGAAATTAAGTGGTATGTGTATTAGAATCGTGAAGTGTCATCTTCCTTTTGTTTTAGGTTCGCCCCGGGCATTTTTATGAACTGTATTGTAATATCAGACAGTGTGTCATGAATTTCTGAAGTGATGTTATATATGACCATTTCTTGGATACGTCTCTTGTACAGTAGTTGCAGTTTGTCAGGCCTAATGTGACATGGTGAACAAGTCCTGTGATTAAAGCATGTCTGCTGCTTAAAACATTGCGTTGTATGCTGAAGGTTTCTTGCCAGTACACGTTGAATTACCGTTCCATTAGAATATTCAAGTGTTATTTTTAAAATCATTTAATGAAATAGGTATTTATCTCATCATTGATGACTGTGGTCCACCTGTGTGACAAGTAACCTGTCCCGGACAGAGGTTTCTTCAAGGCCTGTTGTAGGAACCCCATGGTGTAGCATTATGAGAAAGTATACAGGGAGTAGTACAAATGAGCAGTCGCCCTGCCCCTCTTTTACTCATTTTGGATGCTTAAATTACTAAATTGTGTCTTTAATGCTAATCTGTATGATTCTATGGTCTGAGTGAGTCTCCAGTACTACATGAATGGTAAACCTAAAAACTCTACTTCTCTTAGCTTAATAATATTTTCTTTATTGAGTTGAATTAGTTTGTGTCTAATTTTCATTTTATTGATTTTCTGCACGGGGGCGGCATGGTGGTGCAGTGGTTAGCACTGTTGCCTCACACCTTTGACACCCGGGTTCGAGTCTCCGCCTGGGTCACATGTGTGCGGAGTTTGCATGTTCTCCCCATGTCGTCGTGGGGTTTCCTCCGGGTACTCCAGTTTCCCCCCACAGTCCAAAGACATGCTGAGGCTAATTGGAGTTGCTGAATTGCCCATAGGTGTGCATGTGTGAGTGCATGGTGTGTGAGTGTGCCCTGCGATGGGCTGGCCCCCCATCCTGGGTTGTTCCCTGCCTCGTGCCCATTACTTCCGAGATGGGCTCCGGACCCCCGCGCGACCCAGTAGGATAAGCGGTTTGGAAAATGGATGAATGGATGGATGGATAACTCAGTTACCTTTTATTAACCGACCCACGCTTATTTTAGTAAGAGCTATAGCTAACACAGAGCGATCAGTTGCCGGCTAACAAACTAGTGACAAAAGTCAAACATTTTAAGATTAACTTAACAATTAACGACCCACCATAATCAAAAAGTATTAATTTACTTCAAACACAGTTTAACCGCATTGTGTGTCTTGTATGTACCGGAATAAAACTGTTTCCTCAAACTTTTCCTGCGCCTCGACCCACGCTGCGGTGATCCTGTCAGATTCCAGAAAATGAAAATTTGCGCGCTCGTTCCCCGGATCCGGCCCGTAGCTGCTTTGATTCTGCTGACATTATTGCGTTCCCGCCACGGAAGCCTGGGTCCGGGCCTTGTCCGTATTCCAGCTGTAAAACGGATGTGACTGTAACACGGATTTGCCGGCTTAGAGGCGGACCCGGATCGGAGTCAGCTGCTATCTGGGAGCATACTTGGGTATAGATCTAAGATCACTGGTGATTAGCTATGTGACGTAACATTTCACAAACATGCCATATAGGCTGAAGGAAAAAGCCCAGAGACAAACTAGTGACCTGGTTCATGTGTGTGTCGATGTTTTTATCGCATTATGTAAAATATGCCTAAGAAATCAAAAGTGTGGCTCCACAGGGTTCCAGGATGCGACCATTTAGTCGCATTTTGCAACCATTTTTGGAGACAATACAACTAAGTTTATAACTAGACACATTAGTGCGACTTGCAAATATGCCCCTCATTTATGCCTGAATATGCCTCCCATATGGTGGCTGACCACATATCATGTGAAAGACCCGGAGAGAGTGAGTGTATATATATATATATATATATATGTATGATGTGTGTGTGAGAGACACCATCGGAAGTCCGGTTCAGTTCCTCAGAGGCACTACTATGGAGGCGCTTACAGTAATAAACTTGCTGACCGCAAAAACTGGCACTATGATGGAAGTTATGCAGAAGTGCAGAGTAGATGGAATAATTTTTGTACCTCAATAAGATTGTATGCCTTTTGCCTGTGTCTCCAGCCAGTGCCGGGGGTGAAACGCGCCTGCAATTATCAGCGGGATAACATTATCGTTTTTTTTATTCTGTGGAAAATGAAAGACCGATTTGCTGGCCAGATTTATTTATGAATCATAAACATGTTGTGGGCTATATTAGTAAAGTCAGGGCTCTCAAGTCTTATGCATTGACTGTGAGACACTTGCATTTCAACCAGTTCACATGCTCACGCGCTGCACCTTATGTTTGTCAAGCTGAGAAGTAAGGGTTAGGGTTATAATTATCAATAAATAATGTACTTCCCTGTGAAACAATGATGCTGGATGTTTATTTGCATATCATGATATGGTGCAGCCTTTTAATAGGTTTCTGTTTTTCTGTTAATCCATTCATGGTGTTGAATAAGTCAGCAAGCATAAGTGTAAGGCTAGTGAGTGACTGGTGTTTTCAGGGGAGACTCCCTAGAGCTGGAGAGAAATACCTTAAGGCACGGGATGAAAAATCCCAAATCTTCCAGGAAAAATGTCAGCATTATATGTATTTGCCACACAGAACAGAATAAAACATTCCTTAGGGAATCACACGCCTACCATAGTCACTATACTACTCAGAACGCCTGGCAGCCACCAAATCAAACATAGGAAAAGGTCCGGATTTATAGCGTTAGAATGTGGTAGAGACTAATATCCATAACGTACCATCCTAGAACACACTGTGCTCTAAAATTTAAGCCCAATTAAAATCTGAATATTAAATGAGGAAAATAATTTGATTTGTTCTTGTATCTCATCCATTATATCTGCTTTGGGGAAAATGCACTCCTGTAGCCACTAGGGGAGCTCTCACCTCTTCTGGGCCCAGCTAAATAATTATGTTACGCATTCTAACAAGCTTTATTATCTGTGTCAATAAGCCCTGCTTTTACACTAACACTCCTGTAGCCACTAGGGGAGCTCTCACCTCTACTGGGCCCAGCTAAATAATTATGTTACGCATTCTAACAAGCTTTATTATGTGTGTCAATAAGCACTGCTTTTACACTAACACTCCTGTAGCCACTAGGGGAGCTCTCACCTCTTCTGGGTCCAGCTAAATAATTATGTTACGCATTCTAACAAGCTTTATTATCTGTGTCAATAAGCACTGCTTTTACACTAACACTCCTGCTGAGAGGCTAATTTGATTACCAGTCTTGCCCTTGTCATTAGGAACACATGAGAATTTGCGCAGTGCTGTGGATTCTCACTGGTTTTCCCCAAGACTGGTACGATACATTTTATTCAGTTTCATACCACAGGTGATTGCAAGAGGGATCAATTGGTTTACTTTTATACTGGTGCAAGGAAACTATTATTATGATGGTGGGTTATCAAACACAGTAGCTGGCTACCTCAGACATAAGACGCCCATTATGTACCTGTGTGTCACCTATATGGGCTTGGAATCTGTATATCAATTGAAATAATTATTCATAGCCCAGATAGCATCATGTTATTGTTTCAGCGTTGAAGTATAGTTAAATGCATTGAATTATGGTCAGTGTTAAATTATCAGCATTGAAACTGAATTGATTTTTGGTCAGATTTTCAATATTGAAAAATTAATGGTGGCGAAACCTTGATATAAAGTGACTTTTTCAACATTGAAAATAAGATGCTGAGTTAACATCAATATTATTGAAAATAAAAATGGAAAAATGAATCTATGGGGGGCAGCATGATGGTGCAGTGGTTAGCACTGTTGCCTCACACCTCTGGGACCCGGGTTTGAGTCTCTGCCTGGGTCACGTGTGTGGAGTTTGCATGTTCTCCCCATGTCATCATGAGGTTTCCTCCAGGTACTCTGGTTTCCCCCCACAGTCCAAAAACACGCTGAGGCTAATTGGACTTGCTAAATTGCCCGTAGGTGTGCATGTGTGAATGCATGGTGTGTGAGTGTGCCCTGCGATGGGCTGGCCCCCCATCCTGGGTTGTTCCCTGCCTCGTGCCCATTGCTTCCGGGATAGGCTCCAGACCCCCCCGCGACCCAGTACAATAAACGGTTTGGAAAATGGATGGATGGATGGATGGATGGATGGATGTGCACCAAAGCACACACGTTTTTTTCTGATGGCTTAAACACATTTTTGTAACTACTGGCTATTTTGCAAAAACTCTGCACTCAAATAAAAAAACCACCAAATCAGCAAAACAAACAGGTCTCTTGCAAAAGCTAATAAATCTTGCTTAACTCTTCAAACCTTTGTAAAAATGGTATTTTTATACCAATCAGTTAACACAAACCATCATATTACAGTTTTTTATGATTGCTTAGGCACGATTTTAAAAACAAGGCTCATTTTGTCAAAACCCTACACACAATTCACACATCTACACACACAAGTAGCAGAACATCTGAGATCTTTTGCAAAATGAAACACTTAATTCAAAACTGTACAATAATTTACCAAAAGCCCACTTTGGTACCCTATGGCGCAGACATGGTTCATACAGTCGGATTTTGTTTGAACCAATTACACACTGCTGTGCTCAATCTGAAACACTTGTAACATTTCTACCTTTCTAATGATATTGTCACGGGTCGAGGGCAGCGATCGCGAGCAGAGCGGCGATCGTGCGGGTAAGGAGCAGGCAGGCAAGCGGGATACGGGAAAACGGGGGTTTAATAAGGATAAGCGGGTCAGGGAACACTGGACGGCAACAGACAGCAGGAAACATCAATGACGGACAAAGGAAACCGGGGAGACCAGGACTTAAATACACAAGACTGATTGACAGCAAACGGAAACAGCTGGGTACAATCCGGGAAACACGTGGGTAATCAGGGGGCGTGGCACACAGGAGGAGCAGACGAGCCGGGCATGACAGAACCCCCCCCCAAAGGCGCGCTACTCCGGGCGCGCCAAGGAAGGGGGCGACGGACGGGACGAGGCAGAACAGGACCTGAAAAACAAGAACAGAATCAACGCAGGACAGGGAACAGGACCGAGGCACAAAACAGAGCGAGGGACAAGACAAAAGACAAAACCTGACAGAGGGTCGGGAAGGCAGACAGGCAAACCAGGAAGGGAGACACAGCGGGAACAGGAGGAACAAAGGGGCCAGGAGTGCAAGGCGGGTACACCGGGGCACAAGGAACAGAGACGGGCGGAACGAAAGGGCGAGCAGAAAACAGAGGGGCAGGGACAGGCGGGACAAAGGCAGGGGCGTAGGGAGACAAGGAGGGGGAACTAGGGGAAGCCCGAGGGAGACCCAGCGGGCGACGGGAGGTAGCCGGAGGGGCCGCAGACGGCCGGGAGGCCGGAGCAGGAGGGGACCGTGGAGGGGCCAGGGAGGGAGCAGGAGGGAGCACCGGGGAAGGGGACGAGGGAGCTGGAAGGGGCCAGGGCGAAGGTAAGGTGAGGGGGGGAGCCGCCGCAGGCGGCGACGTCCTCCAACGGGCCGAAGGTAGGGGCCCCGCAGGCGACCGAGGAGCCGCCGGAGGGGGGAGCGAGGCAGGGCGACGAGGCACCGGAGGGGGACCCGCAGGCGACAGCCGACCCGGAGGGCCAGGACCCGCAGGCGCCAACCGAGCCCCAGCGCAGGCGAGGCAGGGCGAGCCAGGGGGCAGGGCGGGCGGGACCCCAGCCCTGCGTCTGTGTCCCCTTCCCCTGCGGGACACAGACAGGCCGACCCTAGGTCGGGGTCGACGCTGCCGGGGCGAGGGACCAGGGGTCACAGGAGCGGGGCCAGGGACAGGAGGGGGCGCCTCTGGAGGAACTGGAGCGCGGTCAGGAACTGGAGCGCGGTCAGGAACTGGAGCGCGGTCAGGAACTGGAGCGCGGTCAGGAACTGCAGGCTGCTGCAGTGGGGGCGCCTGCCCGGAAGCTGCAGGCTGCTGCAGTGGGGGCGCCAGGACAGGAACAGGAGCGCGGTCAGGAACAGGAGGCGGCTGCAGTGGGGGCGCCTGCCCGGGAGCTGCAGCAGGCGGCTGCAGAGGGGGCGCCTGCCCGGGAGCTGCAGCAGGCGGCTGCAGAGGGGGCGCCTGCCCGGGAGCTGCAGCAGGCGGCTGCAGAGGGGGCGCCTGCCCGGGAGCTGCAGCAGGCGGCTGCAGAGGGGGCGCCTCTGCAGGAACTGGAGCGCGGTCAGGAACAGGAGCTGGCTGCAGTGGGGGCGCCGGCCCGGGAGCTGCAGCAGGCGGAGGGAGCGCCTCTGGGGCTGAAGCAGCACGGTCAGGGGGCGCCTGCCCTGGAGCTGCAGGTGGCTGCAGTGGGGGCGCCTGCCCTGGAGCTGCAGGTGGCTGCAGTGGGGGCGCCTGCCCTGGAGCTGCAGGTGGCTGCAGTGGGGGCGCCTGCCCTGGAGCTGCAGGTGGCTGCAGTGGGGGCGCCTGCCCTGGAGCTGCAGCAGGCGAAGGGGGCTGTGCAGGCAGCGAAGGCGGCTGCGCAGGCGGCTGCACGGGAGCGGGGTCCGCCGGCAATGGCGGCTGCACGGGAGCGGGGTCCGCCGGCAATGGCGGCTGCACGGGAGCGGGGTCCGCCGGCAATGGCGGCAACGAAGGCGGCTGCGCAGGCAGCGGCGGCAACGAAGGCGGCTGCGCAGGCAGCGGCGGCAACGAAGGCGGCTGCGCAGGCAGCGGCGGCAACGAAGGCGGCTGCGCAGGCAGCGGCGGCCGCACGGGAGCGGGGTCCGCCGGCAGCAACGGAGGGAGGTCCTCCGTACTGGCGATCGCCGTTCTCCTCCTTCTCCCTCGCTGGCGCCTGGCGGTTGCGGGAGGCGGCGCGATGTCCGTGAAAACGGACGGTGGAAGAAAGGCTTCCGGCTCCGGGTAGTGGAAGGGCTCCTCGTCCTCGTCCTCACTAGAGAGCCAGTACTTCCACGCGGGATCGGGGACGCGTGTGGTCGGCCCCCGGGCTGGAGGTAGGGCAGGTACCTCCCTCTCGCCCTCCATCGGGAGCCAAATCCTGGAGAGCGAGCAGGCGCCGAGATAGATCGGCTCCTCTGGGAGCCTCCTCCTCCCTCTCCGCTTCTTTTTGGGGTCCGTCATTCTGTCACGGGTCGAGGGCAGCGATCGCGAGCAGAGCGGCGATCGTGCGGGTAAGGAGCAGGCAGGCAAGCGGGATACGGGAAAACGGGGGTTTAATAAGGATAAGCGGGTCAGGGAACACTGGACGGCAACAGACAGCAGGAAACATCAATGACGGACAAAGGAAACCGGGGAGACCAGGACTTAAATACACAAGACTGATTGACAGCAAACGGAAACAGCTGGGTACAATCCGGGAAACACGTGGGTAATCAGGGGGCGTGGCACACACGAGGAGCGGACGAGCCGGGCATGACAGATATAGTCTTGGTTTGATTTTTTTTCTCTTTTTTGAGATATTGATAAAGAACATGAATATATTGACCAAACACAACACACGAGACAAGTACTGCACCTTGATGAACATATTTATTTCTTTTCATGTACTCAAGTCAGTCAATACTGAACATTTGAACGAAACATTCCTACGTAACAAAACATTTTTCCAGTTTCCATATGGTATTACAGTTTTTGACGATTGCTTACGCACGGTTTTCGAAACAGGGCCCGTGTTTTAAAACAGTACACACAATTAGCACAACCACTCACCCAATTAGCAAAACACTACAAATCCTTTGCATAATGAAATACTCTTGTAAAAACTATATACTTATGTTTAAAAACCACACTTTTGTACCATAAGAAACACATGTTTCACATTTACCATACTCTGTTTGCACGAGTTACACTCTGCTGTGATAAACCTAAAACACTTTTAGCACTTCTACTTTCCTATGATTAGAGTAGGCTACCATCAACAAAGTACAAATGTAAAGTAAATCCACCAAACACTACACAAAACCAATGTTGCACACTGAAGAAACTCATTTATTTCTCAACATGCCCAAAATGTTGACATGGAGATTCATAGTACTGTAACAACATGTCACTTTACGTACTGTACTGTCAGTTTACTGTAACAAAGAAAAACACTAGACATTGTTTCTTCGCCTAGCTGGATCTGGCCAGAGAATTTCATCAACATCGCAGGCAATGTTGTCATTAGCTAGACACCTTGGGAAGAAACGTCTTGAATGACGAATCCATCCTTGTATTGCTGCTACCTCCATCTGGTCACAGACCTCCTCCATGGCTTGGAGGAGGGGTACCTCAGCCTGGAGATGGTGATCATATACCTTCCACCGCCATGCCGAGAAAAACTCTTCTATAGGGTTGAGGAATGGAGAGTATGGTGGAAGATGTAGGACGGTGAAATGTGGATGTTGCTGAAACCAGTTCTGAACCAGAGCAGAGCGGTGGAAAGACACATTGTCCCAGACAACAATGTATTGCATATGATCGATTTGATTTGCTGCTGTTATGTTGTGCAACTGGTCCAAGAATGTAAGTATGAGTGCTGTGTTGTAAGGGCCCATATGGGCATGGCGGTGGAGGACCCCATTCTGTGTAATGGCTGCACAGAGTGTTATATTTCCCCCACGTTGCCCTGGGACATTGACTATAGCCCTGTGGCCAATGATGTTTCTTCCCCTCCTTCGTGTTCTCGTCAGGTTGAACCCAGCCTCATCTACGTAAATGAACTCATGCTGGATCTCCTCTCCATCCATTCGTAGAACTACCTGAAGAACAGTGTCAGGCAAAATTGTGTAGTTCAGTGTCGATGTAGTATACATATTACAGTACAGTAAAAGATTATGAGACGGTATGCAAGATCACACTGCTAAAGTGAATACATACCTATGCATAATCATGCCGCAGTTGTTTCACCCTTTCGGAATTGCGCTCGAAAGACACTCGATAAATTTGCTTCAATTGAATATGTTTTTTTTTTAAGGATGCGTGCCAGTGTTGATATTGAGACGTGATGGATATCGTTGAAACTGGCATGGTTATTGACAATGTTAGCTTGGAGCTGTTTGAGTGTTATAGCATTGTTGGCCAAAACCATGTTTACTATCTCCCTCTCTTGCTGTTCTGTGAACATAGGAGGCCTTCCCCCTTGTCGTTCCTGACCCTCAATCCTATGTAGAAAAAAACAGTAAACAATGATACAGTATATTCACAGGACAAGGTAACAGAAGTGCTGATACTGCATAGAATACAGTACTGTAAAGCAGTTACTGAAACCGTGCAGATGTTCTTGATATGGTGATATTTGTACAATACCTATTTTCCAGGCGAAATGTTCTTATCACACTTGCCACTGTGTAGCGGCTTAGATTTGGCTGTACTCGCAGTCCAGCCTCCCTCAGCGTCAGGCCGTGGTTGACAACGTGGTCAACCAGTGTTGCGCGGATCTCATTTGTCAGATTCGGTCCTCTTTGAGCACCTTCTTGTCTTCGTCTTCCTCTTCTTCTACCTCCAGCATGGCCCCCATCTCTTCCTCTTCCTCTGTTGATTCCTCTTCCTCCCCTTCCTCCTCCTCCTTCCATTTTGCTTGAAGACCGATGAACTCACCTGCTGCTTTTTATAGTGCTTACACACCTGATTGGTGTGTCTACAATTAAGCAAACAAGTGTTTGCACACCTGATAACTGTGTTGAACCAATTAGTTGGACGGTGCGGTAATTTGACAGTCAGTGCTTTGGTATTGCAAGGAAGTGACTTCATGATAGATTTTTGTGTGTGATGTATGTTAAGTGTGTTTAGTGTTTTGCAAATCACTGTGTGTAGAGTTTTGCAACAAGTGTGAGGTTGACAATGTGCTTATAGTTGTGCAAATATGGGCTGCTGTTTTGCTTGTTGAGTGTGCAGTTTTGCTAATAGTGTACTACTTTTAATTTTCGTGTGTAAGCAATCGTCAAAAACTGTACTAAACATACCATTGTACTGTAAGCTTACAATAATACTGTAACAAATTACATATCCAGTTCAGTACAGAATAAAAATAAAAACCTAAACATCTCTCCGCCTAGCTGGATCTGGCCACAGGGCCTCGTCAACATCACAGGCTATATTTTCATTTGCAAGGCAACGTGGAAAGAATCTTTTGGAGTGACGAATCCACCCTTGTATGGATGCTGCTTCAATTTGATCACATGCTTCCTCCATAGCTTGAATGAGGGCCATCTGGACATAGGGCCGGAGATCATAAACCTTCCACCGCCATGCAGAAAAGAACTCTTCGATGGGGTTTAGGAAGGGGGAGTATGGTGGAAGGTAGTGAACTGTAAATAGTCGGTGTTGATGAAACCAGTTTTGGACCTGGGCGGAACGATGGAAAGCCACATTGTCCCAGACGACAATGTATTGCATCTGGTCCCTTTGGTTTGCTGCTGTGATAATATTGTGTAATCGGTCTAAAAATGTAAGAATGAGGTCAGTGTTGTAAGGACCCAAGTTGGCATGGCGGTGGAGGACCCCATTCTGTGTAATGGCAGCACAAAGGGTAATGTTACCCCCACGTTGCCCTGGTACATTGACAATAGCCCTGTGGCCAAGGATGTTTCTTCCCCTTCTTCTCACTGTTGTCAGGTTAAATCCAGCTTCATCAATGTATATAAACTCATGCAGGGCTTCTTCCGCATCCATTCGCAAAACTCTCTGAAATACAGCAAAATATCACATTGCGTTATCAATATACTGTAGGTATGTTATACAGTAAAATTACATGTACTATAAAAAGGTTATGTGTGCAGTACACAATACTACAGTCAGTGAACAAAACATACCGCCACATATTCATGCCGCAGGACTTTCACCCTGTCTGAATTTCTTTCAAATGGCACTTTATACAATTGTTTCATCAGAACTTGATGTTTTTTAAGGATACAGCCTATTGTTGACAGAGAGACCTGTAGGACATTATTGAGAATTTGGTGATCATTGACAATATGGGCTTGAATTTCTCGAAGTCTGATTGCATTATTGGCCAAAACGAGGTTTATGATCTCTCTTTCTTGCTCCTGTGTGAATATAGGGCGCCTCCCTCCTTGGTGTTCTCCACGTTCAATCCTATGTTGGGCAAACAAAATACATGTAGCTTACTGTAAAATGAAACATGAATACATACCAAAACGGTTGATATAGTACATACAGTAAGCTATGGATTTTCTGTTGACAGAAGATACGTTTCTCACCTGTGCTCTTGACGAAATGTCCGAACTATTGATGCCACTGTGTTCCTGCTTAGGTTAGGCTGTACTCTCAGTCCAGCCTCCCTCAGTGTTAGTCCGTGGTTTATTGCATGGTCCACAATTGTAGCACGAATTTCGTTACACAGATTTGGTCGTCTTCTTCTTTGTGCATGTCCTAACCCTCCTCTAGGTCTTCCTCTCCCTCTTCCTCTTCCCCTACCTTGGCCTCTTCCTCCACCTTGTTCTCTCCGGATTCCCCCTCTCATCCGTACTCTTCCTCTTCTTCCGACACTGTCCATTTTTGTTGAAGACAGGTGAACTTACCTGCTGCTTTTTATAGTGCTTAAACACCTGATTGGTGTGTCTACATTAAGCAAACAAGTGTTTGCACACCTGATGACTGTGTTGAACCAATTGCTTGGACGGTGCGGTAATTTGACAGTCAGTGCTTTGGTATTGCAAGGAAGTGACTTCATGATAGATTTTTGTGTGTAATGTATGTTAAGTGTGTTTAGTGTTTTGCAAATCACTGTGTGTTATGTTTTGCAAAAAGTGTGAAGCTGAAAATGTGCTTACAGTTGTGCAAATCTAGGCCGGTGTTTTGCTCCTTGAGTATAAAGATTTGTTAATTGTGAGAAAGTTTTAATTTTAGTGTCTAAGCAATTGAAAAAAAACTGTAAGTTAAAAAAAAAAAGTATCAAAATCACAGTGTTACCTTATTTTGACGCAGAAAGAGACATTTCAGCGTTACTACCACCGATGAGTTAATGGCTGCAAATGTTGGTGGTAAATAACGCGGCGTAAGTTTAAGTTTAACTTCTGCCTGCTGTCATTCGGCGAACGTATAGGAGACGATTCTGGTAAGTAACTGGTAAAGTTGTCATTTAACGTAATGCTAACGTGCATTACCGGTTAGTAAGTGTTTTACTGTATCACGCACCTTACACTACGAAATCAAACCCCTTAATTTTTACTCCTTAAAATTACCTTGATTTTGACCTTAATTATTGCTATATGTGTAATTAAGGGAAATTAAGGGAAAAGGTGCAATGATTAAGGCCAATTAAAGGGTAAAACTACTGAATTTCTCCCCTTAATTTTTCAAAATTACCTCTTAAATTTACACTCAAAAAATCCTTATTTCTCCCCTTATTATTTTTATGAATTAAGAGGCAATTTAAGATTGTTTGTCGGTCTGTAATGACATAACATTGTCTTTATTTCACCCATTCATTTTTATTAATTAAGGGATTATTTAATCCCTTCCCTCAGGCCATCAGACTCCTGAACCAGAACTGAACACAACCCCCCCCCCCACACACACATACACATCTGTATATAATATTTATTGTTATTCATTGCTTTACTCTTTATTTATTCCTTACTCTTCTATATCATGGCATTTTTGCACATATAACCTTCGCTGCTACCATACAGTAACTTAAATACTGTATCCAGACTGTTACCACCGTTAATTTGCACTGTATGTTGTCTTGTCTTGTCAGTCTGCACTCTTATGCTGTCCTGTCTGCACTTATGATGTCGCTCTGTCTTTGTCCTGCTCTGTGTTGCTCCATGGTCCTGGAGGAACGTTATCTCATTTCTCTATATACTGTGTGTATGGTTGAAATGACAATAAAACCTACTTGACTTGACTAATGTCCCACGGAAACCCAGTTCAAGAAGAGAAAAATATTAGGAGGATGGAGCTTCTTCAAACATGCAATTACTACGTTTTTATTTGTACATCAAAATGTATTGACATTCGGATCAGTCAGTAAGATGTATGAGAAACGAACCAGCTAGTGAAAAAGTTTATATAGCCTTATACATGTTCTTACAGGGTTTTTGAGGGTGTGTGCAAATCCATATTATGTTCTATATATAAGGTATTTACCAAAAATGGAATCGTGGCCATGTTAAAATGTGCTGATGTTTCTTTACATTAACCTGTGTCAGTAAATGCTGGGTGAGGACTTGGACTCACAGTGGTATACAGGTATAAGCAAGGTGTGTGTTAGTAAAACTACTGAATTTCCCCCCTTAATTTTTCAAAATTGCCTCTTAAATTTACATTCAAAAAATCCTTATTTCACCCCTTAATTTTTTTATGAATTAAGGGGCAATTTAAGATTGTTTGACGGTCTGTAATGACATAACATTGCCCTTTAATTCTGATTAATTAAGGGGCAGTTTAAGAGTATTGTAAGGTTCCTTTACTATTTAAAATTACTTACATTTGCCCTCAATTCTAATAAAGGGAGTTTAATATTATTATAAGGGTTCGTAACCCTTAAAATTCTTTATTTCACCAATTAATTTATAATTAATTTATTTAGGGGGCGGCATGGTGGTGCAGTGGTTAGCGCTGCTGCCTCACGCTTCTGGGACCCGGGTTCGAGTCTCCGCCTGGGTAACGTGTATGTGGAGTTCGCATGTTCTCCCCATGTCGTCGTGAGGTTTCCTCCGGGTTCTCCGGTTTCCCCCCATGGTCCAAAAACATGCTGAGGCAAATTGGAGTTGCTAAATTGTTTTGGTTTATACTTATTAATCCATTAATTCAAACTTTTGTACTTTAAATGGACAGAGTACAGTTATTATTATTAGGAAAAGTATTGTGAGGGAACGCAAAACTATTAAGAGGAAACACAAAACAATTAAAAATATATTTTCTCACCCTGACATCTAAGGAACTCTGTAGAAAGGATCTACAGATCTAACAGGATCTGTAGAAAAAAATCACAAAAACATCACTATCAACAATATGTGGTTTTATTTATGATGTATGAAATCAAAATCATTGGGACGCAAAGGAAAATGGCTCTTTGCAATTTTCTTTAAACCATAATCATAGGCTAATTCATTAAACATAAGTATTGATTTATTTCCATGACAATATTGTATATACAGTAATACTTATTTTGTCACCCTCGTCTATTTCATTACACATAAGGAAAGTCACAGAGAATAATAACCAAAGGGTGAAGAATTTGATTTAGATTTTATTTTGAAAGATCACTTTGTTATGGAAGGCCATTTGGAACTTAACATCTACTTTGACGCCCATGTCAACACGTCAAACAAATTATGTCTTAACACGTATATTACTTACGTGTTAAGCCATTCGGACATCTTAACACGTCTTAAAACTGCATGTTAATGCGGCCAATTTGAACCTCTTAAGACATTTGTACCTTTAATGCATCTATGCTATTGGTTGGCATAAACGTACACACCCCTTTTACGTAAGGGCTATACGTATGCAGTACGTGCCCTGTACGTTGTAGTCACGTGGTCTCTATGTTCAGCCATGTGAGTCCTACGTTGTTAATACGTATAGGCAACGTATGTATTACGTGTCAAACGTGACTGTGATGTTGTATTCGGCACAGTCCATTTGTTGGAGGGGTAAATCACGGGCTTATTTAAACTGGCAGAACAGATATCTTTAAATCTTTATAAAGTATAACTGGCAGTTTTAACATTTAATGAAACTGGAGCAAAAATGGTAAATCTGGCTAATATTGATTTAATTGCACTGGTGTCTGTCTTTGTGCTGAACAGTGCAGATGAGCTAAACTTATCATTTTGATCACTTTCTGTTCTGCATTAACAGCAAGAACTATATATTCAGCAATGAAACGTATGTAGTTATTAATTTATTTGTAATAAGGAGTTTATAGTGAACGGTCATAGCAACAGTATGAATGGCATCAATAATTTAGCTGCCTTATATTTTACCGGATGTACGTCGCATAGCCATTCTAGATATCTGAAATGACAATTGTGGATAGGAAGAATGTCATTGTGGATATCTGAAATGCTCTCTTTGACTAGGAAGAATTTAATTAGAGATATCTGCAATACATATCCAGTCTAGCGATTAAATGTTAAAACTCCTTGCCATACTTTTGCATGTATTGTTCCTGTGCTGCAGTATTAAACTATTTTAAAATGCAAAATAATTATTCTGTGACTGCATTGTTAATTTTTCCCCCACGTATTTTAAACAAATCTAATAAAAGACTGTAAAAACATGGAACAGATCAGGCACTGACAGTCAATCAGCCACCTGAGGTCATTATCTAGTGACCGAGGAACATTTTTCTCTTCTTGCAATGACTGTCTGCAGGGCTTCCCCTCAAAACCGATAAAGTGGTAGCACCCAATTTTAAACGTGTTAAGACGTTCAGATTGGCCGCATTAACACGTAGTTTTAAGACGTGTTAAAACGTCCGAACGGCTTGACACGTAAATAATGTACGTGTCAAGTACATCATTTGCTAACAATTACTTTGACAGCTGGGAGGAAGACACAGAGTAGATGAATTGATCATATTGAGGGGTTGTGCCATTGCCTTTCTCTGTCCATGTCCTTGTGTTCTACACCACACCTTTGTTTCCTGTAAACCTGCGTTAGGCTCTTTCTGTACCTTTCCGACACAGAAACCTTTTCATAACATGGATTTATAATTGTCTTCTCACTCGAGTATGAATGATGCTTAGATATAATCTATATAATATAATTTTGATATATACTATATATGTGCACCCCACAGAAATCTCCACAATTGTAGAGATACATATGGTCTCTATGCTTTTCCTAGAGAGCCCAGGCAAAGAGAAGACACAAAATAATCTGTTTTCCACAGCATTTTCCTCCAAGCCTTCTCTAGTTAAACCATAGAGACTATACCATCTCGCGTAGTCACTGCCTAGCATTCAAAGAGCCATTTCTGTGGTTTTTGTTCTCTTGCCCCATTCATCACAATCGCGGTGGATTAAAAGAAAAAGCCAAAAACAGTACTGTGTCATGCTATGTGTAATAGGATTGCAGATTAGCTTAATGGACAGTCACTCCCGTTTTATTTTTTTACAGTTTTTCTGAATACTTAAATACTAACAATTATTCTTATAGCACAATTTCTAAAACTATTAATAGTTATAGCAAAATTACTCACTGTTTTGCACTCAGTTTGCACTTTTGTAACACACAATTTGCAAATGTGTAAATACAATCCACTGCACAGCACTCTTTTTGTGGAACTGTAAACACAACTCACTGTTTTACAACCAATTTCCAAATGATCAACACACTCCTAGTAAAACTATACACATTTATGGCTATTGTTTACACTACTTTGCCAACTGTCTGGCCACACTGTCACATGTGAAAACGGTTTTAGATAATTAGTTCACTTTACAATCAGCATGAGCGCTATAAATAAGCCACAGGTACAGTAAGCTTTCAGTGTGGAGAACAATGGAGGGAGAAGGAAGACTGAGAAGAGTGAGAATTAGAGAAGGGCGAGGAAGAGGATGAAGAATAGGAGGTGAATTTAGAGGATGAGGAGGTGAAGAGGAAGGAGGAAGGGTAAGAAGAAATAGAAGAACTGATGTCATCCAGAGGTGGATCATGTGATCAACCATGGAATGACCCTGAGGGAAGCTGGCCAATGGGTTCAGCCTGACCTGAGCCGCTACGCTGTAGCAGGCATCATAAGGACGTTTCCAAATGAGAATCGGTTAGTACAGTTACTTCACAGTACGTTTTGTAATAGTACCATACTCTAATGAGAAACACAACAATGCTGTACAGGTAAAAACTGAAATGGTTATTCTACAGACCTGCTAGACATCCAGAATCTGGGGGCAGAGGAAGAATGTTCACTGAAGAACGAGAGACCCATATAGTCAATATGGTGATCACAAATAATTCCATTGGGCTACAAGAAATACAGCAGCGTATAATAGAGGATGACACCACCTCCCAAAACATGAACAATGTGAGCATCTCTGCATTATCTCGTGTACTGGCATGCAACAGAATCAGGATGAAGCACATTTACAGAGTCCCTTTTGAAAGAAACAGTGAACGCGTTGGCATGGCAGGAACATTATTGGACACGGTGCCATAATCAATGTCCCAGGACAGCGTGGTGGTAACATAACTATGTGTGCAGCTATAAGTCAGAACGGTGCTGTTCACCATCATGCAACCCTGGGCCCATGTAACACTGCACAAATTATTACATTCCTGGACAGCCTACATCATATGCTCACTAATGTTCACAGACCAGTTATGTCATCATATGGGACAATATTAGTGTCCATAGGACTGCTTTAGTTCGCAACTGGTTTACAGTCACCCACTCTTCACTGTACTCAACCTCCCGCCTTACTCTCCATTCTTGAATCCGATTGAAGAATTCTTCTCTGCCTGGTGCTGGAAGGTCTATGATCGTCATCCCCATCAACGCATGGCTCTTTTACAGGCAATGGAGGAGGCATGCGAGGATATTGACCAGGCATCATGTCAGGCCAGGATAAGGCACTCCAGGAGAGTTTCCCCGGTGCCTTGGACTAGAAAGCATTGCATGTGATGTTGATGAAATTCTGTGGCCGGACCCAAAGAGACGACAAGACTGATTTTTTTTTCTCCCTCTCAGTGAAATTGTATGTTGTCTTGTGTTTGTTTTGATGCATGTGAATAAACATTCATACTTGAAATTTGAATCTTGAATTGTGTTTACAGAACTATTTATGACAAAAGTATGACCTCAAATTGACATACCTTGTGCACAGAGAAAGCAAAAGCCAGATGTGTTTTCCATTCCTACCATAAGTGTGTAGTTGGCGCATTGTGTGCTTATTAAGATGATGGTTTGTGTTAACTGATTGGTACAAAAATACCATTTTTACAAAGGTTTGAAGAGTTAAGTAAGATTTATTAGCTTTTGCAAGAGACCTACAATGTTTTGCTGATTTGGTGGTTTTTTTATTTGTGTGCAGAGTTTTTGCAAAATAGCCAGTAGTTACAAAAATGTGTTTAAGCCATCAGAAAAAAACGTGTGTGCTTTGGTGCACATCCATCCATCCATCCATTTTCCAAACCGCTTATCCTACTGGGTCGCGGGGGGGTCCAGAGCCTATCCTGGAAGCAATGGGCACGAGGCAGGGAACAACCCAGGATGTGGGGCCAGCCCATCGCTGGGCACATTCACACAACCTTCCATTCACACATGCACTGCTACGGGCAATTTAGCAAGTCCAATTAGCCTCAGCATATTTTTGGACTGTGGGGGGAAACCAGAGTACCTGGAGGAAACCTCACGACGACATGGGGAGAACATGCAAGCTCCACACACGTGACCCAGGTGGAGACTCAAACCCGGGTCCCAGAGGTATGAGGCAACAGTGCTGACCACTGCACCATCATGCCGCCCCCCATAGATTCATTTTTCCATTTTTATTTTCAATAATATTGATGTTAACTCAGCATCTTATTTTCAATGTTGAAAAAGTCGCTTTATATCAAGGTTTCGCCACCATTAATTTTTCAATATTGAAATCTGACCAAAAATCAATTCAGTTTCAATGCTGATAATTTAACACTGACCATAATTCAGTGCATTTAACTATACTTCAACGCTGAAACAATAACATGATGCTATCTGGGCTATGAATAATTATTTCAATTGATATACAGATTCCAAGCCCATATAGGTGACACACAGGTACATAATGGGCGTCTTATGTCTGGGGCAGCCAGCTACTGTGTTTGATTAACCCACCATCATAATAATAGTTTCCTCGCACCAGTATAAAAGTAAACCAATTGATCCCTCTTGCAATCACCTGTGGTATGAAACTGAATAAAATGTATCATACCAGTCTTGGGGAAAACCAGTGAGAATCCACTGTGAAACAGCACTGCGCAAATTCTCATGTGTTCCTGCTGACAAGGGCAAGACTGGTAATCAAACTAGCCTCTCAGCAGGAGTGTTAGTGTAAAAGCAGGACTTACTGACACAGATAATAAAGCTTGTTAGAATGCGTAACTTAATTATTTAGCTGGGCCCAGAAGAGGTGAGAGCTCCCCTAGTGGCTACAGGAGTGTTAGTGTAAAAGCAGGGCTTACTGATACAAATAATAAAGTTTGTTAGAATGTGTAACATAATTATTTAGCTGGGCCCAGAAGAGGTGAGAGCTCCCCTAGTGGCTACAGGAGTGTTAATGTAAAAGCAGGGCTTACTGACACAGATAATAAAGCTTGTTAGAATGTGTAACATAATTATTTAGCTGGACCCAGAAGAGGTGAGAGCTCCCCTAGTGGCTACAGGAGTGTTAGTGTAAAAGCAGGGCTTACTGACACAGATAATAAAGCTTGTTAGAATGTGTAACGTAATTATTTAGCTGGGCCCAGAAGAGGTGAGAGCTCCCCTAGTTGCTACAGGAGTTTTAGTGTAAAAGCAGGGCTTATTGACACAGATAATAAAGCTCGTTAGAATGTGTAACTTAATTATTTAGCTGGGCCCAGAAGAGGTGAGAGCTCCCCTAGTGGCTACAGGAGTGCATTTTCCCCAAAGCAGATATAATGGATGGTGGTCGTATTGCTTTTAGACCACAACTTGGGATGAAGAAATCAGAAGAACAAATCTAATTATTTTCCTCATTTAATATTCAGATTTTAATTGGGCTTAAATTTTAGAACACACTGTGTTCTAGGATGGTACGTCATGGATATTAGTCTCTACCACATTCAAACGCTATAAATCCGGACCTTTTCCTATGTTTGATTTGGTGGCTGCCAGGCGTTCTGAGTAGTATAGTGACTATGGTAGGCGTGTGATTCCCTAAGGAATTTTTTATTCTGTTCTGTGTGGCAAATACATATAATGCTGACATTTTTCCTGGAAGATTTGGGATTTTTCATCCCGTGCCTTAAGGTATTTCTCTCCAGCTCTAGGGAGTCTCCCCCGAAAACACCAGTCACTCACTAGCCTTACACTTATGCTTGCTGACTTATTCAACACCATGAATGGATTAACAGAAAAACAGAAACCTATTAAAAGGCTGCACCATATCATGATATGCAAATAAACATCCAGCATCATTGTTTCACAGGGAAGTACATTATTTATTGATAATTATAACCCTAACCCTTACTTCTCAGCTTGACAAACATAAGGTGCGGCGCGTGAGCATGTGAACTGGTTGAAATGCAAGTGTCTCACAGTCAATGCATAAGACTTGAGAGCCCTGACTTTACTTCTATAGCCCACGACATGTTTATGATTCATAAATAAATCTGGCCAGCAAATCGGTCTTTCATTTTCCACAGAATTAAAAAAAACGATAATGTTATCCCGCTGATAATTGCAGGCGCGTTTCACCCCCGGCACTGTCTGGAGACACAGGCAAAAGGCATACAATCTTATTGAGGTACAAAAATTATTCCATCTACTCTGCACTTCTGCATAACTTCCATCATAGTGCCAGTTTTTGCGGTCAGCAAGTTTATTACTGTAAGCGCCTCCATAGTAGTGCCTCTGAGGAACTGAACCGGACTTCCGATGGTGTCTCTCACATGCACATCATACATATATATATATACACTCACTCTCTCCGGGTCTTTCACATGATATACGACGATGTGGTCAGCCACCATATGGGAGGCATATTCAGGCATAAATGAGGGGCATATTTGCAAGTCGCACTAATGTGTCTAGTTATAAACTTAGTTGTATCGTCTCCAAAAATGGTTGCAAAATGCGACTAAATGGTCGCATCCTGGAACCCTGTGGAGCCACACTTTTGATTTCTTAGGCATATTTTACACAATGCTACAAAAACATCGACACACACATGAACCAGGTCACTAGTTTGTCTCTGGGCTTTTTCCTTCGGTCTATATGGCATGTTTGTGAAATGTTACGTCACATAGCTAATCACCAGTGATCTTAGGTCTATACCCAAGTATGCTGCATGCTTATTAGCTCACAGACACTGAAATTTATTCTTTGGGTATGGGAATTTGGCCACCAAAAGAAAATTAAATTCTCAATCTTCAATAGGATTGGAACATTTCAGCCAGTACCACAAATTTACCGAAGTTCGGTACTCACTCAGAGTACTCAGAGGGACGTCAGAGTAAGAATCTACCCTTCCATTGCGTTGAGCGGTATATCTTTGTTACGGCAATTCCAGTGAGAGTGCATTGGTGGCCACATTGTAGCTGGTTATCTTATTTTTAAATTGTGTGGATTAAAAAAAAGAAATTCAAATTAAGTAAATCAGGATCCCCAAAAAAGAGCTACAAAAGAATACAGTGGTACCTCAGCACTCAAACTCATTAGAACTCAACTTTCTTAAAAGTTGAACCAACCAGTTTGAAAAAAATTGCATGGAACTCGATCTGAATCTCAGAAGTCGTGAACACCGACCTGAGATAACTTATACACGCGCGGGGAAATGAGTCACGTGGCGTGTCTCTCAGCAGAAACAAAGGGGTGGCTTCAGTCTCAGCCTCGCGTTCGCTGTGATAGCATCGTTTGTCGGTGATGCTTTTTTTATTGACAATATCAGGCAATACACTGTACTTTATATCATTTTGGTACCCATTGCTCACCAAAAAGTTACACAATAGTTGTACAAATGTTCCAACCCAAAAGTTTGTGATTTACGAACAAATTAACGAATACGGAGTAATAATAAAAATAAACAATGGACCGCATGGCATAGTGTAGTGTTGGCACTCTGTCTGGGTTTATGAAAAAGGTGTCATTGGTTTTGTTTAACTTTACACATGTTTTGTGTCAGAGTCGCGGGTAGGTGGGTAAGGCGAACGGGCAGGCAAGCAGGCAGGAAGCAGGCAAGCAGGCAGGAAGCAGGCAAGCAGGTAGGAAGCAGGCAAGCAGGCAGGAAGCAGGCAAGCAGGCAGGAAGCAGGCAAGCAGGCAGGAAGCAGGCAAGCAGGCAGGAAGCAGGCAAGCAGGTAGGAAGCAGGCAAGCAGGCAGGAAGCAGGCAAGCAGGCAGGAAGCAGGCAAGCAGGCAGGAAGCAGGCAAGCAGGCGAAATACGGGGGAAAACTGGGGATTTATTAAGGCTGCGGGCAGCACGGGACAATAGACTAGTACTGACATCGACTAACATCACCTAACATCAATGACGGACAAAAAACCAGGGCAAGACATGGACTGAAATAGACGAGACTGGGCTAAAATAATCGGACACAGCTGTGCAAGATCAGGGAAGCACACGTGGGTAATCAGGGGGCGTGGCACACACGAGGATCGGATGAGCCGGGCATGACAATGTACACCTTCTTTAAAATAACAAGACTATATCCTAAATTCTTACACCCCTGCCTGATTCCACAGTTCCTACCCCACACTTATATGGCCCCCCTCCCACCCTTCCATGACTTGTGAGATAAGGAAAGCACACTTCTGCCTGCCTGGTCGGTCATTTCTAGCCGCGATTTAGGTTCTTCCTCAAATCTTGTTGCCTAAATAACTTATATCACACTGATATTAATTTAAAATTTCGCTATAACAAAACAATCCTTATACATTTTAATAAAAAACGTGAACTATATATGTTTGGTGTTTTTTTGATTGAGCAAACTCTTTTGTGTTTTTGTGTGCGTGTCCGATACAACTGTAGTTTGTATCAACTTTTTTTTTAGTTTGACCTCCGGGATGTCTGTTTGTGTGCATGCGCGTGAATAAACATTTACTGAAAAACGTATTTATTAAAATAACTAAGACTTTATTCTGTTTTTAAAAATGTGTTTTGATGCATGTCACTAAATGCTGCTTAATAGTACCTAACCGGGGGTGCTCCCCCAGAGACAGTTGCTAGTCCATTTATTCTTTTAACGACTACTGATTCCATTTTGGTGCCATATGCTTTTGTCTTGTAGGCCATAGGATAGCTCCATTTGTACCAGCTATAGGCCATGGTACGTCTGGGCTATTATGCTTAAATTCTTTATTAATTAGCGTTGGCTATGTGTAACACATTTCATACTTCTTTTACACACGTTTACTTATTGTATACACACTTTAAAGTTCAGAAAATGACTTGCCTCAGCTGTTTTCAATAAAAGACAGTGGTGTGTGGGTGTAGTGGCTGCACGCACAAGCGCGACATGGAGAGAGCGAGCGAGTTATTTTAAGAAGGATCGCCCGCGTTATTCCTTGATTCTTGTTGTCGAAATGCTTAAGATGTTTTATTTTAAATAACACATTACCCGAAAAAGAGTCGTGAGAGCGCTGCGGAGGTGGGGGTCACACACTACCCCCACGCTCCTTGTGCCTCTTTACCATAGGAGGAAAACCCGGCTCGACGTAATAAAATTATCTGCGGATGGTTTTTGTTCGTCGCCGCGTTTCTCTCCCATATTTGTACTTGTGCGCAGACGGTCATATATGAAAAAGCAAAACTTCAAACAGAATTTTACTGTGGGACAACATGTCCGACTTGATGTGTGGCCCAAGTTATTAGAGATGACCCGGATGACCTACCGGGATGTACAAAAGTGCGGCCCCATACGCTGATGTAATACAAACGGTTGCGTGAGGAAAAACACACATACAAGTCAAAACTACCGCCAAGTGTTTTTATTGGACGACAGACCCTCCGCCTCCTCCTCTCATTCTTTGCTCCAACTTTACCATTTTCTCCCAGAGTCTCATTCTCTCAGAGTTTCTCACAGACTCGCGCAGCAGCACGGCTCTCAGCTCTCCGGCATCAGACTCGCGCAGCGGCACGGCTCTCAGCTCTCCGGCATCGCTCTCTCCGAGTCCTTTGCGGATTATCTAAAGCCGTGGGGACCTTACCGCAGTACCGCACCAGACACACAGCATCACTCTCTCAGAGTCCTTTGCGGATTCTCCAAAGCCCGGGGACCTTACCACAGTACCGCACAACATACTCTCACACTCCATCAGGTAACCCACCCCGCTCAGCCCCGGCGGCGTCCGACAAAACCCCACACTCTCCTCAATATAAAAAATTATAATTTTTTAAATAATAATAAATAAATAATAACTTATTAAAATAATACACACTCATAAGCACTCTCCTCAATATAAAATAATAATTTTAAAAATAAATATAAAATAATAAATAATTAAATAATTAAAAATAATAATAAATAATTTAAAATAATAAATAAATAAATCCCTCTCCCATGACGTCACATCGTACCACCACAACCACGCCCCAAACTCCACCTTTATCACCTTTAGGTCATAAATCTTTTTGAAAGAAGCGGTATTCATATACTCTCTCCAGTGAAAAGACAATGTGGAGTAGATGTGGATCCATGTCACTTGGTATGTTCGGCCTTCTAGGTAGGAAGCCAGCCAGCGCCAGGCCAAGCCACCAATGCCAAGACTCCTAAGGATGGATAGGAGAGTTTTGTGGTTGACCGTGTCAAATGCTGCTGATAGGTCAAGAAGGATGAGGACAGATGACAGTCTGGCTGATCTGGCAGCATGTAGCTTCTCAGTGACTGCTAAGAGGGCAGTCTCTGTCGAGTGAGCTGCTTTAAAGCCAGACTGATTAGCATCCTGGAGGTTGTTTTGAGAGAGATAGAGAGAAAGCTGGTTGTAGACGGTGCGTTTGAGGATTTTTGAAAGGAAGGAAAGAAGCGATACTGGTCGGTAGCTGCAAGTGTCTGAGGGATTTAGAGTGGGTTTTTTTAGGATGGGAATGACCCTGGCTATTTTGAATGCTGTTGGTACATGACCGGAAGTTATGGAGCCATTAATGATAGTGGCGATGAAGGGGAGAAGGTCTAGAGCGATTGTCTGTGAGGGGGGAGGGAAATCCGTAGTGTGTAGTGTAGTGGATGAGGAGGGAGAGAATGTCTGACAGATTCTGTCAATCTTCTCGGCAAAGAAATTGGCAAAATCTTCAGCAGTCAGGGAGGATGGAGCAGAAGGTGGTGGAGGGTTGAGCAGTGATGAAAAGATGTTTTGGAGTTTGCAAGGAACACATGAGGATAATTCTAGTTTCTTTGTAAAAGGTAGTTTTAGCTGCAGTCACGTCTGAAGAGAATTTGGATAGCAGAGTACGGTAGGAAGACAGATCTGCATCAAGCTTAGATTTCTTCCACGTCCTCTCTGCTACCCGCAATTCTCTTCGGTTGGTGCGTAATGCAGCTGAAAGCCAAGGAGTAGACCGAGTTTTCCTGGGTTTGGAAGACAGCGGGCAGAGTTTGTCCAAGAATGTGTAAAGTGAGGAGATGAGAGTATCAGTTGCAGGGAGGAAAAGGAGTCAAGGTCAGGAAGGTAAGACAAGGTGCGGGAAGCAACAGAAGAAGGGGAGACAGAGTGGAGGTTTGGTCGAGTGGGGAGGAAACATTGAAAACCGGGATTGGGCAAGACGGGTAGGGCAATGGTAAAGGATACAAAGTGGTGATCAGAAATGTGTAGAGGAGTAGAAGTGATGTCAGTAGCCGGAGAGGGGCGGCTGAAAACCAGGTCGAGGACGTTACCTCCTATGTGTGTGGGAGAGCAGTTGTTGGATGCTAGAGAGAAGGAGTCGAGAAAAGGGAGGAGATCAGAAGAGAGGAGCTTGTCATGGGGGAGGTTGAAGTCACCAAGGAGAATGAGAGAGGAGCTGTCAGTGGGGAAGAGACAGAGGAGAGTATCGAGTTCCTCTAGAAAGCAGCCTAGGGGGCCAGGAGGGCGGGAGACAACAATGATCCGAATATCAAGTGGAGAGGTAACAGCAACTCCATGGAATTCAAAGGATGAAATGTTGAGATGGGGCAGAGAGAGGGGCGTGTAGCACCAGTTCCGAGTTACCAATAGACCTGTGCCACCAAGGATTAGAAGTAGTAGTAACAACTACACTGTTTGCCTTTATCACCTTCAATTTAACTCAGTAAGCCCTGCCCCCTAATTAACACCTTCAGGGAGACCGAAACTACACTTGATTGCCAGAAACTACACACAACAACAACATCAGTTTCAACCGAGTTCGAGACAGAAAGTAAACAGAGTCCTACCTTACTAGCAGAGAAGAAATCCAAAAACAGAGCTTGAAGCACACTGAGGGGTGCATAACCAGACCTTTTACAGTGCGGTGGGGGTGGCAAGGCTGCCTGGGCACCTGTCCGTTCTGTCTGACGGGGGCATAACCAGACCTTTTACAGTGGGGTGGGGGTGGCAAGGCTGCCTGGGCACCTGTCCGTTCTGTCTGACGGGGGCATAACCAGACCTTTTACAGTGGGGTGGGGGTCGCAAGGCTGCCTGGGCACCTGTCCGTTCTGTCTGACGGGGGCATAACCAGACCTTTTACAGTGGGGTGGGGGTGGCAAGGCTGCCTGGGCACCTGTCCGTTCTGTCTGACGGGGGCATAACCAGACCTTTTACAGTGGGGTGGGGGTGGCAAGGCTGCCTGGGCACCTGTCCGTTCTGTCTGACGGGGGCATAACCAGACCTTTTACAGTGGGGTGGGGGTGGCAAGGCTGCCTGGGCACCTGTCCGTTCTGTCTGACGGGGGCATAACCAGACCTTTTACAGTGGGGTGGGGGGTGGCAAGGCTGCCTGGGCACCTGCCCATTCTGTCTGACGGGGGCATAATCAGACCTTTTACAGTGGGGTGGGGGGTGGGGGGGTAAGGCTGCCTGGGCACCTGTCCGTTCTGTCTGACGGGGGCATAACCAGACCTTTTACAGTGGGGTTGGGGTGGCAAGGTTGCTTTGGCTCCTGCTCGTTCTGTCTGACGGGGGCATAACCAGATCATTTACAGTGGGGGTGGGGGTGGCAAGGGTGTCTGGGCACCTCCCTATTCTGTCCGACAGGGGAGCAACCAGACCTATTTCAGTGGGGTGGGGGGAAGAGGTAAGGGACCCTGGACACCTACCCGTCCTGTCTGAGGGGGGCATAACCAGACCTTTTATAGTGGGGTGGGGGTAGCAAGGCTGCCTGGGCACCTGCCTCTTCTATACTACGGGGGCATAACCAGACCTTTTACAGTGGGGTTGGGGTGGCAAGGTTGCTTTGGCTCCTGCTCGTTCTGTCTGACGGGGGCATAACCAGATCATTTACAGTGGGGTGGGGGTGGCAAGGGTGTCTGGGCACCTCCCTATTCTGTCCGACGGGGGGAGCAACTAGACCTTTTACAGTGTGGTGGGGGGGGGGGGGGGTAAGGGACCCTGGGCACATGCCCGTTCTGTTTGATGGGGGCATAACCAGACCTTTTACAGTGGGGTGGGGGTGTCAAGGCTGCCTGGGCACCTGCCCGTTTTGTCTGACGGGGCATAACCAGGCCTTTTACAGTGGGGTGGGGGTGGCAAGTGTGCCTGGGCACATGTCCGTTCTGTCTGACGGGGGCATAGCCAGATATTTTACTGTGGGGTGGGGGTGTCAAGGCTGCCTGGGCACCTGCCCGTTTTGTCTGACGGGGCATAACCAGGCCTTTTACAGTGGGGTGGGGGTGGCAAGGGTGTCTGGGCACCTGCCCGTTCTGTCTGACGGGGGCATAACTAGACCTTTTACAGTGGGGTGGGGGTGGCAAGGGTGTCTGGGCACCTGCCCCTTCTGTCCGACGGGGGCATAACTAGACCTTTTACAGTGGGATGGGGGTGGCAAGGCTGCCTGGACAACTGCCCGTTCTGTCCGACTGGGGCGTAACCAGACCTTTTACAGTGGGGTGGAGCTGGCAAGGCTGACTGGGCACCTGCCCGGTCTGTCCAACGGGGGAGCAACCAGACCTATTACTGGGGGGTGGGGGTGGCAAGGGTGTTAATTATTTAACAAAACAAATTTCTTTATTTATTGAAATATATTAATAATAATTTTATTTACTTTAATCCACTGAACCAGGACATAATTATATTTTCCAGTTTTTTTTCGGTCTGTTATGTCTGCAGTTAAATGATTATTATACACATTGATTGAGTGTCATTGTGTCAGTTATGTTCAGCTGCAGTAATACAGTAAATTTAACTTAATCCAGCAGACTGTGGTTTCATTATGTTACTCAGTTATGCTTTGGGTGACGCTGAAGCAGGACATTAATAGGACAGAACAGAAAGCCTTTATTGTCATTGTACAGGGAGGGAATACAGTAAATGGACATAAATATATAAAATGTACATATACAGGAGAAGGGGATAGCCCCCCCCCCAATCAGGATTACATTTAGTTACATTTTACTCAGAGAGAAAACGTATAAAACTATATTTTTCATGTTTATTCAGCTCACTGAACACAGGCATTTATTTTCTGTCAAACATACAGTACTGTGCAAAAGTCTTAGGCAGTCCAAAGAAATGTTTAAAGCTGTTTATCTGGGTAGCAAGTGCACTTTGGCTTAGAACAAAAACACAATTTAACATTAGAACGTGTGCAAATTCAGAGTAACACAATAAAAACTAGTAATAATTTCTTCTGTTTTCTAAAAAGTTACTGACATCTAGTTGGATGGCTAGATGAACACCGCTTCAGTTCCCAAACTTCTCCTCAGGGGCACCTCAGCCGTTCCATGATTTTGTTCAATTTCAACAACAGCTCAAGTAAGTAATTAAATATATTAGTTTAAAAAGTCAGTGAGAGATTGACTAGCTGTATGAGGTGTGTTAGTGGCCAAGTCAAAAAATACATGGCTGCACTGGTTCTGAAATGGTGAAGCTGACACACTTTGACAGGCATCATATCATAGTTTTACACCAACAGGAGGATAATCTAAACATCATTTTCTTTGTCTGCCTAAGACTTTTGCACAGTTCTGTACATTTCAGAGTAAAAAGGATTATAAAGGTTAAAAAGCAGAGATTTTACCTTTTTGCAGGAGAACCAACAACACGTCACAGTGACACTGAGGATTTATAAACAAAAAACCCTGGATAGAGGGACTCAGTGAATGAGGAGGTGAATCTGTGCAGGGGGGTCAGTCCATCAGAGGAGACTCTGTAGAAGTACAGAGCACCAGCCCCCCAGTCCAGATACACTCCTACTCTGCGGGAGCCTGAAGGCTCTATGGGTATGAGAGTCTGTTTCTTATTGTGCCAGACAGAGTAACTGTCAGTATAACAGCACAGACTCCATGACTTGTCATTGTCTCCAAACACACAGTCATCACTCCCTCCTTTCCTCCCGATCCCTTTATAAGTCACTGCTATCCAGGCTTCATCTCCATCCCACTCAGCCTCCCAGTAACAGCGGCCAGTCAGACTCTCTCTGCACAGAACTTGGGGGCGGCTGTCAAATCTCTCTGGATGAACAGGATATGGCTGCTTTGCCCCCCATGTCACCTTCCTCTTCCCCCCTGACAGAGACAGGCGTCTGCTTGCTGTGTTGGGGTCCAGCGTCAGCTGGCAGGAGTCTGTAGGCAGGAGGAAGAATTATTAATCCCATCAGGCCGCCTGTACTTTATGTTTCTGTACGATATAAAAACAGCACAGCTTCCCCTAACGAAGCGGGAACTGAAGTTTATGAAACATAAAGTGGGCGCGCGACGGCGGCGGGAAGAGCTGCCAAAATGGGGCGCGAGCTAAACTAACAGCTTAATTAATTTAATTAAAAAATGACAAAGCAGCAACATTCATCAGACATATTCATCACAAGCATATTTACCACAAAACGGCACCAGAGATCAATACTAAAGTCAGTGTCTTTCCTTCAAACCGCTAATTCCGGCGCGTGCGGCTCTAAAATGGCCATCAATAACAGAATATTTAAGTAATATTATTACACGTTTAAAGTGATATTTAATAAACATTTGGATCTGGATTCTGATATAAACGATGATTCCGGCACAGATCGTGCGCGCATCATAAAAAACAGGAAGGTTTTCATTAATTCAGAAAAATATTGCTCTGAAAAACGGGATTATTATCTCATTAATTCGGAAAAACAGAATTCATTTTTCCCAGATGAATGCAATACGCTTCCATAGAGAACCGCTTACCGCGCGCGTGACTGTAGATGCTGCGCCGCTGCCTCGCATCTCGCGCACGCACGCGGCCGCTCTAATCTGTTAACATGGACGCCGAAATGAAATTTGATATTTTCCGCCGCACATCCAGTGCGTCCCGGGCGCTGATTTCTTTTAGCACCATGGATCAGGAGAACTTTTTAATATTCATGAGTGAAGCCCTACATGATTGGCTGGCTGATTAATATTTATGAGAGGGGCACTACCTCATTGGCCAGTTAACATCGACTTGTGCTGCCTTTTTCTTCTAGCTAAAGCAGGGGGTGTCCAAATCCAGTCCTGGGGGGCCGGTGCCCTGTGTAGCAAAGTTCTTTCCCTTTTCCACCATAAATAATTCAGCTCAAGAGCTGTGTGGTTATTAGCACAAGGAGATGAATCAGGTGTGTTAAATGAGGGGAAACCCAAAAATGCGCAGGACTCTGGCCCTCCAGGACTGGATTTGGGCTCCCCTGGTTTAAGGGATTCAGTGACCAATCGGTAATATTCTCTCATGAATATTAATGAATGATCCAGAACCACCCTGTAAAAATGCAAATTCACATTTTGCACTTGAGGAGAGAGTCCGGTCTCACTGCCTACAGGTGCCTCCTTAGGACAATACTAACGAATCTCTCACAGAAAACACATACACTCACGGCATCCGCAAAAAGAACAAATGCAAAGGATTCTTTTTTTGTGAAATTAAAGATGTATAATTAATTCAGAATATATTTAACCATCCTACACTCCCACACAAACACCAAGATAATACAAGCAGCTATAAAGCATTTGTAAAAAATATTTTTAAAAACGATTAAATGAATTGATAGTGTTTTTGGTGATGATTTTGATTTTTTGTTTCTTGTTTGGATGTTGTCTAAAATGACATGAAACTCACCTAAACACAAACATGGAAATCCATCTACACACAGTGCAAAAAGCCACACTCATCACAACAATTGTGTGAATACAACCATAACATAGTATTCATGGTATTATTAATAAAAAACATGCAAAGACACTTACATTTCTGTAAGCCTGGTCTGGTCCTGCACTTTCCACCGTGATCCACACTATAGGAGAAGCAGAATGACATGACTCTTCTTCACATACATGCATAAGTATCTGTAGCGTGTCAGACACACACTCGGTACTCACTTCAGCTTCTCCAGTTTACAGCTGGGATCCTCCAGTACAGCAGAGAGCAGCTTCACTCCTGAGAATCCTGGGTGATTGTAGCTCAGGTCCAACTCTCTCAGGTGAGAGGGGTTTGATCTCAGAGCTGAAGCCAGGGAAGAACAGCCTTCTTCTGTGACTCTACAGCCTGACAGCCTGCAGAGAGAGAGAGACAGAAACTCCCCAATAAATAATATCCCCTCACCATTATAATTATTAAATAAATGTGATGCTCTAATAAATAATTCAAGAATTACAGTTTAGTGTCTAAGACAAGGCAGGTCCCCTCCTCTCTTTCCCTTAGCTAATTGCTCACTGTCTCCTCTTTATAGTGTGGAATACACAGTAATACTGACCTCAGTATCTCCAGTTTGTGGTGTGGAATACCCCACAATACTGGCCTCAGCATCCCCAGTTTACAGTGTGGAATACCCCACAATACTGGCCCCAGTATCCCCAGGTTACAGTGTGGAATATCCAGTAATACTGGCCTCAGTATCTCCAGTTTGCGGTGTGGAATACCCAGCAATACTGGCCTCAGTATCCTCAGTTTACAGTGTGGAATATCCAGTAATACTGGCCTCAGTATCCCCAGTTTACAGTGTGGAATACCCTGTCAGACTGACCTAAGTATCTCCAGTTAACAGTGTGGAATACCCAGTCAGACTGACCTCAGTATCTCCAGTTTATAGTGTGGAATACCCAGTCAGACTGACCTTAGTAACTCCAGTTTACAGTGTGGAATACCCAGTCAGACTGACCTTAGTATTTCCAGTTTACAGTGTAAGTCCCCCAGTCCAGCAGAGAGCAGCATCACTCCTGAGTCCTGCAGGTCATTGTCACTCAGGTCCAGCTCTCTCAGGGGTGAGGAGTTTGATCTGAGAGCTGAAGCCAGTGCCTCACAGCATTTCTCTGTGAGTTCACACCGGCCCACCCTTAAAAAAATTAAACACTTTTAAATCCACTTTTTACACTGCAGCACTGTATTCAAATGAGGAGAATAAGGGCCATGACATAATGTATTTTCAGAAAACAATTAAATTATTAAAAATCATTTTAACAATCATTCCGACTCTGTTTGGTGGCCATTATTTTTTTGTCCATAACACGTTAAAGTCAGCATGTTTATCTGTAACAGTGCTGTTAACTTTCCTAACCAACACAAATGTTTTGCATGGATTACAGTATATGGTTGAATGGATGTTTCCTGCTTCACTGCTTAATTATTTCTAACATGAATCGAGGGCTGATAAGATTGTGGGATATAAGGAAGTAGGAGAAGAAAACAGAAGCTGTTTGTGTTTGTTTATTATGTAACTGCTGAAAGGCATTGTGGGTTTTCTTGGTGTCCCGTTACTTTTGTGCAAAATGCATATTCTGTACTCACTACAGCTTCTCCAGTTTACAGCTGTGATCCACACTATAGGAGAAGCAGAATGACATGACTCTTCTTCACATACATGCATAAGTATCTGTAGCGTGTCAGACACACACTCTGTACTCACTTCAGCTTCTCCAGTTTACAGCTGGGATCCTCCAGTAGAGCAGAGAGCAGCTTCACTCCTGAGTCTCCTGGGTGATTGTAGCTCAGATCCAGCTCTCTCAGGTGTGAGGGGTTTAACTTCAGAGCTGAAGCCAGGGAAGAACAGCCTTCTTCTGTGACTCTACAGCCTGACAGCCTGCAGAGAAAGACAGAAACTCCCCAATAAATAATATCACCTCACCATTATAATTATTAAATAAATGTGATGCTCTAATAAATAATTCAAGAATTACAGTTTAGTGTCTAAGACAAGGCAGGACCCCTCCTCTCTTTCCCTTAGCTAATTGCTCACTATCTCCTCTTTAAAGTGTGGAATACACAGTAATACTGACCTCAGTATCTAAAGCGTACAGTGTGGAATACCCAGTATTACTGACCTCAGTATCTCCAGTTTGTGGTTTGAAATACCCAGTAATACTGACCTCAGTACCCCCAGTTTTCAGTGTGGAATACTTAGCAATACTGACCTCAGTATCTCCAGTTTGTGGTGTGGAATACCCCACAATACTGGCCTCAGTATCCCTAGCTTACAGTGTGGAATATCCAGTAATACTGGCCTCAGTATCTCCAGTTTGCAGTGTGGAATACCCAGTAATACTGACCTCAGTATCTCTAGTTTACAGTATGGAATACCCAGTAATACTGGCCTCAGTATCTCCAGTTTACAGTGTGGAATACCCAGTAATACTGACCTCAGTATCTCTAGTTTGCAGTGTGGAATACCCAGTAATACTGGCCTCAGTATCTCCAGTTTACAATGTGGAATATACAGTAATACTGACCTCAGTATCTCTAGTTTACAATGTGGAATACCCAGTAATACTGGCCTCAGTATCTCCAGTTTACAATGTGGAATACCCAGTAATACTGACCTCAGTATCCCCAGTTTACAGTGTGGAATACCCAGTAATACTGACCTCAGTATCTCCAGTATGCAGTGTAAATCCTCCAGTGCAGCAGAGAGCAGCTTCACTCCTGAATCCTTCAGGTTATTGTCACTCAGGTCCAGCTCTCTCAGGGGGGAAGAGTTTGATCTTAGAGCTGAAGACAGCACTTCACAGTGTTTATCTATGAGATCACAGCTGTTCAGCCTGAAACAGAAAACACTTTAAGACACAGACATATACACATCCTACACATTAGTAAAATACAAAGCATTACAATAAGCATTTGTTTTCAGTATAATTAGCAGCAGAGCTTACACTTCAAAATGAGTTATAGTCTGCAGAGTGTTCTATGCGTCCTGACAATCTGCTGCAGTCATATGATCACTAATTGTGAGTCAGTGCATCTTTGCTCAAAACTAGAGGTACAAACATTAAGTACAAGCTATAGGAATACATAGGAACACATCAACAACAAGATGGACATGAACCCTCCCATAACAGTCAGACCAGTGCTTCCAGTGCAGTCCTTAGCCATCTTTCTGCCAGGTGTCCCTACACTCGACACGTATCACTGAAAGGAGGAGATGTGAACATTCCCAGCAGCTAATGCAGCAGCAACTGGCACTTGGATTCCTGATCCCATGAGTAAAATCCTTTTTCTCCCTGTATTGTTATACCTGGGAACATGTCAAATCACCAATTACGTCTGGGTGATATTATGATATTATCGGTAATGAGCGTAATCAGACAAGTATCCCGGTGTCGATATCTGACAGTGACTAACCGGCGATTATCATCTTTGCTGGGGAAACGCGCTTAGGCTACATACAAAGCAAGATAACAGAAGGATTCATTCATGCTTTCAGTTCAGCTTTCTAGCCTAAGATTCTGTGGCAGTTAAAAAGAAACATTGCACAGAATTTCACAAGCATTGTCCCTTGCAGTAACCATGCGTTCGCCATTCTTGTAAGTCCAGTATTGTCACATCACCAACTTCTATCTCTGAGTCAGCAGCCAGAATGTCAGTCATTCAAGTGGAGCTTTCTGGTGGGAATTTTGAGCTTCCCAACTCTCTCTCTCTCTCTCTCTCTCTCTCTCTGTCTCTCTCTCATCTATCTATCTGAATCAATCAGTCAATCATTATTGAAATAATACTATCAAAAAATATTATCATAAAGGACTTTAACCACTCATGTTCTCTTTAGGGGCCCCTCCCTCATAGGGGCCTCTAGCCTCAGTGTCTTCTGGGGGGAGAGACCCCCCCCCGCCCCACAATTACTGATAATAATAAATGTGTAAAATAATAAAACTGATTATCATAGATTATTATATGCGGTGGTGAAAAGATGCCTTTTCAGCCTAGTTTTGAAAGTACTGAGACATTCAGTAGCTCTCAGGTTTTCTGGGAGAGAGTTCCAGAGTTTGGGCTCATAGTGACTAAAAGCTGCCCCCTCCCTCCCCAGCCGGGTTTTAGGAATAATCAGTAAATTACTGCCGGATGATCTGACTGATCTGCCTGGGACATACCTTACAGTCATGTTACTGAGGCAGGACAGAGCTAAACAACGTAAATATTTACAAATTAGCGAATGAACTTTAAAATCAATCCTAGAAGCCAGAGGAAGCCAGTGCAGGGATGTGAGAGCAGGTGTGATGTGATCCCTGTGACTGGTGCGTGTTAACACTCCGCCAGCGGCATTCTGGGCCCGTCGTAGATGTGATCCCTGTGCCTGGTGCGTGTTAACACTCCACCAGCGGCATTCTGGGCCCGTTGTAGATGTGATCCCTGTGACCGGTGCGTGTTAACACTCCGCCAGCGGCATTCTGGGCCCGTTGTAGATGTGATCCCTGTGACTGGTGCGTGTTAACACTCCGCCAGCGGCATTCTGGGCCCGTTGTAGATGTGATCCCTGTGACCGGTGCGTGTTAACACTCCGCCAGCGGCATTCTGGGCCCGTTGTAGATGTGATCCCTGTGACTGTTGAGTGTTAACACTCCGCCAGCGGCATTCTGGGCCCGTTGTAGATGTGATCCCTGTGACTGGTGCGTGTTAACACTCCGCCAGCGGCATTCTGGGCCCGTTGTAGATGTGATCCCTGTGACTGTTGAGTGTTAACACTCCGCCAGCGGCATTCTGGGCCCGTTGTAGATGTGATCCCTGTGACCGGTGCGTGTTAACACTCCGCCGGCGGCATTCTGGGCCCGTTGTAGATGTGATCCCTGTGACCGGTGCGTGTTAACACTCCGCCAGCGGCATTCTGGGCCCGTTGTAGATGTGATCCCTGTGACTGGTGCGTGTTAACACTCCGCCAGCGGCATTCTGGGCCCGTTGTAGATGTGATCCCTGTGACTGGTGCGTGTTAACACTCCGCCAGAGGCATTATGGGCCCGTTGTAGATGTGATCCCTGTGACTGGTGCGTGTTAACACTCCGCCGGCGGCATTCTGGGCCCGTTGTAGATGTGATCCCTGTGACTGGTGCGTGTTAACACTCCGCCAGCGGCATTCTGGGCCCGTTGTAGATGTGATCCCTGTGCCTGGTGCGTGTTAACACTCCGCCAGCGGCATTCTGGGCCCGTTGTAGATGTGATCCCTGTGACTGGTGCGTGTTAACACTCCACCAGCGGCATTCTGGGCCCGTTGTAGATGTGATCCCTGTGACTGGTGCGTGTTAACACTCCGCCAGCGGTATTCTGGGCCCATTGTAGATGTGATCCCTGTGACTGGTGCGTGTTAACACTCCACCAGCGGCATTCTGGGCCCGTTGTAGATGTGATCCCTGTGACTGGTGCGTGTTAACACTCCGCCAGCGGCATTCTGGGCCCGTTGTAGATGTGATCCCTGTGACTGGTGCGTGTTAACACTCCGCCAGCGGCATTCTGGGCCCATTGTAGATGTGATCCCTGTGACTGGTGCGTGTTAACACTCCGCCAGCGGCATTCTGGGCCCGTTGTAGATGTGAAATAGACAAGAGGGCATTACAGTAATCTATTCTACTAGAAACAAAAGCAGGTATTATTTTTCCCCAGGCAGCATATGACAGCAGACCCCATAACTTATGTGGAGCGACGAATGAGACAAGCACTTATGAATGTTAATTTCTGTACGAAGTAAGAAAATTGCAGACAGTCACAGCTATGAACCCCAGCCTGAGTTCTTAAAATATAAAGAAGAATTAATAGTTTTTAAAGGAACTCGGCATGACTATTAATTAGTTTTAAAAGCTTGTGCATTGTCCATTCCTACCCCCGAGCTCGGCAAAATATATTATAGGTCACCCCCCCCCCTTTCAAGTTTCATAGTCAGGGAACCATTAACACCATTGTTATTGTGTATAGACTGCCTGGTCCCTCAACATGGCTGCACATTCTGTTCACATCTTAAAAAAAAAAAAAGAACGATAAAATTAATGTAGAGCCATAACTATTGTCTGTGCATGATTCTGCAATTCATAGTCAATAGTTACACAGACAAATTTCATAGAGGTGTGCAGCCTTGTGAAGAAGATGTGTGTGTCAGTAACGCGCTCTGGCCCCATCCCTGCTAGATGTGGTGATGAAATATACAGCAGATTATCGTCGCTGCATCGCTGGCTGTCGGAATGGTGCCCGAAAAATGCCTTAGGGTTATACAGACAATTGGCAAATGTTTGGGGGTAGGTCTGGGCTTTTGAAGAGGGACGGTATTCACCCCTCATGGGCTGGTGCTGATCTCCTGTCCAAAAGCATAGCTCATAGTCTCCAGGCAAATCGCTGACTAGCCAGGGCCAAGTCCAGGCGGCAGGCAAACCGGCATAACTGACCACCTGCTAGGTGTTTAGAGTCGTCACCTGGGGTTCATGTTACTGGGACTGTGTCTGTTCCCTGCGCTTTTAATCATGGAGGTCTATTCCACCATAGTGAATGTCATAATAACTTAATAATAATTAAACCAAATGCATTATTAGATAATAGGTGTAATGCAAGGCTAGAACTTGGACTTTTGAATGGAAGATCACTGGCTCCTAAGACACTACTAATAAATGAAATGATTACTGATTTTAGTCTTGGTCCTTATGCCTTACAGAGACCTGACTTAAACCGAATGAATTCATGGCACTAAATGAATCTACTCCAGCTGATTACAGCATAACCCTCGACCAGATGGCAAAAGTGCTGGTGCTGCTGCAATATTTCAGTCTGACCTAGGAGTGTCTGAGCAAAGTGCTTATAGCTTTAGCACATTTGAAATTCTTCTTCTTAGTCTTGCGGGATCATCTCTTTGTAGTTCTTCACCTCCAATCACCATTGTTATTGTTTATAGACCACCTGGTCCCTAACCTCCAATCACCATTGTTATTGTGTATAGACTGCCTGGTCCCTAACCTCCAATCACCATTGTTATTGTGTATAGACCGCCTTGTCCCTAACCTCCAATCACCATTGTTATTGTGTATAGACCACCTGGTCCCTAACTTCCAGTCACCATTGTTATTGTGTATAGACCACCTGGTCCCTAACCTCCAATCACCATTGTTATTGTGTATAGACTGCCTGGTCCCTAACCTCCAGTCACCATTGTTATTGTATATAGACGGCCTGGTCCCTAACCTCCAATCACCATTGTTATTGTGTATAGACCACCTGGTCCCTAACCTCCAATCACCATTGTTATTGTGTATAGACTGCCTGGTCCCTAACCTCCAGTCACCATTGTTATTGTATATAGACGGCCTGGTCCCTAACCTCCAATCACCATTGTTATTGTGTATAGACTGCATGGTCCCTAACCTCCAATCACCATTGTTATTGTGTATAGACCACCTAGTCCCTAACCTCCAATCACCATTGTTATTGTATATAGACTGCATGGTCCCTAACCTCCAATCACCATTGTTATTGTATATAGACCGCCTGGTCCCTAACCTCCAATCACCATTGTTATTGTGTATAGACTGCAAGGTCCCTAACCTCCAATCACCATTGTTATTGTATATAGACTGCCTGGTCCCTAACCTCCAATCACCATTGTTATTGTGTATAGACTGCATGGTCCCTAACCTCCAATCACCATTGTTATTGTGTATAGACCACCTGGTCCCTAACCTCCAATCACCATTGTTATTGTGTATAGACCACTTGGTCCTTAACCTCTAATCACCATTGTTATTGTGTATAGACTGCAAGGTCGCTAAACTCCAATCACCATTGTTATTTTGTATAGACCACATGGTCCCTAACCTCTAATCATCATTGTTATTTTGTATAGACTGCCTGGTCCCTAACCTCCAATCACCATTGTTATTTTGTATAGACCAGCTGGTCCCAAACCTCCAATCACTACTGTTATTGTGTATAGACCGCCTGGTCCCTGGAGTTTGCAAATTTCTCAACAATCCTGGTGGTCACTACTGACAAAGCCGTGAAATTAATATTCACATGGAGAATGACAGTGATCCTTTAACAACAACATTTTCTGCTATCCTAGCCTCTGTAGATATTTGTCAGAATGTAGTCGGGCTACTCATGCCTGTAACCACACCCTGGATTTGATTCTTAGCCATGGTGTCCTGGTGGATCACATATCTATTATACCTCAGAATCCTCTGCTTTCAGATCATTACTTGTTAACGTTTGATATACAGTATAGCCTCCCTTCGGCTCCAGGTCCAAAGTACAGTATCAGATGTTCCATTGCCTCATTAACTACAACAGCGTTTCTCAACCAACTTCCACAGTCCTTCAGCCTTACATCTGAAGCCCCGTGTGAAAATGAACTTGAATGGGTAACTGTGCACATGGAGAAATCGCTTCGCAGCACCTAGATCTTGTAGCTCCACTTAAGAAGATAAAGCATAGAGATAAGAAACCTGCCCCCTGGTGCTCTGATCATATGCGTAACTTAAACAGGCTTCACGCAAGCTAGAGCGCAAATGGGGCTCAACTAAACTAGAAGTTTTCAGATCTACCTGGAAAGAGCCTCTCTAAGTACAGACTGCGAGGTCTGTGTACCTCTCCAGACTCATGGAAGAGAACAAAAATAATCCTAAATTCCTATTTGAATCTCTGTCTAGGTTAACATTAGGTTAAACATTAAACTCACAAGTCTCACAAGCTTTTATGAGTAATGACTTTATTACATTTGTAATGGTAAAATAAAGATTAGACAAACCATCCAGTGCACGTCTGTAGCTACATACAGCTGCCAGCCTCCTACTAGCCCTATGCGTACTGATAATGACACCTTTGAATCTTTCCTTCTTATAAAACAATCAGAACTTTTGAGCTTAGTTTCCTCCTGCAAATCCTCTACTAGCCTCTTAGACCCAATTCCTACAAAATTCTTGAAGGAGATTCGACCACTGATTAGCACCACCCTGTTAAATGTGTTAGACTCGTCTCTTAGGCTTGGATATGATCCAAAACCTTTTAAGCTAGCTGTTATTAGACCTATTCTAAAGAAAGTAAATCTTGAACCTAGTGATTTAGGAAATTATAGGCCAATCTCCATTCATTTCAAAGATCCTGGAAAAGCTGTTGCTCGCCAGCTGTCTTCTTTCCTACAGAAAAATAATGCTAATGAATTATATCAGTCTGACTTTGGACCAAACCGCAGCACAGAAACAGCTTCAGTCAAAGTAGTGAATGATTTGCTTATGGCTTCTGACAGTGGCTGTATATCTGTGTTGGTATTACTAGACTTAACTGCAGCATTCGATACTGTGGACCATAATATCCTCTTGGACCGGCTAGAATCTGTGGTTGGCATTAAGGAGACAGCCCTCTCTTGGTTTGGCTCCTGTTTAACTGATCATTATCAGCTTGTCAACATGAACAATGAATCTTCCAAGATCACTAAAGTTAAATATGGTGCAGTATCACACACACACATACGACAGGGCTGAGATTCCAGGCAGCCTGAGACAAGGCCTAGTCTGGTATGAGAGGTACTCGCTGGCCTAGGCACAAAAGGGGGGGTCAGTGACCCCACACACACACAAACACAGATGCACACACACGGCTCATACACACACACACACACACACACTCATACAGATAATAAGGGAGGAATTCCATCTTTTATGGCACAAAGATTTAGGGACCTACAGACAGCAGAGTGGACCTCAAGGATAGGGGCCCCTCAACTTGGCACGTAACCCCCTCCCCAGACATCCTGCCTTACATACCACAGATTCACCCAACACTCTAAAGAAAGTTTTTTTTTTTAAGTTCGGCCTTTGTATTCCCTATATATTGATTTACTCATGGCTACTAGTCTCGATACCCAGATAGGTTATGTTTGTGTGAGTCCTCAGACAATCTTAGTGTTCAGCTCCCCCTGCATACATGCTCTCATGATTATCCCAGAGGAATCTTGAAAATTAAATAATGTAACCAGGTATCTTAGTGTGGCTCCTAACTATCAGAGGTTCTTTCTTTCTTTCTTTAACAACCCCCCCTTTCCCACATTCCTCTGTGGCCCTTATCTGATCTTTGTGGTCCGTTAGCACTTTTGTCCTCTACTATTCTGCATTAAAAGACTGAATTAATGTGCATATTATCAGTTCTGGAGAGTATATAATTAGGATAGGCCACACCAACCAAAATATGTTGTTCCCAGATGAGCAATTTAAATTGGTATTACCACAAACTAACGGCCACATCTATCTAAGGGTAAGATGTGTTATTTAAATGTGAATATGTAATGTAATGTCTGTACGAATGATCCAAAGTAGCAACCTCTGTTGATGTATATGGATGGGATTTATTAACATGCATAATATCATAAATTGTTAATTAATACAGATGGTATGAGGTGTGACCCCCCAGGCTGGTATGGCATGTTTGGTGTTAATCTGATGGAAAATCACTCTTGATTCCAAATCTGGTCAGTGGTTACCATGAAACTGTATGTATCAAAAGTTACACCAGTTTCATGAAAATCATCGGTAAAGTGGTACCAGTCTAGTCATAAATACCAAAAGGACTGAAACAGACCCCCCTCCGAAAACCTGCCAACTAGATGGTCAGCCATTGCTTCAGGTGTCGAATTCCTGGTCACCCCTATTCATGAACTTTAAACCATATAACATGGCACCTCAGAACAGAGCAGGGGGAAGAAGAGAGAGGAGCAGAGGAGAACATCAGCCCCGCAGAGGGAGGTGAAGAGAAGCCCCGGGAGAAGAGCAGCCCGTGAGAAGCCCTCCTGAAGCCTGCTGGTGAAGGCCTGCTACCCAACAGAGAACTGCAACCAAGACAGAGCCTTTCACCTTAAAGCTTCACAAGGAGAGAGAATCCAAGGGGCTCCACTCCAACAACCGCTCCAGACGCCGCGCCTTCTTGGGTGCTACCATTCCCTCAGCTCATCACCTCTGCCACCTACTGCCAAGACCCCCTCCACTCTGCAAACAAGTAAACCAGCTTCCTTTCATTCTAACAACCTAAGCAGTTCTGTTAACCTGCTTTATGACTTTAGGGTCGTGTTTCCAGAAACTGTGCTTGCTTTGCAGAACAGTTTTTCCCTTTTAAGGTAACCCATTTTAAATCTGGTGTAGGATCACACATGCACATATCACAAAGCTTAAATTCCAGGTGGCCTGAGACAAGGCCTACCCTGGTACGAGAGGTACTCGCTGGCCTAGGCATCAAAGGGGGGTTAGTGACCCCACACACAGACACACTTAAACACACACAGATAACAAGCAGGGCAGCACTCCAACTTTGATTGCTCAAAGTTTTAACGACCTATAGACAGCAGAGTGGACCTCAAGGATAGGGGTCCCTCGACTTGGCACACAACCCCCTCCCCAGACATCCTGCCTTACATACCACTCACCCAACACCCTAAAGAAAGTTTCTTTTAAGTTTGGCTGTTGTATATCTGTATATTTATTTACCCATGACTACTAGTCTCAATATACAGACAGGTCATGTTTGTAATGTGTCCTAACTTTCAAAGATTCTTTTTCTTTGACTGACAAACCTTCTCCCCCCCTTTTCTTTGCCACATTCCTCGGCAACCCTTATCTGATCTTTGTATTCTACCATGCCTATCTAAGGGTAAGATGTGCTGCTGACATGAGAATATGTCATATAATGTCTGTATAAAGGTTAACCTCTGATTGAGGTGCAACCTAGACCACTTAGTCCAGGGACTGGTGTGAGTAATATAACATAATAACATAATATAAGTAATCATTAATTAATCATTACAGATGGTATTCGGTGTGAACCACTAGGCTGGTATGGCATGTTTGGTATCAAACCGACGGAAAATCACTCTAGTTTTACAACACTTCAGCCTCTGTTCACTGAGTGCTCACAATAGTCCCTGCCTCTGTGCGATTTGGCTACTGAGCTCTAAAACCTCAAACTCGACTGAAATATCGTTAGGCTCCCTCTCATTGGATGTGAGGGGAGCTTCGCTACCGACCGTTTACATTACCTGGTGATGCAACTCGCTGGACGAGCCTTCTAAGCCAGGTTACTAAGCGATACTGGTAACTAGTGAATCCCATGTAAGTCTCACATTAACAGACTCACGGGGATTAATTCAAATGTAATTAATTTCAAAACATATTGGTAGAGATATTAAAATTTGCCTGAGCTAAATATTCCTACAATGGTGTCCCACAGGGATCAGTGCTGGGCCCACTACTGTACACTGTATATATTGGTCACATTATCAGAAATCATGGTGTTGGGTTTCATTGTTTTGCTGATGATACACAGTTATATATATCTGTTAAGCCGGATGATGCATCACAGCTCTCGGTTAGAAGACTGTCGACTAGATATCCGGTGCTGGATGGTAAATAATTTCTTTATGTTAAAGACAGAAAAACAGAAGTACTGTTAACTGGTCCGAAGGCGGCTCGAAATAAGTCTGACAACCTCAACCTTGG